>NC_138187.1:42502306-43102306 GCF_964194105.1 Spermophilus citellus | reverse complement strand
TTGATACATGTATTTGGAACTCTAAATCCTACACGGATTGTGCTAGCTTCTTGAAACTTGACTCAATAAAGTTGTTTCACATTCTATCTCTATGTTTTGTTCCCTCTTGATGTAGTCCTAAGCAGTGACAGGCGAGGAACCCTTTCATGGATAGGGGTTGCCAAGCTTCCCAAAATTACGAATCTCCAGAAATCTCAGCAAATATTTTTTCACCCAAACTGAATGATACTTTCAGGTAATGATCAGTACACTAAGGCGACTTGTTTCCCCAAATTTCGTTCTTCCATGTTGAAGTGTTCATTTCCAGTAACAGTTTGAATTTTTAGGTTTCACTCTGTTTTCTCCTATATTGATACATATATTTGGAACTCTAAATCCTACACGGATTGTGCTAGCTTCTTGAAACTTGACTCAATAAAGTTGTTTCACATTCTATCTCTATGTTTTGTTCCCTCTTGATGTAGTCCTAAGCAGTGACTGGCGAGATACACTTTCATGGAAAGGGGTTGCCAAGCTTCCAAAAATTACGAATCTCCAGAAATCTCAGAAAATATTTTTTCACCCAAACTACATAATACTTTCAGGTGATGATCAGTACACTAAGGCGACTTGGTTCCCCAAATTTCGTTCTTCTATGTTGAAGCGTTCATTTCCAGTAACAGTTTGAATTTTGAGGTTTCACTCTGTTTTCTCCTATATTGATACATGTATTTGGAACTCTAAATCCAACACGGTTTGTGCTAGCTTCTTGAAAATTGACACAATAAAGTAGTTTCACGTTCTATCTCAATGTTTTGTTTCCTCTTGATTAGCCCTAAGCAGTGACTGGCGAGAAACACTTTCATGAAAATGGTTGCCAAGCTTCCCAAAATTACGAATCTCCCGAAATCTCAGCAAATATTTTTTCACCCAAACTGGATGATACTTTCAGGTAATGATCAGTACACTAAGGTGACTTGGTTCCCCAAATTTCGTTATTCTATGTTGAAGTGTTCATTTCCAGCAATAGTTTGAATTTTTAGGTTTCAGTCTGTTTTCTCCTATATTGATACATGTATTTGGAACTCTAAATCCAACACGGTTTGTGCTAGCTTCTTGAAACTTGACACAATAAAGTAGTTTCACGTTCTATCTCAATGTTTTGTTTCCTCTTGATGTAGCCCTAAGCAGTGACTGGCGAGAAACACTTTCATGGAAATGGTTGCCAAGCTTCCCAAAATTACGAATCTCCCGAAATCTCAGCAAATATTTTTTCACCCAAACTGGATGATACTTTCAGGTAATGATCAGTACACTAAGCCGACTTGGTTCCCCAAATTTCGTTCTTCTTTGTTGAAGCGTTCATTTCCAGCAATAGTTTGAATTTTTAGGTTTCACTCTGTTTTCTCCTATATTGATACATGTATTTGGAACTCTAAATCCAACACGGTATGTGCTAGCTTCTTGAAACTTGACACAATAAAGTAGTTTCACATTCTATCTCTATGTTTTGTTTCCTCTTGATGTAGCCCTAAGCAGTGACTGGCGAGGAACACTTTCATGGAAAGGGGTTGCCAAGCTTCCCAAAATTACGAATCTCCAGAAATCGCAGCAAATATTTTTTCACCCAAACTGGATGATACTTTCAGGTAATGATCAGTACACTAAGGCGACTTGGTTCCCCAAATTTCGTTCTTCTATGTTGAAGTGTTCATTTCCAGTAACAGTTTGAATTTTTAGGTTTCACTCTGTTTTCTCCTATATTGATACATGTATTTGGAACTCTAAATCCTACACGGATTGTGCTAGCTTCTTGAAACTTGACTCAATAAAGTTGTTTCACATTCTATCTCTATGTTTTGTTCCCTCTTGATGTAGTCCTAAGCAGTGACTGGCGAGATACACTTTCATGGAAAGGGGTTGCCAAGCTTCCAAAAATTACAAATCTCCAGAAATCTCAGCAAATGTTTTTTCACCCAAACTGGATGATACTTTCAGGTAATGATCAGTACACTAAGCCGACTTGGTTCCCCAAATTTCGTTCTTCTATGTTGAAGCGTTCATTTCCAGCAATAGTTTGAATTTTTAGGTTTCACTCTGTTTTCTCCTATATTGATACAAGTATTTGGAACTCTAAATCCAACACGGTTTGTGCTAGCTTCTTGAAACTTGACACAATAAAGTAGTTTCACGTTCTATCTCTATGTTTTGTTTCCACTTGATGTAGCCCTAAGCAGTGACTGGCGAGAATCACTTTCATGGAAATGGTTGCCAAGCTTCCCAAAATTACGAGTCTCCCGAAATCTCAGCAAATATTTTTTCACCCAAACTGGATGATACTTTCAGGTAATGATCAGTACACTAAGCCGACTTGGTTCCCCAAATTTCGTTCTTCTCTGTTGAAGCGTTCATTTCCAGCAATAGTTTGAATTTTTAGGTTTCACTCTGTTTTCTCCTATATTGATACATGTATTTGGAACTCTAAATCCAACACGGTTTGTGCTAGCTTCTTGAAACTTGACACAATAAAGTAGTTTCACGTTCTATCTCTATGTTTTGTTTCCTCTTGATTTAGCCCTAAGCAGTGACTAGCGAGGAACACTTTCATGGAAAGGGGTTGCCAAGCTTCCCAAAATTACGAATCTCCAGAAATCTCAGCAAATATTTTTTCACCCAAACTGCATGATACTTTCAGGTAATGATCAGTACAGTAAGGCGACTTGGTTCCCCAAATTTCGTTCTTCTATGTTGAAGTGTTCATTTCCAGTAACAGTTTGAATTTTTAGGTTTCACTCTGTTTTCTCCTATATTGATACATGTATTTGGAACTCTAAATCCTACACGGATTGTGCTAGCTTCTTGAAACTTGACTCAATAAAGTTGTTTCACATTCTATCTCTATGTTTCGTTCCCTCTTGATGTAGTCCTAATCAGTGACTGGCGAGATACACTTTCATGGAAAGGGGTTGCCAAGCTTCCAAAAATTACGAATCTCCAGAAATCTCAGCAAATATTTTTTCACCCAAACTACATAATACTTTCAGGTGATGATCAGTACACTAAGGCGACTTGGTTCCCCAAATTTCGTTCTTCTATGTTGAAGCGTTCATTTCCAGTAACAGTTTGAATTTTTAGGTTTCACTCTGTTTTCTCCTATATTGGTAGAAGTTTTTGGATCTCTAAGTCCAACACGGTTTGTGCTAGCTTCTTGAAACTTGACACAATAAAGTAGTTTCACATTCTATCGGTATGTTTTGTTTCCTCTTGATGTAGCCCTAAGCAGTGACTGGCGAGAAACACTTTCATGGAAAGGGGTTGCCAAGCTTCCCAAAATTACGAATCTCCAGATATCTCAGCAAATATTTTTTCACCCAATCTGGATGTTACTTTCAGGTAATGATCAGTACACTAAGCCGACTTGGTACCCCAAATTTCGTTCTTCTATGTTGAAGCGTTCATTTCCAGCAATAGTTTGAATTTTTAGGTTTCACACTGTTTTCTCCTATATTGATACAAGTATTTGGAACTCTAAATCCAACACGGTTTGTGCTAGCTTCTTGAAACTTGACACAATAAAGTAGTTTCACGTTCTATCTCAATGTTTTGTTTCCTCTTGATGTAGCCCTAAGCAGTGACTGGCGAGAAACACTTTCATGGAAATTGTTGCCAAGCTTCCCAAAATTACGAATCTCCCGAAATCTCAGCAAATATTTTTTCACCCAAACTGGATGATACTTTCAGGTAATGATTAGTACACTAAGCCGACTTGGTTCCCCCAATTTCGTTCTTCTATGTTGAAGCGTTTATTTCCAGCAATAGTTTGAATTTTTAGGTTTCACTCTGTTTTCTCCTATATTGATACATGTATTTGGAACTCTAAATCCAACACGGTTTGTGCTAGCTTCTTGAAACTTGACACAATAAAGTAGTTTCACGTTCTATCTCTATGTTTTGTTTCCTCTTGATGTAGCCCTAAGTAGTGACTGGCGAGAAACACTTTCATGGAAAGGGGTTGTCAAGCTTCCCAAAATTACGAATCTCCAGAAATCTCAGCAAATGTTTTTTCACCCAAACTGGATGATACTTTCAGGTAATTATCAGTACACTAAGGCGACTTGGTTTCCCAAATTTCGTTCTTCTATGTTGAAGTGTTCATTTCCAGTAACAGTTTGAATTTTTAGGTTTCACTCTGTTTTCTCCTATATTGATACATGTATTTGGAACTCTAAATCCAACACGGATTGTGCTAGCTTTTTGAAACTTGACACAACAAAGTTGTTTCAGATTCTATCTCTATGTTTTGTTCCCTCTTGATGTAGTCCTAAGCAGTGACTGGCGAGATACACTTTCATGGAAAGGGGTTGCCAAGCTTCCAAAAATTACGAATCTCCAGAAATCTCAGCAAATATTTTTTCACCCAAACTAGAAAATACTTTCAGGTGATGATCAGTACACTAAGGCGACTTGGTTCCCCAAATTTCGTTCTTCTATGTTGAAGCGTTCATTTCCAGTAACAGTTTGAATTTTTATGTTTCACTCTGTTTTCTCCTATATTGATACATGTATTTGGAACTCTAAATCCTACAAGGTTTGTGCTAGCTTCTTGAAACTTGACACAATAAAGTAGTTTCACGTTCTATCTCAATGTTTTGTTTCCTCTTGATTAGCCCTAAGCAGTGACTGGCGAGAAACACTTTCATGGAAATGGTTGCCAAGCTTCCCAAAATTACGAATCTTCCGAAATCTCAGCAAATATTTTTTCACCCAAACTGGATGATACTTTCAGGTAATGATCAGTACACTAAGGCGACTTGGTTCCCCAAATTTCGTTCTTCTATGTTGAAGCGTTCATTTCCAGTAACAGTTTGAATTTTTAGGTTTCACTCTGTTTTCTCCTATATTGATACATGTATTTGGAACTCTAAATCCAACACGGTTTGTGCTAGCTTCTTGAAACTTGACACAATAAAGTAGTTTCACATTCTATCTTTATGTTTGTTTCCTCTTGATGTAGCACTAAGCAGTGACTGGCGAGAAACACTTTCATGGAAAGGGGTTGTCAAGCTTCCCAAAATTACGAATCTCCAGAAATCTCAGCAAATATTTTTTCACCCAAACTGGATGATACTTTCAGGCAATGATCAGTACACTAAGGTGACTTGGTTCCCCAAATTTTGTTCTTCTATGTTGAAGCGTTCATTTCCAGTAACAGTTTGAATTTTTAGGTTTCACTCTGTTTTCTCCTATATTGATACATGTATTTGGAACTCTAAATCCTACACGGATTGTGCTAGCTTCTTGAAACTTGACTCAATAAAGTTGTTTCACATTCTATCTCTATGTTTCGTTCCCTCTTGATGTAGTCCTAATCAGTGACTGGCGAGATACACTTTCATGGAAAGGGGTTGCCAAGCTTCCAAAAATTACGAATCTCCAGAAATCTCAGCAAATATTTTTTCACCCAAACTAGAAAATACTTTCAGGTGATGATCAGTACACTAAGGCGACTTGGTTCCCCAAATTTCGTTCTTCTATGTTGAAGCGTTCATTTCCAGTAACAGTTTGAATTTTTAGGTTTCACTCTGTTTTCTCCTATATTGATACATGTATTTGGAACTCTAAATCCTACAAGGTTTGTGCTAGCTTCTTGAAACTTGACACAATAAAGTAGTTTCACGTTCTATCTCAATGTTTTGTTTCCTCTTGATTAGCCCTAAGCAGTGACTGGCGAGAAACACTTTCATGGAATTGGTTGCCAAGCTTCCCAAAATTACGAATCTTCCGAAATCTCAGCAAATATTTTTTCACCCAAACTGGATGATACTTTCAGGTAATGATCAGTACACTAAGGCGACTTGGTTCCCCAAATTTCGTTCTTCTATGTTGAAGCGTTCATTTCCAGTAACAGTTTGAATTTTTAGGTTTCACTCTGTTTTCTCCTATATTGATACATGTATTTGGAACTCTAAATCCAACACGGTTTGTGCTAGCTTCTTGAAACTTGACACAATAAAGTAGTTTCACATTCTATCTTTATGTTTGTTTCCTCTTGATGTAGCACTAAGCAGTGACTGGCGAGAAACACTTTCATGGAAAGGGGTTGTCAAGCTTCCCAAAATTACGAATCTCCAGAAATCTCAGCAAATATTTTTTCACCCAAACTGGATGATACTTTCAGGCAATGATCAGTACACTAAGGTGACTTGGTTCCCCAAATTTTGTTCTTCTATGTTGAAGCGTTCATTTCCAGTAACAGTTTGAATTTTTAGGTTTCACTCTGTTTTCTCCTATATTGATACATGTATTTGGAACTCTAAATCCTACACGGATTGTGCTAGCTTCTTGAAACTTGACTCAATAAAGTTGTTTCACATTCTATCTCTATGTTTCGTTCCCTCTTGATGTAGTCCTAATCAGTGACTGGCGAGATACACTTTCATGGAAAGGGGTTGCCAAGCTTCCAAAAATTACGAATCTCCAGAAATCTCAGCAAATATTTTTTCACCCAAACTACATAATACTTTCAGGTGATGATCAGTACACTAAGGCGACTTGGTTCCCCAAATTTCGTTCTTCTATGTTGAAGCGTTCATTTCCAGTAACAGTTTGAATTTTTAGGTTTCACTCTGTTTTCTCCTATATTGGTAGAAGTTTTTGGATCTCTAAGTCCAACACGGTTTGTGCTAGCTTCTTGAAACTTGACACAATAAAGTAGTTTCACATTCTATCGCTATGTTTTGTTTCCTCTTGATGTAGCCCTAAGCAGTGACTGGCGAGAAACACTTTCATGGAAAGGGGTTGCCAAGCTTCCCAAAATTACGAATCTCCAGATATCTCAGCAAATATTTTTTCACCCAATCTGGATGATACTTTCAGGTAATGATCAGTACACTAAGCCGACTTGGTTCCCCAAATTTCGTTCTTCTATGTTGAAGCGTTCATTTCCAGCAATAGTTTGAATTTTTAGGTTTCACACTGTTTTCTCCTATATTGATACAAGTATTTGGAACTCTAAATCCAACACGGTTTGTGCTAGCTTCTTGAAACTTGACACAATAAAGTAGTTTCACGTTCTATCTCTATGTTTTGTTTCCTCTTGATGTAGCCCTAAGCAGTGACTGGCGAGAAACACTTTCATGGAAAGGGGTTGCCAAGCTTCCCAAAATTACGAATCTCCAGAAATCTCAGCAAATGTTTTTTCACCCAAACTGGATGATACTTTCAGGTAATGATCAGTACACTAAGGTGACTTGGTTCCCCAAATTTCGTTCTTCTATGTTGAAGTGTTCATTTCCAGCAATAGTTTGAATTTTTAGGTTTCAGTCTGTTTTCTCCTATATTGATACATGTATTTGGAACTCTAAATCCAACACGGTTTGTGCTAGCTTCTTGAAACTTGACACAATAATGTAGTTTCACGTTCTATCTCAATGTTTTGTTTCCTCTTGATGTAGCCCTAAGCAGTGACTGGCGAGAAACACTTTCATGGAAATGGTTGCCAAGCTTCCCAAAATTACGAATCTCCCGAAATCTCAGCAAATATTTTTTCACCCAAACTGGATGATACTTTCAGGTAATGATCAGTACACTAAGCCGACTTGGTTCCCCAAATTTCGTTCTTCTTTGTTGAAGCGTTCATTTCCAGCAATAGTTTGAATTTTTAGGTTTCACTCTGTTTTCTCCTATATTGATACATGTATTTGGAACTCTAAATCCAACACGGTTTGTGCTAGCTTCTTGAAACTTGACACAATAAAGTAGTTTCACGTTCTATCTCTATGTTTTGTTTCCTCTTGATGTAGCCCTAAGCAGTGACTGGCGAGGAACACTTTCATGGAAAGGGGTTGCCAAGCTTCCCAAAATTACGAATCTCCAGAAATCGCAGCAAATATTTTTTCACCCAAACTGGATGATACTTTCAGGTAATGATCAGTACACTAAGGCGACTTGGTTCCCCAAATTTCGTTCTTCTATGTTGAAGTGTTCATTTCCAGTAACAGTTTGAATTTTTAGGTTTCACTCTGTTTTCTCCTATATTGATACATGTATTTGGAACTCTAAATCCTACACGGATTGTGCTAGCTTCTTGAAACTTGACTCAATAAAGTTGTTTCACATTCTATCTCTATGTTTTGTTCCCTCTTGATGTAGTCCTAAGCAGTGACTGGCGAGATACACTTTCATGGAAAGGGGTTGCCAAGCTTCCAAAAATTACAAATCTCCAGAAATCTCAGCAAATGTTTTTTCACCCAAACTGGATGATACTTTCAGGTAATGATCAGTACACTAAGCCGACTTGGTTCCCCAAATTTCGTTCTTCTATGTTGAAGCGTTCATTTCCAGCAATAGTTTGAATTTTTAGGTTTCACTCTGTTTTCTCCTATATTGATACAAGTATTTGGAACTCTAAATCCAACACGGTTTGTGCTAGCTTCTTGAAACTTGACACAATAAAGTAGTTTCACATTCTATCTCTATGTTTTGTTCCCTCTTGATGTAGTCCTAAGCAGTGACTGGCGAGATACACTTTCATGGAAAGGGGTTGCCAAGCTTCCAAAAATTACGAATCTCCAGAAATCTCAGAAAATATTTTTTCACCCAAACTACATAATACTTTCAGGTGATGATCAGTACACTAAGGCGACTTGGTTCCCCAAATTTCGTTCTTCTATGTTGAAGCGTTCATTTCCAGTAACAGTTTGAATTTTTAGGTTTCACTCTGTTTTCTCCTATATTGATACATGTATTTGGAACTCTAAATCCAACACGGTTTGTGCTAGCTTCTTGAAAATTGACACAATAAAGTAGTTTCACGTTCTATCTCAATGTTTTGTTTCCTCTTGATTAGCCCTAAGCAGTGACTGGCGAGAAACACTTTCATGAAAATGGTTGCCAAGCTTCCCAAAATTACGAATCTCCCGAAATCTCAGCAAATATTTTTTCACCCAAACTGGATGATACTTTCAGGTAATGATCAGTACACTAAGGTGACTTGGTTCCCCAAATTTTGTTCTTCTATGTTGAAGTGTTCATTTCCAGCAATAGTTTGAATTTTTAGGTTTCAGTCTGTTTTCTCCTATATTGATACATGTATTTGGAACTCTAAATCCAACACGGTTTGTGCTAGCTTCTTGAAACTTGACACAATAAAGTAGTTTCATGTTCTATCTCAATGTTTTGTTTCCTCTTGATGTAGCCCTAAGCAGTGACTGGCAAGAAACACTTTCATGGAAATGGTTGCCAAGCTTCCCAAAATTACGAATCTCCCGAAATCTCAGCAAATATTTTTTCACCCAAACTGGATGATACTTTCAGGTAATGATCAGTACACTAAGCCGACTTGGTTCCCCAAATTTCGTTCTTCTTTGTTGAAGCGTTCATTTCCAGCAATAGTTTGAATTTTTAGGTTTCACTCTGTTTTCTCCTATATTGATACATGTATTTGGAACTCTAAATCCAACACGGTTTGTGCTAGCTTCTTGAAACTTGACACAATAAAGTAGTTTCACGTTCTATCTCTATGTTTTGTTTCCTCTTGATGTAGCCCTAAGCAGTGACTGGCGAGGAACACTTTCATGGAAAGGGGTTGCCAAGCTTCCCAAAATTACGAATCTCCAGAAATCGCAGCAAATATGTTTTCACCCAAACTGGATGATACTTTCAGGTAATGATCAGTACACTAAGGCGACTTGGTTCCCCAAATTTCGTTCTTCTATGTTGAAGTGTTCATTTCCAGTAACAGTTTGAATTTTTAGGTTTCACTCTGTTTTCTCCTATATTGATACATGTATTTGGAACTCTAAATCCAACACGGTTTGTGCTAGCTTCTTGAAACTTGACACAATAAAGTAGTTTCACGTTCTATCTCTATGTTTTGTTTCCTCTTGATGTAGCCCTAAGCAGTGACTGGCGAGAAACACTTTCATGGAAATGGTTGCCAAGCTTCCCAAAATTACGAATCTCCCGAAATCTCAGCAAATATTTTTTCACCCAAACTGGATGATACTTTCAGGTAATGATCAGTACACTAAGCCGACTTGGTTCCCCAAATTTCGTTCTTCTTTGTTGAAGCGTTCATTTCCAGCAATAGTTTGAATTTTTAGGTTTCACTCTGTTTTCTCCTATATTGATACAGGTATTTGGAACTCTAAATCCAACACGGTTTGTGCTAGCTTCTTGAAACTTGACACAATAAAGTAGTTTCACGTTCTATCTCTATGTTTTGTTTCCTCTTGATGTAGCCCTAAGCAGTGACTGGCGAGGAACACTTTCATGGAAAGGGGTTGCCAAGCTTCCCAAAATTACGAATCTCCAGAAATCTCAGCAAATATTTTTTCACCCAAACTGGATGATACTTTCAGGTAATGATCAGTACACTAAGGCGACTTGGTTCCCCAAATTTCGTTCTTCTATGTTGAAGTGTTCATTTCCAGTAACAGTTTGAATTTTTAGGTTTCACTCTGTTTTCTCCTATATTGATACATGTATTTGGAACTCTAAATCCTACACGGATTGTGCTAGCTTCTTGAAACTTGACTCAATAAAGTTGTTTCACATTCTATCTCTATGTTTTGTTCCCTCTTGATGTAGTCCTAAGCAGTGACTGGCGAGATACACTTTCATGGAAAGGGGTTGCCAAGCTTCCAAAAATTACAAATCTCCAGAAATCTCAGCAAATGTTTTTTCACCCAAACTGGATGATACTTTCAGGTAATGATCAGTACACTAAGCCGACTTGGTTCCCCAAATTTCGTTCTTCTATGTTGAAGTGTTCATTTCCAGTAACAGTTTGAATTTTTAGGTTTCACTCTGTTTTCTCCTATATTGATACATGTATTTGGAACTCTAAATCCTACACGGATTGTGCTAGCTTCTTGAAACTTGACTCAATAAAGTTGTTTCACATTCTATCTCTATGTTTTGTTCCCTCTTGATGTAGTCCTAAGCAGTGACTGGCGAGATACACTTTCATGGAAAGGGGTTGCCAAGCTTCCAAAAATTACAAATCTCCAGAAATCTCAGCAAATGTTTTTTCACCCAAACTGGATGATACTTTCAGGTAATGATCAGTACACTAAGCCGACTTGGTTCCCCAAATTTCGTTCTTCTATGTTGAAGCGTTCATTTCCAGCAATAGTTTGAATTTTTAGGTTTCACTCTGTTTTCTCCTATATTGATACAAGTATTTGGAACTCTAAATCCAACACAGTTTGTGCTAGCTTCTTGAAACTTGACACAATAAAGTAGTTTCACATTCTATCTCTATGTTTTGTTCCCTCTTGATGTAGTCCTAAGCAGTGACTGGCGAGATACACTTTCATGGAAAGGGGTTGCCAAGCTTCCAAGAATTACGAATCTCCAGAAATCTCAGAAAATATTTTTTCACCCAAACTACATAATACTTTCAGGTGATGATCAGTACACTAAGGCGACTTGGTTCCCCAAATTTCGTTCTTCTATGTTGAAGCGTTCATTTCCAGTAACAGTTTGAATTTTTAGGTTTCACTCTGTTTTCTCCTATATTGATACATGTATTTGGAACTCTAAATCCAACACGGTTTGTGCTAGCTTCTTGAAAATTGACACAATAAAGTAGTTTCACGTTCTATCTCAATGTTTTGTTTCCTCTTGATTAGCCCTAAGCAGTGACTGGCGAGAAACACTTTCATGAAAATGGTTGCCAAGCTTCCCAAAATTACGAATCTCCCGAAATCTCAGCAAATATTTTTTCACCCAAACTGGATGATACTTTCAGGTAATGATCAGTACACTAAGGTGACTTGGTTCCCCAAATTTCGTTCTTCTATGTTGAAGTGTTCATTTCCAGCAATAGTTTGAATTTTTAGGTTTCAGTCTGTTTTCTCCTATATTGATACATGTATTTGGAACTCTAAATCCAACACGGTTTGTGCTAGCTTCTTGAAACTTGACACAATAAAGTAGTTTCATGTTCTATCTCAATGTTTTGTTTCCTCTTGATGTAGCCCTAAGCAGTGACTGGCAAGAAACACTTTCATGGAAATGGTTGCCAAGCTTCCCAAAATTACGAATCTCCCGAAATCTCAGCAAATATTTTTTCACCCAAACTGGATGATACTTTCAGGTAATGATCAGTACACTAAGCCGACTTGGTTCCCCAAATTTCGTTCTTCTTTGTTGAAGCGTTCATTTCCAGCAATAGTTTGAATTTTTAGGTTTCACTCTGTTTTCTCCTATATTGATACATGTATTTGGAACTCTAAATCCAACACGGTTTGTGCTAGCTTCTTGAAACTTGACACAATAAAGTAGTTTCACGTTCTATCTCTATGTTTTGTTTCCTCTTGATGTAGCCCTAAGCAGTGACTGGCGAGGAACACTTTCATGGAAAGGGGTTGCCAAGCTTCCCAAAATTACGAATCTCCAGAAATCGCAGCAAATATGTTTTCACCCAAACTGGATGATACTTTCAGGTAATGATCAGTACACTAAGGCGACTTGGTTCCCCAAATTTCGTTCTTCTATGTTGAAGTGTTCATTTCCAGTAACAGTTTGAATTTTTAGGTTTCACTCTGTTTTCTCCTATATTGATACATGTATTTGGAACTCTAAATCCAACACGGTTTGTGCTAGCTTCTTGAAACTTGACACAATAAAGTAGTTTCACGTTCTATCTCTATGTTTTGTTTCCTCTTGATGTAGCCCTAAGCAGTGACTGGCGAGAAACACTTTCATGGAAATGGTTGCCAAGCTTCCCAAAATTACGAATCTCCCGAAATCTCAGCAAATATTTTTTCACCCAAACTGGATGATACTTTCAGGTAATGATCAGTACACTAAGCCGACTTGGTTCCCCAAATTTCGTTCTTCTTTGTTGAAGCGTTCATTTCCAGCAATAGTTTGAATTTTTAGGTTTCACTCTGTTTTCTCCTATATTGATACAGGTATTTGGAACTCTAAATCCAACACGGTTTGTGCTAGCTTCTTGAAACTTGACACAATAAAGTAGTTTCACGTTCTATCTCTATGTTTTGTTTCCTCTTGATGTAGCCCTAAGCAGTGACTGGCGAGGAACACTTTCATGGAAAGGGGTTGCCAAGCTTCCCAAAATTACGAATCTCCAGAAATCTCAGCAAATATTTTTTCACCCAAACTGGATGATACTTTCAGGTAATGATCAGTACACTAAGGCGACTTGGTTCCCCAAATTTCGTTCTTCTATGTTGAAGTGTTCATTTCCAGTAACAGTTTGAATTTTTAGGTTTCACTCTGTTTTCTCCTATATTGATACATGTATTTGGAACTCTAAATCCTACACGGATTGTGCTAGCTTCTTGAAACTTGACTCAATAAAGTTGTTTCACATTCTATCTCTATGTTTTGTTCCCTCTTGATGTAGTCCTAAGCAGTGACTGGCGAGATACACTTTCATGGAAAGGGGTTGCCAAGCTTCCAAAAATTACAAATCTCCAGAAATCTCAGCAAATGTTTTTTCACCCAAACTGGATGATACTTTCAGGTAATGATCAGTACACTAAGCCGACTTGGTTCCCCAAATTTCGTTCTTCTATGTTGAAGCGTTCATTTCCAGCAATAGTTTGAATTTTTAGGTTTCACTCTGTTTTCTCCTATATTGATACAAGTATTTGGAACTCTAAATCCAACACGGTTTGTGCTAGCTTCTTGAAACTTGACACAATAAAGTAGTTTCACGTTCTATCTCTATGTTTTGTTTCCTCTTGATGTAGCCCTAAGCAGTGACTGGCGAGAATCACTTTGATGGAAATGGTTGCCAAGCTTCCCAAAATTACGAATCTCCCGAAATCTCAGCAAATATTTTTTCACCCAAACTGGATGATACTTTCAGGTAATGATCAGTACACTAAGCCGACTTGGTTCCCCAAATTTCGTTCTTCTGTGTTGAAGCGTTCATTTCCAGCAATAGTTTGAATTTTTAGGTTTCACTCTGTTTTCTCCTATATTGATACAGGTATTTGGAACTCTAAATCCAACACGGTTTGTGCTAGCTTCTTGAAACTTGACACAATAAAGTAGTTTCACGTTCTATCTCTATGTTTTGTTTCCTCTTGATGTAGCCCTAAGCAGTGACTGGCGAGGAACCCTTTCATGGATAGGGGTTGCCAAGCTTCCCAAAATTACGAATCTCCAGAAATCTCAGCAAATATTTTTTCACCCAAACTGGATGATACTTTCAGGTAATGATCAGTACACTAAGGCGACTTGGTTCCCCAAATTTCGTTCTTCCATGTTGAAGTGTTCATTTCCAGTAACAGTTTGAATTTTTAGGTTTCACTCTGTTTTCTCCTATATTGATACATATATTTGGAACTCTAAATCCTACACGGATTGTGCTAGCTTCTTGAAACTTGACTCAATAAAGTTGTTTCACATTCTATCTCTATGTTTTGTTCCCTCTTGATGTAGTCCTAAGCAGTGACTGGCGAGATACACTTTCATGGAAAGGGGTTGCCAAGCTTCCAAAAATTACGAATCTCCAGAAATCTCAGAAAATATTTTTTCACCCAAACTACATAATACTTTCAGGTGATGATCAGTACACTAAGGCGACTTGGTTCCCCAAATTTCGTTCTTCTATGTTGAAGCGTTCATTTCCAGTAACAGTTTGAATTTTTAGGTTTCACTCTGTTTTCTCCTATATTGATACATGTATTTGGAACTCTAAATCCAACACGGTTTGTGCTAGCTTCTTGAAAATTGACACAATAAAGTAGTTTCACGTTCTATCTCAATGTTTTGTTTCCTCTTGATTAGCCCTAAGCAGTGACTGGCGAGAAACACTTTCATGAAAATGGTTGCCAAGCTTCCCAAAATTACGAATCTCCCGAAATCTCAGCAAATATTTTTTCACCCAAACTGGATGATACTTTCAGGTAATGATCAGTACACTAAGGTGACTTGGTTCCCCAAATTTCGTTATTCTATGTTGAAGTGTTCATTTCCAGCAATAGTTTGAATTTTTAGGTTTCAGTCTGTTTTCTCCTATATTGATACATGTATTTGGAACTCTAAATCCAACACGGTTTGTGCTAGCTTCTTGAAACTTGACACAATAAAGTAGTTTCACGTTCTATCTCAATGTTTTGTTTCCTCTTGATGTAGCCCTAAGCAGTGACTGGCGAGAAACACTTTCATGGAAATGGTTGCCAAGCTTCCCAAAATTACGAATCTCCCGAAATCTCAGCAAATATTTTTTCACCCAAACTGGATGATACTTTCAGGTAATGATCAGTACACTAAGCCGACTTGGTTCCCCAAATTTCGTTCTTCTTTGTTGAAGCGTTCATTTCCAGCAATAGTTTGAATTTTTAGGTTTCACTCTGTTTTCTCCTATATTGATACATGTATTTGGAACTCTAAATCCAACACGGTTTGTGCTAGCTTCTTGAAACTTGACACAATAAAGTAGTTTCACGTTCTATCTCTATGTTTTGTTTCCTCTTGATGTAGCCCTAAGCAGTGACTGGCGAGGAACACTTTCATGGAAAGGGGTTGCCAAGCTTCCCAAAATTACGAATCTCCAGAAATCGCAGCAAATATTTTTTCACCCAAACTGGATGATACTTTCAGGTAATGATCAGTACACTAAGGCGACTTGGTTCCCCAAATTTCGTTCTTCTATGTTGAAGTGTTCATTTCCAGTAACAGTTTGAATTTTTAGGTTTCACTCTGTTTTCTCCTATATTGATACATGTATTTGGAACTCTAAATCCTACACGGATTGTGCTAGCTTCTTGAAACTTGACTCAATAAAGTTGTTTCACATTCTATCTCTATGTTTTGTTCCCTCTTGATGTAGTCCTAAGCAGTGACTGGCGAGATACACTTTCATGGAAAGGGGTTGCCAAGCTTCCAAAAATTACAAATCTCCAGAAATCTCAGCAAATGTTTTTTCACCCAAACTGGATGATACTTTCAGGTAATGATCAGTACACTAAGCCGACTTGGTTCCCCAAATTTCGTTCTTCTATGTTGAAGCGTTCATTTCCAGCAATAGTTTGAATTTTTAGGTTTCACTCTGTTTTCTCCTATATTGATACAAGTATTTGGAACTCTAAATCCAACACGGTTTGTGCTAGCTTCTTGAAACTTGACACTATAAAGTAGTTTCACGTTCTATCTCTATGTTTTGTTTCCTCTTGATGTAGCCCTAAGCAGTGACTGGCGAGAATCACTTTCATGGAAATGGTTGCCAAGCTTCCCAAAATTACGAATCTCCCGAAATCTCAGCAAATATTTTTTCACCCAAACTGGATGATACTTTCAGGTAATGATCAGTACACTAAGCCGACTTGGTTCCCCAAATTTCGTTCTTCTCTGTTGAAGCGTTCATTTCCAGCAATAGTTTGAATTTTTAGGTTTCACTCTGTTTTCTCCTATATTGATACAAGTATTTGGAACTCTAAATCCAACACGGTTTGTGCTAGCTTCTTGAAACTTGACACAATAAAGTAGTTTCACGTTCTATCTCTATGTTTTGTTTCCTCTTGATGTAGCCCTAAGCAGTGACTGGCGAGAATCACTTTCATGGAAATGGTTGCCAAGCTTCCCAAAATTACGAATCTCCCGAAATCTCAGCAAATATTTTTTCACCCAAACTGGATGATACTTTCAGGTAATGATCAGTACAGTAAGGCGACTTGGTTCCCCAAATTTCGTTCTTCTATGTTGAAGTGTTCATTTCCAGTAACAGTTTGAATTTTTAGGTTTCACTCTGTTTTCTCCTATATTGATACATGTATTTGGAACTCTAAATCCTACACGGATTGTGCTAGCTTCTTGAAACTTGACTCAATAAAGTTGTTTCACATTCTATCTCTATGTTTCGTTCCCTCTTGATGTAGTCCTAATCAGTGACTGGCGAGATACACTTTCATGGAAAGGGGTTGCCAAGCTTCCCAAAATTACGAATCTCCAGAAATCTCAGCAAATATTTTTTCACCCAAACTACATAATACTTTCAGGTGATGATCAGTACACTAAGGCGACTTGGTTCCCCAAATTTCGTTCTTCTATGTTGAAGCGTTCATTTCCAGTAACAGTTTGAATTTTTAGGTTTCACTCTGTTTTCTCCTATATTGGTAGAAGTTTTTGGATCTCTAAGACCAACACGGTTTGTGCTAGCTTCTTGAAACTTGACACAATAAAGTAGTTTCATATTCTATCTCTATGTTTTGTTTCCTCTTGATGTAGCCCTAAGCAGTGACTGGCGAGAAACACTTTCATGGAAAGGGCTTGCCAAGCTTCCCAAAATTACGAGTCTCCAGAAATCTCAGAAAATATTTTTTCACCCAAACTGGATGATACTTTCAGGTAATGATCAGTACACTAAGCCGACTTGGTTCCCCAAATTTCGTTCTTCTATGTTGAAGCGTTCATTTCCAGCAATAGTTTGAATTTTTAGGTTTCACTCTGTTTTCTCCTATATTGATACAAGTATTTGGAACTCTAAATCCAACACGGTTTGTGCTAGCTTCTTGAAACTTGACACAATAAAGTAGTTTCACGTTCTATCTCTATGTTTTGTTTCCTCTTGATGTAGCCCTAAGCAGTGACTGGCGAGAATCACTTTGATGGAAATGGTTGCCAAGCTTCCCAAAATTACGAATCTCCCGAAATCTCAGCAAATATTTTTTCACCCAAACTGGATGATACTTTCAGGTAATGATCAGTACACTAAGCCGACTTGGTTCCCCAAATTTCGTTCTTCTGTGTTGAAGCGTTCATTTCCAGCAATAGTTTGAATTTTTAGGTTTCACTCTGTTTTCTCCTATATTGATACAGGTATTTGGAACTCTAAATCCAACACGGTTTGTGCTAGCTTCTTGAAACTTGACACAATAAAGTAGTTTCACGTTCTATCTCTATGTTTTGTTTCCTCTTGATGTAGCCCTAAGCAGTGACTGGCGAGGAACCCTTTCATGGATAGGGGTTGCCAAGCTTCCCAAAATTACGAATCTCCAGAAATCTCAGCAAATATTTTTTCACCCAAACTGGATGATACTTTCAGGTAATGATCAGTACACTAAGGCGACTTGGTTCCCCAAATTTCGTTCTTCCATGTTGAAGTGTTCATTTCCAGTAACAGTTTGAATTTTTAGGTTTCACTCTGTTTTCTCCTATATTGATACATATATTTGGAACTCTAAATCCTACACGGATTGTGCTAGCTTCTTGAAACTTGACTCAATAAAGTTGTTTCACATTCTATCTCTATGTTTTGTTCCCTCTTGATGTAGTCCTAAGCAGTGACTGGCGAGATACACTTTCATGGAAAGGGGTTGCCAAGCTTCCAAAAATTACGAATCTCCAGAAATCTCAGAAAATATTTTTTCACCCAAACTACATAATACTTTCAGGTGATGATCAGTACACTAAGGCGACTTGGTTCCCCAAATTTCGTTCTTCTATGTTGAAGCGTTCATTTCCAGTAACAGTTTGAATTTTTAGGTTTCACTCTGTTTTCTCCTATATTGATACATGTATTTGGAACTCTAAATCCAACACGGTTTGTGCTAGCTTCTTGAAAATTGACACAATAAAGTAGTTTCACGTTCTATCTCAATGTTTTGTTTCCTCTTGATTAGCCCTAAGCAGTGACTGGCGAGAAACACTTTCATGAAAATGGTTGCCAAGCTTCCCAAAATTACGAATCTCCCGAAATCTCAGCAAATATTTTTTCACCCAAACTGGATGATACTTTCAGGTAATGATCAGTACACTAAGGTGACTTGGTTCCCCAAATTTCGTTATTCTATGTTGAAGTGTTCATTTCCAGCAATAGTTTGAATTTTTAGGTTTCAGTCTGTTTTCTCCTATATTGATACATGTATTTGGAACTCTAAATCCAACACGGTTTGTGCTAGCTTCTTGAAACTTGACACAATAAAGTAGTTTCACGTTCTATCTCAATGTTTTGTTTCCTCTTGATGTAGCCCTAAGCAGTGACTGGCGAGAAACACTTTCATGGAAATGGTTGCCAAGCTTCCCAAAATTACGAATCTCCCGAAATCTCAGCAAATATTTTTTCACCCAAACTGGATGATACTTTCAGGTAATGATCAGTACACTAAGCCGACTTGGTTCCCCAAATTTCGTTCTTCTTTGTTGAAGCGTTCATTTCCAGCAATAGTTTGAATTTTTAGGTTTCACTCTGTTTTCTCCTATATTGATACATGTATTTGGAACTCTAAATCCAACACGGTTTGTGCTAGCTTCTTGAAACTTGACACAATAAAGTAGTTTCACGTTCTATCTCTATGTTTTGTTTCCTCTTGATGTAGCCCTAAGCAGTGACTGGCGAGGAACACTTTCATGGAAAGGGGTTGCCAAGCTTCCCAAAATTACGAATCTCCAGAAATCGCAGCAAATATTTTTTCACCCAAACTGGATGATACTTTCAGGTAATGATCAGTACACTAAGGCGACTTGGTTCCCCAAATTTCGTTCTTCTATGTTGAAGTGTTCATTTCCAGTAACAGTTTGAATTTTTAGGTTTCACTCTGTTTTCTCCTATATTGATACATGTATTTGGAACTCTAAATCCTACACGGATTGTGCTAGCTTCTTGAAACTTGACTCAATAAAGTTGTTTCACATTCTATCTCTATGTTTTGTTCCCTCTTGATGTAGTCCTAAGCAGTGACTGGCGAGATACACTTTCATGGAAAGGGGTTGCCAAGCTTCCAAAAATTACAAATCTCCAGAAATCTCAGCAAATGTTTTTTCACCCAAACTGGATGATACTTTCAGGTAATGATCAGTACACTAAGCCGACTTGGTTCCCCAAATTTCGTTCTTCTATGTTGAAGCGTTCATTTCCAGCAATAGTTTGAATTTTTAGGTTTCACTCTGTTTTCTCCTATATTGATACAAGTATTTGGAACTCTAAATCCAACACGGTTTGTGCTAGCTTCTTGAAACTTGACACTATAAAGTAGTTTCACGTTCTATCTCTATGTTTTGTTTCCTCTTGATGTAGCCCTAAGCAGTGACTGGCGAGAATCACTTTCATGGAAATGGTTGCCAAGCTTCCCAAAATTACGAATCTCCCGAAATCTCAGCAAATATTTTTTCACCCAAACTGGATGATACTTTCAGGTAATGATCAGTACACTAAGCCGACTTGGTTCCCCAAATTTCGTTCTTCTCTGTTGAAGCGTTCATTTCCAGCAATAGTTTGAATTTTTAGGTTTCACTCTGTTTTCTCCTATATTGATACAAGTATTTGGAACTCTAAATCCAACACGGTTTGTGCTAGCTTCTTGAAACTTGACACAATAAAGTAGTTTCACGTTCTATCTCTATGTTTTGTTTCCTCTTGATGTAGCCCTAAGCAGTGACTGGCGAGAATCACTTTCATGGAAATGGTTGCCAAGCTTCCCAAAATTACGAATCTCCCGAAATCTCAGCAAATATTTTTTCACCCAAACTGGATGATACTTTCAGGTAATGATCAGTACAGTAAGGCGACTTGGTTCCCCAAATTTCGTTCTTCTATGTTGAAGTGTTCATTTCCAGTAACAGTTTGAATTTTTAGGTTTCACTCTGTTTTCTCCTATATTGATACATGTATTTGGAACTCTAAATCCTACACGGATTGTGCTAGCTTCTTGAAACTTGACTCAATAAAGTTGTTTCACATTCTATCTCTATGTTTCGTTCCCTCTTGATGTAGTCCTAATCAGTGACTGGCGAGATACACTTTCATGGAAAGGGGTTGCCAAGCTTCCCAAAATTACGAATCTCCAGAAATCTCAGCAAATATTTTTTCACCCAAACTACATAATACTTTCAGGTGATGATCAGTACACTAAGGCGACTTGGTTCCCCAAATTTCGTTCTTCTATGTTGAAGCGTTCATTTCCAGTAACAGTTTGAATTTTTAGGTTTCACTCTGTTTTCTCCTATATTGGTAGAAGTTTTTGGATCTCTAAGACCAACACGGTTTGTGCTAGCTTCTTGAAACTTGACACAATAAAGTAGTTTCATATTCTATCTCTATGTTTTGTTTCCTCTTGATGTAGCCCTAAGCAGTGACTGGCGAGAAACACTTTCATGGAAAGGGCTTGCCAAGCTTCCCAAAATTACGAGTCTCCAGAAATCTCAGAAAATATTTTTTCACCCAAACTGGATGATACTTTCAGGTAATGATCAGTACACTAAGGCGACTTGGTTCCCCAAATTTCGTTCTTCTATATTGAAGCGTTTATTTCCAGTAACAGTTTGAATTTTTAGGTTTCACTCTGTTTTCTCCTATATTGATACATGTATTTTTTACTCTAAATGCAACACGGTTTGTGCTAGCTTCTTGAAACTTGACACAATAAAGTAGTTTTGCGTTCTATCTCTATGTTTTGTTTCCTCTTGATGTAGCCCTAAGCAGTGACTGGCAAGAAACACTTTCATGGAAAGGGGTTGCGAAGCTTCCAAAAATTTCGAATCGCCAGAAATCTCAGCAAATATTTTTTCACCCAAACTGGATGATACTTTCAGGTAATGATCAGTACACTAAGGCGACTTGGTTCCCCAAATTTCGTTCTTCTATGTTGAAGCGTTCATTTCCAGTAACAGTTTGAATTTTGAGGTTTCACTCTGTTTTCTCCTATATTGATACATGTATTTGGAACTCTAAATCCTACACGGATTGTGCTAGCTTCTTGAAACTTGACTCAATAAAGTTGTTTCACATTCTATCTCTATGTTTCGTTCCCTCTTGATGTAGTCCTAATCAGTGACTGGCGAGATACACTTTCATGGAAAGGGGTTGCCAAGCTTCCCAAAATTACGAATCTCCAGAAATCTCAGCAAATATTTTTTCACCCAAACTACATAATACTTTCAGGTGATGATCAGTACACTAAGGCGACTTGGTTCCCCAAATTTCGTTCTTCTATGTTGAAGCGTTCATTTCCAGTAACAGTTTGAATTTTTAGGTTTCACTCTGTTTTCTCCTATATTGATACATGTATTTGGAACTCTAAATCCAACACGGTTTGTGCTAGCTTCTTGAAACTTGACACAATAAAGTAGTTTCAGGTTCTATCTCGATGTTTTGTTCCCTCTTGATGAAGCCCTAAGCAGTGACTGGCGAGAAACACTTTCATGGAAAGAGGTTGCCAAGCTTCCCAAAATTACGAACCACCAGAATTTTCAGCAAATATTTTTTCACCCAAACTGGATGATACTTTCAGATAATGATCAGCACACTAAGCCGACTTGGTTCCCCAAATTTCGTTCTTCTATGTTGAAGCGTTCATTTCCAATAACAGTTTGAAATTTTAGGTTTCACTCTGTTTTCTCCTATATTGATACATGTATTTGGAACTCTAAATCCAACACGGTTTGTGCTAGCTTCTTGAAACTTGACACAATAAAGTAGTTTCGCGTTCTATCTCGATGTTTTGTTTCCACTTGATGTAGCGCTAAGCAGTGACTGGCGAGAAACACTTTCATGGAAAGGGGTTGCCAAACTTCCAAAAATTACAAATCTCCAGAAATCTCAGCAATCTCCCCAAATTTCGTTCCTATATTGATACATGTTTTTGGAGCTCTAAATCCAACACGGTTTGTGCTAGCTTCTTGAAACTTGACACAATAAATTAGTTTCACGTTCTATCTCTATGTATTGTTTCCTCTTGATGTATCCCTAAGCAGTGACTGGCGAGAAACACTTTCATGGAAAGAGGTTGCCAAGCTTCCAAAATTTTCGAATCTCCAGAAATCTCAGCAAATATTTTTTCAACCAAACTGGATGATACTTTCAGGTAATGATCAGTACACTAAGGCGACTTGGTTCCCCAAATTTCGTTCCTCTATTTTGAAGCGTTCATTTCCAGTAACAGTTTGAATTTTTAGGTTTCACTCTGTTTTCTCCTATATTGATACATGTATTTGGAACTCTAAATCCAACACGGTTTGTGCTAGCTTCTTGAAACTTGACACAATAAAGTAGTTTCGCGTTCTATCTCTATGTTTTGTTTCCTCTTGATGTAACCCTAAGCAGTGACTGGCGAGAAACACTTTCATGGAAAGGGGTTGCCAAGCTTCCAAAAATTTCGAATCTCCAGAAATCTCAGCAAATATTTTTTCACCCAAACTGGATGATACTTTCAGGTAATGATCAGTACACAAAGGCGACTTGGTTCCCCAAATTTCGTTCTTCTATGTTGAAGCGTTCATTTCCAGTAAGAGTTTGAATTTTTAGGTTTCACTCTGTTTTCTCCTATATTGGTAGATGTATTTGGAACTCTAAATCCAACACGGTTTGTGCTAGCTTCTTGAAACTTGACACAATAAAGTAGTTTCACGTTCTATCTCTATGTATTGTTTCCTCTTGATGTATCCCTAAGCAGTGACTGGCGAGAAACACTTTCATGGAAAGGGGTTGCCAAGATTCCAAAAATTACGAACCACCAGAATTATCAGCAAATATTTTTTCACCCAAACTGGATGATACTTTCAGATAATGATCAGTACACTAAAGCGACTTGGTTCCCCAAATTTCGTTCTTCTATGTTGAAGCGTTCATTTCCAGAAACAGTTTGAATTTTTAGGTTTCACTCTGTTTTCTCTTATATTGATACATGTATTTGGAACTCTAAATCCAACACGGTTTGTGCTAGCTTCTTGAAACTTGACACAATAAAGTAGTTTCGCGTTCTATCTGTATGTTTTGTTTCCTCTTCATGTAGCCCTAAGCAGTGACTGGCGAGAAACACTTTCATGGAAAGGTGTTGCCAAGCTTCCAAAAATTTCGAATCTCCAGAAATCTCAGCAAATAATTTTTCACCCAAACTGGAGGATACTTTCAGGTAATGATCAGTACACTAAGGCGACTTGGTTCCCCAAATTTCGTTCCTCTATGTTGAAGCGTTCATTTCCAGTAACAGTTTTAATTTTTAGGTTTCACTCTGTTTTCTCCTATATTGATACATGTATTTGGAACTCTAAATCCAACACGGTTTGTGCTAGCTTCTTGAAACTTGACACAAGAAGGTAGTTTCACGTTCTATCTCGATGTTTTCTTTCCTCTTGATGTAGCCCTAAGCAGTGACTGGCGAGAAACACTTTCATGGATAGGGGTTGCCAAGCTTCCAAAAATTTGAATCTCGAGAAATCTCAGCAAATATTTTTTCACCCAAACTGGATGATACTTTCAGGTAATGATCAGTACACTAAGGCGACTTGTTTCCCCAACTTTCGTTCTTCTATGTTGAAGCGTTCATTTCCAGTAAAAGTTTGAATTTTTAGGTTTCATTCTGTTTTCTCCTATATTGATGCATGTATTTGGAACTCTAAATCCAACACGGTTTGGGCTAGCTTATTGAAACTTGACACAATAAAGTAGTTTCACATTCTATCTCTATGTTTTGTTTCCTCTTGATGTAGCCCTAAGCAGTGACTGGCGAGAAACACTTTCATGGATAGGGGTTGCCAAGCTTCCAAAAATTTTGAATCTCGAGAAATCTCAGCAAATATTTTTTCACCCAAACTGGATGATACTTTCACGTAATGATCAGTACACTAAGGCGACTTGTTTCCCCAACATTCGTTCTTCTATGTTGAAGCGTTCATTTC
This sequence comes from Spermophilus citellus, assembly GCF_964194105.1. Classification (NCBI taxonomy): domain Eukaryota; kingdom Metazoa; phylum Chordata; class Mammalia; order Rodentia; family Sciuridae; genus Spermophilus; species Spermophilus citellus. Next base: position 43,077,730 of record NC_138187.1, on the reverse strand, counting down.
CAGTAACAGTTTGAATTTTTAGGTTTCATTCTGTTTTCTCCTATATTGATACATGTATTTGGAACTCTAAATCCAACACGGTTTGTGCTAGCTTCTTGAAACTTGACACAAGAAAGTAGTTTCACGTTCTATCTCTATATTTTGTTTCCTCTTGATGTAGCCCTAAGCAGTGACTGGCGAGAAACACTTTCATGGAAAGGGGTTGCCAAGCTTCCAAAAATTACGAATCTCCAGAAATCTCAGCAAATATTTTTTCACACAAACTGGAGGATACCTTCAGGTAATGATCAGTATACTAAGCCGACTAGGTTCCCCAAATTTCGTTCTTCTATGTTGAAGCGTTCATTTCCAGTAACAGTTTGAATTTTTAGGTTTCACTCTGTTTTCTCCTATATTGATACATGTATTTGGAACTCTAAATCCAACACGGTTTGTGCTAGCTTCTTGAAACTTGACACAATAAAGTAGTTTCCCGTTCCATCTCTATGTTTTGTTTCCTCTTGTTGTAGCCCTAAGCAGTGACTGGCGAGAAACAATAACATGGAAAGGGGTTGCCAAGCTTCCAAAAATTTCGAATCTCCAGAAAACTCAGCAAATATTTTTTCACCCAAACTGGATGATACTTTCAGGTAATGATAAGTACATTAAGCCGACTAGGTTCCCCAAATTTCGTTCTTCTATGTTGAAGCGTTCATTTCCAGTAACAGTTTGAATTTTTATGTTTCACTCTGTTTTCTCCTATAATGGTACATGTATTTGGAACTCTAAATCCAACATGGTTTGTGCTAGCTTCTTGAAACTTGACACAATGAAGTAGTTTCGCGTTCCATCTCTATGTTTTGTTTCCTCTTGATGTAGCCCTAAGCAGTGACTGGCGAGAAACACTTACATGGAAAGGGGTTGCCAAGCTTCCAAAAATTTCGAATCTCCAGAAATCTCAGCAAATATTTTTTCACCCAAACTGGATGATACTTTCGGGTAATGTTCAGTACACTAAGGCGACTTGGTTCCCCAAATTTCGTTCTTCTATGTTGAAGCGTTCATTTCCAGTAACAGTTTGAATTTTTAGGTTTCACTCTGTTTTCTCCTATATTGATACATGTATTTGGAACTCTAAATCCAACACGGTTTGTGCTAGCTTCTTGAAACTTGACACAAGAAAGTAGTTTCACGTTCTATCTCTATGTTTTGTTTCCTCTTGATGTACCCCTAAGCAGTGACTGGCGAGAAACACTTACATGGAAAGTGGTTGCCAAGCTTCCAAAAATTTTGAATCTCCAGAAATCTCAGCAAATATTTTTTCACCCAAACTGGATGATAGTTTCAGGTAATGATCAGTACACTAAGCCGACTTGGTTCCCCAAATTTCGTTCTTGTATGTTGAAGCGTTCATTTCCAGTAACAGTTTGAATTTTTAGGTTTCACTCGGTTTTCTCCAATACTGATACATGTATTTGGAACTCTAAATCCAACATGGTTTGTGCTAGCTTCTTGAAACTTGACACAATAAAGTAGTTTCACGTTCTATCTCTATGTATTGTTTCCTCTTGATGTATCCCTAAGCAGTGACTGACGAGAAACACTTTCATGGAAAGAGGTTGCCAAGCTTCCCAAAATTACGAACCTCCAGAATTTTCAGCAAATATTTTTTCACCCAAACTGGATGATACTTTCAGATAATGATCAGCACACTAAGCCAACTTGGTTCCCCAAATTTCGTTCTTCTATGTTGAAGCGTTCATTTCCATTAACAGTTTGAATTTTTAGGTTACACTCTGTTTTCTCCTATATTGATAGATGTATTTGGAACTCTAAATCCAACAGGGTTTGTGCTAGCTTCTTGAAACCTGACACAATAAAGTAGTCTCACGTTCTCTCTCTATGTTTTGTTTCCTCTTGATGTAGACCTAAGCAGTGACTGGCGAGAAACACTTTCATAGAGGGGTTGCCAAACTTCCAAAAATTACGAATCTCTAGAGATCTCAGCAAATATTTTTTCACCCAAACTGGATGATACTTTCAGGTAATGATCAGTACACTAAGGCGACTTGGTTCACCAAATTTTGTTCTTCTATGTTGAAGCGTTCATTTTGCAGTAACAGTTTGAATTTTTAGGTTTCACTCTGTTTTCTCCTATACTGATACATATATTTGGAACTCTAAATCCAACATGGTTTGTGCTAGCTTCTTGAAACTTGACACAATAAAGTAGTTTCACGTTCTATCTCGATGTTTTGTTTCCTCTTGATGTAGCCCTAAGCAGTGACTGGCGAGAAACACTTTCATGGAAAGGGGTTGCCAAGCTTCCCAAAATTACGAATCCCCAGAAATCTCAGCAAATATTTTTTCACCCAAACTGGATGATACTTTCAGGTAATGATCAGTACATTAAGCCGACTAGGTTCCCCAAATTTCGTTCTTCTATGTTGAAGCGTTCATTTCCAGTAACAGTTTGAATTTTTAGGTTTCACTCTGTTTTCTCCTATAATGATACATGTATTTGGAACTCTAAATCCAACATGGTTTGTGCTAGCTTCTTGAAACTTGACACAATAAAGTAGTTTCACGTTCCATCTCTATGTTTTGTTTCCTCTTGATGTAGCCCTAAGCAGTGACTGGCGAGAAACACTTACATGGAAAGGGGTTGCCAAGCTTCCAAAAATTTCGAATCTCCAGAAATCTCAGCAAATATTTTTTCACCCAAACTGGATGATACTTTCGGGTAATGTTCAGTACACTAAGGCGACTTGGTTCCCCAAATTTCGTTCTTCTATGTTGAAGCGTTCATTTCCAGTAACAGTTTGAATTTTTAGGTTTCACTCTGTTTTCTCCTATATTGATACATGTATTTGGAACTCTAAATCCAACACGGTTTGTGCTAGCTTCTTGAAACTTGACACAAGAAAGTAGTTTCACGTTCTATCTCTATGTTTTGTTTCCTCTTGATGTACCCCTAAGCAGTGACTGGCGAGAAACACTTACATGGAAAGTGGTTGCCAAGCTTCCAAAAATTTTGAATCTCCAGAAATCTCAGCAAATATTTTTTCACCCAAACTGGATGATAGTTTCAGGTAATGATCAGTACACTAAGCCGACTTGGTTCCCCAAATTTCGTTCTTGTATGTTGAAGCGTTCATTTCCAGTAACAGTTTGAATTTTTAGGTTTCACTCGGTTTTCTCCTATACTGATACATGTATTTGGAACTCTAAATCCAACATGGTTTGTGCTAGCTTCTTGAAACTTGACACAATAAAGTAGTTTCACGTTCTATCTCTATGTATTGTTTCCTCTTGATGTATCCCTAAGCAGTGACTGGCGAGAAACACTTTCATGGAAAGGGGTTGCCAAGCTTCCCAAAATTACGAATCTCCAGAAATCTCAGCAAATATTTTTGCACCCAAACTGGATGATACTTTCAGGTAATGATCAGTACACTAAGCCGACTTGGTTCCCCAAACTTCGTTCTTCTATGTTGAAGCGTTCATTTCCAGTAACAGTTTGAATTTTTAGGTTTCACTCTGTTTTCTCCTATATTGATACAAGTATTTGGAACTCTAAATCCAACACGGTTTGTGCTAGCTTCTTGAAACTTGACACAAGAAAGTAGTTTCACGTTCTATCTCTATGTTTTGTTTCCTCTTGATGTAGTCCTAAGCAGTGACTGGCGAGAAACACTTTCATGGAAAGGGGTTGCCAAGCTTCCAAAAATTTTGATTCTCCATAAATCTCAGCAAATATTTTTTCACCCTAACTGGATGATACTTTCAGGTAATGATCAGTATACTAAGGCGACTTGAATCCCCGAATTTCGTTCTTCTATGTTGAAGCGTTCATTTCCTGTAACAGTTTGAATTTTTATGTTTCAGTCTGTTTTCTCCTATAATGATACATGTATTTGGAACTCTAAATCCAACATGGTTTGTGCTAGCTTCTTGAAACTTGACACAATAAAGTAGTTTCATGTTCTATCTCTATGTTTTGTTTCCTCTTGATGTATCCCTAAGCAGTGACTGACGAGAAACACTTTCATGGAAAGAGGTTGCCAAGCTTCCCAAAATTACGAACCTCCAGAATTTTCAGCAAATATTTTTTCACCCAAACTGGATGATACTTTCAGATAATGATCAGCACACTAAGCCGACTTGGTTCCCCAAATTTTGTTCTTCTATGTTGAAGCGTTCATTTCCAATAACAGTTTGAATTTTTAGGTTACACTCTGTTTTCTCCTATATTGATAGATGTATTTGGAACTCTAAATCCAACAGGGTTTGTGCTAGCTTCTTGAAACCTGACACAATAAAGTAGTCTCACGTTCTCTCTCTATGTTTTGTTTCCTCTTGATGTAGCCCTAGCAGTGACTGGCGAGAAACACTTTCATAGAGGGGTTGCCAAACTTCCAAAAATTACGAATCTCTAGAGATCTCAGCAAATATTTTTTCACCCAAACTGGATGATACTTTCAGGTAATGATCAGTACACTAAGGCGACTTGGTTCGCCAAATTTTGTTCTTCTATGTTGAAGCGTTCATGTTGCAGTAACAGTTTGAATTTTTAGGTTTCACTCTGTTTTCTCCTATACAGATACATGTATTTGGAACTCTAAATCCAACATGGTTTGTGCTAGCTTCTTGAAACTTGACACAATAAAGTAGTTTCACGTTCTATCTCTATGTTTTGTTTCCTCTTGATGTAGCCCTAAGCAGTGACTGGCGAGAAACACTTTCATGGAACTGGGTTGCCAAGCTTCTCAAAATTACGAATCTCCAGAATTTTCAGCAAATATTTTTTCACCCAAACTGGATGATACTTTCAGGTAATGATCAGTACACTAAGCCGACTTGGTTCCCCAAATTTCGTTCTTCTATGTTGAAGCGTTCATTTCCAATAACAGTTTGAATTTTTAGGTTTCACTCGGTATTCTCCTATATTGATAGACGTATTTGGAACTCTAAATCCCACACAGTTTGTGCTAGCTTCTTGAAACTTGACACAATAAAGTAGTTTCAGGTTCTATCTCTATGTTTTGTTTCCTCTTGATGTAGCCCTAAGCAGTGACTGGCGAGAAACACTTTCATGGAAAGGGGTTGCCAAGCTTCCCAAAATTACGAACCTCCAGAATTTTCAGCAAAAATTTTTTCACCCAAACTCGATGATACTTTCAGGTAATGATCATTACACTAAACCGACTTGGTTCCCCAAATTTTGTTCTTCTATGTTGAAGCGTTCATTTCCAATAACCGTTTGAATTTTTAGGTTTCACTCGGTTTTCTCCTATATTGATACATGTATTTGGAACTCTAAATCCAACACGGTTTGTGCTAGCTTCTTGAAACTTGACACAATAAAGTAGTTTCACATTCTATCTCTATGTTTTGTTTCCTCTTGATGTAGCCCTAAGCAGTGACGGGCGAGAAACACTTTCATGGATAGGGGTTGCCAAGCTTCCAAAAATTTTGAATTTTCACATATCTCAGCAAATATTTTTTCACCCAAACTGGATGATACTTTCAGGTAATGATCAGTACACTAAGGCGACTTGGTTCCCCAAACTTCGTTCTTCTATGTTGAAGCGTTCATTTCCAATAACAGTTTGAATTTTTAGGTTTCACTCGGTTTTCTCCTATATTGATACATGTATTTGGAACTCTAAATCCAACACGGTTTGTGCTAGCTCCTTGAAACCCTTCACAATAAAGTAGTTTCACGTTCTATCTCTATGTTTTGTTTCCTCTTGATGTAGCCCTAAGCAGTGACTGGCGAGAAACACTTTCATGGAAAGGTGTTGCCAAGCTTCCAAAAATTTCGAATCTCCAGAAATCTCAGCAAATATTTTTTCACCCAAACTGGAGGATACTTTCAGGTAATGATCAGTACACTAAGGCGACTTGGTTCCCCAAATTTCGTTCTTCTATGTTGAAGCGTTTATTTCCAGTAACAGTTTGAATTTTTAGGTTTCACTCTGTTTTCTCTTATATTGATACATGTATTTGTTACTCTAAATCCAACACGGTTTGTGCTAGCTTCTTGAAACTTGACACAATAAAGTAGTTTTGCGTTCTATCTCTATGTTTTGTTTCCTCTTGATGTAGCCCTAAGCAGTGACTGGCGAGAAACACTTTCATGGAAAGGGGTTGCGAAGCTTCCAAAAATTTCGAATCTCCAGTAATCTCAGCAAATATTTTTTCACCCAAACTGGATGATACTTTCAGGTAATGATCAGTACACTAAGGCGACTTGGTTCCCCAAATTTCGTTCTTCTATGTTGAAGCGTTCATTTCCAGTAACAGTTTGAATTTTTAGGTTTCACTCTGTTTTCTCCTATATTGATAGAAGTTTTTGGATCTCTAAGTCCAACACGGTTTGTGCTAGCTTCTTGAAACTTGACACAATAAAGTAGTTTCACATTCTATCTCTATGTTTTGTTTCCTCTTGATGTAGCCCTAAGCAGTGACTGGCGAGAAACACTTTCATGGAAAGGGGTTGCCAAGCTTCCCCAAATTACGAATCTCCAGATATCTCAGCAAATGTTTTTTCACCCAAACTGGATGATACTTTCAGGTAATGATCAGTACACTAAGCCGACTTGGTTCCCCAAATTTCGTTCTTCTATGTTGAAGCGTTCATTTCCAGCAATAGTTTGAATTTTTAGGTTTCACACTGTTTTCTCCTATATTGATACAAGTATATGGAACTCTAAATCCAACACGGTTTGTGCTAGCTTCTTGAAACTTGACACAATAAAGTAGTTTCACATTCTATCTCTATGTTTTGTTTCCTCTTGATGTAGCCCTAAGCAGTGACTGGCGAGAAACACTTTCATGGAAAGGGGTTGCCAAGCTTCCCAAAATTACGAATCTCCAGAAATCTCAGCAAATGTTTTTTCACCCAAACTGGATGATACTTTCAGGTAATGATCAGTACACTAAGGTGACTTGGTTCCCCAAATTTCGTTCTTCTATGTTGAAGTGTTCATTTCCAGCAATAGTTTGAATTTTTAGGTTTCACTCTGTTTTCTCCTATATTGATACATGTATTTGGAACTCTAAATCCAACACGGATTGTGCTAGCTTCTTGAAACTTGACTCAATAAAGTTGTTTCACATTCTATCTCTATGTTTTGTTCCCTCTTGATGTAGTCCTAAGCAGTGACTGGCGAGATACACTTTCATGGAAAGGGGTTGCCAAGCTTCCAAAAATTACGAATCTCCAGAAATCTCAGCAAATATTTTTTCACCCAAACTACATAATACTTTCAGGTGATGATCAGTACACTAAGGCGACTTGGTTCCCCAAATTTCTTTCTTCTATGTTGAAGCGTTCATTTCCAGTAACAGTTTGAATTTTTAGGTTTCACTCTGTTTTCTCCTATATTGATACATGTATTTGGAACTCTAAATCCAACAAGGTTTGTGCTAGCTTCTTGAAACTGGATACAATAAAGAAGTTTCACGTTCTAACTCAATGTTTTGTTTCCTCTTGATGTAGCCCTAAGCAGTGACTGGCGAGAAACACTTTCATGGAAATGGTTGCCAAGCTTCCCAAAATTACGAATCTCCCGAAATCTCAGCAAATATTTTTTCACCCAAACTGGATGATACTTTCAGGTAATGATCAGTACACTAAGGCGACTTGGTTCCCCCAATTTCGTTCTTCTATGTTGAAGCGTTCATTTCCAGCAATAGTTTGAATTTTTAGGTTGCACTCTGTTTTCTCCTATATTGATACATGTATTTGGAACTCTAAATCCAACACGGTTTGTGCTAGCTTCTTGAAACTTGACACAATAAAGTAGTTTCACGTTCTATCTCTATGTTTTGTTTCCTCTTGATGTAGCCCTAAGTAGTGACTGGCGAGAAACAATTTCATGGAAAGGGGTTGCCAAGCTTCCCAAAATTACGAATCTCCAGAAATCTCAGCAAATGTTTTTTCACCCAAACTGGATGATACTTTCAGGTAATTATCAGTACACTAAGGCGACTTGGTTCCCCAAATTTCGTTATTCTATGTTGAAGTGTTCATTTCCAGTAACAGTTTGAATTTTTAGGTTTCACTCTGTTTTCTCCTATATTGATACATGTATTTGGAACTCTAAATCCAACACGGATTGTGCTAGCTTTTTGAAACTTGACACAACAAAGTTGTTTCACATTCTATCTCTATGTTTTGTTCCCTCTTGATGTACTCCTAAGCAGTGACTGGCGAGATACACTTTCATGGAAAGGGGTTGCCAAGCTTCCAAAAATTACGAATCTCCAGAAATCTCAGCAAATATTTTTTCACCCAAACTAGATAATACTTTCAGGTGATGATCAGTACACTAAGGCGACTTGGTTCCCCAAATTTCGTTCTTCTATGTTGAAGCGTTCATTTCCAGTAACAGTTTGAATTTTTAGGTTTCACTCTGTTTTCTCCTATATTGGTAGAAGTTTTTGGATCTCTAAGACCAACACGGTTTGTGCTAGCTTCTTGAAACTTGACACAATAAAGTAGTTTCATATTCTATCTCTATGTTTTGTTTCCTCTTGATGTAGCCCTAAGCAGTGACTGGCGAGAAACACTTTCATGGAAAGGGCTTGCCAAGCTTCCCAAAATTACGAGTCTCCAGAAATCTCAGAAAATATTTTTTCACCCAAACTGGATGATACTTTCAGGTAATGATCAGTACACTAAGGCGACTTGGTTCCCCAAATTTCGTTCTTCTATATTGAAGCGTTTATTTCCAGTAACAGTTTGAATTTTTAGGTTTCACTCTGTTTTCTCCTATATTGATACATGTATTTTTTACTCTAAATGCAACACGGTTTGTGCTAGCTTCTTGAAACTTGACACAATAAAGTAGTTTTGCGTTCTATCTCTATGTTTTGTTTCCTCTTGATGTAGCCCTAAGCAGTGACTGGCAAGAAACACTTTCATGGAAAGGGGTTGCGAAGCTTCCAAAAATTTCGAATCGCCAGAAATCTCAGCAAATATTTTTTCACCCAAACTGGATGATACTTTCAGGTAATGATCAGTACACTAAGGCGACTTGGTTCCCCAAATTTCGTTCTTCTATGTTGAAGCGTTCATTTCCAGTAACAGTTTGAATTTTTAGGTTTCACTCTGTTTTCTCCTATATTGATACATGTATTTGGAACTCTAAATCCAACACGGTTTGTGCTAGCTTCTTGAAACTTGACACAATAAAGTAGTTTCAGGTTCTATCTCGATGTTTTGTTCCCTCTTGATGAAGCCCTAAGCAGTGACTGGCGAGAAACACTTTCATGGAAAGAGGTTGCCAAGCTTCCCAAAATTACGAACCACCAGAATTTTCAGCAAATATTTTTTCACCCAAACTGGATGATACTTTCAGATAATGATCAGCACACTAAGCCGACTTGGTTCCCCAAATTTCGTTCTTCTATGTTGAAGCGTTCATTTCCAATAACAGTTTGAAATTTTAGGTTTCACTCTGTTTTCTCCTATATTGATACATGTATTTGGAACTCTAAATCCAACACGGTTTGTGCTAGCTTCTTGAAACTTGACACAATAAAGTAGTTTCGCGTTCTATCTCGATGTTTTGTTTCCACTTGATGTAGCGCTAAGCAGTGACTGGCGAGAAACACTTTCATGGAAAGGGGTTGCCAAACTTCCAAAAATTACAAATCTCCAGAAATCTCAGCAATCTCCCCAAATTTCGTTCCTATATTGATACATGTTTTTGGAGCTCTAAATCCAACACGGTTTGTGCTAGCTTCTTGAAACTTGACACAATAAATTAGTTTCACGTTCTATCTCTATGTATTGTTTCCTCTTGATGTATCCCTAAGCAGTGACTGGCGAGAAACACTTTCATGGAAAGAGGTTGCCAAGCTTCCAAAATTTTCGAATCTCCAGAAATCTCAGCAAATATTTTTTCAACCAAACTGGATGATACTTTCAGGTAATGATCAGTACACTAAGGCGACTTGGTTCCCCAAATTTCGTTCCTCTATTTTGAAGCGTTCATTTCCAGTAACAGTTTGAATTTTTAGGTTTCACTCTGTTTTCTCCTATATTGATACATGTATTTGGAACTCTAAATCCAACACGGTTTGTGCTAGCTTCTTGAAACTTGACACAATAAAGTAGTTTCGCGTTCTATCTCTATGTTTTGTTTCCTCTTGATGTAACCCTAAGCAGTGACTGGCGAGAAACACTTTCATGGAAAGGGGTTGCCAAGCTTCCAAAAATTTCGAATATCCAGAAATCTCAGCAAATATTTTTTCACCCAAACTGGATGATACTTTCAGGTAATGATCAGTACACTAAGGCGACTTGGTTCCCCAAATTTCGTTCTTCTATGTTGAAGCGTTCATTTCCAGTAACAGTTTGAATTTTTAGGTTTCACTCTGTTTTCTCCTATATTGGTAGATGTATTTGGAACTCTAAATCCAACACGGTTTGTGCTAGCTTCTTGAAACTTGACACAATAAAGTAGTTTCACGTTCTATCTCTATGTATTGTTTCCTCTTGATGTATCCCTAAGCAGTGACTGGCGAGAAACACTTTCATGGAAAGGGGTTGCCAAGATTCCAAAAATTACGAACCACCAGAATTATCAGCAAATATTTTTTCACCCAAACTGGATGATACTTTCAGATAATGATCAGTACACTAAAGCGACTTGGTTCCCCAAATTTCGTTCTTCTATGTTGAAGCGTTCATTTCCAGAAACAGTTTGAATTTTTAGGTTTCACTCTGTTTTCTCCTATATTGATACATGTATTTGGAACTCTAAATCCAACACGGTTTGGGCTAGCTTATTGAAACTTGACACAATAAAGTAGTTTCACATTCTATCTCTATGTTTTGTTTCCTCTTGATGTAGCCCTAAGCAGTGACTGGCGAGAAACACTTTCATGGATAGGGGTTGCCAAGCTTCCAAAAATTTTGAATCTCGAGAAATCTCAGCAAATATTTTTTCACCCAAACTGGATGATACTTTCACGTAATGATCAGTACACTAAGGCGACTTGTTTCCCCAACATTCGTTCTTCTATGTTGAAGCGTTCATTTCCAGTAACAGTTTGAATTTTTAGGTTTCATTCTGTTTTCTCCTATATTGAAACATGTATTTGGAACTCTAAATCCAACACGGTTTGTGCTAGCTTCTTGAAACTTGACACAAGAAAGTAGTTTCACGTTCTATCTCTATATTTTGTTTCCTCTTGATGTAGCCCTAAGCAGTGACTGGCGAGAAACACTTTCATGGAAAGGGGTTGCCAAGCTTCCAAAAATTACGAATCTCCAGAAATCTCAGCAAATATTTTTTCACACAAACTGGAGGATACCTTCAGGTAATGATCAGTATACTAAGCCGACTAGGTTCCCCAAATTTCGTTCTTCTATGTTGAAGCGTTCATTTCCAGTAACAGTTTGAATTTTTAGGTTTCACTCTGTTTTCTCCTATATTGATACATGTATTTGGAACTCTAAATCCAACACGGTTTGTGCTAGCTTCTTGAAACTTGACACAATAAAGTAGTTTCCCGTTCCATCTCTATGTTTTGTTTCCTCTTGTTGTAGCCCTAAGCAGTGACTGGCGAGAAACAATAACATGGAAAGGGGTTGCCAAGCTTCCAAAAATTTCGAATCTCCAGAAAACTCAGCAAATATTTTTTCACCCAAACTGGATGATACTTTCAGGTAATGATAAGTACATTAAGCCGACTAGGTTCCCCAAATTTCGTTCTTCTATGTTGAAGCGTTCATTTCCAGTAACAGTTTGAATTTTTATGTTTCACTCTGTTTTCTCCTATAATGGTACATGTATTTGGAACTCTAAATCCAACATGGTTTGTGCTAGCTTCTTGAAACTTGACACAATAAAGTAGTTTCGCGTTCCATCTCTATGTTTTGTTTCCTCTTGATGTAGCCCTAAGCAGTGACTGGCGAGAAACACTTACATGGAAAGGGGTTGCCAAGCTTCCAAAAATTTCGAATCTCCAGAAATCTCAGCAAATATTTTTTCACCCAAACTGGATGATACTTTCGGGTAATGTTCAGTACACTAAGGCGACTTGGTTCCCCAAATTTCGTTCTTCTATGTTGAAGCGTTCATTTCCAGTAACAGTTTGAATTTTTAGGTTTCACTCTGTTTTCTCCTATATTGATACATGTATTTGGAACTCTAAATCCAACACGGTTTGTGCTAGCTTCTTGAAACTTGACACAAGAAAGTAGTTTCACGTTCTATCTCTATGTTTTGTTTCCTCTTGATGTACCCCTAAGCAGTGACTGGCGAGAAACACTTACATGGAAAGTGGTTGCCAAGCTTCCAAAAATTTTGAATCTCCAGAAATCTCAGCAAATATTTTTTCACCCAAACTGGATGATAGTTTCAGGTAATGATCAGTACACTAAGCCGACTTGGTTCCCCAAATTTCGTTCTTGTATGTTGAAGCGTTCATTTCCAGTAACAGTTTGAATTTTTAGGTTTCACTCGGTTTTCTCCAATACTGATACATGTATTTGGAACTCTAAATCCAACATGGTTTGTGCTAGCTTCTTGAAACTTGACACAATAAAGTAGTTTCACGTTCTATCTCTATGTATTGTTTCCTCTTGATGTATCCCTAAGCAGTGACTGACGAGAAACACTTTCATGGAAAGAGGTTGCCAAGCTTCCCAAAATTACGAACCTCCAGAATTTTCAGCAAATATTTTTTCACCCAAACTGGATGATACTTTCAGATAATGATCAGCACACTAAGCCAACTTGGTTCCCCAAATTTCGTTCTTCTATGTTGAAGCGTTCATTTCCATTAACAGTTTGAATTTTTAGGTTACACTCTGTTTTCTCCTATATTGATAGATGTATTTGGAACTCTAAATCCAACAGGGTTTGTGCTAGCTTCTTGAAACCTGACACAATAAAGTAGTCTCACGTTCTCTCTCTATGTTTTGTTTCCTCTTGATGTAGACCTAAGCAGTGACTGGCGAGAAACACTTTCATGGAAAGGGGTTGCCAAGCTTCCCAAAATTACGAATCTCCAGAAATCTCAGCAAATATTTTTTCACCCAAACTGGATGATACTTTCAGGTAATGATCAGTACATTAAGCCGACTAGGTTCCCCAAATTTCGTTCTTCTATGTTGAAGCGTTCATTTCCAGTAACAGTTTGAATTTTTAGGTTTCACTCTGTTTTCTCCTATAATGATACATGTATTTGGAACTCTAAATCCAACATGGTTTGTGCTAGCTTCTTGAAACTTGACACAATAAAGTAGTTTCACGTTCCATCTCTATGTTTTGTTTCCTCTTGATGTAGCCCTAAGCAGTGACTGGCGAGAAACACTTACATGGAAAGGGGTTGCCAAGCTTCCAAAAATTTCGAATCTCCAGAAATCTCAGCAAATATTTTTTCACCCAAACTGGATGATACTTTCGGGTAATGTTCAGTACACTAAGGCGACTTGGTTCCCCAAATTTCGTTCTTCTATGTTGAAGCGTTCATTTCCAGTAACAGTTTGAATTTTTAGGTTTCACTCTGTTTTCTCCTATATTGATACATGTATTTGGAACTCTAAATCCAACACGGTTTGTGCTAGCTTCTTGAAACTTGACACAAGAAAGTAGTTTCACGTTCTATCTCTATGTTTTGTTTCCTCTTGATGTACCCCTAAGCAGTGACTGGCGAGAAACACTTACATGGAAAGTGGTTGCCAAGCTTCCAAAAATTTTGAATCTCCAGAAATCTCAACAAATATTTTTTCACCAAAACTGGATGATAGTTTCAGGTAATGATCAGTACACTAAGCCGACTTGGTTCCCCAAATTTCGTTCTTGTATGTTGAAGCGTTCATTTCCAGTAACAGTTTGAATTTTTAGGTTTCACTCGGTTTTCTCCTATACTGATACATGTATTTGGAACTCTAAATCCAACATGGTTTGTGCTAGCTTCTTGAAACTTGACACAATAAAGTAGTTTCACGTTCTATCTCTATGTATTGTTTCCTCTTGATGTATCCCTAAGCAGTGACTGGCGAGAAACACTTTCATGGAAAGGGGTTGCCAAGCTTCCCAAAATTACGAATCTCCAGAAATCTCAGCAAATATTTTTGCACCCAAACTGGATGATACTTTCAGGTAATGATCAGTACACTAAGCTGACTTGGTTCCCCAAACTTCGTTCTTCTATGTTGAAGCGTTCATTTCCAGTAACAGTTTGAATTTTTAGGTTTCACTCTGTTTTCTCCTATATTGATACAAGTATTTGGAACTCTAAATCCAACACGGTTTGTGCTAGCTTCTTGAAACTTGACACAAGAAAGTAGTTTCACGTTCTATCTCTATGTTTTGTTTCCTCTTGATGTAGTCCTAAGCAGTGACTGGCGAGAAACACTTTCATGGAAAGGGGTTGCCAAGCTTCCAAAAATTTTGATTCTCCATAAATCTCAGCAAATATTTTTTCACCCTAACTGGATGATACTTTCAGGTAATGATCAGTATACTAAGGCGACTTGAATCCCCGAATTTCGTTCTTCTATGTTGAAGCGTTCATTTCCTGTAACAGTTTGAATTTTTATGTTTCAGTCTGTTTTCTCCTATAATGATACATGTATTTGGAACTCTAAATCCAACATGGTTTGTGCTAGCTTCTTGAAACTTGACACAATAAAGTAGTTTCATGTTCTATCTCTATGTTTTGTTTCCTCTTGATGTATCCCTAAGCAGTGACTGACGAGAAACACTTTCATGGAAAGAGGTTGCCAAGCTTCCCAAAATTACGAACCTCCAGAATTTTCAGCAAATATTTTTTCACCCAAACTGGATGATACTTTCAGATAATGATCAGCACACTAAGCCGACTTGGTTCCCCAAATTTTGTTCTTCTATGTTGAAGCGTTCATTTCCAATAACAGTTTGAATTTTTAGGTTACACTCTGTTTTCTCCTATATTGATAGATGTATTTGGAACTCTAAATCCAACAGGGTTTGTGCTAGCTTCTTGAAACCTGACACAATAAAGTAGTCTCACGTTCTCTCTCTATGTTTTGTTTCCTCTTGATGTAGCCCTAGCAGTGACTGGCGAGAAACACTTTCATAGAGGGGTTGCCAAACTTCCAAAAATTACGAATCTCTAGAGATCTCAGCAAATATTTTTTCACCCAAACTGGATGATACTTTCAGGTAATGATCAGTACACTAAGGCGACTTGGTTCGCCAAATTTTGTTCTTCTATGTTGAAGCGTTCATGTTGCAGTAACAGTTTGAATTTTTAGGTTTCACTCTGTTTTCTCCTATACAGATACATGTATTTGGAACTCTAAATCCAACATGGTTTGTGCTAGCTTCTTGAAACTTGACACAATAAAGTAGTTTCACGTTCTATCTCTATGTTTTGTTTCCTCTTGATGTAGCCCTAAGCAGTGACTGGCGAGAAACACTTTCATGGAACTGGGTTGCCAAGCTTCTCAAAATTACGAATCTCCAGAATTTTCAGCAAATATTTTTTCACCCAAACTGGATGATACTTTCAGGTAATGATCAGTACACTAAGCCGACTTGGTTCCCCAAATTTCGTTCTTCTATGTTGAAGCGTTCATTTCCAATAACAGTTTGAATTTTTAGGTTTCACTCGGTATTCTCCTATATTGATAGACGTATTTGGAACTCTAAATCCCACACAGTTTGTGCTAGCTTCTTGAAACTTGACACAATAAAGTAGTTTCAGGTTCTATCTCTATGTTTTGTTTCCTCTTGATGTAGCCCTAAGCAGTGACTGGCGAGAAACACTTTCATGGAAAGGGGTTGCCAAGCTTCCCAAAATTACGAACCTCCAGAATTTTCAGCAAAAATTTTTTCACCCAAACTCGATGATACTTTCAGGTAATGATCATTACACTAAACCGACTTGGTTCCCCAAATTTTGTTCTTCTATGTTGAAGCGTTCATTTCCAATAACCGTTTGAATTTTTAGGTTTCACTCGGTTTTCTCCTATATTGATACATGTATTTGGAACTCTAAATCCAACACGGTTTGTGCTAGCTTCTTGAAACTTGACACAATAAAGTAGTTTCACATTCTATCTCTATGTTTTGTTTCCTCTTGATGTAGCCCTAAGCAGTGACGGGCGAGAAACACTTTCATGGATAGGGGTTGCCAAGCTTCCAAAAATTTTGAATTTTCACATATCTCAGCAAATATTTTTTCACCCAAACTGGATGATACTTTCAGGTAATGATCAGTACACTAAGGCGACTTGGTTCCCCAAACTTCGTTCTTCTATGTTGAAGCGTTCATTTCCAATAACAGTTTGAATTTTTAGGTTTCACTCGGTTTTCTCCTATATTGATACATGTATTTGGAACTCTAAATCCAACACGGTTTGTGCTAGCTCCTTGAAACCCTTCACAATAAAGTAGTTTCACGTTCTATCTCGATGTTTTGTTTCCTCGTGATGTAGCGCTAATCAGTGCCTGGCGAGAAACACTTTCATGGAAAGGGGTTGCCAAGCTTCCCAAAATTACGAATCTCCCAAAATCTCAGCAAATATTTTTTCACCCAATCTGGATGATACTTTCAGGTAATGATCAGTACACTAAGCCGACTTGGTTCCCCAAATTTCGTTCTTCTATGTTGAAGCGTTCATTTCCAATAACAGTTTGAATTTTTAGGTTTCAGTCTGTTTTCTCCTATATTGATACATGTATTTGGAACTCTAAATCCAACACGGTTTCTGCTAGCTTCTTGAAACTTGACACAATAAAGTAGTTTCACGTTCTATCTCTATGTTTTGTTTCCTCTTGATGTAGCCCTAAGCAGTGACTGGCGAGAAACACTTTCATGGAAAGGGGTTGCCAAGCTTCCAAAAATTTCGAATCTACAGAAATCTCAGCAAATGTTTTTTCACCCAAACTGGATGATACATTCAGGTAATGAGCAGTACACTAAGGCGACTTGGTTCCCCAAATTTCGTTCCTCAATGATGAAGCGTTCATTTCCAGTTACAGTTTGAATTTTTAGGTTTCACTCTGTTTTCTCCTATATTGATACATGTATTTGGAACTCTAAATCCAACACGGTTTGTGCTAGCTTCTTGAAACTTCACAAAATAAAGTGTTTAACGTTCTATCTATATGTTTTGTTTCCTGTTGATGTACCCCTAAGCAGTGACGAGCGAGAAACACTTTCATGAAAAGGGGTAGCCAAGCTTCCCAAATTACGAACCTCCAGAATTTTCAGCAAAAATTTTTTCACCCAAACTGGATGATACTTTCAGGTAATGATCAGTACACTAAGCCGACTTGGTTCCCCAAATTTCGTTCTTCTATGTTGAAGCGTTCATTTGCAGTAACAGTTTGAATTTTTAGGTTTCACTCTGTTTTCTCCTATATTGATACATGTATTTGGAACTCTAAATCCAACATGGTTTGTGCTAGCTTCTTGAAACTTGACACAATAAAGTAGTTTCACGTTCTATCTCTATGTTTTGTTTCTTCTTGATGTGTCCCTAAGCAGTGACTGGCAAGAAACACTTTCATGTAAAGGGGTTGAGAAGCTTCCAAAAATTACGAATCTCCAGAAAACTCAGCAAATATTTTTTCACCCAAACTGGATGATACTTTCAGGTAATGATCAGTACACTAAGGCGACTTGGATCCCCAAATTTCGTTCTTCTATGTTGAAGCGTTCATTTGCAGTAACAGTTTGAATTTTTAGGTTTCACTCTGTTTTCTCCTATATTGATACAAGTATTTGGAACTCTAAATCCAACACGGTTTGTGCTAGCTTCTTGAAACTTGACACAAGAAAGTAGTTTCACGTTCTATCTCTATGTTTTGTTTCCTCTTGATGTAGTCCTAAGCAGTGACTGGCGAGAAACACTTTCATGGAAAGGGGTTGCCAAGCTTCCAAAAATTTTGATTCTCCATAAATCTCAGCAAATATTTTTTCACCCTAACTGGATGATACTTTCAGGTAATGATCAGTATACTAAGGCGACTTGCATCCCCGAATTTCGTTCTTCTATGTTGAAGCGTTCATTTCCTGTAACAGTTTGAATTTTTATGTTTCAGTCTGTTTTCTCCTATAATGATACATGTATTTGGAACTCTAAATCCAACATGGTTTGTGCTAGCTTCTTGAATCTTGACACAATAAAGTAGTTTCATGTTCTATCTCTATGTTTTGTTTCCTCTTGATGTATCCCTAAGCAGTGACTGACGAGAAACACTTTCATGGAAAGAGGTTGCCAAGCTTCCCAAAATTACGAACCTCCAGAATTTTCAGCAAATATTTTTTCACCCAAACTGGATGATACTTTCAGATAATGATCAGCACACTAAGCCGACTTGGTTCCCCAAATTTCGTTCTTCTATGTTGAAGCGTTCATTTCCAATAACAGTTTGAATTTTTAGGTTACACTCTGTTTTCTCCTATATTGATAGATGTATTTGGAACTCTAAATCCAACAGGGTTTGTGCTAGCTTCTTGAAACCTGACACAATAAAGTAGTCTCACGTTCTCTCTCTATGTTTTGTTTCCTCTTGATGTAGCCCTAAGCAGTGACTGGCGAGAAACACTTTCATAGAGGGGTTGCCAAACTTCCAAAAATTACGAATCTCTAGAGATCTCAGCAAATATTTTTTCACCCAAACTGGATGATACTTTCAGGTAATGATCAGTACACTAAGGCGACTTGGTTCGCCAAATTTTGTTCTTCTATGTTGAAGCGTTCATTTTGCAGTAACAGTTTGAATTTTTAGGTTTCACTCTGTTTTCTCCTATACAGATACATGTATTTGGAACTCTAAATCCAACATGGTTTGTGCTAGCTTCTTGAAACTTGACACAATAAAGTAGTTTCACGTTCTATCTCTATGTTTTGTTTCCTCTTGATGTAGCCCTAAGCAGTGACTGGCGAGAAACACTTACATGGAACTGGGTTGCCAAGCTTCTCAAAATTACGAATCTCCAGAATTTTCAGCAAATATTTTTTCACCCAAACTGGATGATACTTTCAGGTAATGATCAGTACACTAAGCCGACTTGGTTCCCCAAATTTCGTTCTTCTATGTTGAAGCGTTCATTTCCAATAACAGTTTGAATTTTTAGGTTTCACTCGGTATTCTCCTATATTGATAGACGTATTTGGAACTCTAAATCCCACACAGTTTGTGCTAGCTTCTTGAAACTTGACACAATAAAGTAGTTTCAGGTTCTATCTCTATGTTTTGTTTCCTCTTGATGTAGCCCTAAGCAGTGACTGGCGAGAAACACTTTCATGGAAAGGGGTTGCCAAGCTTCCCAAAATTACGAACCTCCAGAATTTTCAGCAAAAATTTTTTCACCCAAACTCGATGATACTTTCAGGTAATGATCATTACACTAAGCCGACTTGGTTCCCCAAATTTTGTTCTTCTATGTTGAAGCGTTCATTTCCAATAACCGTTTGAATTTTTAGGTTTCACTCGGTTTTCTCCTATATTGATACATGTATTTGGAACTCTAAATCCAACACGGTTTGTGCTAGCTTCTTGAAACTTGACACAATAAAGTAGTCTCACATTCTATCTCTATGTTTTGTTTCCTCTTGATGTAGCCCTAAGCAGTGACGGGCGAGAAACACTTTCATGGATAGGGGTTGCCAAGCTTCCAAAAATTTTAAATTTTCACATATCTCAGCAAATATTTTTCACCCAAACTGGATGATACTTTCAGGTAATGATCAGTACACTAAGGCGACTTGGTTCCCCAAACTTCGTTCTTCTATGTTGAAGCGTTCATTTCCAATAACAGTTTGAATTTTTAGGTTTCACTCGGTTTTCTCCTATATTGATACATGTATTTGGAACTCTAAATCCAACACGGTTTGTGCTAGCTCCTTGAAACCCTTCACAATAAAGTAGTTTCACGTTCTATCTCGATGTTTTGTTTCCTCGTGATGTAGCGCTAATCAGTGCCTGGCGAGAAACACTTTCATGGAAAGGGGTTGCCAAGCTTCCCAAAATTACGAATCTCCCAAAATCTCAGCAAATATTTTTTCACCCAATCTGGATGATACTTTCAGGTAATGATCAGTACACTAAGCCGACTTGGTTCCCCAAACTTCGTTCTTCTATGTTGAAGCGTTCATTTCCAATAACAGTTTGAATTTTTAGGTTTCAGTCTGTTTTCTCCTATATTGATACATGTATTTGGAACTCTAAATCCAACACGGTTTCTGCTAGCTTCTTGAAACTTGACACAATAAAGTAGTTTCACGTTCTATCTCTATGTTTTGTTTCCTCTTGATGTAGCCCTAAGCAGTGACTGGCGAGAAACACTTTCATGGAAAGGGGTTGCCAAGCTTCCAAAAATTTCGAATCTACAGAAATCTCAGCAAATGTTTTTTCACCCAAACTGGATGATACATTCAGGTAATGAGCAGTACACTAAGGCGACTTGGTTCCCCAAATTTCGTTCCTCAATGATGAAGCGTTCATTTCCAGTTACAGTTTGAATTTTTAGGTTTCACTCTGTTTTCTCCTATATTGATACATGTATTTGGAACTCTAAATCCAACACGGTTTGTGCTAGCTTCTTGAAACTTCACAAAATAAAGTGTTTAACGTTCTATCTATATGTTTTGTTTCCTGTTGATGTACCCCTAAGCAGTGACGGGCGAGAAACACTTTCATGAAAAGGGGTAGCCAAGCTTCCCAAATTACGAACCTCCAGAATTTTCAGCAAAAATTTTTTCACCCAAACTGGATGATACTTTCAGGTAATGATCAGTACACTAAGCCGACTTGGTTCCCCAAATTTCGTTCTTCTATGTTGAAGCGTTCATTTGCAGTAACAGTTTGAATTTTTAGGTTTCACTCTGTTTTCTCCTATATTGATACATGTATTTGGAACTCTAAATCCAACACGGTTTGTGCTAGCTTCTTGAAACTTGACACAATAAAGTAGTTTCACGTTCTATCTCTATGTTTTGTTTCTTCTTGATGTGTCCCTAAGCAGTGACTGGCAAGAAACACTTTCATGTAAAGGGGTTGAGAAGCCTCCAAAAATTACGAATCTCCAGAAAACTCAGCAAATATTTTTTCACCCAAACTGGATGATACTTTCAGGTAATGATCAGTACACTAAGGCGACTTGGATCCCCAAATTTCGTTCTTCTATGTTGAAGCGTTCATTTGCAGTAACAGTTTGAATTTTTAGGTTTCACTCTGTTTTCTCCTATATTGATACAAGTATTTGGAACTCTAAATCCAACACGGTTTGTGCTAGCTTCTTGAAACTTGACACAAGAAAGTAGTTTCACGTTCTATCTCTATGTTTTGTTTCCTCTTGATGTAGTCCTAAGCAGTGACTGGCGAGAAACACTTTCATGGAAAGGGGTTGCCAAGCTTCCAAAAATTTTGATTCTCCATAAATCTCAGCAAATATTTTTTCACCCTAACTGGATGATACTTTCAGGTAATGATCAGTATACTAAGGCGACTTGCATCCCCGAATTTCGTTCTTCTATGTTGAAGCGTTCATTTCCTGTAACAGTTTGAATTTTTATGTTTCAGTCTGTTTTCTCCTATAATGATACATGTATTTGGAACTCTAAATCCAACATGGTTTGTGCTAGCTTCTTGAATCTTGACACAATAAAGTAGTTTCATGTTCTATCTCTATGTTTTGTTTCCTCTTGATGTATCCCTAAGCAGTGACTGACGAGAAACACTTTCATGGAAAGAGGTTGCCAAGCTTCCCAAAATTACGAACCTCCAGAATTTTCAGCAAATATTTTTTCACCCAAACTGGATGATACTTTCAGATAATGATCAGCACACTAAGCCGACTTGGTTCCCCAAATTTCGTTCTTCTATGTTGAAGCGTTCATTTCCAATAACAGTTTGAATTTTTAGGTTACACTCTGTTTTCTCCTATATTGATAGATGTATTTGGAACTCTAAATCCAACAGGGTTTGTGCTAGCTTCTTGAAACCTGACACAATAAAGTAGTCTCACGTTCTCTCTCTATGTTTTGTTTCCTCTTGATGTAGCCCTAAGCAGTGACTGGCGAGAAACACTTTCATAGAGGGGTTGCCAAACTTCCAAAAATTACGAATCTCTAGAGATCTCAGCAAATATTTTTTCACCCAAACTGGATGATACTTTCAGGTAATGATCAGTACACTAAGGCGACTTGGTTCGCCAAATTTTGTTCTTCTATGTTGAAGCGTTCATTTTGCAGTAACAGTTTGAATTTTTAGGTTTCACTCTGTTTTCTCCTATACAGATACATGTATTTGGAACTCTAAATCCAACATGGTTTGTGCTAGCTTCTTGAAACTTGACACAATAAAGTAGTTTCACGTTCTATCTCTATGTTTTGTTTCCTCTTGATGTAGCCCTAAGCAGTGACTGGCGAGAAACACTTACATGGAACTGGGTTGCCAAGCTTCTCAAAATTACGAATCTCCAGAATTTTCAGCAAATATTTTTTCACCCAAACTGGATGATACTTTCAGGTAATGATCAGTACACTAAGCCGACTTGGTTCCCCAAATTTCGTTCTTCTATGTTGAAGCGTTCATTTCCAATAACAGTTTGAATTTTTAGGTTTCACTCGGTATTCTCCTATATTGATAGACGTATTTGGAACTCTAAATCCCACACAGTTTGTGCTAGCTTCTTGAAACTTGACACAATAAAGTAGTTTCAGGTTCTATCTCTATGTTTTGTTTCCTCTTGATGTAGCCCTAAGCAGTGACTGGCGAGAAACACTTTCATGGAAAGGGGTTGCCAAGCTTCCCAAAATTACGAACCTCCAGAATTTTCAGCAAAAATTTTTTCACCCAAACTCGATGATACTTTCAGGTAATGATCATTACACTAAGCCGACTTGGTTCCCCAAATTTTGTTCTTCTATGTTGAAGCGTTCATTTCCAATAACCGTTTGAATTTTTAGGTTTCACTCGGTTTTCTCCTATATTGATACATGTATTTGGAACTCTAAATCCAACACGGTTTGTGCTAGCTCCTTGAAACCCTTCACAATAAAGTAGTTTCACGTTCTATCTCGATGTTTTGTTTCCTCGTGATGTAGCGCTAATCAGTGCCTGGCGAGAAACACTTTCATGGAAAGGGGTTGCCAAGCTTCCCAAAATTACGAATCTCCCAAAATCTCAGCAAATATTTTTTCACCCAATCTGGATGATACTTTCAGGTAATGATCAGTACACTAAGCCGACTTGGTTCCCCAAACTTCGTTCTTCTATGTTGAAGCGTTCATTTCCAATAACAGTTTGAATTTTTAGGTTTCAGTCTGTTTTCTCCTATATTGATACATGTATTTGGAACTCTAAATCCAACACGGTTTCTGCTAGCTTCTTGAAACTTGACACAATAAAGTAGTTTCACGTTCTATCTCTATGTTTTGTTTCCTCTTGATGTAGCCCTAAGCAGTGACTGGCGAGAAACACTTTCATGGAAAGGGGTTGCCAAGCTTCCAAAAATTTCGAATCTACAGAAATCTCAGCAAATGTTTTTTCACCCAAACTGGATGATACATTCAGGTAATGAGCAGTACACTAAGGCGACTTGGTTCCCCAAATTTCGTTCCTCAATGATGAAGCGTTCATTTCCAGTTACAGTTTGAATTTTTAGGTTTCACTCTGTTTTCTCCTATATTGATACATGTATTTGGAACTCTAAATCCAACACGGTTTGTGCTAGCTTCTTGAAACTTCACAAAATAAAGTGTTTAACGTTCTATCTATATGTTTTGTTTCCTGTTGATGTACCCCTAAGCAGTGACGGGCGAGAAACACTTTCATGAAAAGGGGTAGCCAAGCTTCCCAAATTACGAACCTCCAGAATTTTCAGCAAAAATTTTTTCACCCAAACTGGATGATACTTTCAGGTAATGATCAGTACACTAAGCCGACTTGGTTCCCCAAATTTCGTTCTTCTATGTTGAAGCGTTCATTTGCAGTAACAGTTTGAATTTTTAGGTTTCACTCTGTTTTCTCCTATATTGATACATGTATTTGGAACTCTAAATCCAACACGGTTTGTGCTAGCTTCTTGAAACTTGACACAATAAAGTAGTTTCACGTTCTATCTCTATGTTTTGTTTCTTCTTGATGTGTCCCTAAGCAGTGACTGGCAAGAAACACTTTCATGTAAAGGGGTTGAGAAGCCTCCAAAAATTACGAATCTCCAGAAAACTCAGCAAATATTTTTTCACCCAAACTGGATGATACTTTCAGGTAATGATCAGTACACTAAGGCGACTTGGATCCCCAAATTTCGTTCTTCTATGTTGAAGCGTTCATTTGCAGTAACAGTTTGAATTTTTAGGTTTCACTCTGTTTTCTCCTATATTGATAGATGTATTTGGAACTCTAAATCCAACACGGTTTGGGCTAGCTCCTTGAAACCCTTCACAATAAAGTAGTTTCACGTTCTATCTCGATGTTTTGTTTCCTCTTGATGTAGTGCTAAGCAGTGACTGGCGAGAAACACTTTCATGGAAAGGGGTTGCCAAGCTTCCCAAAATTACGAATATCCCGAAGTCTCAGCAAATATTTTTTCACCCAATCTGGATGATACTTTCAGGTAATGATCAGTACACTAAGGCGACTTGGTTCCCCAAATTTCGTTTTTCTATGTTGAAGCGTTCATTTCCAGTAACAGTTTGAATTTTTAGGTTTCACTCTGTTTTCTCCTATATTGATAGATGTATTTGGAACTCTAAATCCAACACGGTTTGTGCTAGCTTCTTGAAACTTGACACAATAAAGTAGTTTCAGGTTCTATCTCGATGTTTTGTTTCCTCTTGATGTAGCCCTAAGCAGTGACTGGTGAGAAACACTTTCATGGAAATGGGTTGCCAAGCTTCCCAAAATTACGAATCTCCAGAATTTTCAGCAAATATTTTTTCACCCAAACTGGATGATACTTTCAGGTAATGATCAGTACACTAAGCCGACTTGGTTCCCCAAATTCCGTTCTTCTATGTTGAAGCTTTCATTTCCAATAACAGTTTGAATTTTTAGGTTTCACTCGGTATTCTCCTATATTGATAGACGTATTTGGAACTCTAAATCCCACACAGTTTGTGCTAGCTTCTTGAAACTTGACACAATAAAGTAGTTTCAGGTTCTATCTCTATGTTTTGTTTCCTCTTGATGTAGCCCTAAGCAGTGACTGGCGAGAAACACTTTCATGGAAAGGGGTTTGCCAAGCTTCCCAAAATTACGAACCTCCAGAATTTTCAGCAAAAATTTTTTCACCCAAACTCGATGATACTTTCAGGTAATGATCATTACACTAAGCCGACTTGGTTCCCCAAATTTCGTTCCTCAATGATGAAGCGTTCATTTCCAGTTACAGTTTGAATTTTTAGGTTTCACTCTGTTTTCTCCTATATTGATACATGTATTTGGAACTCTAAATCCAACACGGTTTGTGCTAGCTTCTTGAAACTTGACACAAGAAAGTGTTTCACGTTCTATCTCTATCTTTTGTTTCCTCTTGATGTAGCCCTAAGCAGTGACTGGCTAGAAACACTTACATGGAAAGGGGTTGCCAAGCTTCCAAAAATTTTGAATCTCCAGAAATCTCAGCAAATATTTTTTCACCCAAACTGGATGATACTTTCAGGTAATGATCAGTACACTAAGGCGACTTGGTTCCCCAAATTTTGTTCTTCTATGTTGAAGCGTTCATTTCCAGTAACAGTTTGAATTTTTAGGTTTCACTCTGTTTTCTCCTATACTGATACATGTATTTGGAACTCTAAATCCAACACGGTTTGTGCTAGCTTCTTGAAACTTGACACAATAAAGTAGTTTCAGGTTCTATCTCAATGTTTTGTTTCCTCTTGATGTAGCCCTAAGCAGTGACTGGCGAGAAACACTTTCATGGAAATGTGTTGCCAAGCTTCCCAAAATTATGAACCTCCAGAATTTTCAGCAAATATTTTCTCACACAAACTGGATGATACTTTCAGGTAATGATCAGTACACTAAGCACACTTGGTTCCCCAAATTTCGTTCTTGTATGTTGAAGCATTCATTTCCAATAACAGTTTGAATTTTTAGGTTTCGCTAGGTTTTCTCCTATATTGATACATGTATTTGGAACTCTAAATCCAACACGGTTTGTGCTAGCTTCTTGAAACTTGACACAATAAAGTAGTTTAACGTTCAATCTATATGTTTTGTTTCCTCTTGATGTACCCCTAAGCAGTGACTGGCGAGAAACACTTTCATGGAAAGGGGTTGCCAAGCTTCCCAAAATTACGAAACTCCAGAATTTTCAGCAAAAATTTTTTCACCCAAACTGGATGATACTTTCAGGTAATGATCAGTACACTAAGCCGACTTGGTTCCCCAAATTTCGTTCTTCTATGTTGAAGCGTTCATTTCCAGTAACAGTTTGAATTTTTAGGTTTCACTCTGTTTTCTCCTATATTGATACATGTATTTGGAACTCTAAATCCCACACGGTTTGTGCTAGCTTCTTGAAACTTGACACAATAAAGTAGTTTCACGTTCTATCTCTATGTTTTGTTTCTTCTTGATGTGTCCCTAAGCAGTGACTGGCGAGAAACACTTTCATGGAAAGGGGTTGAGAAGCTTCCAAAAATTACGAATCTCCAGAAAACACAGCAAATATTTTTTCACCCAAACTGGATGATACTTTCAGGTAATGATCAGTACACTAAGGCGACTTGGTTCCCCAAATTTCGTTCTTCTATGTTGAAGCGTTCATTTGCAGTAACAGTTTGAATTTTTAGGTTTCACTCTGTTTTCTCCTATATTAATAGATGTATTTGGAACTCTAAATCCAACACGGTTTGTGCTAGCTCCTTGAAACCCTTCACAATAAAGTAGTTTCACGTTCTATCTCGATGTTTTGTTTCCTCTTGATGTAGCGCTAAGCAGTGACTGGCGAGAAACACTTTCATGGAAAGGGGTTGCCAAGCTTCCCAAAATTACGAATCTCCCGAAGTCTCAGCAAATATTTTTTCACCCAATCTGGATGATACTTTCAGGTAATGATCAGTACACTAAGCCGACTTGGTTCCCCAAACTTCGTTCTTCTATGTTGAAGCGTTCATTTCCAGTAACAGTTTGAATTTTTAGGTTTCACTCTGTTTTCTCCTATATTGATACATGTATTTGGAACTCTAAATCCAACACGGTTTGTGCTAGCTTCTTGAAACTTGACACAATAAAGTAGTTTCACGTTCTATCTCTATGTTTTGTTTCCTCTTGATGTAGCCCTAAGCAGTGACTGGAGAGAAACACTTTCATGGAAATGGGTTGCCAAGCTTCCAAAAATTTCGAATCTACAGAAATCTCAGCAAATGTTTTTTCACCCAAACTGGATGATACTTTCAGGTAATGAGCAGTACACTAAGGCGACTTGGTTCCCCAAATTTCGTTCCTCTATGTTGAAGCGTTCATTTCCAGTAACAGTTTGCATGTTTAGGTTTCACTCTGTTTTCTCCTATATTGATACATGTATTTGGAACTCTAAATCCAACACGGTTTGTGCTAGCTTCTTGAAACTTGACACAATAAAGTAGTTTCACGTTCTATCTCTATGTTTTGTTTCCTCTTGATGTAGCCCTAAGCAGTGACTGGCGAGAAACACTTTCATGGAAAGGGGTTGCCAAGCTTCCCAAAATTACGAATCTCCAGAAATCTCAGCAAATATTTTTTCACCCAAACTGGATGATACTTTCAGGTAATGATAAGTACACTAAGCCGACTAGGTTCCCCAAATTTCGTTCTTCTATGTTGAAGTTTTCATTTCCAGTAACTGTTTGATATTTTAGGTTTCACTCTGTTTTCTCCTATATTGATATTTGTATTTGGAACTCTAAATCCAACTCGGTTTTTGCTAGCTTCTTGAAACTTGACACAATAAAGTAGTTTCACGTTCTATCTCAATATTTTGTTTCCTCTTGATGTAGCGCTAAGCAATGACTGGCGAGAAACACTTTCATGGAAAGCGGTTGCCAAGCTTCCCAAAATTACGAACCTCCAGAATTTTCAGCAAATATTTTTTCACCCAAACTGGATAATACTTTCATGTAATGCTCAGTACACTAAGGCGACTTGGTTCACAAATTTCGTTATTCTATGTTGAAGCGTTCATTTCCAGTAACAGTTTGAATTTCAAGGTTTCACTCTGTTTTCTCCTATATTGATACATGTATTTGGAACTCTAAATCCAACACGGTTTGTGCTAGCTCCTTGAAACCCTTCACAAAAAAGTAGTTTCACATTCTATCTCAATGTTTTGTTTCCTCTTGATGTAGCGCTAAGCAGTGACTGGCGAGAAACACTTTCATAAAAAGGGGTTGCCAAGCTTCCCAAAATTACGAACCTTCAGAATTTTCAGCAAATATTTTTTCACACAAACTGGATGATACTTTCAGGTAATGGTCAGTACACTAAGCCGACTTGGTTCCCCAAATTTCGTTCTTCTATGTTGAAGCGTTCATTTCCAGTAACAGTTTGAATTTTTAGGTTTCACTCTGTTTTCTCCTATATTGATAGATGTATTTGGAACTCTAAATCCAACACGGTTTGTGCTAGCTTCTTGAAACTTGACACAATAAAGTAGTTTCAGGTTCTATCTCGATGTTTTGTTTCCTCTTGATGTAGCCCTAAGCAGTGACTGGTGAGAAACACTTTCATGGAAATGGGTTGCCAAGCTTCCCAAAATTACGAATCTCCAGAATTTTCAGCAAATATTTTTTCACCCAAACTGGATGATACTTTCAGGTAATGATCAGTACACTAAGCCGACTTGGTTCCCCAAATTCCGTTCTTCTATGTTGAAGCTTTCATTTCCAATAACAGTTTGAATTTTTAGGTTTCACTCGGTATTCTCCTATATTGATAGACGTATTTGGAACTCTAAATCCCACACAGTTTGTGCTAGCTTCTTGAAACTTGACACAATAAAGTAGTTTCAGGTTCTATCTCTATGTTTTGTTTCCTCTTGATGTAGCCCTAAGCAGTGACTGGCGAGAAACACTTTCATGGAAAGGGGTTTGCCAAGCTTCCCAAAATTACGAACCTCCAGAATTTTCAGCAAAAATTTTTTCACCCAAACTCGATGATACTTTCAGGTAATGATCATTACACTAAGCCGACTCGGTTCCCCAAATTTCGTTCCTCAATGATGAAGCGTTCATTTCCAGTTACAGTTTGAATTTTTAGGTTTCACTCTGTTTTCTCCTATATTGATACATGTATTTGGAACTCTAAATCCAACACGGTTTGTGCTAGCTTCTTGAAACTTGACACAAGAAAGTGTTTCACGTTCTATCTCTATCTTTTGTTTCCTCTTGATGTAGCCCTAAGCAGTGACTGGCTAGAAACACTTACATGGAAAGGGGTTGCCAAGCTTCCAAAAATTTTGAATCTCCAGAAATCTCAGCAAATATTTTTTCACCCAAACTGGATGATACTTTCAGGTAATGATCAGTACACTAAGGCGACTTGGTTCCCCAAATTTTGTTCTTCTATGTTGAAGCGTTCATTTCCAGTAACAGTTTGAATTTTTAGGTTTCACTCTGTTTTCTCCTATACTGATACATGTATTTGGAACTCTAAATCCAACACGGTTTGTGCTAGCTTCTTGAAACTTGACACAATAAAGTAGTTTCAGGTTCTATCTCAATGTTTTGTTTCCTCTTGATGTAGCCCTAAGCAGTGACTGGCGAGAAACACTTTCATGGAAATGTGTTGCCAAGCTTCCCAAAATTATGAACGTCCAGAATTTTCAGCAAATATTTTCTCACACAAACTGGATGATACTTTCAGGTAATGATCAGTACACTAAGCACACTTGGTTCCCCAAATTTCGTTCTTGTATGTTGAAGCATTCATTTCCAATAACAGTTTGAATTTTTAGGTTTCGCTAGGTTTTCTCCTATATTGATACATGTATTTGGAACTCTAAATCCAACACGGTTTGTGCTAGCTTCTTGAAACTTGACACAATAAAGTAGTTTAACGTTCAATCTATATGTTTTGTTTCCTCTTGATGTACCCCTAAGCAGTGACTGGCGAGAAACACTTTCATGGAAAGGGGTTGCCAAGCTTCCCAAAATTACGAAACTCCAGAATTTTCAGCAAAAATTTTTTCACCCAAACTGGATGATACTTTCAGGTAATGATCAGTACACTAAGCCGACTTGGTTCCCCAAATTTCGTTCTTCTATGTTGAAGCGTTCATTTCCAGTAACAGTTTGAATTTTTAGGTTTCACTCTGTTTTCTCCTATATTGATACATGTATTTGGAACTCTAAATCCCACACGGTTTGTGCTAGCTTCTTGAAACTTGACACAATAAAGTAGTTTCACGTTCTCTCTCTATGTTTTGTTTCTTCTTGATGTGTCCCTAAGCAGTGACTGGCGAGAAACACTTTCATGGAAAGGGGTTGAGAAGCTTCCAAAAATTACGAATCTCCAGAAAACACAGCAAATATTTTTTCACCCAAACTGGATGATACTTTCAGGTAATGATCAGTACACTAAGGCGACTTGGTTCCCCAAATTTCGTTCTTCTATGTTGAAGCGTTCATTTGCAGTAACAGTTTGAATTTTTAGGTTTCACTCTGTTTTCTCCTATATTAATAGATGTATTTGGAACTCTAAATCCAACACGGTTTGTGCTAGCTCCTTGAAACCCTTCACAATAAAGTAGTTTCACGTTCTATCTCGATGTTTTGTTTCCTCTTGATGTAGCGCTAAGCAGTGACTGGCGAGAAACACTTTCATGGAAAGGGGTTGCCAAGCTTCCCAAAATTACGAATCTCCCGAAGTCTCAGCAAATATTTTTTCACCCAATCTGGATGATACTTTCAGGTAATGATCAGTACACTAAGCCGACTTGGTTCCCCAAACTTCGTTCTTCTATGTTGAAGCGTTCATTTCCAGTAACAGTTTGAATTTTTAGGTTTCACTCTGTTTTCTCCTATATTGATACATGTATTTGGAACTCTAAATCCAACACGGTTTGTGCTAGCTTCTTGAAACTTGACACAATAAAGTAGTTTCACGTTCTATCTCTATGTTTTGTTTCCTCTTGATGTAGCCCTAAGCAGTGACTGGAGAGAAACACTTTCATGGAAATGGGTTGCCAAGCTTCCAAAAATTTCGAATCTACAGAAATCTCAGCAAATGTTTTTTCACCCAAACTGGATGATACTTTCAGGTAATGAGCAGTACACTAAGGCGACTTGGTTCCCCAAATTTCGTTCCTCTATGTTGAAGCGTTCATTTCCAGTAACAGTTTGCATGTTTAGGTTTCACTCTGTTTTCTCCTATATTGATACATGTATTTGGAACTCTAAATCCAACACGGTTTGTGCTAGCTTCTTGAAACTTGACACAATAAAGTAGTTTCACGTTCTATCTCTATGTTTTGTTTCCTCTTGATGTAGCCCTAAGCAGTGACTGGCGAGAAACACTTTCATGGAAAGGGGTTGCCAAGCTTCCCAAAATTACGAATCTCCAGAAATCTCAGCAAATATTTTTTCACCCAAACTGGATGATACTTTCAGGTAATGATAAGTACACTAAGCCGACTAGGTTCCCCAAATTTCGTTCTTCTATGTTGAAGTGTTCATTTCCAGTAACTGTTTGATATTTTAGGTTTCACTCTGTTTTCTCCTATATTGATATTTGTATTTGGAACTCTAAATCCAACTCGGTTTTTGCTAGCTTCTTGAAACTTGACACAATAAAGTAGTTTCACGTTCTATCTCAATATTTTGTTTCCTCTTGATGTAGCGCTAAGCAATGACTGGCGAGAAACACTTTCATGGAAAGCGGTTGCCAAGCTTCCCAAAATTACGAACCTCCAGAATTTTCAGCAAATATTTTTTCACCCAAACTGGATGATACTTTCATGTAATGCTCAGTACACTAAGGCGACTTGGTTCACAAATTTCGTTATTCTATGTTGAAGCGTTCATTTCCAGTAACAGTTTGAATTTCAAGGTTTCACTCTGTTTTCTCCTATATTGATACATGTATTTGGAACTCTAAATCAACACGGTTTGTGCTAGCTCCTTGAAACCCTTCACAAAAAAGTAGTTTCACATTCTATCTCAATGTTTTGTTTCCTCTTGATGTAGCGCTAAGCAGTGACTGGCGAGAAACACTTTCATAAAAAGGGGTTGCCAAGCTTCCCAAAATTACGAACCTTCAGAATTTTCAGCAAATATTTTTTCACCCAAACTGGATGATACTTTCAGGTAATGGTCAGTACACTAAGCCGACTTGGTTCCCCAAATTTCGTTCTTCTATGTTGAAGCGTTCATTTCCAATAATAGTTTGAATTTTTAGGTTTCACTCTGTTTTCTCCTATATTGATACATGTATTTGGAACTCTAAATCCCACACGCTTTGTGCTAGCTTCTTGAAACTTGACACAATAAAGTAGTTTCACGTTTTCTCTCTATGTTTTGTTTCATCTTGATGTAGCCCTAAGCAGTGACTGGCGAGAAACACTTTCATGGAAAGGGGTTGCCAAGCTTCCAAGAATTAAGAATCTCCAGGAATCTCAGCAAATATTTTTTCACCCAAACTGGATGATACTTTCAGGTAATGCTCAGTACACTAAGGCGACTTGGTTCACCAAATTTCGTTCTTCTATGTTGAAGCGTTCACTTCCAGTAACAATTTGAATTTTTAGGTTTCACTCTGTTTACTCCTATATTGATACATGTATTTGGAACTCTAAATCCGACACGGTTTGTGCTAGCTTCTTGAAACTTGACACAATAAAGTAGTTTCACATTCTATCTCTATGTTTTGTTTCCTCTTGATGTAGCCCTAAGCAGTGACTGGCGAGAAACACTTTAATAAAAAGACGTTGCCAATCTTCCCAAAATTACGAATCTCCCGAAATCTCAGCAAATATTTTTTCACCCAAACTGACGATACTTTCAGGTAATGTTCAGTATACTAAGGCGACTTGGATCCCCGAATTTCGTTCTTCTATGTTGAAGCATTCATTTCCAGTAACAGTTTGAATTTTTAGGTTTCACTCTGTTTTCTCCTATATTGGTAGATGTATTTGGAACTCTAAATCCAACACGGTTTGTGCTAGCTTCTTGAAACTTGACACAATAAAGTAGTTTCACGTTCTATCTTGGTGTTTTGTTTCCTCTTGATGTAGCCCTAAGCAGTGACTGGCGAGAAACACTTTCATGGAATGGGGTTGCCAAGCTTCACAAAATTACGAAACTCCAGAAATCTCAGCAAATATTTTTTCACCCAAACTGGATGATACTTTCAGGTAATGATCAGTACACTAAGGCGACTTGGTTCCCCAAATTTCGTTCCTCTATGTTGAAGCGTTCATTTCCAGTAACAGTTTGAATTTTTAGGTTTCAATCTGTTTTCTCCTATATTGATACATGTATTTGGAATTCTAAATCCAACACGGTTTGTGCTAGCTTCTTGAAACTTGACACAATAAAGTAGTTTCACGTTCTAT
Organism: Spermophilus citellus; assembly: GCF_964194105.1. Lineage (NCBI taxonomy): Eukaryota > Metazoa > Chordata > Mammalia > Rodentia > Sciuridae > Spermophilus > Spermophilus citellus. Next base: position 43,044,238 of record NC_138187.1, on the reverse strand, counting down.
CTCTATGTTTTGTTTCCTCTTGATGTAGCCCTAAGCAGTGACTGGCGAGAAACACTTTCATGGAAAGGGGTTGCTAAGCTTCCTAAAATTTCGAATCTCCAGATATCTCAGCAGATATTTTTTCACCCAAACTGGATGATACCTTCAGGTAATGATCAGTACACTAAGCCGACTAGGTTCCCCAAATTTCGTTCTTCTATGTTGAAGCGTTCATTTCCAGTAACAGTTTGAATTTTTAGGTTTCACTCTGTTTTCTCCTCTAATGATACATGTATTTGGAACTCTAAATCCAACATGGTTTGTGCTAGCTTCTTGAAACTTGACACAATAAAGTAGTTTCGTGTTCTATCTCTATGTTTTGTTTACTCTTGATGTAGCACTAAGCAGTGACTGGCGAGAAACACTTTCATGGAAATGGGCTGCTAAGCTTCCAAAAATTACGAATCTCCAGAAATTTCAGCAAATATTTTTTCACCCAAACTCGATGATACTTTCAGGTAATGATCAGTACACTAAGGCGAGTTGGTTCACCAAATTTCGTTCTTCTATGTTGAAGCGTTCATTTCCAGTAACAGTTTGAATTTTTAGGTTTCACTCTGTTTTCTCCTATATTGATACATATATTTGGAACTCTAAATCCAACACAGTTTGTGCTAGCTTCTTGAAACTTGACACATAAAGTAGTTTCACGTTCTCTCTCTATCTTTTGTTTCACATTGATGTAGCCCTAAGCAGTGACTGGCGAGAAACACTTTCATAAAAAGAGGTTTCCAAGCTTCCAAAAATTACAAATCTCAGGAATCTCAGCAAATATTTTTTCACCCAAACTGGACGATACTTTCAGGTAATGTTCAGTATACTAAGGCGACTTGTATCCCCGAATTTCGTTCTTCTATGTTGAAGCGTTCATTTCCAGTAACAGTTTGAATTTTTATGTTTCACTCTGTTTTCTCCTATATTGATACATGTATTTGGAACTCTAAATCCCACACGCTTTGTGCTAGCTTCTTGAAACTTGACACAATAAAGTAGTTTTTCGTTCTATCTCTAGGTTTTGTTTCCTATTGAGGTAGCCCTAAACAGTGACTGGCGAAAAACACTTTCATGGAAAGGGGTAGCCAAATTTCCAAAAATTACGAATCTCCCGAAATCTCAGCAAATATTTTTTCACCCAATCTGGATGATACTTTCAGGTAATGATCAGTACACTAAGCCGACTTGGTTCCCCAAATTTCATTCTTCTATGTTGAAGCATTCATTTCCAGTAACAGTTTGAATTTTTAGGTTTCACTCTGTTTTCTCCTATATTGATACATGTATTTGGAACTCTAAATCCAACACGGTTTGTGCTAGCTTCTTGAAACTTGACACAATAAAGTAGTTTCACGTTCTATCTCTATGTTTTGTTTCCTCTTGATGTAGCCCTAAGCAGTGACTGGCGAGAAACACCTTCATGGAAAGGGATTGCCAAAATTCCAAAAATTACGAATCTCCAGAGATCTCAGCAAATATTTTTTCACCCAAACTGGATGATACTTTCAGGTGATGATCAGTACACTAAGGCGAGTTGGTTCACCAAATTTCGTTCTTCTATGTTGAAGCGTTCATTTCCAGTAACAGTTTGAATTTTTAGGTTTCACTCTTTTTTCTCCTATATTGATACTTGTATTTGGAACTCTAAATCCAACACGGTTTGTGCTAGCTCCTTGAAACCCTTCACAATAAAGTAGTTTCACGATCTATCTCAATGTTTTGTTTCCTCTTGATGTAGCCCTAAGCAGTGACTGGCGAGAAACATTTTCATGGAAAGGGGTTGCCAAGCTTCCAAAAATTACGAATCTCCAGAAATCTCAGCAAATATTTTTTCACCCAAACTGGATGATACTTTCAGGTAATGATCAGGACACTAAGGCGACTTGGTTACCCAAATTTCGTTCTTCTATGTTGAAGCGTTCATTTCCAGTAACAGTTTGAATTTTTAGGATTCACTCTGTTTTCTCCTATATTGATACATGTATTTGGAACTCTAAATCCAACACGTTTTGTGCTACCTTCTTGAAACTTGACACAATAAAGTAGTTTCACGTTCTATCTCTATGTTTTGTTTCCTCTTGATCTAGCACTAAGAAGTGACTGGCGAGAAACACTTTCATGGAAAGTGGTTGCCAAGCTTCCAAAAATTTCGAATCTCCAGAAATCTCAGCAAATATTTTTTCACCCAAACTGGATGATACTTTCAGGTAATGATCAGTACACTTAGGCGACTTGGTTCCCCAAATTTCGTTCTTCTATGTTGAAGCGTTCATTTCCAGTAACACTTTGAATTTTAAGTTTCACTCTGTTTTCTCCTATATTGATACATGTATTTGGAACTCTAAATCCAACACGGTTTGTGCTAGCTTCTTGAAACTTGACACAATAAAGTAGTTTCACGTTCTATCTCTATGTTTTGTTTCCTCTTGATGTAGCCCTAAGCAGTGACTGGCGAGAAACACTTTCATGGAAAGGGGTTGCCAAACTTCCCAAAATTACGAATCTCCAGAAATCTCAGCAAATATTTTTTCACCCAAACTGGATGATACTTTCAGGTAAAGAGCAGTACACTAAGGCAACTTGGTTCCCCAAATTTCGTTCCTCTATGTTGAAGCGTTCATTTCCAGTAACAGTTTGAATTTTTAGGTTTCACTCTGTTTTCTCCTATATTGAAACATGTATTTGGAACTCTAAATCCAACACGGTTTGTGCTAGCTTCTTGAAACTTGACACAATAAAGAAGTTTTACATTCTGTCTCTATGTTTTGTTTCCTCTTGATGTAGCCCTAAGCAGTGACTGGCGAGAAACACTTTCATGGAAAGTGGTTGCCAAGCTTCCAAAAATTACGAATCTCCAGAAATCTCACCAAATATTTTTTCACCCAAACTGGACGATACTTTCAGGTAATGTTCAGTATACTAAGGCGACTTAGTTCCCCAAATTTCGTTCTTCTATGTTGAAGCATTCATTTCCAGTAACACTTTGAATTTTTAGGTTTCCCTCTGTTTTCTCCTATATTGATAGATGTATTTGGAACTCTAAATCCAACACGGTTTGTGCTAGCTTCTTGAAACTTGACACAATAATGTAGTTTCCCATTTTTTCTCTATATTTTGTTTCCTCTTGATGTAGCACTAAGCAGTGACTGGCGAGAAACACTTTCAAGGAAAGGGCTTGCCAAGCTTCCAAAAATTACGAATCTCCAGAAATCTCAGCAAATATTTTTTCACCCAAACTGGATGATACTTTCAGGTAATGAGCAGTACACTAAGGCGACTTGGTTCCCCAAATTTCTTTTTTCTTTGTTGAAGTGTTCATTTCCTGTAACAGTTTGAATATTTAGGTTTCACTGTGTTTTCTCCGATATGGATACACGTATTTGGAACTCTAAATCCAACACGATTTGTGCTAGCTTCTTGAAACTTGACACAATAAAATAGTTTCCCATTCTATCTATATGTTTTGTTTCCTCTTGATGTAGGCCTAAGCAGTGACTGTCGAGAAACACTTTCATGGAAAGGGGTTGCCAAACTTCCAAAAATTACGAATCTCCAGAAATCTCAGCAAATATTTTTTCACCCAAACTGGATGATACTTTCAGGTAATGATCAGTACACTAAGGCGACTTGGTTCCCCAAATTTCGTTCTTCTATGTTGAAGAGTTCATTTCCAGTAACAGTTTGAATTTTTAGGTTTCACTCTGTTTTCTCCTATATTGATACATGTATTTGGAACTCTAAATCCAACACGGTTTGTGCTAGCTTCTTGCAACTTGACACAATAAAGTAGTTTCACGTTCTATCTCAATGTTTTGTTTCCTCTTGATGTAGCCCTAAGCAGTGACTGGCGAGAAACACTTTCAGGGAAACGGGCTGCCAAGCTTCCAAAAATTACGAATCTCCAGAAATCTCAGCAAATATTTTTTCATCCAAACTGGACGACACTTTCAGGTGATGTTCAGTATACTAAGGCGACTTGGTTCCCCAAATTTCGTTCTTCTATGTTGAAGCGTTCGTTTGCAGTAACACTTTGAATTTTTAGGTTTCACTCTGTTTTCTCCTATATTGGTAGATGTATTTGGAACTCTAAATCCAACACGGTTTGTGCTAGCTTCTTGAAACCTGACACAATAAAGTAGTTTCACGTTCTATCTCAATGTTTTGTTTCCTCTTGATGTAGCCCTACACAGTGACTGGCGAGAAAAACTTTCATGGAAACGGGTTGCCAAGCTTCCAAAAATTACGAATCTCCAGAAATCTCAGCAAATATTTTTTCACCCAAATTGAATGATACTTTCAGGTAATGATCAGTAGACTAAGGCGACTTGGTTCCCTAAATTTCGTTCTTCTATGTTGAAGCGTTCATTTCCAGTAACACTTTGAATTTTAAGTTTCACTCTGTTTTCTCCTATATTGATACATGTATTTGGAACTCTAAATCCAACACGGTTTGTGCTAGCTTCTTGAAACTTGACACAATAAAGTAGTTTCACGTTCTATCTCAATGTTTTGTTTCCTCTTGATGTAGCCCTACACAGTGACTGGCGAGAAACACTTTCATGGAAACGGGTTGCCAAGCTTCCAAAAATTACGAATCTCAAGAAATCTCAGCAAATATTTTTTCACCCAAATTGAATGATACTTTCAGGTAATGATCAGTAGACTAAGGCGACTTGGTTCCCTAAATTTCGTTCTTCTATGTTGAAGCGTTCATTTCCAGTAACACTTTGAATTTTAAGTTTCACTCTGTTTTCTCCTATATTGATACATGTATTTGGAACTCTAAATCCAACACGGTTTGTGCTAGCTTCTTGAAACTTGACACAATAAAGTAGTTTCACGTTCTATCTCTATGTTTTGTTTCCTCTTGATGTAGCCCTAAGCAGTGACTGGCGAGAAACACTTTCATGGAAAGGGGTTGCCAAACTTCCCAAAATTACGAATCTCCAGAAATCTCAGCAAATATTTTTTCACCCAAACTGGATGATACTTTCAGGTAAAGAGCAGTACACTAAGGCAACTTGGTTCCCCAAATTTCGTTCCTCTATGTTGAAGCGTTCATTTCCAGTAACAGTTTGAATTTTTAGGTTTCACTCTGTTTTCTCCTATATTGATACATGTATTTGGAACTCTAAATCCAACACGGTTTGTGCTAGCTTCTTGAAACTTGACACAATAAAGAAGTTTTACATTCTGTCTCTATGTTTTGTTTCCTCTTGATGTAGCCCTAAGCAGTGATTGGCGGGAAACACTTTCATGGAAAGTGGTTGCCAAGCTTCCAAAAATTACGAATCTCCAGAAATCTCACCAAATATTTTTTCACCCAAACTGGACGATACTTTCAGGTAATGTTCAGTATACTAAGGCGACTTAGTTCCCCAAATTTCGTTCTTCTATGTTGAAGCATTCATTTCCAGTAACACTTTGAATTTTTAGGTTTCCCTCTGTTTTCTCCTATATTGATAGATGTATTTGGAACTCTAAATCCAACACGGTTTGTGCTAGCTTCTTGAAACTTGACACAATAATGTAGTTTCCCATTTTTTCTCTATATTTTGTTTCCTCTTGATGTAGCCCTAAGCAGTGACTGGCGAGAAACACTTTCAAGGAAAGGGCTTGCCAAGCTTCCAAAAATTACGAATCTCCAGAAATCTCAGCAAATATTTTTTCACCCAAACTGGATGATACTTTCAGGTAATGAGCAGTACACTAAGGCGACTTGGTTCCCCAAATTTCTTTTTTCTTTGTTGAAGTGTTCATTTCCTGTAACAGTTTGAATATTTAGGTTTCACTGTGTTTTCTCCGATATGGATACACGTATTTGGAACTCTAAATCCAACACGATTTGTGCTAGCTTCTTGAAACTTGACACAATAAAATAGTTTCCCATTCTATCTCTATGTTTTGTTTCCTCTTGATGTAGGCCTAAGCAGTGACTGTCGAGAAACACTTTCATGGAAAGGGGTTGCCAAACTTCCAAAAATTACGAATCTCCAGAAATCTCAGCAAATATTTTTTCACCCAAACTGGATGATACTTTCAGGTAATGATCAGTACACTAAGGCGACTTGGTTCCCCAAATTTCGTTCTTCTATGTTGAAGAGTTCATTTCCAGTAACAGTTTGAATTTTTAGGTTTCACTCTGTTTTCTCCTATATTGATACATGTATTTGGAACTCTAAATCCAACACGGTTTGTGCTAGCTTCTTGCAACTTGACACAATAAAGTAGTTTCACGTTCTATCTCAATGTTTTGTTTCCTCTTGATGTAGCCCTAAGCAGTGACTGGCGAGAAACACTTTCAGGGAAACGGGCTGCCAAGCTTCCAAAAATTACGAATCTCCAGAAATCTCAGCAAATATTTTTTCATCCAAACTGGACGACACTTTCAGGTGATGTTCAGTATACTACGGCGACTTGGTTCCCCAAATTTCGTTCTTCTATGTTGAAGCGTTCGTTTGCAGTAACACTTTGAATTTTTAGGTTTCACTCTGTTTTCTCCTATATTGGTAGATGTATTTGGAACTCTAAATCCAACACGGTTTGTGCTAGCTTCTTGAAACCTGACACAATAAAGTAGTTTCACGTTCTATCTCAATGTTTTGTTTCCTCTTGATGTAGCCCTACACAGTGACTGGCGAGAAACACTTTCATGGAAACGGGTTGCCAAGCTTCCAAAAATTACGAATCTCCAGAAATCTCAGCAAATATTTTTTCACCCAAATTGAATGATACTTTCAGGTAATGATCAGTAGACTAAGGCGACTTGGTTCCCTAAATTTCGTTCTTCTATGTTGAAGCGTTCATTTCCAGTAACAGTTTGAATTTTTAGGTTTCACTCTGTTTTCTCCTATATTGATACATGTATTTGGAACTCTAAATCCAACACGGTTTGTGCTAGCTTCTTGCAACTTGACACAATAAAGTAGTTTCACGTTCTATCGCAATGTTTTGTTTCCTCTTGATGTACCCCTAAGCAGTGACTGGCGAGAAAAACTTTCAGGGAAACGGGTTGCCAAGCTTCCAAAAATTACGAATCTCCAGAAATCTCAGCAAATATTTTTTCATCCAAACTGGACGATACTTTCAGGTAATGTTCAGTATACTAAGGCGACTTGGTTCCCCAAATTTCGTTCTTCTATGTTGAAGCGTTCGTTTGCAGTAACACTTTGAATTTTTAGGTTTCACTCTGTTGTCTCCTATATTGGTAGATGTATTTGGAACTCTAAATCCAACACGGTTTGTGCTAGCTTCTTGAAACTTGACACAATAAAGTAGTTTCACGTTCTATGTTTTGTTTCCTCTTGATGTAGCCCTAAGCAGTGACTGGCGAGAAATACTTTCATGGAAAGGGGTTGCCAAACTTCCAAAAATTACGAATCTCCAGAAATCTCAGCAAATATTTTTTCACCCAAACTGGATGACACTTTCAGGTAATGATCAGTACACTAAGGCAACTTGGTTCCCCGAATTTCGTTCTTCTATGTTGAAGCGTTCATTTCCAGTAACAGTTTGAATTTTTAGGTTTCACTCTGTTTTCTCCTATATTGATAGATGTATTTGGAACTCTAAATCCAACACGGTTTGTGCTAGCTTCTTGAAACTTGACACAATAATGTAGTTTCACGTTCTATCTCTATGTGTTGTTTCCTCTTTATGTAGCCCTAAGCAGTGACTGGCGAGAAACACTTTCATAGAAAGGGGTTGCCAAGCTTTCAAAAATTACGAATCTCCAGAAATCTCAGCAAATATTTTTTCACCCAACCTGGATGATACTTTCTGGTAATGATCAGTACACTAAGGCGACGTGTTTCCATGAATTTCGTTCCTCTATGGTGAAGCATTCATTTCCAGTAACAGTTTGAATTTTTAGGTTTCACTCTATTTTCTGCTATATTGATACATGTATTTGGAAATCTAAATCCAACACGGTTTGTGCTAGCTTCTTGAAACGTGACACAATAAAGCAGTTTCACGTTCTGTCTCTATGTTTTCTTTCCTCTTGGTGTAGCCCTAGGCAGTGACTGGCGAGAAACACTTTCATGGAAACGGGTTGCCAAGCTTCCAAAAATTACGAATCTCCAGAAATCTCAGCAAATATTTTTTCACCCAAAATGGACGATACTTTCAGGTAATGATCAGTACACTAAGCCGACTTGGTTCCCCAAATTTCGTTCTTCTATGTTGAAGCGTTCATTTCCAGTAATAGTTTGAATTTTTAGGTTTCACTCTGTTTTCTCCTATATTGATAGATGTATTTGGAACTCTAAATCCAAAACGGTTTGTGCTAGCTTCTTGAAACTTGACACAATAAAGTAGTTTCACGTTCTATCTCTATGTTTTGTTTCCTCTTTATGTAGCCCTAAGCAGTGACTGGCGAGAAACACTTTCATGGAAAGGGGTTGCCAAGCTTCCCAAAATTACGAATCTCCAGAAATCTCAGCAAATATTTTATCACCCAAACTTGATGATACTTTCAGGTGATGATCAGTACACTAAGGCGACTTGGTTCCCCAAATTTCGTTCTTCTATGGTGAAGCGTTCATTTCCAGTAACAGTTTGAATTTTTAGGTTTCACTCTGTTTTCTCCTATATTGATACATGTATTTGGAACTCTAAATCCAACACGGTTTGTGCTAGCTTCTTGAAACTTGACACAATAAAATAGTTTCAAGTTCTGTCTCTATGTTTTCTTTCCTCTTGGTGTAGCCCTAAGCAGTGACTGGCCAGAAACACTTTCATGGAAAGGGGTTTCCAAGCTTCCAAAAATTACGAATCTCCAGAAATCTCAGCAAATATTTTTTCACCCAAAATGGACGATACTTTCAGGTAATGATCAGTACACTAAGGCGACTTGGTTCCCCAAATTTCGTTCTTCTATGTTGAAGCGTTCATTTCCAGTAATAGTTTGAATTTTTAGGTTTCACTCTGTTTTCTCATATATTGATACATGTATTTGGAACTCTAAATCCAACACGGTTTGTGCTAGCTCCTTGAAACCCTTCACAATAAAGTAGTTTCACGTTCTATCTCGATGTTTTGTTTCCTCTTGATGTAGCCCTACGTAGTGACTGGCGAGAAACACTTTCATGGAAAGGGGTTGCCAAGCTTCCCAAAATTACTAACCTCCAGAATTTTCAGCAAATATTTTTTCACCCAAACTGGATGTTACTTGCAGGTAATGATCATTACACTAAGCCGACTTGGTTCCCCAAATTTCGTTCTTCTATGTTGAAGCGTTCATTTCTAATAACAGTTTGAATTTTTAGGTTTCACTCGGTTTTCTCCTATATTGATACATGTATTTGGAACTCTAAATCCAACACGGTTTGTGCTAGCTTCTTGAAACTTGACACAATAAAGTAGTTTCACGTTCTATCTCTATGTTTTGTTTCCTCTTGATGTAGCCCTAAGCAGTGACTGGCGAGAAACACCTTCATGGAAAGGGATTGCCAAAATTCCAAAAATTACGAATCTCCAGAGATCTCAGCAAATATTTTTTCACCCAAACTGGATGATACTTTCAGGTGATGATCAGTACACTAAGGCGAGTTGGATCACCAAATTTCGTTCTTCTATGTTGAAGCGTTCATTTCCAGTAACAGTTTGAATTTTTAGGTTTCACTCTGTTTTCTCCTATATTGATACTTGTATTTGGAACTCTAAATCCAACACGGTTTGTGCTAGCTCCTTGAAACCCTTCACAATAAAGTAGTTTCACGATCTATCTCAATGTTTTGTTTCCTCTTGATGTAGCCCTACGTAGTGACTGGCGAGAAACACTTTCATGGAAAGGGGTTGCCAAGCTTCCCAAAATTACGAATCTCCCGAAATCTCAGCAAATATTTTTTCACCCAAACTGGATGTTACTTTCAGGTAATGATCATTACACTAAGCCGACTTGGTTCCCTAAATTTCGTTCTTCTATGTTGAAGCGTTCATTTCCAATAACAGTTTGAATTTTTAGGTTTTACTCGGTATTCTCCTATATTGATACATGTATTTGGAACTCAAAATCCAACACGGCTTGTGCTAGCTTCTTGAAACTTGACACAATAAAGTAGTTTCATGTTCTATCTCGATGTTTTGTTTCCTCTTGATGTAGCCCTAAGCAGTGACTGGCGAGAAACACTTTCATGGAAAGGGATTGCCAAGCTTCCAAAAATTACGAATCTCCAGAAATCTCAGCAAATATTTTTTCACCCAAACTGGATGATACTTTCAGGTAATGATCAGGACACTAAGGCGACTTGGTTCCCCAAATTTCGTTCTTCAATGTTGAAGCGTTCATTTCCAGTAACAGTTTGAATTTTTAGGATTCACTCTGTTTTCTCCTATATTGATACATATATTTGGAACTCTAAATCCAACACGGTTTGTGCTAGCTTCTTGAAACTTGACACAATAAAGTAGTTTCACGTTCTATCTCTATGTTTTGTTTCCTCTTTATGTAGCCCTAAGCAGTGACTGGCAAGAAACACTTTCATGGAAAGGGGTTGCCAAGCTTCCAAGAATTACGAATCTCCAGAAATCTCAGCAAATATTTTATCACCCAAACTGGATGATACTTTCAGGTGATGATCAGTACACTAAGGCGACTTGGTTCCCCAAATTTCGTTCTTCTATGGTGAAGCGTTCATTTCCAGTAACAGTTTGAATTTTTAGGTTTCATTCTGTTTTCTCCTATATTGATACATGTATTTGGAACTCTAAATCCAACACGGTTTGTGCTAGCTTCTTGAAACTTGACACAATAATATAGTTTCACGTTCTGTCTCTATGTTTTCTTTCCTCTTGGTGTAGCCCTAAGCAGTGACTGGCGAGAAACACTTTCATGGAAAGGGGTTGCCAAGCTTCCAAAAATTTCGAATCTCCAGAAATCTCAGCAAATATTTGTTCACCCAAACTGGATGATACTTTCAGGTAATGAGCAGTACCCTAAGGCCACTTGGTTCCCCAAATTCCGTTCCTCTATGTTGAAGCGTTAATTTCCAGTAACAGTTTGAATTTTTAGGTTTCACTCTGTTTTCTCCTATATTGATACATGTATTTGGAACTCTAAATCCAACACGGTTTGTGCTAGCTTCTTGAACTTGACACAATAAAGCAGTTTCACGTTCTATCTCTATGTTTTGTTTCCTCTTGATGTAGCCCTAAGCAGTGACTGGCGAGAAACTCTTTCATGAAAAGAGGTTGCCAAGCTTCCCAAAATTACGAACCTCCAGAATTTTTGGCAAATATTTTTTCACCCAAACTGGATGATACGTTCAGATAATGATCAGCACACTAAGCCAACTTGGTTCCCCAAATTTCGTTCTTCTATGTTGAAGCGTTCATTTCCAATAACAGTTTGAATTTTTAGGTTTCACTCTTTTTTCTCCTATATTGATAGATGTATTTGGAACTCTAATCCCACACCGTTTGTGCTAGCTTCTTGAAACTTGACACAATAAAGTAGTTTCACGTCTATCTCTATGTTTTGTTTCCTCTTGATGTAGCCCTAAGCAGTGACTGGTGAGAAACACTTTCATGGAAAGGGGTTGCCAAACTTCACAAAATTACGAATCTCTAGAGATCTCAGCAAATATTTTTTTCACACAAACTGAATGATACTTTCAGGTGATGATCAGTACACTAAGGCGACTTGGTTCCCCAACTTTCGTTCTTCTATGTTGAAGCGTTCATTTCCAGTAACAGTTTGAATTTTTAGGTTTCCCTCGTTTTTCTCCTATATAGATACATGTGTTTGGAACTCTAATTCCAACACGGTTTGTGCTAGCTTCTTGAAACTTGACACAATAAAGTAGTTTCACGTTCTATCTCGATGTTTTGTTTCCTCTTGATGTAGCCCTAAGCAGTGACTGGCGAGAAACAGTTTCATGGAAAAAGGTTGCCAAGCTTCTAAAAATTACGAACCTACAGAATTTTCAGCAAATATTTTTTCACCCAAACTGGATTATACTCTCAGGTAATGATCAGTACACTAAGCCGACTTGGTTCCCCAAATTTCGTTCTTCAATGTTGAAGCGTTCATTTCCAATAACAGTTTGAATTTTTAGGTTTCACTCTGTTTTCTCCTATATTGATTCATGTATTTGGAACTCTAAATCCAACACGGTTTGTGCTTGCTTCTTGAAACTTGACACAATAAAGTAGTTTCACGTTCTATCTCGATGTTTTGTTTCCTCTTGATGTAGCCCTAAGCAGTGACTGGCGAGAAACACTTTCATGGAAAGGGGTTGCCAAGCTTCCAAAAATTACGAATCTCCAGAAATCTCAGCAAATATTTTTTCACCCAAACTGGATGATACTTTCAGGTAATAATCAGTACACTAAGCCGACTTGGTTCCCCAAATTTCGTTCTTCTATGTTGAAGCGTTCATTTCCAGTAATAGTTTGAATTTTTAGGTTTCACTCTGTTTTCTCCTATATTGATACATGTGTTTGGAACTCTAATTCCAACACGGTTTGTGCTAGCTTCTGGAAACTTGACACAATAAAGTAGTTTCACGTTCTATCTCGATGTTTTGTTTCCTCTTGATGTAGCCCTAAGCAGTGACTGGCGAGAAACACTTTCATGGAAAGGGGTTGCCAAACTTCCAAAAATAACGAATCTCTAGAGATCTCAGCAAATATATTTTCACCCAAACTGGATGATACTTTCAGGTGATGATCAGTACACTAAGGCGAATTGGTTCCCCAAATTTCGTTCTTCTATGTTGAAGCGTTCATTTCCAGTAACAGTTTGAATTTTTAGGTTTCACTCTGTTTTCTCCTATATTGGTAGATGTATTTGGAACTCTAAATCCAACACGGTTCGTGCTAGCTTCTTGAAACTTGACACAATAAAGTAGTTTCACGTCTATCTCTATGTATTGTTTCCTCTTGATGTATCCCTAAGCAGTGACTGGCGAGAAACGCTTTCATGGAAAGGGGTTGCCAAGCTTTCAAAAATTAAGAAACTCCAGAAATCTCAGCAAATATTTTTTCACCCAAACTGGATGATATTTTCAGGTAATGAACAGTACACTAAGTCGACTTGGTTCCCCGAATTTCGTTCTTCTATGTTGTAGCGTTCATTTCCAATAACAGTTTGAATTTTTAGGTTTCACTCTGTTTTCTCCTATATTGATACAAGTATTTGGAACTCTAAATCCAACACGGTTTGTGCTAGCTTCTTGAAACTTGACACAATAAAGTAGTTTCCCGTTCTATCTCTCTGTTTTGTTTCCTCTTGATGTAGCCCTAAGCAGTGACTGGCGAGAAACAGTTTCATGGAAAGGGGATGCCAAGCTTCCAAAAATTACGAATCTCCAGAAATCTCAGCAAATATTTTTTCACCCAAACTGGACGATACTGTCAGGTAATGTTCAGTACACTAAGGCGACTTCGTTTCCCAAATTTCGTTCTTCTATGTTGAAGCGTTCATTTCCAGTACCAGTTTGAATTTTTAGGTTTCACTCTGTTTTCTCCTATATTGATAGATGTATTTGGAACTCGAAATCCAACACGGTTTGTGCTAGCTTCTGGAAACTTGACACAATAAAGTAGTTTCACGTTCTATCTCTATGTTTTGTTTCCTCTTGATGTAGCCCTAAGCAGTGACTGGCGAGAAACACTTTCATGGAAACGGGTTGCCAAGCTTCCCAAAATTATGAATCTCCAGAAATCTCAGCAAATATTTTTTCACCCAAACTGGACGATACTTTCTGGTAATGATCAGTACACTAAGGCGACTTGGTTTCCCAAATTTTATTCTTCTATGTTGAAGCGTTCATTTGCAGTAACACTTTGAAATTTTAGTTTTCACTCTGTTTTCTCCTATATTGATACATGTTTTTGGAACTCTATATCCAACACGGTTTGTGCTAGCTTCTTGCAACTTGACACTATAAAGTAGTTTCACGTTCTATCTCAATGTTTTGTTTCCTATTGATGTAGCCCTAAGCAGTGACTGGCGAGAAACTCTTTCAGGGAAACGGGTTGCCAAGCTTCCAAAAATTACGAATCTCCAGAAATCTCAGCAAATATTTTTTCACCCAAACTGGATGATACTTTCAGGTAATGATCAGTACACTAAGCCGACTTGGTTCCCCAAACTTCGTTCTTCTATGTTGATGCGTTCATTTCCAGTAACAGTTTGAATTTTTAGGGTTCACTCTGTTTTCTCCTATATTGATAGATGTATTTGGAACTCTAAATCCAACACGGTTTGTGCTAGCTTCTGGAAACTTGACACAATAAAGTAGTTTCACGTTCTATCTCTATGTTTTGTTTCCTCTTGATGTAGCCCTAAGCAGTGACTGGCGAGAAACACTTTCATGGAAAGGGGTTGCCAAGCTTCCAAAAATTTCGAATCTCCAGAAATCTCAGCAAATATTTGTTCACCCAAACTGGATGATACTTTCAGGTAATGAGCAGTACCCTAAGGCCACTTGGTTCCCCAAATTCCGTTCCTCTATGTTGAAGCGTTAATTTCCAGTAACAGTTTGAATTTTTAGGTTTCACTCTGTTTTCTCCTATATTGATACATGTATTTGGAACTCTAAATCCAACACGGTTTGTGCTAGCTTCTTGAACTTGACACAATAAAGCAGTTTCACGTTCTATCTCTATGTTTTGTTTCCTCTTGATGTAGCCCTAAGCAGTGACTGGCGAGAAACTCTTTCATGAAAAGAGGTTGCCAAGCTTCCCAAAATTACGAACCTCCAGAATTTTCTGCAAATATTTTTTCACCCAAACTGGATGATACGTTCAGATAATGATCAGCACACTAAGCCAACTTGGTTCCCCAAATTTCGTTCTTCTATGTTGAAGCGTTCATTTCCAATAACAGTTTGAATTTTTAGGTTTCACTCTTTTTTCTCCTATATTGATAGATGTATTTGGAACTCTAATCCCACACCGTTTGTGCTAGCTTCTTGAAACTTGACACAATAAAGTAGTTTCACGTTCTATCTCTATGTTTTGTTTCCTCTTGATGTAGCCCTAAGCAGTGACTGGTGAGAAACACTTTCATGGAAAGGGGTTGCCAAACTTCACAAAATTACGAATCTCTAGAGATCTCAGCAAATATTTTTTTCACACAAACTGAATGATACTTTCAGGTGATGATCAGTACACTAAGGCGACTTGGTTCCCCAACTTTCGTTCTTCTATGTTGAAGCGTTCATTTCCAGTAACAGTTTGAATTTTTAGGTTTCCCTCGTTTTTCTCCTATATAGATACATGTGTTTGGAACTCTAATTCCAACACGGTTTGTGCTAGCTTCTTGAAACTTGACACAATAAAGTAGTTTCACGTTCTATCTCGATGTTTTGTTTCCTCTTGATGTAGCCCTAAGCAGTGACTGGCGAGAAACAGTTTCATGGAAAAAGGTTGCCAAGCTTCTAAAAATTACGAACCTACAGAATTTTCAGCAAATATTTTTTCACCCAAACTGGATTATACTCTCAGGTAATGATCAGTACACTAAGCCGACTTGGTTCCCCAAATTTCGTTCTTCAATGTTGAAGCGTTCATTTCCAATAACAGTTTGAATTTTTAGGTTTCACTCTGTTTTCTCCTATATTGATTCATGTATTTGGAACTCTAAATCCAACACGGTTTGTGCTTGCTTCTTGAAACTTGACACAATAAAGTAGTTTCACGTTCTATCTCGATGTTTTGTTTCCTCTTGATGTAGCCCTAAGCAGTGACTGGCGAGAAACACTTTCATGGAAAGGGGTTGCCAAGCTTCCAAAAATTACGAATCTCCAGAAATCTCAGCAAATATTTTTTCACCCAAACTGGATGATACTTTCAGGTAATAATCAGTACACTAAGCCGACTTGGTTCCCCAAATTTCGTTCTTCTATGTTGAAGCGTTCATTTCCAGTAATAGTTTGAATTTTTAGGTTTCACTCTGTTTTCTCCTATATTGATACATGTGTTTGGAACTCTAATTCCAACACGGTTTGTGCTAGCTTCTGGAAACTTGACACAATAAAGTAGTTTCACGTTCTATCTCGATGTTTTGTTTCCTCTTGATGTAGCCCTAAGCAGTGACTGGCGAGAAACACTTTCATGGAAAGGGGTTGCCAAACTTCCAAAAATAACGAATCTCTAGAGATCTCAGCAAATATATTTTCACCCAAACTGGATGATACTTTCAGGTGATGATCAGTACACTAAGGCGAATTGGTTTCCCTAATTTCGTTTTTCTATGTTGAAGCGTTCATTTGCAGTAACACTTTGAAATTTTAGGTTTCACTCTGTTTTCTCCTATATTGATAGATGTATTTGGAACTCTAAATCCAACACGGTTTGTGCTAGCTTCTTGAAACTTGACACAATAAAGTAGTTTTACGTTCTATCTCTATGTTTTGTTTTCTCTTTATGTAGCCCTAAGCAGTTACTGGCGAGAAACACTTTCATGGAAACGGGTTGCCAAGCTTCCAAGAATTACGAATCTCCAGAAATCTCAGCAAATATTTTTTCACCCAAACTGGATGATACTTTCAGGTGATCATCAGTACACTAAGGCAACTTGGTTCCCCAAATTCGTTCTTCTATGTTGAAGCGTTCATTTCCAGTAACAGTTTGAATTTTTAGGTTTCACTCTGTTTTCTCCTATATTGATACATGTATTTGGAACTCTAAATCCAACACGGTTTGTGCTAGCTTCTTGAAACTTGACACAATAAAGTAGTTTCACGTCTATCTCTATGTATTGTTTCCTCTTGATGTATCCCTAAGCAGTGACTAGCGAGAAACACTTTCATGGAAAGGGGTTGCCAAGCTTTCAAAAATTAAGAAACTCTAGAAATCTCAGCAAATATTTTTTCACCCAAACTGGACGATACTTTCAGGTAATGTTCAGTATACTAAGGCTTCTTGGTTCCCCATAATTCGTTATTCTATGTTGAAGCGTTCATTTCCAATAACACTTTGAATTTTTAGGTTTCACTCTGTTTTCTCCTATATTGATACATGTATTTGGAACTCTAAATCCAACACGGTTTGTGCTAGCTTCTTGAAACTTGACACAATAAAGTAGTTTCACGTTCTGTCTCTATGTTTTGTTTCTTCTTGATGTAACCCTAAGTAGTGACTGGCGAGAAACACTTTCATGGAAAGGGCTTGCCAAGCTTCCAAAAATTACGAATCTCAAGAAATCTCAGCAAGTATTTTTTCACCCAAACTGGATGATACTTTCAGGTAATTATCAGTACACTAAGGTGACTTGGTTCCCCAAATTTCGTTCTTCTATGTTGAAGCGGTCATTTCCAGTAACACTTTGAATTTTTAGGTTTCACTCTTTTTTCTCCTATATTGATACATGTATTTGGATCTCTAAATCCAACACGGTTTGTGCTAGCTTCTTGAAACTTGACACAATAAAGTAGTTTCATGTTCTATCTCTACATTTTGTTTCCTCTTGATGTAGCCCTAAGCAGTGACTGGCGAGAAACCCTTTCATAAAAAGGGGATGCCAAGCTTCTAAAAATTACGAATCTCCAGGACTCTCAGCAAATATTTTTTCACCCAAACTCGACGATACTTTCAGGTAATATTCAGTATACTAAGGCGACTTGGATCCCCAAATTTCGTTCTTCTATGTTGAAGCGTTATTTTCCAGTAACAGTTTGAATTTTTAGCTTTCACTCAGTTTTCTCCTATATTGATAGATGTATTTGGAACTCCAAATCCAACAATGTTTGTGCTAGCTTCTTGAAACTTGACACAATAACATAGTTTCCCGTTCAATCTCTATGTTTTGTTTCCTCTTCATGTAGCCCTAAGTAGTGACTGGCGAGAAACACTTTCATGGAAAGGGGTTGCCAATCTTCCCAAAATTACGAATCTCAAGAAATCTCAGAAAATATTTTTTCACCCAAACTGGATGATACTTTCAGGTACTGAACAGTACACTAAGGCGAAATGGTTCCCCAAATTTGTTCTTCTATGTTGAAGCGTTCACTTCCAGTAACAGTTTGAATTTTTAGGGTTCAATCTGTTTTCTCCTATATTGATACATGTATTTGGAACTCTAAATCCCACACGGTTTGTGCTAGCTTCTTGAAACTTGACACAATAAAGTAGTTTCCTGTTCTATCTCTATGTTTTGTTTCGTATTGATGTAGCCCTAAGTAGTGACTGGCGAGAAACACTTTCATGGAAAGGGGTTGCCAAGCTTCCAAAAATTACGAATCTCCAGAAATCTCAGCAAATATTTTTTCACCCAAACTGGATGATACTTTCAGGTAACGATCAGTACACTAAGGCGACTTGGTTCCCCAAGTTTCGTTCTTCTATGTTGAAGCGTTCATTTCCAGTAACAGTTTGAATTTTTAGGTTTCACTCTGTTTTCTCCTATATTGATACATGTATTTGGAACCCTAAATCCAACAAGGTTTGTGCTGGCTTCTTGAAACTTGACACAATAAAGTAGTTTCATGTTCTATCTCTATGTTTTGTTTCCTCTTGATATAGCCCTAAGCAGTGACTGGCCAGAAACACGTTCATAAAAAGGGGTGGCCAAGCTACCAAAAATTACAAATCTCCAGGAATCTCAGCAAATATTTTTTCACTCAAACTGGACGATACTTTCAGGTAATAATCAGTATACTAAGGCGACTTGGATCCCCAAATTTCGTTCTTCTATGTTAAAGCGTTCATTTCCAGTAACAGTTTGAATTTTTAGGTTTCACACTGTTTTCTCCTATATTGATAGATGTATTTGGAACTCCACATCCAACACTGTTTGTGCTAGCTTCATGAAACTTGACACAATAAAGTAGTTTCCCGTTCTATCTCTATGTTTTGTTTCCTCTTGATGTAGCCCTAAGCAGTGACTGGCGAGAAACACTTTCATGGAAAGAGGTTGCCAAGCTTTCAAAAATTAAGGAACTCCAGAAATCTCAGCAAATATTTTTTCCCAAACTCGATGATACTTTCATGTAATGATCAGTACACTAATGTGACTTGGTTTCCCAAATTTTGTTCTTCTATGTTGAAGCGTTCATTTCCAGTAACAGTTTGAATTTTTAGGTTTCACACTGTTTTCTCCTATATAGATACATGTATTTGGAAATCAAAATCCAACACGGTTTGTGCTAGCTTCATGAAACGTGACACAATAAAGTAGTTTCACGTTCTGTCTCTATGTTTTGTTTCCTCTTGGTGTAGCCCTATGCAGTGACTGGCGAGAAACACTTTCATGGAAAGTGGTTGCCAAGGTTTCAAAAATTATGAAACTCCAGAAATCTCAGCAAATATTTTTTTCCCAAACTGGATGATACTTTCAGGTAATGAGCAGTACACTAAGGCGACTTGGTTCCCCAAATTTCGTTCTTCTATGTTGAAGCGTTCATTTCCAGTAACAGTTTGAATTTTTAGGTTTCACTCTGTTTTCTCCTATATTGATACATGTATTTGGAACTCTAAATCCAACACGGTTTGTGCTAGCTTCTTGAAACTTGACACAATAAAATAGTTTACGGTTCTATCTCTATGTTTTGTTTCCTCTTGATGTAGGCCTAAGCAGTGACAGGCGAGAAACACTTTCATGGAAATGGGTAACCACGCTTCCAAAAAATACGAATCTCCAGAAATCTCAGCAAATATTTTTTCACCCAAACTGGATGATACTTTCAGGTAATGATCAGTACACTAAGCCAATTGGTTCCCCAAATTTCGTTCTTCTATGTTGAAGCGTTCATTTGCAGTAACAGTTTGAATTTTTAGGTTTCACTCTGTTTTCTCCTATATTGATAGATGTATTTGGAACTCTAAATCCAACACGGTTTGTGCTAGCTTCTTGAAACTTGACACAATAAAGAAGTTTCACGTTCTATCTCTATGTTTTGTTTCCTCTTGATGTAGCCCTAAGCAGTGACTGGCGAGAAACACTTTCATGGAAAGGGATTGCCAAGCTTCCAAAAATTACGAATCTCCAGAAATCTCAGCAAATATTTTTTCACCCAAACTAGATAATACTTTCAGGTGATGATCAGTACACTAAGGCGACTAAGTTCCCCAAATTTCGTTCTTCTATGTTGAAGCGTTCATTTCCAGTAACAGTTTGAATTTTTAGGTTTCACTCTGTTTTCTCCTATATTGATACATGTATTTGGAACTCTAAATCCAACACGGTTTGTGCTAGCTTCTTGAAACTTGACACAATAAAGTAGTTTCACGTTCTATCTCTATGTTTTGTTTCCTCTTGATGTAGCCCTAAGCAGTGACTGGCGAGAAACACTTTCATGGAAGTGGTTGCCAAGCTTCCCAAAATTACGAATCTCCCGAAATCTCAGCAAATATTTTTTCACCCAAACTGGATGATACTTTCAGGTAATGATCAGTACACTAAGGCGACTTGGTTCCCCAAATTTCGTTCTTCTATGTTGAAGCGTTCATTTCCAGTAACAGTTTGAATTTTTAGGTTTCACTCTGTTTTCTCCTATATTGGTAGAATTTTTGGATCTCTAAGTCCAACACGGTTTGTGCTAGCTTCTTGAAACTTGACACAATAAAGTAGTTTCACATTCTATCTCTATGTTTTGTTCCCTCTTGATGTAGTCCTATGCAGTGACTGGCGAGATACACCTTCATGGAAAGGGGTTGCCAACCTTCCAAAAATTACGAATCTCCAGAAATTTCAGCAAATATTTTTTCACCCAAACTAGATGATACTTTCAGGTAATGATCAGTACACTAAGCCGACTAGGTTCCCCAAATTTCGTTCTTCTATGTTGAAGCGTTCATTTCCAGTAACAGTTTGAATTTTTAGATTTCACTCTGTTTTCTCCTATATTGATAGATGTATTTGGAACTCTAAATCCAACACGGTTTGTGCTAGCTTCTTGAAACTTGACACAATAAAGTAGTTTCACGTTCTATCTCTATGTTTTGTTTCCTCTTGATGTAGCCCTAAGCAGTGACTGGCGAGAAACACTTTCATGGAAGTGGTTGCCAAGCTTCCCAAAATTACGAATCTCCCGAAATCTCAGCAAATATTTTTTCACCCAAACTGGATGATACTTTCAGGTAATGATCAGTACACTAAGGCGACTTGGTTCCCCAAATTTCGTTCTTCTATGTTGAAGCGTTCATTTCCAGTAACAGTTTGAATTTTTAGGTTTCACTCTGTTTTCTCCTATATTGGTAGAATTTTTGGATCTCTAAGTCCAACACGGTTTGTGCTAGCTTCTTGAAACTTGACACAATAAAGTAGTTTCACATTCTATCTCTATGTTTTGTTCCCTCTTGATGTTGTCCTATGCAGTGACTGGCGAGATACACCTTCATGGAAAGGGGTTGCCAACCTTCCAAAAATTACGAATCTCCAGAAATTTCAGCAAATATTTTTTCACCCAAACTAGATGATACTTTCAGGTAATGATCAGTACACTAAGCCGACTAGGTTCCCCAAATTTCGTTCTTCTATGTTGAAGCGTTCATTTCCAGTAACAGTTTGAATTTTTAGATTTCACTCTGTTTTCTCCTATATTGATAGATGTATTTGGAACTCTAAATCCAACACGGTTTGTGCTAGCTTCTTGAAACTTGACACAATAAAGTAGTTTCACTTTCTATTTTTATGTTTGTTTCCTCTTGATGTAGCCCTAAGCAGTGACTGGCGAGAAACACTTTCATTGAAAGGGGTTGCCAAGCTTCCCAAAATTACGAATCTCCAGAAATCTCAGCAAATATTTTTTCACCCAAACTGGATGATACATTCAGGCAATGATCAGTACACTAAGGCGACTTGGTTCCCCAAATTTCGTTCTTCTATGGTGAAGCGTTCATTTCCAGTAACAGTTTGAATTTTTAGATTTCACTCTGATTTCTCCTATATTGGTAGATGTATTTGGAACTCTAAATCCAACACGGTTTGTGCTAGCTTCTTGAAACTTGACACAATAAAGTAGTTTCACTTTCTATTTTTATGTTTGTTTCCTCTTGATGTAGCCCTAAGCAGTGACTGGCGAGAAACACTTTCATTGAAAGGGGTTGCCAAGCTTCCCAAAATTACGAATCTCCAGAAATCTCAGCAAATATTTTTTCATCCAAACTGGACGACACTTTCAGGTGATGTTCAGTATACTACGGCGACTTGGTTCCCCAAATTTCGTTCTTCTATGTTGAAGCGTTCATTTCCCGTAACAGTTTGAATTTTTAGGTTTCACTCTGTTTTCTCCTATATTGGTAGATGTTTTTGGATCTCTAAGTCCAACACGGTTTATGCTAGCTTCTTGAAACTTGACACAATAAAGTAGTTTCACGTTCTATCTCTATGTTTTGTTTCCTCTTGATGTAGCCCTAAGCAGTGACTGGCGAGAAAAACTTTCATGGAAAGGGGTTGCAAGCTCCCAAAATTACGAATGTCCCGAAATCTCAGCAAATATTTTTTCACCCAAACTGGATGATACATTCAGGCAATGATCAGTACACTAAGGCGACTTGGTTCCCCAAATTTTTTTCTTCTATGTTGAAGCGTTCATTTCCAGTAACAGTTTGAATTTTTAGGTTTCACTCTGTATTCTCCTATATTGATACATGAATTTGGAACTCTAAATCCAACACGGTTTGTGCTAGCTTCTTGAAACTTGACACAATAAAGTAGTTTCACGTTCTATCTCTATGTTTTGTTTCCTCTTGATGTAGCCCTAAGCAGTGACTGGCGAGAAACACTTTCATGGAAAGGGGTTGTCAAGCTTCCAAAAATTATGAATCTCCAGAAATCTCAGCAAATATTTTTTCACCCACACTGGATTATACTTTCAGGTAATGATCAGTACACTAAGGCGACTTGGTTCACCAAATTTCGTTCTTCTATGTTGAAGCGTTCATTTCCAGTAACAGTTTGAATTTTTAGGTTTCACTCTGTTTTCTCCTATATTATACATATATTTGGAACTCTAAATCCAACACGGTTTGTGCTAGCTTCTTGAAACTTGACACAATAAAGTAGTTTCACGTTCTATCTTTATGTTTGTTTCCTCTTGAGGTAGCCCTAAGCAGTGACTGGCGAGAAACACTTTCATGGAAAGGGGTTGTCAAGCTTCCCAAAATTACGAATCTCCAGAAATCTCAGCAAATATTTTTTCACCCAAACTGGATGATACTTTCAGGCAATGATCAGTACACTAAGGCTACTTGGTTCCCCAAATTTCGTTCTTCTATGTTGAAGCGTTCAATTCCAGTAACAGTTTGAATTTTTAGGTTTCAATCTGTTTTCTCCTATATTGATACATGTATTTGGAATTCTAAATCCAACACGGTTTGTGCTAGCTTCTTGAAACTTGACACAATAAAGTAGTTTCACGTTCTATCTCTATGTTTTGTTTCCTCTTGATGTAGCCCTAAGCAGTGACTGGCGAGAAACACTTTCATGGAAAGGGGTTGCTAAGCTTCCTAAAATTTCGAATCTCCAGATATCTCAGCAGATATTTTTTCACCCAAACTGGATGATACCTTCAGGTAATGATCAGTACACTAAGCCGACTAGGTTCCCCAAATTTCGTTCTTCTATGTTGAAGCGTTCATTTCCAGTAACAGTTTGAATTTTTAGGTTTCACTCTGTTTTCTCCTCTAATGATACATGTATTTGGAACTCTAAATCCAACATGGTTTGTGCTAGCTTCTTGAAACTTGACACAATAAAGTAGTTTCGTGTTCTATCTCTATGTTTTGTTTACTCTTGATGTAGCACTAAGCAGTGACTGGCGAGAAACACTTTCATGGAAATGGGCTGCTAAGCTTCCAAAAATTACGAATCTCCAGAAATTTCAGCAAATATTTTTTCACCCAAACTCGATGATACTTTCAGGTAATGATCAGTACACTAAGGCGAGTTGGTTCACCAAATTTCGTTCTTCTATGTTGAAGCGTTCATTTCCAGTAACAGTTTGAATTTTTAGGTTTCACTCTGTTTTCTCCTATATTGATACATATATTTGGAACTCTAAATCCAACACAGTTTGTGCTAGCTTCTTGAAACTTGACACATAAAGTAGTTTCACGTTCTCTCTCTATCTTTTGTTTCACATTGATGTAGCCCTAAGCAGTGACTGGCGAGAAACACTTTCATAAAAAGAGGTTTCCAAGCTTCCAAAAATTACAAATCTCAGGAATCTCAGCAAATATTTTTTCACCCAAACTGGACGATACTTTCAGGTAATGTTCAGTATACTAAGGCGACTTGTATCCCCGAATTTCGTTCTTCTATGTTGAAGCGTTCATTTCCAGTAACAGTTTGAATTTTTATGTTTCACTCTGTTTTCTCCTATATTGATACATGTATTTGGAACTCTAAATCCCACACGCTTTGTGCTAGCTTCTTGAAACTTGACACAATAAAGTAGTTTTTCGTTCTATCTCTAGGTTTTGTTTCCTATTGAGGTAGCCCTAAACAGTGACTGGCGAAAAACACTTTCATGGAAAGGGGTAGCCAAATTTCCAAAAATTACGAATCTCCCGAAATCTCAGCAAATATTTTTTCACCCAATCTGGATGATACTTTCAGGTAATGATCAGTACACTAAGCCGACTTGGTTCCCCAAATTTCATTCTTCTATGTTGAAGCATTCATTTCCAGTAACAGTTTGAATTTTTAGGTTTCACTCTGTTTTCTCCTATATTGATACATGTATTTGGAACTCTAAATCCAACACGGTTTGTGCTAGCTTCTTGAAACTTGACACAATAAAGTAGTTTCACGTTCTATCTCTATGTTTTGTTTCCTCTTGATGTAGCCCTAAGCAGTGACTGGCGAGAAACACCTTCATGGAAAGGGATTGCCAAAATTCCAAAAATTACGAATCTCCAGAGATCTCAGCAAATATTTTTTCACCCAAACTGGATGATACTTTCAGGTGATGATCAGTACACTAAGGCGAGTTGGTTCACCAAATTTCGTTCTTCTATGTTGAAGCGTTCATTTCCAGTAACAGTTTGAATTTTTAGGTTTCACTCTTTTTTCTCCTATATTGATACTTGTATTTGGAACTCTAAATCCAACACGGTTTGTGCTAGCTCCTTGAAACCCTTCACAATAAAGTAGTTTCACGATCTATCTCAATGTTTTGTTTCCTCTTGATGTAGCCCTAAGCAGTGACTGGCGAGAAACATTTTCATGGAAAGGGGTTGCCAAGCTTCCAAAAATTACGAATCTCCAGAAATCTCAGCAAATATTTTTTCACCCAAACTGGATGATACTTTCAGGTAATGATCAGGACACTAAGGCGACTTGGTTCCCCAAATTTCGTTCTTCTATGTTGAAGCGTTCATTTCCAGTAACAGTTTGAATTTTTAGGATTCACTCTGTTTTCTCCTATATTGATACATGTATTTGGAACTCTAAATCCAACACGTTTTGTGCTACCTTCTTGAAACTTGACACAATAAAGTAGTTTCACGTTCTATCTCTATGTTTTGTTTCCTCTTGATCTAGCACTAAGAAGTGACTGGCGAGAAACACTTTCATGGAAAGTGGTTGCCAAGCTTCCAAAAATTTCGAATCTCCAGAAATCTCAGCAAATATTTTTTCACCCAAACTGGATGATACTTTCAGGTAATGATCAGTACACTTAGGCGACTTGGTTCCCCAAATTTCGTTCTTCTATGTTGAAGCGTTCATTTCCAGTAACACTTTGAATTTTAAGTTTCACTCTGTTTTCTCCTATATTGATACATGTATTTGGAACTCTAAATCCAACACGGTTTGTGCTAGCTTCTTGAAACTTGACACAATAAAGTAGTTTCACGTTCTATCTCTATGTTTTGTTTCCTCTTGATGTAGCCCTAAGCAGTGACTGGCGAGAAACACTTTCATGGAAAGGGGTTGCCAAACTTCCCAAAATTACGAATCTCCAGAAATCTCAGCAAATATTTTTTCACCCAAACTGGATGATACTTTCAGGTAAAGAGCAGTACACTAAGGCAACTTGGTTCCCCAAATTTCGTTCCTCTATGTTGAAGCGTTCATTTCCAGTAACAGTTTGAATTTTTAGGTTTCACTCTGTTTTCTCCTATATTGAAACATGTATTTGGAACTCTAAATCCAACACGGTTTGTGCTAGCTTCTTGAAACTTGACACAATAAAGAAGTTTTACATTCTGTCTCTATGTTTTGTTTCCTCTTGATGTAGCCCTAAGCAGTGACTGGCGAGAAACACTTTCATGGAAAGTGGTTGCCAAGCTTCCAAAAATTACGAATCTCCAGAAATCTCACCAAATATTTTTTCACCCAAACTGGACGATACTTTCAGGTAATGTTCAGTATACTAAGGCGACTTAGTTCCCCAAATTTCGTTCTTCTATGTTGAAGCATTCATTTCCAGTAACACTTTGAATTTTTAGGTTTCCCTCTGTTTTCTCCTATATTGATAGATGTATTTGGAACTCTAAATCCAACACGGTTTGTGCTAGCTTCTTGAAACTTGACACAATAATGTAGTTTCCCATTTTTTCTCTATATTTTGTTTCCTCTTGATGTAGCCCTAAGCAGTGACTGGCGAGAAACACTTTCAAGGAAAGGGCTTGCCAAGCTTCCAAAAATTACGAATCTCCAGAAATCTCAGCAAATATTTTTTCACCCAAACTGGATGATACTTTCAGGTAATGAGCAGTACACTAAGGCGACTTGGTTCCCCAAATTTCTTTTTTCTTTGTTGAAGTGTTCATTTCCTGTAACAGTTTGAATATTTAAGTTTCACTGTGTTTTCTCCGATATGGATACACGTATTTGGAACTCTAAATCCAACACGATTTGTGCTAGCTTCTTGAAACTTGACACAATAAAATAGTTTCCCATTCTATCTCTATGTTTTGTTTCCTCTTGATGTAGGCCTAAGCAGTGACTGTCGAGAAACACTTTCATGGAAAGGGGTTGCCAAACTTCCAAAAATTACGAATCTCCAGAAATCTCAGCAAATATTTTTTCACCCAAACTGGATGATACTTTCAGGTAATGATCAGTACACTAAGGCGACTTGGTACCCCAAATTTCGTTCTTCTATGTTGAAGAGTTCATTTCCAGTAACAGTTTGAATTTTTAGGTTTCACTCTGTTTTCTCCTATATTGATACATGTATTTGGAACTCTAAATCCAACACGGTTTGTGCTAGCTTCTTGCAACTTGACACAATAAAGTAGTTTCACGTTCTATCTCAATGTTTTGTTTCCTCTTGATGTAGCCCTAAGCAGTGACTGGCGAGAAACACTTTCAGGGAAACGGGCTGCCAAGCTTCCAAAAATTACGAATCTCCAGAAATCTCCGCAAATATTTTTTCATCCAAACTGGACGACACTTTCAGGTGATGTTCAGTATACTAAGGCGACTTGGTTCCCCAAATTTCGTTCTTCTATGTTGAAGCGTTCGTTTGCAGTAACACTTTGAATTTTTAGGTTTCACTCTGTTTTCTCCTATATTGGTAGATGTATTTGGAACTCTAAATCCAACACGGTTTGTGCTAGCTTCTTGAAACCTGACACAATAAAGTAGTTTCACGTTCTATCTCAATGTTTTGTTTCCTCTTGATGTAGCCCTACACAGTGACTGGCGAGAAACACTTTCATGGAAACGGGTTGCCAAGCTTCCAAAAATTACGAATCTCCAGAAATCTCAGCAAATATTTTTTCACCCAAATTGAATGATACTTTCAGGTAATGATCAGTAGACTAAGGCGACTTGGTTCCCTAAATTTCGTTCTTCTATGTTGAAGCGTTCATTTCCAGTAACACTTTGAATTTTAAGTTTCACTCTGTTTTCTCCTATATTGATACATGTATTTGGAACTCTAAATCCAACACGGTTTGTGCTAGCTTCTTGAAACTTGACACAATAAAGTAGTTTCACGTTCTATCTCAATGTTTTGTTTCCTCTTGATGTAGCCCTACACAGTGACTGGCGAGAAACACTTTCATGGAAACGGGTTGCCAAGCTTCCAAAAATTACGAATCTCCAGAAATCTCAGCAAATATTTTTTCACCCAAATTGAATGATACTTTCAGGTAATGATCAGTAGACTAAGGCGACTTGGTTCCCTAAATTTCGTTCTTCTATGTTGAAGCGTTCATTTCCAGTAACACTTTGAATTTTAAGTTTCACTCTGTTTTCTCCTATATTGATACATGTATTTGGAACTCTAAATCCAACACGGTTTGTGCTAGCTTCTTGAAACTTGACACAATAAAGTAGTTTCACGTTCTATCTCTATGTTTTGTTTCCTCTTGATGTAGCCCTAAGCAGTGACTGGCGAGAAACACTTTCATGGAAAGGGGTTGCCAAACTTCCCAAAATTACGAATCTCCAGAAATCTCAGCAAATATTTTTTCACCCAAACTGGATGATACTTTCAGGTAAAGAGCAGTACACTAAGGCAACTTGGTTCCCCAAATTTCGTTCCTCTATGTTGAAGCGTTCATTTCCAGTAACAGTTTGAATTTTTAGGTTTCACTCTGTTTTCTCCTATATTGATACATGTATTTGGAACTCTAAATCCAACACGGTTTGTGCTAGCTTCTTGAAACTTGACACAATAAAGAAGTTTTACATTCTGTCTCTATGTTTTGTTTCCTCTTGATGTAGCCCTAAGCAGTGACTGGCGAGAAACACTTTCATGGAAAGTGGTTGCCAAGCTTCCAAAAATTACGAATCTCCAGAAATCTCACCAAATATTTTTTCACCCAAACTGGACGATACTTTCAGGTAATGTTCAGTATACTAAGGCGACTTAGTTCCCCAAATTTCGTTCTTCTATGTTGAAGCATTCATTTCCAGTAACACTTTGAATTTTTAGGTTTCCCTCTGTTTTCTCCTATATTGATAGATGTATTTGGAACTCTAAATCCAACACGGTTTGTGCTAGCTTCTTGAAACTTGACACAATAATGTAGTTTCCCATTTTTTCTCTATATTTTGTTTCCTCTTGATGTAGCCCTAAGCAGTGACTGGCGAGAAACACTTTCAAGGAAAGGGCTTGCCAAGCTTCCAAAAATTACGAATCTCCAGAAATCTCAGCAAATATTTTTTCACCCAAACTGGATGATACTTTCAGGTAATGAGCAGTACACTAAGGCGACTTGGTTCCCCAAATTTCTTTTTTCTTTGTTGAAGTGTTCATTTCCTGTAACAGTTTGAATATTTAGGTTTCACTGTGTTTTCTCCGATATGGATACACGTATTTGGAACTCTAAATCCAACACGATTTGTGCTAGCTTCTTGAAACTTGACACAATAAAATAGTTTCCCATTCTATCTCTATGTTTTGTTTCCTCTTGATGTAGGCCTAAGCAGTGACTGTCGAGAAACACTTTCATGGAAAGGGGTTGCCAAACTTCCAAAAATTACGAATCTCCAGAAATCTCAGCAAATATTTTTTCACCCAAACTGGATGATACTTTCAGGTAATGATCAGTACACTAAGGCGACTTGGTTCCCCAAATTTCGTTCTTCTATGTTGAAGAGTTCATTTCCAGTAACAGTTTGAATTTTTAGGTTTCACTCTGTTTTCTCCTATATTGATACATGTATTTGGAACTCTAAATCCAACACGGTTTGTGCTAGCTTCTTGCAACTTGACACAATAAAGTAGTTTCACGTTCTATCTCAATGTTTTGTTTCCTCTTGATGTAGCCCTAAGCAGTGACTGGCGAGAAACACTTTCAGGGAAACGGGCTGCCAAGCTTCCAAAAATTACGAATCTCCAGAAATCTCAGCAAATATTTTTTCATCCAAACTGGACGACACTTTCAGGTGATGTTCAGTATACTACGGCGACTTGGTTCCCCAAATTTCGTTCTTCTATGTTGAAGCGTTCGTTTGCAGTAACACTTTGAATTTTTAGGTTTCACTCTGTTTTCTCCTATATTGGTAGATGTATTTGGAACTCTAAATCCAACACGGTTTGTGCTAGCTTCTTGAAACCTGACACAATAAAGTAGTTTCACGTTCTATCTCAATGTTTTGTTTCCTCTTGATGTAGCCCTACACAGTGACTGGCGAGAAACACTTTCATGGAAACGGGTTGCCAAGCTTCCAAAAATTACGAATCTCCAGAAATCTCAGCAAATATTTTTTCACCCAAATTGAATGATACTTTCAGGTAATGATCAGTAGACTAAGGCGACTTGGTTCCCTAAATTTCGTTCTTCTATGTTGAAGCGTTCATTTCCAGTAACAGTTTGAATTTTTAGGTTTCACTCTGTTTTCTCCTATATTGATACATGTATTTGGAACTCTAAATCCAACACGGTTTGTGCTAGCTTCTTGCAACTTGACACAATAAAGTAGTTTCACGTTCTATCGCAATGTTTTGTTTCCTCTTGATGTAGCCCTAAGCAGTGACTGGCGAGAAAAACTTTCAGGGAAACGGGTTGCCAAGCTTCCAAAAATTACGAATCTCCAGAAATCTCAGCAAATATTTTTTCATCCAAACTGGACGATACTTTCAGGTAATGTTCAGTATACTAAGGCGACTTGGTTCCCCAAATTTCGTTCTTCTATGTTGAAGCGTTCGTTTGCAGTAACACTTTGAATTTTTAGGTTTCACTCTGTTGTCTCCTATATTGGTAGATGTATTTGGAACTCTAAATCCAACACGGTTTGTGCTAGCTTCTTGAAACTTGACACAATAAAGTAGTTTCACGTTCTATGTTTTGTTTCCTCTTGATGTAGCCCTAAGCAGTGACTGGCGAGAAATACTTTCATGGAAAGGGGTTGCCAAACTTCCAAAAATTACGAATCTCCAGAAATCTCAGCAAATATTTTTTCACCCAAACTGGATGACACTTTCAGGTAATGATCAGTACACTAAGGCAACTTGGTTCCCCGAATTTCGTTCTTCTATGTTGAAGCGTTCATTTCCAGTAACAGTTTGAATTTTTAGGTTTCACTCTGTTTTCTCCTATATTGATAGATGTATTTGGAACTCTAAATCCAACACGGTTTGTGCTAGCTTCTTGAAACTTGACACAATAATGTAGTTTCACGTTCTATCTCTATGTGTTGTTTCCTCTTTATGTAGCCCTAAGCAGTGACTGGCGAGAAACACTTTCATAGAAAGGGGTTGCCAAGCTTTCAAAAATTACGAATCTCCAGAAATCTCAGCAAATATTTTTTCACCCAACCTGGATGATACTTTCTGGTAATGATCAGTACACTAAGGCGACGTGTTTCCATGAATTTCGTTCCTCTATGGTGAAGCATTCATTTCCAGTAACAGTTTGAATTTTTAGGTTTCACTCTATTTTCTGCTATATTGATACATGTATTTGGAAATCTAAATCCAACACGGTTTGTGCTAGCTTCTTGAAACGTGACCCAATAAAGCAGTTTCACGTTCTGTCTCTATGTTTTCTTTCCTCTTGGTGTAGCCCTAGGCAGTGACTGGCGAGAAACACTTTCATGGAAACGGGTTGCCAAGCTTCCAAAAATTACGAATCTCCAGAAATCTCAGCAAATATTTTTTCACCCAAAATGGACGATACTTTCAGGTAATGATCAGTACACTAAGCCGACTTGGTTCCCCAAATTTCGTTCTTCTATGTTGAAGCGTTCATTTCCAGTAATAGTTTGAATTTTTAGGTTTCACTCTGTTTTCTCCTATATTGATAGATGTATTTGGAACTCTAAATCCAAAACGGTTTGTGCTAGCTTCTTGAAACTTGACACAATAAAGTAGTTTCACGTTCTATCTCTATGTTTTGTTTCCTCTTTATGTAGCCCTAAGCAGTGACTGGCGAGAAACACTTTCATGGAAAGGGGTTGCCAAGCTTCCCAAAATTACGAATCTCCAGAAATCTCAGCAAATATTTTATCACCCAAACTGGATGATACTTTCAGGTGATGATCAGTACACTAAGGCGACTTGGTTCCCCAAATTTCGTTCTTCTATGGTGAAGCGTTCATTTCCAGTAACAGTTTGAATTTTTAGGTTTCACTCTGTTTTCTCCTATATTGATACATGTATTTGGAACTCTAAATCCAACACGGTTTTTGCTAGCTTCTTGAAACTTGACACAATAAAATAGTTTCAAGTTCTGTCTCTATGTTTTCTTTCCTCTTGGTGTAGCCCTAAGCAGTGACTGGCCAGAAACACTTTCATGGAAAGGGGTTTCCAAGCTTCCAAAAATTACGAATCTCCAGAAATCTCAGCAAATATTTTTTCACCCAAAATGGACGATACTTTCAGGTAATGATCAGTACACTAAGGCGACTTGGTTCCCCAAATTTCGTTCTTCTATGTTGAAGCGTTCATTTCCAGTAATAGTTTGAATTTTTAGGTTTCACTCTGTTTTCTCATATATTGATACATGTATTTGGAACTCTAAATCCAACACGGTTTGTGCTAGCTCCTTGAAACCCTTCACAATAAAGTAGTTTCACGTTCTATCTCGATGTTTTGTTTCCTCTTGATGTAGCCCTACGTAGTGACTGGCGAGAAACACTTTCATGGAAAGGGGTTGCCAAGCTTCCCAAAATTACTAACCTCCAGAATTTTCAGCAAATATTTTTTCACCCAAACTGGATGTTACTTGCAGGTAATGATCATTACACTAAGCCGACTTGGTTCCCCAAATTTCGTTCTTCTATGTTGAAGCGTTCATTTCTAATAACAGTTTGAATTTTTAGGTTTCACTCGGTTTTCTCCTATATTGATACATGTATTTGGAACTCTAAATCCAACACGGTTTGTGCTAGCTTCTTGAAACTTGACACAATAAAGTAGTTTCACGTTCTATCTCTATGTTTTGTTTCCTCTTGATGTAGCCCTAAGCAGTGACTGGCGAGAAACACCTTCATGGAAAGGGATTGCCAAAATTCCAAAAATTACGAATCTCCAGAGATCTCAGCAAATATTTTTTCACCCAAACTGGATGATACTTTCAGGTGATGATCAGTACACTAAGGCGAGTTGGATCACCAAATTTCGTTCTTCTATGTTGAAGCGTTCATTTCCAGTAACAGTTTGAATTTTTAGGTTTCACTCTGTTTTCTCCTATATTGATACTTGTATTTGGAACTCTAAATCCAACACGGTTTGTGCTAGCTCCTTGAAACCCTTCACAATAAAGTAGTTTCACGATCTATCTCAATGTTTTGTTTCCTCTTGATGTAGCCCTACGTAGTGACTGGCGAGAAACACTTTCATGGAAAGGGGTTGCCAAGCTTCCCAAAATTACGAATCTCCCGAAATCTCAGCAAATATTTTTTCACCCAAACTGGATGTTACTTTCAGGTAATGATCATTACACTAAGCCGACTTGGTTCCCTAAATTTCGTTCTTCTATGTTGAAGCGTTCATTTCCAATAACAGTTTGAATTTTTAGGTTTCACTCGGTATTCTCCTATATTGATACATGTATTTGGAACTCAAAATCCAACACGGCTTGTGCTAGCTTCTTGAAACTTGACACAATAAAGTAGTTTCATGTTCTATCTCGATGTTTTGTTTCCTCTTGATGTAGCCCTAAGCAGTGACTGGCGAGAAACACTTTCATGGAAAGGGATTGCCAAGCTTCCAAAAATTACGAATCTCCAGAAATCTCAGCAAATATTTTTTCACCCAAACTGGATGATACTTTCAGGTAATGATCAGGACACTAAGGCGACTTGGTTCCCCAAATTTCGTTCTTCAATGTTGAAGCGTTCATTTCCAGTAACAGTTTGAATTTTTAGGATTCACTCTGTTTTCTCCTATATTGATACATATATTTGGAACTCTAAATCCAACACGGTTTGTGCTAGCTTCTTGAAACTTGACACAATAAAGTAGTTTCACGTTCTATCTCTATGTTTTGTTTCCTCTTTATGTAGCCCTAAGCAGTGACTGGCAAGAAACACTTTCATGGAAAGGGGTTGCCAAGCTTCCAAGAATTACGAATCTCCAGAAATCTCAGCAAATATTTTATCACCCAAACTGGATGATACTTTCAGGTGATGATCAGTACACTAAGGCGACTTGGTTCCCCAAATTTCGTTCTTCTATGGTGAAGCGTTCATTTCCAGTAACAGTTTGAATTTTTAGGTTTCATTCTGTTTTCTCCTATATTGATACATGTATTTGGAACTCTAAATCCAACACGGTTTGTGCTAGCTTCTTGAAACTTGACACAATAATATAGTTTCACGTTCTGTCTCTATGTTTTCTTTCCTCTTGGTGTAGCCCTAAGCAGTGACTGGCGAGAAACACTTTCATGGAAAGGGGTTTCCAAGCTTCCAAAAATTACGAATCTCCAGAAATCTCAGCAAATATTTTTTCACCCAAAATGGACGATACTTTCAGGTAATGATCAGTACACTAAGGCGACTTGGTTCCCCAAATTTCGTTCTTCTATGTTGAAGCGTTCATTTCCAGTAATAGTTTGAATTTTTAGGTTTCACTCTGTTTTCTCATATATTGATATATGTATTTAGAAATCTAAATCCAAAACGGTTTGTGCTAGCTTCTTGAAACTTGACACAATAAAGTAGTTTCACGTTGTATCTCTATGTTTTGTTTCCTCTTGATGTAGCCCTAAGCAGTGACTGGCGAAAAACACTTTCATGGAAACGGGTTGCCAAGCTTCCCAAAATTATGAATCTCTGGAAATCTCAGCAAATATTTTTTCACCCAAACTGGACGATACTTTCAGGTAATGTTCAGTACACTAAGGCGACTTGGTTTCCCAAATTTCGTTCTTCTATGTTGAAGCGTTCATTTGCAGTAACACTTTGAATTTTTAGGTTTCACTCTGTTTTCTCCTATATTGATACATGTATTTGGAACTCTAAATCCAACACGGTTTGTGCTAGCTTCTTGAAACATGACACAATAAAGTAGTTTCACGTTCTATCTCAATGTTTTGTTTCCTCTTGATGTGGCCCTAAGCAGTGACTGGCGAGAAACACTTTCATGGAAAGGGGTTGCCAAGCTTCCCAAAATTACGAATCTCCCGAAATCTCAGCAAATATATTTTCACCCAATCTGTATGATACTTTCAGGTAATGATCAGTACACTAAGCCGACTTGGTTCCCCAAATTTCGTTCTTCTATGTTGAAGCGTTCATTTCCAATAACAGTTTGAATTTTTAGGTTTCACTCTGTTTTCTCCTATATTGATAGATGTATTCGGAATGCTAAATCCCACACGGTTTGTGCTAGCTTCTTGAGACTTGACAAAATAAAGTAGTTTCACGTTCTATCTCAATGTTTTGTTTCCTCTTGATGTAGCCCTAAGCAGTGACTGGCGAGAAACACTTTCATGGAAACGGGTTGCCAAGCTTCCCAAAATTATGAATCTCCAGAAATCTCAGCAAATATTTTTTCACCCAAACTGGACGATACTTTCTGGTAATGATCAGTACACTAAGGCGACTTGGTTTCCCAAATTTTATTCTTCTATGTTGAAGCGTTCATTTGCAGTAACACTTTGAAATTTTAGTTTTCACTCTGTTTTCTCCTATATTGATACATGTTTTTGGAACTCTATATCCAACACGGTTTGTGCTAGCTTCTTGCAACTTGACACTATAAAGTAGTTTCACGTTCTATCTCAATGTTTTGTTTCCTATTGATGTAGCCCTAAGCAGTGACTGGCGAGAAACTCTTTCAGGGAAACGGGTTGCCAAGCTTCCAAAAATTACGAATCTCCAGAAATCTCAGCAAATATTTTTTCACCCAAACTGGATGATACTTTCAGGTAATGATCAGTACACTAAGCCGACTTGGTTCCCCAAACTTCGTTCTTCTATGTTGATGCGTTCATTTCCAGTAACAGTTTGAATTTTTAGGGTTCACTCTGTTTTCTCCTATATTGATAGATGTATTTGGAACTCTAAATCCAACACGGTTTGTGCTAGCTTCTGGAAACTTGACACAATAAAGTAGTTTCACGTTCTATCTCTATGTTTTGTTTCCTCTTGATGTAGCCCTAAGCAGTGACTGGCGAGAAACACTTTCATGGAAAGGGGTTGCCAAGCTTCCAAAAATTTCGAATCTCCAGAAATCTCAGCAAATATTTGTTCACCCAAACTGGATGATACTTTCAGGTAATGAGCAGTACCCTAAGGCCACTTGGTTCCCCAAATTCCGTTCCTCTATGTTGAAGCGTTAATTTCCAGTAACAGTTTGAATTTTTAGGTTTCACTCTGTTTTCTCCTATATTGATACATGTATTTGGAACTCTAAATCCAACACGGTTTGTGCTAGCTTCTTGAACTTGACACAATAAAGCAGTTTCACGTTCTATCTCTATGTTTTGTTTCCTCTTGATGTAGCCCTAAGCAGTGACTGGCGAGAAACTCTTTCATGAAAAGAGGTTGCCAAGCTTCCCAAAATTACGAACCTCCAGAATTTTCGGCAAATATTTTTTCACCCAAACTGGATGATACGTTCAGATAATGATCAGCACACTAAGCCAACTTGGTTCCCCAAATTTCGTTCTTCTATGTTGAAGCGTTCATTTCCAATAACAGTTTGAATTTTTAGGTTTCACTCTTTTTTCTCCTATATTGATAGATGTATTTGGAACTCTAATCCCACACCGTTTGTGCTAGCTTCTTGAAACTTGACACAATAAAGTAGTTTCACGTTCTATCTCTATGTTTTGTTTCCTCTTGATGTAGCCATAAGCAGTGACTGGTGAGAAACACTTTCATGGAAAGGGGTTGCCAAACTTCACAAAATTACGAATCTCTAGAGATCTCAGCAAATATTTTTTTCACACAAACTGAATGATACTTTCAGGTGATGATCAGTACACTAAGGCGACTTGGTTCCCCAACTTTCGTTCTTCTATGTTGAAGCGTTCATTTCCAGTAACAGTTTGAATTTTTAGGTTTCCCTCGTTTTTCTCCTATATAGATACATGTGTTTGGAACTCTAATTCCAACACGGTTTGTGCTAGCTTCTTGAAACTTGACACAATAAAGTAGTTTCACGTTCTATCTCGATGTTTTGTTTCCTCTTGATGTAGCCCTAAGCAGTGACTGGCGAGAAACAGTTTCATGGAAAAAGGTTGCCAAGCTTCTAAAAATTACGAACCTACAGAATTTTCAGCAAATATTTTTTCACCCAAACTGGATTATACTCTCAGGTAATGATCAGTACACTAAGCCGACTTGGTTCCCCAAATTTCGTTCTTCAATGTTGAAGCGTTCATTTCCAATAACAGTTTGAATTTTTAGGTTTCACTCTGTTTTCTCCTATATTGATTCATGTATTTGGAACTCTAAATCCAACACGGTTTGTGCTTGCTTCTTGAAACTTGACACAATAAAGTAGTTTCACGTTCTATCTCGATGTTTTGTTTCCTCTTGATGTAGCCCTAAGCAGTGACTGGCGAGAAACACTTTCATGGAAAGGGGTTGCCAAGCTTCCAAAAATTACGAATCTCCAGAAATCTCAGCAAATATTTTTTCACCCAAACTGGATGATACTTTCAGGTAATAATCAGTACACTAAGCCGACTTGGTTCCCCAAATTTCGTTCTTCTATGTTGAAGCGTTCATTTCCAGTAATAGTTTGAATTTTTAGGTTTCACTCTGTTTTCTCCTATATTGATACATGTGTTTGGAACTCTAATTCCAACACGGTTTGTGCTAGCTTCTGGAAACTTGACACAATAAAGTAGTTTCACGTTCTATCTCGATGTTTTGTTTCCTCTTGATGTAGCCCTAAGCAGTGACTGGCGAGAAACACTTTCATGGAAAGGGGTTGCCAAACTTCCAAAAATAACGAATCTCTAGAGATCTCAGCAAATATATTTTCACCCAAACTGGATGATACTTTCAGGTGATGATCAGTACACTAAGGCGAATTGGTTCCCCAAATTTCGTTCTTCTATGTTGAAGCGTTCATTTCCAGTAACAGTTTGAATTTTTAGGTTTCACTCTGTTTTCTCCTATATTGGTAGATGTATTTGGAACTCTAAATCCAACACGGTTCGTGCTAGCTTCTTGAAACTTGACACAATAAAGTAGTTTCACGTCTATCTCTATGTATTGTTTCCTCTTGATGTATCCCTAAGCAGTGACTGGCGAGAAACGCTTTCATGGAAAGGGGTTGCCAAGCTTTCAAAAATTAAGAAACTCCAGAAATCTCAGCAAATATTTTTTCACCCAAACTGGATGATATTTTCAGGTAATGAACAGTACACTAAGTCGACTTGGTTCCCCGAATTTCGTTCTTCTATGTTGTAGCGTTCATTTCCAATAACAGTTTGAATTTTTAGGTTTCACTCTGTTTTCTCCTATATTGATACAAGTATTTGGAACTCTAAATCCAACACGGTTTGTGCTAGCTTCTTGAAACTTGACACAATAAAGTAGTTTCCCGTTCTATCTCTCTGTTTTGTTTCCTCTTGATGTAGCCCTAAGCAGTGACTGGCGAGAAACAGTTTCATGGAAAGGGGATGCCAAGCTTCCAAAAATTACGAATCTCCAGAAATCTCAGCAAATATTTTTTCACCCAAACTGGACGATACTGTCAGGTAATGTTCAGTACACTAAGGCGACTTCGTTTCCCAAATTTCGTTCTTCTATGTTGAAGCGTTCATTTCCAGTACCAGTTTGAATTTTTAGGTTTCACTCTGTTTTCTCCTATATTGATAGATGTATTTGGAACTCGAAATCCAACACGGTTTGTGCTAGCTTCTGGAAACTTGACACAATAAAGTAGTTTCACGTTCTATCTCTATGTTTTGTTTCCTCTTGATGTAGCCCTAAGCAGTGACTGGCGAGAAACACTTTCATGGAAACGGGTTGCCAAGCTTCCCAAAATTATGAATCTCCAGAAATCTCAGCAAATATTTTTTCACCCAAACTGGACGATACTTTCTGGTAATGATCAGTACACTAAGGCGACTTGGTTTCCCAAATTTTATTCTTCTATGTTGAAGCGTTCATTTGCAGTAACACTTTGAAATTTTAGTTTTCACTCTGTTTTCTCCTATATTGATACATGTTTTTGGAACTCTATATCCAACACGGTTTGTGCTAGCTTCTTGCAACTTGACACTATAAAGTAGTTTCACGTTCTATCTCAATGTTTTGTTTCCTATTGATGTAGCCCTAAGCAGTGACTGGCGAGAAACTCTTTCAGGGAAACGGGTTGCCAAGCTTCCAAAAATTACGAATCTCCAGAAATCTCAGCAAATATTTTTTCACCCAAACTGGATGATACTTTCAGGTAATGATCAGTACACTAAGCCGACTTGGTTCCCCAAACTTCGTTCTTCTATGTTGATGCGTTCATTTCCAGTAACAGTTTGAATTTTTAGGGTTCACTCTGTTTTCTCCTATATTGATAGATGTATTTGGAACTCTAAATCCAACACGGTTTGTGCTAGCTTCTGGAAACTTGACACAATAAAGTAGTTTCACGTTCTATCTCTATGTTTTGTTTCCTCTTGATGTAGCCCTAAGCAGTGACTGGCGAGAAACACTTTCATGGAAAGGGGTTGCCAAGCTTCCAAAAATTTCGAATCTCCAGAAATCTCAGCAAATATTTGTTCACCCAAACTGGATGATACTTTCAGGTAATGAGCAGTACCCTAAGGCCACTTGGTTCCCCAAATTCCGTTCCTCTATGTTGAAGCGTTAATTTCCAGTAACAGTTTGAATTTTTAGGTTTCACTCTGTTTTCTCCTATATTGATACATGTATTTGGAACTCTAAATCCAACACGGTTTGTGCTAGCTTCTTGAACTTGACACAATAAAGCAGTTTCACGTTCTATCTCTATGTTTTGTTTCCTCTTGATGTAGCCCTAAGCAGTGACTGGCGAGAAACTCTTTCATGAAAAGAGGTTGCCAAGCTTCCCAAAATTACGAACCTCCAGAATTTTCTGCAAATATTTTTTCACCCAAACTGGATGATACGTTCAGATAATGATCAGCACACTAAGCCAACTTGGTTCCCCAAATTTCGTTCTTCTATGTTGAAGCGTTCATTTCCAATAACAGTTTGAATTTTTAGGTTTCACTCTTTTTTCTCCTATATTGATAGATGTATTTGGAACTCTAATCCCACACCGTTTGTGCTAGCTTCTTGAAACTTGACACAATAAAGTAGTTTCACGTTCTATCTCTATGTTTTGTTTCCTCTTGATGTAGCCCTAAGCAGTGACTGGTGAGAAACACTTTCATGGAAAGGGGTTGCCAAACTTCACAAAATTACGAATCTCTAGAGATCTCAGCAAATATTTTTTTCACACAAACTGAATGATACTTTCAGGTGATGATCAGTACACTAAGGCGACTTGGTTCCCCAACTTTCGTTCTTCTATGTTGAAGCGTTCATTTCCAGTAACAGTTTGAATTTTTAGGTTTCCCTCGTTTTTCTCCCATATAGATACATGTGTTTGGAACTCTAATTCCAACACGGTTTGTGCTAGCTTCTTGAAACTTGACACAATAAAGTAGTTTCACGTTCTATCTCGATGTTTTGTTTCCTCTTGATGTAGCCCTAAGCAGTGACTGGCGAGAAACAGTTTCATGGAAAAAGGTTGCCAAGCTTCTAAAAATTACGAACCTACAGAATTTTCAGCAAATATTTTTTCACCCAAACTGGATTATACTCTCAGGTAATGATCAGTACACTAAGCCGACTTGGTTCCCCAAATTGCGTTCTTCAATGTTGAAGCGTTCATTTCCAATAACAGTTTGAATTTTTAGGTTTCACTCTGTTTTCTCCTATATTGATTCATGTATTTGGAACTCTAAATCCAACACGGTTTGTGCTTGCTTCTTGAAACTTGACACAATAAAGTAGTTTCACGTTCTATCTCGATGTTTTGTTTCCTCTTGATGTAGCCCTAAGCAGTGACTGGCGAGAAACACTTTCATGGAAAGGGGTTGCCAAGCTTCCAAAAATTACGAATCTCCAGAAATCTCAGCAAATATTTTTTCACCCAAACTGGATGATACTTTCAGGTAATAATCAGTACACTAAGCCGACTTGGTTCCCCAAATTTCGTTCTTCTATGTTGAAGCGTTCATTTCCAGTAATAGTTTGAATTTTTAGGTTTCACTCTGTTTTCTCCTATATTGATACATGTGTTTGGAACTCTAATTCCAACACGGTTTGTGCTAGCTTCTGGAAACTTGACACAATAAAGTAGTTTCACGTTCTATCTCGATGTTTTGTTTCCTCTTGATGTAGCCCTAAGCAGTGACTGGCGAGAAACACTTTCATGGAAAGGGGTTGCCAAACTTCCAAAAATAACGAATCTCTAGAGATCTCAGCAAATATATTTTCACCCAAACTGGATGATACTTTCAGGTGATGATCAGTACACTAAGGCGAATTGGTTCCCCAAATTTCGTTCTTCTATGTTGAAGCGTTCATTTCCAGTAACAGTTTGAATTTTTAGGTTTCACTCTGTTTTCTCCTATATTGGTAGATGTATTTGGAACTCTAAATCCAACACGGTTCGTGCTAGCTTCTTGAAACTTGACACAATAAAGTAGTTTCACGTCTATCTCTATGTATTGTTTCCTCTTGATGTATCCCTAAGCAGTGACTGGCGAGAAACGCTTTCATGGAAAGGGGTTGCCAAGCTTTCAAAAATTAAGAAACTCCAGAAATCTCAGCAAATATTTTTTCACCCAAACTGGATGATACTTTCAGGTAATGAACAGTACACTAAGTCGACTTGGTTCCCCGAATTTCGTTCTTCTATGTTGTAGCGTTCATTTCCAATAACAGTTTGAATTTTTAGGTTTCACTCTGTTTTCTCCTATATTGATACAAGTATTTGGAACTCTAAATCCAACACGGTTTGTGCTAGCTTCTTGAAACTTGACACAATAAAGTAGTTTCCCGTTCTATCTCTCTGTTTTGTTTCCTCTTGATGTAGCCCTAAGCAGTGACTGGCGAGAAACAGTTTCATGGAAAGGGGATGCCAAGCTTCCAAAAATTACGAATCTACAGAAATCTCAGCAAATATTTTTTCACCCAAACTGGACGATACTGTCAGGTAATGTTCAGTACACTAAGGCGACTTCGTTTCCCAAATTTCGTTCTTCTATGTTGAAGCGTTCATTTCCAGTACCAGTTTGAATTTTTAGGTTTCACTCTGTTTTCTCCTATATTGATAGATGTATTTGGAATTCGAAATCCAACACGGTTTGTGCTAGCTTCTGGAAACTTGACACAATAAAGTAGTTTCACGTTCTATCTCTATGTTTTGTTTCCTCTTGATGTAGCCCTAAGCAGTGACTGGCGAGAAACACTTTCATGGAAACGGGTTGCCAAGCTTCCCAAAATTATGAATCTCCAGAAATCTCAGCAAATATTTTTTCACCCAAACTGGACGATATTTTCAGGTAATGTTCAGTACACTAAGGCGACTTGGTTTCCCTAATTTCGTTTTTCTATGTTGAAGCGTTCATTTGCAGTAACACTTTGAAATTTTAGGTTTCACTCTGTTTTCTCCTATATTGATAGATGTATTTGGAACTCTAAATCCAACACGGTTTGTGCTAGCTTCTTGAAACTTGACACAATAAAGTAGTTTTACGTTCTATCTCTATGTTTTGTTTCCTCTTTATGTAGCCCTAAGCAGTTACTGGCGAGAAACACTTTCAGGGAAACGGGTTGCCAAGCTTCCAAGAATTACGAATCTCCAGAAATCTCAGCAAATATTTTTTCACCCAAACTGGATGATACTTTCAGGTGATCATCAGTACACTAAGGCAACTTGGTTCCCCAAATTCGTTCTTCTATGTTGAAGCGTTCATTTCCAGTAACAGTTTGAATTTTTAGGTTTCACTCTGTTTTCTCCTATATTGATACATGTATTTGGAACTCTAAATCCAACACGGTTTGTGCTAGCTTCTTGAAACTTGACACAATAAAGTAGTTTCACGTCTATCTCTATGTATTGTTTCCTCTTGATGTATC
The DNA here is from genome assembly GCF_964194105.1 of Spermophilus citellus. Classification (NCBI taxonomy): domain Eukaryota; kingdom Metazoa; phylum Chordata; class Mammalia; order Rodentia; family Sciuridae; genus Spermophilus; species Spermophilus citellus. The sequence goes on along the minus strand of NC_138187.1, from coordinate 43,001,331 downwards.
CCTAAGCAGTGACTAGCGAGAAACACTTTCATGGAAAGGGGTTGCCAAGCTTTCAAAAATTAAGAAACTCTAGAAATCTCAGCAAATATTTTTTCACCCAAACTGGACGATACTTTCAGGTAATGTTCAGTATACTAAGGCTTCTTGGTTCCCCATAATTCGTTATTCTATGTTGAAGCGTTCATTTCCAATAACACTTTGAATTTTTAGGTTTCACTCTGTTTTCTCCTATATTGATACATGTATTTGGAACTCTAAATCCAACACGGTTTGTGCTAGCTTCTTGAAACTTGACACAATAAAGTAGTTTCACGTTCTGTCTCTATGTTTTGTTTCTTCTTGATGTAACCCTAAGTAGTGACTGGCGAGAAACACTTTCATGGAAAGGGCTTGCCAAGCTTCCAAAAATTACGAATCTCAAGAAATCTCAGCAAGTATTTTTTCACCCAAACTGGATGATACTTTCAGGTAATTATCAGTACACTAAGGTGACTTGGTTCCCCAAATTTCGTTCTTCTATGTTGAAGCGGTCATTTCCAGTAACACTTTGAATTTTTAGGTTTCACTCTTTTTTCTCCTATATTGATACATGTATTTGGATCTCTAAATCCAACACGGTTTGTGCTAGCTTCTTGAAACTTGACACAATAAAGTAGTTTCATGTTCTATCTCTACATTTTGTTTCCTCTTGATGTAGCCCTAAGCAGTGACTGGCGAGAAACCCTTTCATAAAAAGGGGATGCCAAGCTTCTAAAAATTACGAATCTCCAGGACTCTCAGCAAATATTTTTTCACCCAAACTCGACGATACTTTCAGGTAATATTCAGTATACTAAGGCGACTTGGATCCCCAAATTTCGTTCTTCTATGTTGAAGCGTTATTTTCCAGTAACAGTTTGAATTTTTAGCTTTCACTCAGTTTTCTCCTATATTGATAGATGTATTTGGAACTCCAAATCCAACAATGTTTGTGCTAGCTTCTTGAAACTTGACACAATAACATAGTTTCCCGTTCAATCTCTATGTTTTGTTTCCTCTTCATGTAGCCCTAAGTAGTGACTGGCGAGAAACACTTTCATGGAAAGGGGTTGCCAATCTTCCCAAAATTACGAATCTCAAGAAATCTCAGAAAATATTTTTTCACCCAAACTGGATGATACTTTCAGGTACTGAACAGTACACTAAGGCGAAATGGTTCCCCAAATTTGTTCTTCTATGTTGAAGCGTTCACTTCCAGTAACAGTTTGAATTTTTAGGGTTCAATCTGTTTTCTCCTATATTGATACATGTATTTGGAACTCTAAATCCCACACGGTTTGTGCTAGCTTCTTGAAACTTGACACAATAAAGTAGTTTCCTGTTCTATCTCTATGTTTTGTTTCGTATTGATGTAGCCCTAAGTAGTGACTGGCGAGAAACACTTTCATGGAAAGGGGTTGCCAAGCTTCCAACAATTACGAATCTCCAGAAATCTCAGCAAATATTTTTTCACCCAAACTGGATGATACTTTCAGGTAACGATCAGTACACTAAGGCGACTTGGTTCCCCAAGTTTCGTTCTTCTATGTTGAAGCGTTCATTTCCAGTAACAGTTTGAATTTTTAGGTTTCACTCTGTTTTCTCCTATATTGATACATGTATTTGGAACCCTAAATCCAACAAGGTTTGTGCTGGCTTCTTGAAACTTGACACAATAAAGTAGTTTCATGTTCTATCTCTATGTTTTGTTTCCTCTTGATATAGCCCTAAGCAGTGACTGGCCAGAAACACGTTCATAAAAAGGGGTGGCCAAGCTACCAAAAATTACAAATCTCCAGGAATCTCAGCAAATATTTTTTCACTCAAACTGGACGATACTTTCAGGTAATAATCAGTATACTAAGGCGACTTGGATCCCCAAATTTCGTTCTTCTATGTTAAAGCGTTCATTTCCAGTAACAGTTTGAATTTTTAGGTTTCACACTGTTTTCTCCTATATTGATAGATGTATTTGGAACTCCACATCCAACACTGTTTGTGCTAGCTTCATGAAACTTGACACAATAAAGTAGTTTCCCGTTCTATCTCTATGTTTTGTTTCCTCTTGATGTAGCCCTAAGCAGTGACTGGCGAGAAACACTTTCATGGAAAGAGGTTGCCAAGCTTTCAAAAATTAAGGAACTCCAGAAATCTCAGCAAATATTTTTTCCCAAACTCGATGATACTTTCATGTAATGATCAGTACACTAATGTGACTTGGTTTCCCAAATTTTGTTCTTCTATGTTGAAGCGTTCATTTCCAGTAACAGTTTGAATTTTTAGGTTTCACACTGTTTTCTCCTATATAGATACATGTATTTGGAAATCAAAATCCAACACGGTTTGTGCTAGCTTCATGAAACGTGACACAATAAAGTAGTTTCACGTTCTGTCTCTATGTTTTGTTTCCTCTTGGTGTAGCCCTATGCAGTGACTGGCGAGAAACACTTTCATGGAAAGTGGTTGCCAAGGTTTCAAAAATTATGAAACTCCAGAAATCTCAGCAAATATTTTTTTCCCAAACTGGATGATACTTTCAGGTAATGAGCAGTACACTAAGGCGACTTGGTTCCCCAAATTTCGTTCTTCTATGTTGAAGCGTTCATTTCCAGTAACAGTTTGAATTTTTAGGTTTCACTCTGTTTTCTCCTATATTGATACATGTATTTGGAACTCTAAATCCAACACGGTTTGTGCTAGCTTCTTGAAACTTGACACAATAAAATAGTTTACGGTTCTATCTCTAGGTTTTGTTTCCTCTTGATGTAGGCCTAAGCAGTGACAGGCGAGAAACACTTTCATGGAAATGGGTAACCACGCTTCCAAAAAATACGAATCTCCAGAAATCTCAGCAAATATTTTTTCACCCAAACTGGATGATACTTTCAGGTAATGATCAGTACACTAAGCCAATTGGTTCCCCAAATTTCGTTCTTCTATGTTGAAGCGTTCATTTGCAGTAACAGTTTGAATTTTTAGGTTTCACTCTGTTTTCTCCTATATTGATAGATGTATTTGGAACTCTAAATCCAACACGGTTTGTGCTAGCTTCTTGAAACTTGACACAATAAAGAAGTTTCACGTTCTATCTCTATGTTTTGTTTCCTCTTGATGTAGCCCTAAGCAGTGACTGGCGAGAAACACTTTCATGGAAAGGGATTGCCAAGCTTCCAAAAATTACGAATCTCCAGAAATCTCAGCAAATATTTTTTCACCCAAACTAGATAATACTTTCAGGTGATGATCAGTACACTAAGGCGACTAAGTTCCCCAAATTTCGTTCTTCTATGTTGAAGCGTTCATTTCCAGTAACAGTTTGAATTTTTAGGTTTCACTCTGTTTTCTCCTATATTGATACATGTATTTGGAACTCTAAATCCAACACGGTTTGTGCTAGCTTCTTGAAACTTGACACAATAAAGTAGTTTCACGTTCTATCTCTATGTTTTGTTTCCTCTTGATGTAGCCCTAAGCAGTGACTGGCGAGAAACACTTTCATGGAAGTGGTTGCCAAGCTTCCCAAAATTACGAATCTCCCGAAATCTCAGCAAATATTTTTTCACCCAAACTGGATGATACTTTCAGGTAATGATCAGTACACTAAGGCGACTTGGTTCCCCAAATTTCGTTCTTCTATGTTGAAGCGTTCATTTCCAGTAACAGTTTGAATTTTTAGGTTTCACTCTGTTTTCTCCTATATTGGTAGAATTTTTGGATCTCTAAGTCCAACACGGTTTGTGCTAGCTTCTTGAAACTTGACACAATAAAGTAGTTTCACATTCTATCTCTATGTTTTGTTCCCTCTTGATGTAGTCCTATGCAGTGACTGGCGAGATACACCTTCATGGAAAGGGGTTGCCAACCTTCCAAAAATTACGAATCTCCAGAAATTTCAGCAAATATTTTTTCACCCAAACTAGATGATACTTTCAGGTAATGATCAGTACACTAAGCCGACTAGGTTCCCCAAATTTCGTTCTTCTATGTTGAAGCGTTCATTTCCAGTAACAGTTTGAATTTTTAGATTTCACTCTGTTTTCTCCTATATTGATAGATGTATTTGGAACTCTAAATCCAACACGGTTTGTGCTAGCTTCTTGAAACTTGACACAATAAAGTAGTTTCACTTTCTATTTTTATGTTTGTTTCCTCTTGATGTAGCCCTAAGCAGTGACTGGCGAGAAACACTTTCATTGAAAGGGGTTGCCAAGCTTCCCAAAATTACGAATCTCCAGAAATCTCAGCAAATATTTTTTCACCCAAACTGGATGATACATTCAGGCAATGATCAGTACACTAAGGCGACTTGGTTCCCCAAATTTCGTTCTTCTATGGTGAAGCGTTCATTTCCAGTAACAGTTTGAATTTTTAGATTTCACTCTGATTTCTCCTATATTGGTAGATGTATTTGGAACTCTAAATCCAACACGGTTTGTGCTAGCTTCTTGAAACTTGACACAATAAAGTAGTTTCACTTTCTATTTTTATGTTTGTTTCCTCTTGATGTAGCCCTAAGCAGTGACTGGCGAGAAACACTTTCATTGAAAGGGGTTGCCAAGCTTCCCAAAATTACGAATCTCCAGAAATCTCAGCAAATATTTTTTCACCCAAACTGGATGATACATTCAGGCAATGATCAGTACACTAAGGCGACTTGGTTCCCCAAATTTCGTTCTTCTATGGTGAAGCGTTCATTTCCAGTAACAGTTTGAATTTTTAGGTTTCATTCTGTTTTCTCCTATATTGATACATGTATTTGGAACTCTAAATCCAACACGGTTTGTGCTAGCTTCTTGAAACTTGACACAATAATATAGTTTCACGTTCTGTCTCTATGTTTTCTTTCCTCTTGGTGTAGCCCTAAGCAGTGACTGGCGAGAAACACTTTCATGGAAAGGGGTTTCCAAGCTTCCAAAAATTACGAATCTCCAGAAATCTCAGCAAATATTTTTTCACCCAAAATGGACGATACTTTCAGGTAATGATCAGTACACTAAGGCGACTTGGTTCCCCAAATTTCGTTCTTCTATGTTGAAGCGTTCATTTCCAGTAATAGTTTGAATTTTTAGGTTTCACTCTGTTTTCTCATATATTGATATATGTATTTAGAAATCTAAATCCAAAACGGTTTGTGCTAGCTTCTTGAAACTTGACACAATAAAGTAGTTTCACGTTGTATCTCTATGTTTTGTTTCCTCTTGATGTAGCCCTAAGCAGTGACTGGCGAAAAACACTTTCATGGAAACGGGTTGCCAAGCTTCCCAAAATTATGAATCTCTGGAAATCTCAGCAAATATTTTTTCACCCAAACTGGACGATACTTTCAGGTAATGTTCAGTACACTAAGGCGACTTGGTTTCCCAAATTTCGTTCTTCTATGTTGAAGCGTTCATTTGCAGTAACACTTTGAATTTTTAGGTTTCACTCTGTTTTCTCCTATATTGATACATGTATTTGGAACTCTAAATCCAACACGGTTTGTGCTAGCTTCTTGAAACATGACACAATAAAGTAGTTTCACGTTCTATCTCAATGTTTTGTTTCCTCTTGATGTGGCCCTAAGCAGTGACTGGCGAGAAACACTTTCATGGAAAGGGGTTGCCAAGCTTCCCAAAATTACGAATCTCCCGAAATCTCAGCAAATATATTTTCACCCAATCTGTATGATACTTTCAGGTAATGATCAGTACACTAAGCCGACTTGGTTCCCCAAATTTCGTTCTTCTATGTTGAAGCGTTCATTTCCAATAACAGTTTGAATTTTTAGGTTTCACTCTGTTTTCTCCTATATTGATAGATGTATTCGGAATGCTAAATCCCACACGGTTTGTGCTAGCTTCTTGAAACTTGACAAAATAAAGTAGTTTCACGTTCTATCTCAATGTTTTGTTTCCTCTTGATGTAGCCCTAAGCAGTGACTGGCGAGAAACACTTTCATGGAAACGGGTTGCCAAGCTTCCCAAAATTATGAATCTCCAGAAATCTCAGCAAATATTTTTTCACCCAAACTGGACGATACTTTCTGGTAATGATCAGTACACTAAGGCGACTTGGTTTCCCAAATTTTATTCTTCTATGTTGAAGCGTTCATTTGCAGTAACACTTTGAAATTTTAGTTTTCACTCTGTTTTCTCCTATATTGATACATGTTTTTGGAACTCTATATCCAACACGGTTTGTGCTAGCTTCTTGCAACTTGACACTATAAAGTAGTTTCACGTTCTATCTCAATGTTTTGTTTCCTATTGATGTAGCCCTAAGCAGTGACTGGCGAGAAACTCTTTCAGGGAAACGGGTTGCCAAGCTTCCAAAAATTACGAATCTCCAGAAATCTCAGCAAATATTTTTTCACCCAAACTGGATGATACTTTCAGGTAATGATCAGTACACTAAGCCGACTTGGTTCCCCAAACTTCGTTCTTCTATGTTGATGCGTTCATTTCCAGTAACAGTTTGAATTTTTAGGGTTCACTCTGTTTTCTCCTATATTGATAGATGTATTTGGAACTCTAAATCCAACACGGTTTGTGCTAGCTTCTGGAAACTTGACACAATAAAGTAGTTTCACGTTCTATCTCTATGTTTTGTTTCCTCTTGATGTAGCCCTAAGCAGTGACTGGCGAGAAACACTTTCATGGAAAGGGGTTGCCAAGCTTCCAAAAATTTCGAATCTCCAGAAATCTCAGCAAATATTTGTTCACCCAAACTGGATGATACTTTCAGGTAATGAGCAGTACCCTAAGGCCACTTGGTTCCCCAAATTCCGTTCCTCTATGTTGAAGCGTTAATTTCCAGTAACAGTTTGAATTTTTAGGTTTCACTCTGTTTTCTCCTATATTGATACATGTATTTGGAACTCTAAATCCAACACGGTTTGTGCTAGCTTCTTGAACTTGACACAATAAAGCAGTTTCACGTTCTATCTCTATGTTTTGTTTCCTCTTGATGTAGCCCTAAGCAGTGACTGGCGAGAAACTCTTTCATGAAAAGAGGTTGCCAAGCTTCCCAAAATTACGAACCTCCAGAATTTTCGGCAAATATTTTTTCACCCAAACTGGATGATACGTTCAGATAATGATCAGCACACTAAGCCAACTTGGTTCCCCAAATTTCGTTCTTCTATGTTGAAGCGTTCATTTCCAATAACAGTTTGAATTTTTAGGTTTCACTCTTTTTTCTCCTATATTGATAGATGTATTTGGAACTCTAATCCCACACCGTTTGTGCTAGCTTCTTGAAACTTGACACAATAAAGTAGTTTCACGTTCTATCTCTATGTTTTGTTTCCTCTTGATGTAGCCCTAAGCAGTGACTGGTGAGAAACACTTTCATGGAAAGGGGTTGCCAAACTTCACAAAATTACGAATCTCTAGAGATCTCAGCAAATATTTTTTTCACACAAACTGAATGATACTTTCAGGTGATGATCAGTACACTAAGGCGACTTGGTTCCCCAACTTTCGTTCTTCTATGTTGAAGCGTTCATTTCCAGTAACAGTTTGAATTTTTAGGTTTCCCTCGTTTTTCTCCTATATAGATACATGTGTTTGGAACTCTAATTCCAACACGGTTTGTGCTAGCTTCTTGAAACTTGACACAATAAAGTAGTTTCACGTTCTATCTCGATGTTTTGTTTCCTCTTGATGTAGCCCTAAGCAGTGACTGGCGAGAAACAGTTTCATGGAAAAAGGTTGCCAAGCTTCTAAAAATTACGAACCTACAGAATTTTCAGCAAATATTTTTTCACCCAAACTGGATTATACTCTCAGGTAATGATCAGTACACTAAGCCGACTTGGTTCCCCAAATTTCGTTCTTCAATGTTGAAGCGTTCATTTCCAATAACAGTTTGAATTTTTAGGTTTCACTCTGTTTTCTCCTATATTGATTCATATATTTGGAACTCTAAATCCAACACGGTTTGTGCTTGCTTCTTGAAACTTGACACAATAAAGTAGTTTCACGTTCTATCTCGATGTTTTGTTTCCTCTTGATGTAGCCCTAAGCAGTGACTGGCGAGAAACACTTTCATGGAAAGGGGTTGCCAAGCTTCCAAAAATTACGAATCTCCAGAAATCTCAGCAAATATTTTTTCACCCAAACTGGATGATACTTTCAGGTAATAATCAGTACACTAAGCCGACTTGGTTCCCCAAATTTCGTTCTTCTATGTTGAAGCGTTCATTTCCACTAATAGTTTGAATTTTTAGGTTTCACTCTGTTTTCTCCTATATTGATACATGTGTTTGGAACTCTAATTCCAACACGGTTTGTGCTAGCTTCTGTAAACTTGACACAATAAAGTAGTTTCACGTTCTATCTCGATGTTTTGTTTCCTCTTGATGTAGCCCTAAGCAGTGACTGGCGAGAAACACTTTCATGGAAAGGGGTTGCCAAACTTCCAAAAATAACGAATCTCTAGAGATCTCAGCAAATATATTTTCACCCAAACTGGATGATACTTTCAGGTGATGATCAGTACACTAAGGCGAATTGGTTCCCCAAATTTCGTTCTTCTATGTTGAAGCGTTCATTTCCAGTAACAGTTTGAATTTTTAGGTTTCACTCTGTTTTCTCCTATATTGGTAGATGTATTTGGAACTCTAAATCCAACACGGTTCGTGCTAGCTTCTTGAAACTTGACACAATAAAGTAGTTTCACGTCTATCTCTATGTATTGTTTCCTCTTGATGTATCCCTAAGCAGTGACTGGCGAGAAACGCTTTCATGGAAAGGGGTTGCCAAGCTTTCAAAAATTAAGAAACTCCAGAAATCTCAGCAAATATTTTTTCACCCAAACTGGATGATACTTTCAGGTAATGAACAGTACACTAAGTTGACTTGGTTCCCCGAATTTCGTTCTTCTATGTTGTAGCGTTCATTTCCAATAACAGTTTGAATTTTTAGGTTTCACTCTGTTTTCTCCTATATTGATACAAGTATTTGGAACTCTAAATCCAACACGGTTTGTGCTAGCTTCTTGAAACTTGACACAATAAAGTAGTTTCCCGTTCTATCTCTCTGTTTTGTTTCCTCTTGATGTAGCCCTAAGCAGTGACTGGCGAGAAACAGTTTCATGGAAAGGGGATGCCAAGCTTCCAAAAATTACGAATCTACAGAAATCTCAGCAAATATTTTTTCACCCAAACTGGACGATACTGTCAGGTAATGTTCAGTACACTAAGGCGACTTCGTTTCCCAAATTTCGTTCTTCTATGTTGAAGCGTTCATTTCCAGTACCAGTTTGAATTTTTAGGTTTCACTCTGTTTTCTCCTATATTGATAGATGTATTTGGAACTCGAAATCCAACACGGTTTGTGCTAGCTTCTGGAAACTTGACACAATAAAGTAGTTTCACGTTCTATCTCTATGTTTTGTTTCCTCTTGATGTAGCCCTAAGCAGTGACTGGCGAGAAACACTTTCATGGAAACGGGTTGCCAAGCTTCCCAAAATTATGAATCTCCAGAAATCTCAGCAAATATTTTTTCACCCAAACTGGACGATATTTTCAGGTAATGTTCAGTACACTAAGGCGACTTGGTTTCCCTAATTTCGTTTTTCTATGTTGAAGCGTTCATTTGCAGTAACACTTTGAAATTTTAGGTTTCACTCTGTTTTCTCCTATATTGATAGATGTATTTGGAATTCTAAATCCAACACGGTTTGTGCTAGCTTCTTGAAACTTGACACAATAAAGTAGTTTTACGTTCTATCTCTATGTTTTGTTTCCTCTTTATGTAGCCCTAAGCAGTTACTGGCGAGAAACACTTTCATGGAAACGGGTTGCCAAGCTTCCAAGAATTACGAATCTCCAGAAATCTCAGCAAATATTTTTTCACCCAAACTGGATGATACTTTCAGGTGATCATCAGTACACTAAGGCAACTTGGTTCCCCAAATTCGTTCTTCTATGTTGAAGCGTTCATTTCCAGTAACAGTTTGAATTTTTAGGTTTCACTCTGTTTTCTCCTATATTGATACATGTATTTGGAACTCTAAATCCAACACGGTTTGTGCTAGCTTCTTGAAACTTGACACAATAAAGTAGTTTCACGTCTATCTCTATGTATTGTTTCCTCTTGATGTATCCCTAAGCAGTGACTGGCGAGAAACACTTTCATGGAAAGGGGTTGCCAAGCTTTCAAAAATTAAGAAACTCTAGAAATCTCAGCAAATATTTTTTCACCCAAACTGGACGATACTTTCAGGTAATGTTCAGTATACTAAGGCTTCTTGGTTCCCCATAATTCGTTATTCTATGTTGAAGCGTTCATTTCCAATAACACTTTGAATTTTTAGGTTTCACTCTGTTTTCTCCTATATTGATACATGTATTTGGAACTCTAAATCCAACACGGTTTGTGCTAGCTTCTTGAAACTTGACACAATAAAGTAGTTTCACGTTCTGTCTCTATGTTTTGTTTCTTCTTGATGTAACCCTAAGTAGTGACTGGCGAGAAACACTTTCATGGAAAGGGCTTGCCAAGCTTCCAAAAATTACGAATCTCAAGAAATCTCAGCAAGTATTTTTTCACCCAAACTGGATGATACTTTCAGGTAATTATCAGTACACTAAGGTGACTTGGTTCCCCAAATTTCGTTCTTCTATGTTGAAGCGGTCATTTCCAGTAACACTTTGAATTTTTAGGTTTCACTCTTTTTTCTCCTATATTGATACATGTATTTGGATCTCTAAATCCAACACGGTTTGTGCTAGCTTCTTGAAACTTGACACAATAAAGTAGTTTCATGTTCTATCTCTACATTTTGTTTCCTCTTGATGTAGCCCTAAGCAGTGACTGGCGAGAAACCCTTTCATAAAAAGGGGATGCCAAGCTTCTAAAAATTACGAATCTCCAGGACTCTCAGCAAATATTTTTTCACCCAAACTCGACGATACTTTCAGGTAATATTCAGTATACTAAGGCGACTTGGATCCCCAAATTTCGTTCTTCTATGTTGAAGCGTTATTTTCCAGTAAAAGTTTGAATTTTTAGCTTTCACTCAGTTTTCTCCTATATTGATAGATGTATTTGGAACTCCAAATCCAACAATGTTTGTGCTAGCTTCTTGAAACTTGACACAATAACATAGTTTCCCGTTCAATCTCTATGTTTTGTTTCCTCTTCATGTAGCCCTAAGTAGTGACTGGCGAGAAACACTTTCATGGAAAGGGGTTGCCAATCTTCCCAAAATTACGAATCTCAAGAAATCTCAGAAAATATTTTTTCACCCAAACTGGATGATACTTTCAGGTACTGAACAGTACACTAAGGCGAAATGGTTCCCCAAATTTGTTCTTCTATGTTGAAGCGTTCACTTCCAGTAACAGTTTGAATTTTTAGGGTTCAATCTGTTTTCTCCTATATTGATACATGTATTTGGAACTCTAAATCCCACACGGTTTGTGCTAGCTTCTTGAAACTTGACACAATAAAGTAGTTTCCTGTTCTATCTCTATGTTTTGTTTCGTATTGATGTAGCCCTAAGTAGTGACTGGCGAGAAACACTTTCATGGAAAGGGGTTGCCAAGCTTCCAAAAATTACGAATCTCCAGAAATCTCAGCAAATATTTTTTCACCCAAACTGGATGATACTTTCAGGTAACGATCAGTACACTAAGGCGACTTGGTTCCCCAAGTTTCGTTCTTCTATGTTGAAGCGTTCATTTCCAGTAACAGTTTGAATTTTTAGGTTTCACTCTGTTTTCTCCTATATTGATAGATGTATTTGGAACCCTAAATCCAACAAGGTTTGTGCTGGCTTCTTGAAACTTGACACAATAAAGTAGTTTCATGTTCTATCTCTATGTTTTGTTTCCTCTTGATATAGCCCTAAGCAGTGACTGGCCAGAAACACGTTCATAAAAAGGGGTGGCCAAGCTACCAAAAATTACAAATCTCCAGGAATCTCAGCAAATATTTTTTCACTCAAACTGGACGATACTTTCAGGTAATAATCAGTATACTAAGGCGACTTGGATCCCCAAATTTCGTTCTTCTATGTTAAAGCGTTCATTTCCAGTAACAGTTTGAATTTTTAGGTTTCACACTGTTTTCTCCTATATTGATAGATGTATTTGGAACTCCACATCCAACACTGTTTGTGCTAGCTTCATGAAACTTGACACAATAAAGTAGTTTCCCGTTCTATCTCTATGTTTTGTTTCCTCTTGATGTAGCCCTAAGAGGTGACTGGCAAGAAACACTTTCATGGAAAGAGGTTGCCAAGCTTTCAAAAATTAAGGAACTCCAGAAATCTCAGCAAATATTTTTTCCCAAACTCGATGATACTTTCATGTAATGATCAGTACACTAATGTGACTTGGTTTCCCAAATTTTGTTCTTCTATGTTGAAGCGTTCATTTCCAGTAACAGTTTGAATTTTTAGGTTTCACACTGTTTTCTCCTATATAGATACATGTATTTGGAAATCAAAATCCAACACGGTTTGTGCTAGCTTCATGAAACGTGACACAATAAAGTAGTTTCACGTTCTGTCTCTATGTTTTGTTTCCTCTTGGTGTAGCCCTATGCAGTGACTGGCGAGAAACACTTTCATGGAAAGTGGTTGCCAAGGTTTCAAAAATTATGAAACTCCAGAAATCTCAGCAAATATTTTTTTCCCAAACTGGATGATACTTTCAGGTAATGAGCAGTACACTAAGGCGACTTGGTTCCCCAAATTTCGTTCTTCTATGTTGAAGCGTTCATTTCCAGTAACAGTTTGAATTTTTAGGTTTCACTCTGTTTTCTCCTATATTGATACATGTATTTGGAACTCTAAATCCAACACGGTTTGTGCTAGCTTCTTGAAACTTGACACAATAAAATAGTTTACGGTTCTATCTCTATGTTTTGTTTCCTCTTGATGTAGGCCTAAGCAGTGACAGGCGAGAAACACTTTCATGGAAATGGGTAACCACGCTTCCAAAAAATACGAATCTCCAGAAATCTCAGCAAATATTTTTTCACCCAAACTGGATGATACTTTCAGGTAATGATCAGTACACTAAGCCAATTGGTTCCCCAAATTTCGTTCTTCTATGTTGAAGCGTTCATTTGCAGTAACAGTTTGAATTTTTAGGTTTCACTCTGTTTTCTCCTATATTGATAGATGTATTTGGAACTCTAAATCCAACACGGTTTGTGCTAGCTTCTTGAAACTGACACAATAAAGAAGTTTCACGTTCTATCTCTATGTTTTGTTTCCTCTTGATGTAGCCCTAAGCAGTGACTGGCGAGAAACACTTTCATGGAAAGGGATTGCCAAGCTTCCAAAAATTACGAATCTCCAGAAATCTCAGCAAATATTTTTTCACCCAAACTAGATAATACTTTCAGGTGATGATCAGTACACTAAGGCGACTAAGTTCCCCAAATTTCGTTCTTCTATGTTGAAGCGTTCATTTCCAGTAACAGTTTGAATTTTTAGGTTTCACTCTGTTTTCTCCTATATTGATACATGTATTTGGAACTCTAAATCCAACACGGTTTGTGCTAGCTTCTTGAAACTTGACACAATAAAGTAGTTTCACGTTCTATCTCTATGTTTTGTTTCCTCTTGATGTAGCCCTAAGCAGTGACTGGCGAGAAACACTTTCATGGAAGTGGTTGCCAAGCTTCCCAAAATTACGAATCTCCCGAAATCTCAGCAAATATTTTTTCACCCAAACTGGATGATACTTTCAGGTAATGATCAGTACACTAAGGCGACTTGGTTCCCCAAATTTCGTTCTTCTATGTTGAAGCGTTCATTTCCAGTAACAGTTTGAATTTTTAGGTTTCACTCTGTTTTCTCCTATATTGGTAGAATTTTTGGATCTCTAAGTCCAACACGGTTTGTGCTAGCTTCTTGAAACTTGACACAATAAAGTAGTTTCACATTCTATCTCTATGTTTTGTTCCCTCTTGATGTAGTCCTATGCAGTGACTGGCGAGATACACCTTCATGGAAAGGGGTTGCCAACCTTCCAAAAATTACGAATCTCCAGAAATTTCAGCAAATATTTTTTCACCCAAACTAGATGATACTTTCAGGTAATGATCAGTACACTAAGCCGACTAGGTTCCCCAAATTTCGTTCTTCTATGTTGAAGCGTTCATTTCCAGTAACAGTTTGAATTTTTAGATTTCACTCTGTTTTCTCCTATATTGATAGATGTATTTGGAACTCTAAATCCAACACGGTTTGTGCTAGCTTCTTGAAACTTGACACAATAAAGTAGTTTCACGTTCTATCTCTATGTTTTGTTTCCTCTTGATGTAGCCCTAAGCAGTGACTGGCGAGAAACACTTTCATGGAAGTGGTTGCCAAGCTTCCCAAAATTACGAATCTCCCGAAATCTCAGCAAATATTTTTTCACCCAAACTGGATGATACTTTCAGGTAATGATCAGTACACTAAGGCGACTTGGTTCCCCAAATTTCGTTCTTCTATGTTGAAGCGTTCATTTCCAGTAACAGTTTGAATTTTTAGGTTTCACTCTGTTTTCTCCTATATTGGTAGAATTTTTGGATCTCTAAGTCCAACACGGTTTGTGCTAGCTTCTTGAAACTTGACACAATAAAGTAGTTTCACATTCTATCTCTATGTTTTGTTCCCTCTTGATGTAGTCCTATGCAGTGACTGGCGAATTACACCTTCATGGAAAGGGGTTGCCAACCTTCCAAAAATTACGAATCTCCAGAAATTTCAGCAAATATTTTTTCACCCAAACTAGATGATACTTTCAGGTAATGATCAGTACACTAAGCCGACTAGGTTCCCCAAATTTCGTTCTTCTATGTTGAAGCGTTCATTTCCAGTAACAGTTTGAATTTTTAGATTTCACTCTGTTTTCTCCTATATTGATAGATGTATTTGGAACTCTAAATCCAACACGGTTTGTGCTAGCTTCTTGAAACTTGACACAATAAAGTAGTTTCACTTTCTATTTTTATGTTTGTTTCCTCTTGATGTAGCCCTAAGCAGTGACTGGCGAGAAACACTTTCATTGAAAGGGGTTGCCAAGCTTCCCAAAATTACGAATCTCCAGAAATCTCAGCAAATATTTTTTCACCCAAACTGGATGATACATTCAGGCAATGATCAGTACACTAAGGCGACTTGGTTCCCCAAATTTCGTTCTTCTATGGTGAAGCGTTCATTTCCAGTAACAGTTTGAATTTTTAGATTTCACTCTGATTTCTCCTATATTGGTAGATGTATTTGGAACTCTAAATCCAACATGGTTTGTGCTAGCTTCTTGAAACTTGACACAATAAAGTAGTTTCACTTTCTATTTTTATGTTTGTTTCCTCTTGATGTAGCCCTAAGCAGTGACTGGCGAGAAACACTTTCATTGAAAGGGGTTGCCAAGCTTCCCAAAATTACGAATCTCCAGAAATCTCAGCAAATATTTTTTCATCCAAACTGGACGACACTTTCAGGTGATGTTCAGTATACTACGGCGACTTGGTTCCCCAAATTTCGTTCTTCTATGTTGAAGCGTTCATTTCCCGTAACAGTTTGAATTTTTAGGTTTCACTCTGTTTTCTCCTATATTGGTAGATGTTTTTGGATCTCTAAGTCCAACACGGTTTATGCTAGCTTCTTGAAACTTGACACAATAAAGTAGTTTCACGTTCTATCTCTATGTTTTGTTTCCTCTTGATGTAGCCCTAAGCAGTGACTGGCGAGAAAAACTTTCATGGAAAGGGGTTGCAAGCTCCCAAAATTACGAATGTCCCGAAATCTCAGCAAATATTTTTTCACCCAAACTGGATGATACATTCAGGCAATGATCAGTACACTAAGGCGACTTGGTTCCCCAAATTTTTTTCTTCTATGTTGAAGCGTTCATTTCCAGTAACAGTTTGAATTTTTAGGTTTCACTCTGTATTCTCCTATATTGATACATGAATTTGGAACTCTAAATCCAACACGGTTTGTGCTAGCTTCTTGAAACTTGACACAATAAAGTAGTTTCACGTTCTATCTCTATGTTTTGTTTCCTCTTGATGTAGCCCTAAGCAGTGACTGGCGAGAAACACTTTCATGGAAAGGGGTTGTCAAGCTTCCAAAAATTATGAATCTCCAGAAATCTCAGCAAATATTTTTTCACCCACACTGGATTATACTTTCAGGTAATGATCAGTACACTAAGGCGACTTGGTTCACCAAATTTCGTTCTTCTATGTTGAAGCGTTCATTTCCAGTAACAGTTTGAATTTTTAGGTTTCACTCTGTTTTCTCCTATATTATACATATATTTGGAACTCTAAATCCAACACGGTTTGTGCTAGCTTCTTGAAACTTGACACAATAAAGTAGTTTCACGTTCTATCTTTATGTTTGTTTCCTCTTGAGGTAGCCCTAAGCAGTGACTGGCGAGAAACACTTTCATGGAAAGGGGTTGTCAAGCTTCCCAAAATTACGAATCTCCAGAAATCTCAGCAAATATTTTTTCACCCAAACTGGATGATACTTTCAGGCAATGATCAGTCCACTAAGGCTACTTGGTTCCCCAAATTTCGTTCTTCTATGTTGAAGCGTTCAATTCCAGTAACAGTTTGAATTTTTAGGTTTCACTCTGTTTTCTCCTATATTGATACATGTATTTGGAACTCTAAATCCAACAAGGTTTGTGCTAGCTTCTTGAAACTTGACACAATAAAGTAGTTTCAAGTTCTATCTCTATGTTTTGTTTCCTCTTGATGTAGCCCTAAGCAGTGACTGGCAAGAAACACTTTCATGGAAAGGGGTTGCCAAGCTTCCCAAAATTACGAATCTCCAGAAATCACAGCAACTATTTTTTCACCCAAACTGGATGATACTTTCAGGTAATGATCAGTACACTAAGGCGACTTGGTTCCCCAAATTTCGTTCTTCTATGTTGAAGCATTCATTTCCAGTAACAGTTTGAATTTTTAGTTTTCACTCTGTTTTCTCCTATATTGATACACGTATTTGGAACTCTAAATCCAACACGGTTTTTGCTAGCTTCTTGAACCTTGACACAATAAAGTAGTTTCACATTCTATCTCTATGTTTTGTTTCCTCTTGATGTAGCCCTAAGCATTGACTGGCAAGAAACACTTACATGGAAAGGGGTTGCCAAGCTTCCAAAAATTACGAATCTCCAGAAATCTCAGCAAATATTTTTTCACCCAAACTGGATGATACTTTCAGGTAATGATCAGTACACTAAGGCGACTTGGTTCACCAAATTTCGTTCTTCTATGTTGAAGCGTTCATTTCCAGTAACAGTTTGAATTTTTAGGTTTCACTCTGTTTTCTCCTATATTGATACATGTATTTGGAACTCTAAATCCAACACAGTTTGTGCTAGCTTCTTGAAACTTGACACAATAAAGTAGTTTCACGTTCTATCTTTATGTTTTTTTCCTCTTGATGTAGCCCTAAGCAGTGACTGGCGAGAAACACTTTCATGGAAAGGGGTTGTCAAGCTTCCCAAAATTACGAATCTCCAGAAATCTCAGCAAATATTTTTTCACCCAAACTGGATGATACTTTCAGGCAATGATCAGTACACTAAGGCGACTTGGTTCCCCAAATTTCGTTCTTCTATGTTGAAGCCTTCATTTCCAGTAACAGTTTGAATTTTTAGGTTTCACTCTGTTTTCTCCTATATTGATACATGTATTTGGAATTCTAAATCCAACACGGTTTGTGCTAGCTTCCGGAAACTTGACACAATAAAGTAGTTTCACGTTCTCTCTCGATGTTTTGTTTCCTCTTGATGTAGCCCTAAGCAGTGACTGGCGAGAAACAATTTCATGGAAAGGGGTTGCCAAGATTCCCAAAATTACGAATCTCCAGAAATCTCAGCAAATATTTTTTCACCCAAACTGGATGATACTTTCAGGTAATGATCAGTACACTAAGGCGACTTGGTTCCCCAGATTTCGTTCTTCTATGTTGAAACGTTCATTTCCAGTAACAGTTTAAATTTTTAGGTTTCACTCTGTTTTCTCCTATTTTGATAGATGTATTTGGAACTCCACATCCAACACGGTTTGTGCTAGCTTCTTGAAACTTGACACAATAAAGTAGTTTCCCGTTCTATCTTTCTGTTTTGTTTCCTCTTGATGTAGCCCTAAGTAGTGACTGGCGAGAAACACTTTCATGGAAAGGGGTTGCCAAGCTTCCCAAAATTACGAGTCTCCAGAAATCTCAGAAAATATTTTTTCACCCAAACTGGATGATACTTTCAGGTAATGATCAGTACACTAAGGCGACTTGGTTCCCCAAATTTCGTTCTTCTATGTTGAAGCGCTCATTTCCAGTAACAGTTTGAATTTTTAGGTTTCACTCTGTTTTCTCCTGTATTGATAGATGTATTTGGAACTCTAAATCCAACACGGTTTGTGCTAGCTTCTTGAAACTTGACACAATAAAGTAGTTTCCCTTTCTATCTCTATGTTTTGTTTCCTCTTGATGTAGCCCTAAGCAGTGACTGGCGAGAAACACTTTCATGGAAAGGGGTTGCCAAACTTCCAAAAATTACGAATCTCTAGAGATCTCAGCAAATATTTTTTCACCCAACCTGGATGATACTTTCAGGTGATGATCAGTACACTAAGGCGACTTGGTTCCCCAAATTTCGTTCTTCTATGTTGAAGCGTTCATTTCCAGTAACAGTTTGAATTTTTAGGTTTCACTCTGTTTTCTCCTATATTGATACATGTATTTGGAATTCTAAATCCAACACGGTTTGTGCTAGCTTCCGGAAACTTGACACAATAAAGTAGTTTCACGTTATATCTCGATGTTTTGTTTCCTCTTGATGTAGCCCTAAGCAGTGACTGGCGAGAAACAATTTCATGGAAAGGGGTTGCCAAGCTTCCCAAAATTACGAATATCCCGAAATCTCAGCAAATATTTTTTCACCCAAACTGGATGATACTTTCAGGTAATGATCTTTGCACTAAGCCGACTTGGTTCCCCAGATTTCGTTCTTCTATGTTGAAGCATTCATTTCCAGTAACAGTTTGAATTTTTAGGTTTCACTCTGTTTTCTCCTATTTTGATAGATGTATTTGGAACTCCACATCCAACACTGTTTGTGCTAGCTTCTTGAAACTTGACACAATAAAGTAGTTTCCCGTTCTATCTCTGTGTTTTGTTTCCTCTTGATGTAGCACTAAGTAGTGACTGGCGAGAAACACTTTCATGGAGAGGGGTTGCCAAGCTTCCAAAAATTACGAACCTACAGAATTTTCAGCAAATATTTTTTCACCCAAACTGGATTATACTTTCAGGTAATGATCAGTACACTAAGGCGACTTGGTTCCCCAAATTTCGTTCTTCTATGTTGAAGCGTTCATTTCCAATAACAGTTTGAATTTTTAGGTTTCACTCGGTTTTCTCCTATATTGATACATGTAATTGGAACTCTAAATCCAACACGGTTTGTGCTAGCTTCTTGAAACTTGACACAATAAAGTAGTTTCATGTTCTATCTGGATGTTTTGTTTCCTCTTGATGTAGCCCTAAGCAGTGACTGGCGAGAAACACTTAAATGGAAAGGGGTTGCCAAGCTTCCAAAAATTACGAATCTCCAGAAATCTCAGCAAATATTTTTTCACCCAAACTGGATGATACTTTCAGGTAATGATAAGTACACTAAGGCGACTTGGATCCCCATATTTCGTTCTTCTATGTTGAAGCGTTCATTTCCAGTAACAGTTTGAATTTTTAGGTTTCACTCTGTTTTCTCCTATATTGATACATGTATTTGGAACTCTAAATCCAACACGGTTTGTGCTAGCTTCTTGAAACTTGACACAATAAAGTAGTTTCACGTTCTATCTCTATGTTTTGTTTCCTCTTGATGTAGCCCTAAGCAGTGACTGGCGAGAAACACTTTAATGGAAAGGGGTTGCCAAGCTTCCAAAAATTTCGAATCTCCAGAAATCTCAGCAAAAATTTTTTCACCCAAACTGGATGATACTTTCAGGTAATGAGCAGTACCCTAAGGCGACTTGGTTCCCCAAATTCCGTTCCTCTATGTTGAAGCGTTCATTTCCAGTAACAGTTTGAATTTTTAGGTTTCACTCTGTTTTCTCCTATATTGATACATGTATTTGGAACTCTAAATCCAACACGGTTTGTGCTAGCTTCTTGAAACTTGACACAATAAAGTAGTTTCACGTTCTCTCTCTATGTTTTGTTTCCGCATGATCTACCCCTAAGTAGTGACTGGCGAGAAACACTTTCATAAAAAGAGGTTGCCAAGCTTCCAAAAATTATGAATCTCCAGGAATCTCAGCAAATATTTTTTCACCCAAACTGGACGATACTTTCAGGTAATGTTCAGTATACTAAGGTGACTTGGATCCCCGAATTTTGTTCTTCTATGTTGAAGCGTTCATTTCCAGTAACAATTTGAATTTTTAGGTTTCACTCTGTTTTCTACTATATTGATAGATGTATTTGGAACCCAAAATCCCACACGGTTTGTGCTAGCTTCTTGAAACTTGACTCAAAAAGGTAGTTTCACGTTCTATCTCTATGTTTTGTTTCCTCTTGATGTAGCCCTAAGCAGTGACTGGCGAGAAACACTTTCATGGAAAGGGGTTGCCAAACTTCCAAAAATTACGAATCTCTAGAGATCTCAGCAAATATTTTTTCACCCAACCTGGATGATACTTTCAGGTGATGATCAGTACACTAAGGCGACTTGGTTCCCCAAATTTCGTTCTTCTATGTTGAAGCGCTCATTTCCAGTAACAGTTTGAATTTTTAGGTTTCACTCTGTTTTCTCCTATATTGATACACGTATTTGGAACTCTAAATCCAACACGGTTTTTGCTAGCTTCTTGAACCTTGACACAATAAAGTAGTTTCACATTCTATCTCTATGTTTTGTTTCCTCTTGATGTAGCCCTAAGCATTGACTGGCAAGAAACACTTACATGGAAAGGGGTTGCCAAGCTTCCAAAAATTACGAATCTCCAGAAATCTCAGCAAATATTTTTTCACCCAAACTGGATGATACTTTCAGGTAATGATCAGTACACTAAGGCGACTTGGTTCACCAAATTTCGTTCTTCTATGTTGAAGCGTTCATTTCCAGTAACAGTTTGAATTTTTAGGTTTCACTCTGTTTTCTCCTATATTGATACATGTATTTGGAACTCTAAATCCAACACAGTTTGTGCTAGCTTCTTGAAACTTGACACAATAAAGTAGTTTCACGTTCTATCTTTATGTTTGTTTCCTCTTGATGTAGCCCTAAGCAGTGACTGGCGAGAAACACTTTCATGGAAAGGGGTTGTCAAGCTTCCCAAAATTACGAATCTCCAGAAATCTCAGCAAATATTTTTTCACCCAAACTGGATGATACTTTCAGGCAATGATCAGTACACTAAGGCGACTTGGTTCCCCAAATTTCGTTCTTCTATGTTGAAGCGTTCATTTCCAGTAACAGTTTGAATTTTTAGGTTTCACTCTGTTTTCTCCTATATTGATACATGTATTTGGAATTCTAAATCCAACACGGTTTGTGCTAGCTTCCGGAAACTTGACACAATAAAGTAGTTTCACGTTCTATCTCGATGTTTTGTTTCCTCTTGATGTAGCCCTAAGCAGTGACTGGCGAGAAACAATTTCATGGAAAGGGGTTGCCAAGCTTCCCAAAATTACGAATCTCCAGAAATCTCAGCAAATATTTTTTCACCCAAACTGGATGATACTTTCAGGTAATGATCAGTACACTAAGGCGACTTGGTTCCCCAGATTTCGTTCTTCTATGTTGAAGCGTTCATTTCCAGTAACAGTTTGAATTTTTAGGTTTCACTCTGTTTTCTCCTATTTTGATAGATGTATTTGGAACTCCACATCCAACACTGTTTGTGCTAGCTTCTTGAAACTTGACACAATAAAGTAGTTTCCCGTTCTATCTCTGTGTTTTGTTTCCTCTTCATGTAGCCCTAAGTAGTGACTGGCGAGAAACACTTTCATTGAAAGGGGTTGCCAAGCTTCCCAAAATTACGAGTCTCCAGAAATCTCAGAAAATATTTTTTCACCCAAACTGGATGATACTTTCAGGTAATGATCAGTACACTAAGGCGACTTGGTTCCCCAAATTTCGTTCTTCTATGTTGAAGCGCTCATTTCCAGTAACAGTTTGAATTTTTAGGTTTCACTCTGTTTTCTCCTATATTGATAGATGTATTTGGAACTCTAAATCCAACACGGTTTGTGCTAGCTTCTTGAAACTTGACACAATAAAGTAGTTTCCCTTTCTATCTCTATGTTTTGTTTCCTCTTGATGTAGCCCTAAGCAGTGACTGGCGAGAAACACTTTCATGGAAAGGGGTTGCCAAACTTCCAAAAATTACGAATATCTAGAGATCTCAGCAAATATTTTTTCACCCAACCTGGATGATACTTTCAGGTGATGATCAGTACACTAAGGCGACTTGGTTCCCCAAATTTCGTTCTTCTATGTTGAAGCGTTCATTTCCAGTAACAGTTTGAATTTTTAGGTTTCACTCTGTTTTCTCCTATATTGATACATGTATTTGGAATTCTAAATCCAACACGGTTTGTGCTAGCTTCCGGAAACTTGACACAATAAAGTAGTTTCACGTTCTATCTCGATGTTTTGTTTCCTCTTGATGTAGCCCTAAGCAGTGACTGGCGAGAAACAATTTCATGGAAAGGGGTTGCCAAGCTTCCCAAAATTACGAATCTCCAGAAATCTCAGCAAATATTTTTTCACCCAAACTGGATGATACTTTCAGGTAATGATCAGTACACTAAGGCGACTTGGTTCCCCAGATTTCGTTCTTCTATGTTGAAGCGTTCATTTCCAGTAACAGTTTGAATTTTTAGGTTTCACTCT
This sequence comes from Spermophilus citellus, assembly GCF_964194105.1. Lineage (NCBI taxonomy): Eukaryota > Metazoa > Chordata > Mammalia > Rodentia > Sciuridae > Spermophilus > Spermophilus citellus. The sequence continues at coordinate 42,978,457 of NC_138187.1, read as the reverse complement.
GTTTTCTCCTATTTTGATAGATGTATTTGGAACTCCACATCCAACACAGTTTGTGCTAGCTTCTTGAAACTTGACACAATAAAGTAGTTTCCCGTTCTATCTTTCTGTTTTGTGTCCTCTTGATGTTGCCCTAAGTAGTGACTGGCGAGAAACACTTTCAAGGAAAGGGGTTGCCAAGCTTCCCAAAATTACGAGTCTCCAGAAATCTCAGAAAATATTTTTTCACCCAAACTGGATGATACTTTCAGGTAATGATCAGTACACTAAGGCGACTTGGTTCCCCAAATTTCGTTCTTCTATGTTGAAGCGCTCATTTCCAGTAACAGTTTGAATTTTTAGGTTTCACTCTGTTTTCTCCTATATTGATAGATGTATTTGGAACTCTAAATCCAACACGGTTTGTGCTAGCTTCTTGAAACTTGACACAATAAAGTAGTTTCCCTTTCTATCTCTATGTTTTGTTTCCTCTTGATGTAGCCCTAAGCAGTGACTGGCGAGAAACACTTTCATGGAAAGGGGTTGCCAAACTTCCAAAAATTACGAATATCCCGAAATCTCAGCAAATATTTTTTCACCCAAACTGGATGATACTTTCAGGTAATGATCATTGCACTAAGCCGACTTGGTTCCCCAGATTTCGTTCTTCTATGTTGAAGCATTCATTTCCAGTAACAGTTTGAATTTTTAGGTTTCACTCTGTTTTCTCCTATTTTGATAGATGTATTTGGAACTCCACATCCAACACTGTTTGTGCTAGCTTCTTGAAACTTGACACAATAAAGTAGTTTCCCGTTCTATCTCTGTGTTTTGTTTCCTCTTGATGTAGCCCTAAGTAGTGACTGGCGAGAAACACTTTCATGGAAAGGGGTTGCCAAGCTTCCAAAAATTACGAACCTACAGAATTTTCAGCAAATATTTTTTCACCCAAACTGGATTATACTTTCAGGTAATGAGCAGTACCCTAAGGCGACTTGGTTCCCCAAATTCCGTTCCTCTATGTTGAAGCGTTCATTTCCAGTAACAGTTTGAATTTTTAGGTTTCACTCTGTTTTCTCCTATATTGATACATGTATTTGGAACTCTAAATCCAACACGGTTTGTGCTAGCTTCTTGAAACTTGACACAATAAAGTAGTTTCACGTTCTCTCTCTATGTTTTGTTTCCACATGATCTACCCCTAAGCAGTGACTGGCGAGAAACACTTTCATAAAAAGAGGTTGCCAAGCTTCCAAAAATTACGAATCTCCAGGAATCTCAGCAAATATTTTTTCACCCAAACTGGACGATACTTTCAGGTAATGTTCAGTATACTAAGGTGACTTGGATCCCCGAATTTTGTTCTTCTATGTTGAAGCGTTCATTTCCAGTAACAATTTGAATTTTTAGGTTTCACTCTGTTTTCTACTATATTGATAGATGTATTTGGAACCCCAAATCCCACACGGTTTGTGCTAGCTTCTTGAAACGTGACACAATAAAGTAGTTTCATGTTCTATCTCTATGTTTTGTTTCCTCTTGATTTAGCCCTAAGCAGTGACTGGCGAGAAACACTTTCATGGAAAGAGGTTGCCAAGCTTCCCAAAACTACGAACCTCCAGAAATCTCAGAAAATATTTTTTCACCCAAACTGGATGATACTTTCAGGTAATGATCAGTACACTAAGGCGACTTGGTTCCCCAAATTTCGTTCTTCTATGTTGAAGCGCTCATTTCCAGTAACAGTTTGAATTTTTAGGTTTCACTCTGTTTTCTCCTATATTGATAGATGTATTTGGAACTCTAAATCCAACACGGTTTGTGCTAGCTTCTTGAAACTTGACACAATAAAGTAGTTTCACGTTCTATCTCTATGTTTTGTTTCCTCTTGATGTAGCCCTAAGCAGTGACTGGCGAGAAACACTTTCATGGAAAGGGGTTGCCAAACTTCCAAAAATTACGAATATCCCGAAATCTCAGCAAATATTTTTTCACCCAAACTGGATGATACTTTCAGGTAATGATCATTGCACTAAGCCGACTTGGTTCCCCAGATTTCGTTCTTCTATGTTGAAGCATTCATTTCCAGTAACAGTTTGAATTTTTAGGTTTCACTCTGTTTTCTCCTATTTTGATAGATGTATTTGGAACTCCACATCCAACACTGTTTGTGCTAGCTTCTTGAAACTTGACACAATAAAGTAGTTTCCCGTTCTATCTCTGTGTTTTGTTTCCTCTTGATGTAGCCCTAAGTAGTGACTGGCGAGAAACACTTTCATGGAAAGGGGTTGCCAAGCTTCCAAAAATTACGAACCTACAGAATTTTCAGCAAATATTTTTTCACCCAAACTGGATTATACTTTCAGGTAATGAGCAGTACCCTAAGGCGACTTGGTTCCCCAAATTCCGTTCCTCTATGTTGAAGCGTTCATTTCCAGTAACAGTTTGAATTTTTAGGTTTCACTCTGTTTTCTCCTATATTGATACATGTATTTGGAACTCTAAATCCAACACGGTTTGTGCTAGCTTCTTGAAACTTGACACAATAAAGTAGTTTCACGTTCTCTCTCTATGTTTTGTTTCCACATGATCTACCCCTAAGTAGTGACTGGCGAGAAACACTTTCATAAAAAGAGGTTGCCAAGCTTCCAAAAATTACGAATCTCCAGGAATCTCAGCAAATATTTTTTCACCCAAACTGGACGATACTTTCAGGTAATGTTCAGTATACTAAGGTGACTTGGATCCCCGAATTTTGTTCTTCTATGTTGAAGCGTTCATTTCCAGTAACAATTTGAATTTTTAGGTTTCACTCTGTTTTCTACTATATTGATAGATGTATTTGGAACCCCAAATCCCACACGGTTTGTGCTAGCTTCTTGAAACGTGACACAATAAAGTAGTTTCATGTTCTATCTCTATGTTTTGTTTCCTCTTGATTTAGCCCTAAGCAGTGACTGGCGAGAAACACTTTCATGGAAAGAGGTTGCCAAGCTTCCCAAAACTACGAACCTCCAGAAATCTCAGAAAATATTTTTTCACCCAAACTGGATGATACTTTCAGGTAATGATCAGTACACTAAGGCGACTTGGTTCCCCAAATTTCGTTCTTCTATGTTGAAGCGCTCATTTCCAGTAACAGTTTGAATTTTTAGGTTTCACTCTGTTTTCTCCTATATTGATAGATGTATTTGGAACTCTAAATCCAACACGGTTTGTGCTAGCTTCTTGAAACTTGACACAATAAAGTAGTTTCACGTTCTATCTCTATGTTTTGTTTCCTCTTGATGTAGCCCTAAGCAGTGACTGGCGAGAAACACTTTCATGGAAAGGGGTTGCCAAACTTCCAAAAATTACGAATATCCCGAAATCTCAGCAAATATTTTTTCACCCAAACTGGATGATACTTTCAGGTAATGATCATTGCACTAAGCCGACTTGGTTCCCCAGATTTCGTTCTTCTATGTTGAAGCATTCATTTCCAGTAACAGTTTGAATTTTTAGGTTTCACTCTGTTTTCTCCTATTTTGATAGATGTATTTGGAACTCCACATCCAACACTGTTTGTGCTAGCTTCTTGAAACTTGACACAATAAAGTAGTTTCCCGTTCTATCTCTGTGTTTTGTTTCCTCTTGATGTAGCCCTAAGTAGTGACTGGCGAGAAACACTTTCATGGAAAGGGGTTGCCAAGCTTCCAAAAATTACGAACCTACAGAATTTTCAGCAAATATTTTTTCACCCAAACTGGATTATACTTTCAGGTAATGAGCAGTACCCTAAGGCGACTTGGTTCCCCAAATTCCGTTCCTCTATGTTGAAGCGTTCATTTCCAGTAACAGTTTGAATTTTTAGGTTTCACTCTGTTTTCTCCTATATTGATACATGTATTTGGAACTCTAAATCCAACACGGTTTGTGCTAGCTTCTTGAAACTTGACACAATAAAGTAGTTTCACGTTCTCTCTCTATGTTTGTTTCCACATGATCTACCCCTAAGTAGTGACTGGCGAGAAACACTTTCATAAAAAGAGGTTGCCAAGCTTCCAAAAATTACGAATCTCCAGGAATCTCAAAAATATTTTTTCAACCAAACTGGACGATACTTTCAGGTAATGTTCAGTATACTAAGGTGACTTGGATCCCCGAATTTTGTTCTTCTATGTTGAAGCGTTCATTTCCAGTAACAATTTGAATTTTTAGGTTTCACTCTGTTTTCTACTATATTGATAGATGTATTTGGAACCCCAAATCCCACACGGTTTGTGCTAGCTTCTTGAAACGTGACACAATAAAGTAGTTTCATGTTCTATCTCTATGTTTTGTTTCCTCTTGATTTAGCCCTAAGCAGTGACTGGCGAGAAACACTTTCATGGAAAGAGGTTGCCAAGCTTCCCAAAACTACGAAACTCCAGAATTCTCAGCAAATATTTTTTCACCCAAACTGGATGATACTTTCAGATAATGATCAGCACACTAAGGCGACTTGGTTCCCCAAATTTCGTTCTTCTATGTTGAAGCGTTCATTTCCAATAACAGTTTGAATTTTTAGGTTTCACTCTGTTTTCTCCTATATTGATAGATGTATTTGGAAGTCTAAATCCCACACGGTTTGTGCTAGCTTCTTGAAACTTGACTCAATAAGGTAGTTTCACGTTCTGTCTCTATGTTTTCTTTCCTCTTGGTGTAGCCCTAAGCAGTGACTGGCGAGAAACACTTTCATGGAAAGGGGTTTCCAAGCTTCCAAAAATTACGAATCTCCAGAAATCTCAGCAAATATTTTTTCACCCAAAATGGACGATACTTTCAGGTAATGATCAGTACACTAAGGCGACTTGGTTCCCCAAATTTCGTTCTTCTATGTTGAAGCGTTCATTTCCAGTAATAGTTTGAATTTTTAGGTTTCACTCTGTTTTCTCATATATTGATAGATGTATTTAGAAATCTAAATCCAAAACGGTTTGTGCTAGCTTCTTGAAACTTGACACAATAAAGTAGTTTCACGTTGTATCTCTATGTTTTGTTTCCTCTTGATGTAGCCCTAAGCAGTGACTGGCGAAAAACACTTTCATGGAAACGGTTGCCAAGCTTCCCAAAATTATGAATCTCTGGAAATCTCAGCAAATATTTTTTCACCCAAACTGGACGATACTTTCAGGTAATGTTCAGTACACTAAGGCGACTTGGTTTCCCAAATTTCGTTCTTCTATGTAGAAGCGTTCATTTGCAGTAACACTTTGAATTTTTAGGTTTCACTCTGTTTTCTCCTATATTGATACATGTATTTGGAACTCTAAATCCAACACGGTTTGTGCTAGCTTCTTGAAACATGACACAATAAAGTAGTTTCACGTTCTATCTCAATGTTTTGTTTCCTCTTGATGTGGCCCTAAGCAGTGACTGGCGAGAAACACTTTCATGGAAAGGGGTTGCCAAGCTTCCCAAAATTACGAATCTCCCGAAATCTCAGCAAATATTTTTTCACCCAATCTGTATGATACTTTCAGGTAATGATCAGTACACTAAGCCGACTTGGTTCCCCAAATTTCGTTCTTCTATGTTGAAGCGTTCATTTCCAGTAACAGTTTGAATTTTTAGGTTTCACTCTGTTTTCTCCTATATTGATAGATGTATTCGGAACTCTAAATCCCACACAGTTTGTGCTAGCTTCTTGAAACTTGACACAATAAAGTAGTTTCACGTTCTATCTCTATGTTTTGTTTCCTCTTGATGTAGCCCTAAGCAGTGACTGGCGAGAAACACTTTCATGGAAAGGGGTTGCCAAGCTTCCCAAAATTACGAATCTCCCGAAATCTCAACAAATATTTTTTCACCCAATCTGGATGATACTTTCAGGTAATGATCAGTATACTAAGCCGACTTGGTTCCCCAACTTTCGTTCTTCTATGTTGAAGCGTTCATTTCCAGTAACAGTTTGAATTTTTAGGTTTCCCTCGGTTTTCTCCTATATAGATACATGTGTTTGGAACTCTAATTCCAACACGGTTTGTGCTAGCTTCTTGAAACTTGACACAATAAGTAGTTTCACGTTCTATCTCGATGTTTTGTTTCCTCTTGATGTAGCCCTAAGCAGTGACTGGCGAGAAACAGTTTAATGGAAAAAGGTTGCCAAGCTTCTAAAAATTACGAACCTACAGAATTTTCAGCAAATATTTTTTCACCCAAACTGGATTATACTTTCAGGTAATGATCAGTACACTAAGCCGACTTGGTTCCCCAAATTTCGTTCTTCTATGTTGAAGCGTTCATTTCCAATAACAGTTTGAATTTGTAGGTTTCACTCGGTTTTCTCCTGTATTGATTCATGTATTTGGAACTCTAAATCCAACACGGTTTGTGCTTGCTTCTTGAAACTTGACACAATAAAGTAGTTTCACGTTCTATCTCGATGTTTTGTTTCCTCTTGATGTAGCCCTAAGCAGTGACTGGCGAGAAACACTTTCATGGAAAGGGGTTGCCAAGCTTCCAAAAATTACGAATCTCCAGAAATCTCAGCAAATATTTTTTCACCCAAACTGGATGATACTTTCAGGTAATAATCAGTACACTAAGCCGACTTGGTTCCCCAAATTTCGTTCTTCTATGTTGAAGCGTTCATTTCCAGTAATAGTTTGAATTTTTAGGTTTCACTCTGTTTTCTCCTATATTGATACATGTGTTTGGAACTCTAATTCCAACACGGTTTGTGCTAGCTTCTGGAAACTTGACACAATAAAGTAGTTTCACGTTCTATCTCGATGTTTTGTTTCCTCTTGATGTAGCCCTAAGCAGTGACTGGCGAGAAACACTTTCATGGAAAGGGGTTGCCAAACTTCCAAAAATTACGAATCTCTAGAGATCTCAGCAAATATATTTTCACCCAAACTGGATGATACTTTCAGGTGATGATCAGTACACTAAGGCGAATTGGTTCCCCAAATTTCGTTCTTCTATGTTGAAGCGTTCATTTCCAGTAACAGTTTGAATTTTTAGGTTTCACTCTGTTTTCTCCTATATTGATACATGTATTTGGAACTCTAAATCCAACACAGTTTGTGCTAGCTTCTTGAAACCCTACACAATAAAGTAGTTTCACGTTCTATCTCAATGTTTTGTTTCCTCTTGATGTAGCCCTAAGCAGTGACTGGCGAGAAACACTTTCATGGAAAGGGGTTGCCAAGATTCCAAAAATTACGAATCTCCCGAAATCTCAGCAAATATTTTTTTCACCCAAACTGGATTATACTTTCAGGTAATGATCAGTACACTAAGCCGACTTGGTTCCCCAAATTTCGTTCTTCTATGTTGAAGCGTTCATTCCCAATAACAGTTTGAATTTTTAGGTTTCACTCGGTTTTCTCCTATATTGTACATGTATTTGGAACTCTAAATCCAACACGGTTTGTGCTAGCTTCTTGAAACTTGACACAATAAAGTAGTTTCACGTTCTATCTCGATGTTTTGTTTCCTCTTGATGTAGCCCTAAGCAGTGACTGGCGAGAAACACTTTCATGGAAAGGGGTTGCCAAGCTTCCAAAAATTACGAATCTCCAGAAATCTCAGCAAATATTTTTTCACCCAAACTGGATGATACTTTCAGGTAATGTTCAGTATACTAAGGCTTCCTGGTTCCCCATAATTTGTTATTCTATGTTGAAGCGTTCATTTCCAATAACACTTTGAATTTTTAGGTTTCACTCTGTTTTCTCCTATATTGATACATGTATTTGGAACTCTAAATCCAACACGGTTTGTGCTAGCTTCTTGAAACTTGACACAATAAAGTAGTTTCACGTTCTGTCTCTATGTTTTGTTTCTTCTTGATGTAACACTAAGTAGTGACTGGCGAGAAACACTTTCATGGAAAGGGCTTGCCAAGCTTCCAAAAATTACGAATCTCAAGAAATCTCAGCAAGTATTTTTTCACCCAAACTGGATGATACTTTCAGGTAATTATCAGTACACTAAGGGGACTTGGTTCCCCAAATTTCGTTCTTCTATGTTGAAGCGGTCATTTCCAGTAACACTTTGAATTTTTAGGTTTCACTCTTTTTTCTCCTATATTGATACATGTATTTGGATCTCTAAATCCAACACGGTTTGTGCTAGCTTCTTGAAACTTGACACAATAAAGTAGTTTCATGTTCTATCTCTACGTTTTGTTTCCTCTTGATGTAGCCCTAAGCAGTGACTGGCGAGAAACCCTTTCATAAAAAGGGGATGCCAAGCTTCTAAAAATTACGAATCTCCAGGACTCTCAGCAAATATTTTTTCACCCAAACTGGACGATACTTTCAAGTAATATTCAGTATTCTAAGGCGACTTGGATCACCAAATTTCGTTCTTCTATGTTGAAGCGTTATTTTCCAGTAACAGTTTGAATTTTTAGCTTTCACTCAGTTTTCTCCTATATTGATAGATGTATTTGGAACTCCAAATCCAACAATGTTTGTGCTAGCTTCTTGAAACTTGACACAATAACATAGTTTCCCGTTCAATCTCTATGTTTTGTTTCCTCTTCATGTAGCCCTAAGTAGTGACTGGCGAGAAACACTTTCATGGAAAGGGGTTGCCAATCTTCCCAAAATTACGAATCTCAAGAAATCTCAGAAAATATTTTTTCACCCAAACTGGATGATACTTTCAGGTACTGAACAGTACACTAAGGCGAAATGGTTCCCCAAATTTGTTCTTCTATGTTGAAGCGTTCACTTCCAGTAACAGTTTGAATTTTTAGGGTTCAATCTGTTTTCTCCTATATTGATACATGTATTTGGAACTCTAAATCCCACACGGTTTGTGCTAGCTTCTTGAAACTTGACACAATAAAGTAGTTTCCTGTTCTATCTCTATGTTTTGTTTCCTATTGATGTAGCCCTAAGTAGTGACTGGCGAGAAACACTTTCATGGAAAGGGGTTGCCAAGCTTCCAAAAATTACGAATCTCCAGAAATCTCAGCAAATATTTTTTCACCCAAACTGGATGATACTTTCAGGTAACGATCAGTACACTAAGGCGACTTGGTTCCCCAAATTTCGTTCTTCTATGTTGAAGCGTTCATTTCCAGTAACAGTTTGAATTTTTAGGTTTCACTCTGTTTTCTCCTATATTGATACATGTATTTGGAACCCTAAATCCAACAAGGTTTGTGCTGGCTTCTTGAAACTTGACACAATAAAGTAGTTTCATGTTCTATCTCTATGTTTTGTTTCCTCTTGATATAGCCCTAAGCAGTGACTGGCCAGAAACACGTTCATAAAAAGGGGTGGCCAAGCTACCAAAAATTACGAATCTCCAGGAATCTCAGCAAATATTTTTTCACTAAAACTGGACGATACTTTCAGGTAATAATCAGTATACTAAGGCGACTTGGATCCCCAAATTTCGTTCTTCTATGTTAAAGCGTTCATTTCCAGTAACAGTTTGAATTTTTAGGTTTCACACTGTTTTCTCCTATATTGATAGATGTATTTGGAACTCCACATCCAACACTGTTTGTGCTAGCTTCATGAAACTTGACACAATAAAGTAGTTTCCCGTTCTATCTCTATGTTTTGTTTCCTCTTGATGTAGCCCTAAGCAGTGACTGGCGAGAAACACTTTCATGGAAAGGGGTTGCCAAGCTTCCAAGAATTACGAATCTCCAGAAATCTCAGCAAATATTTTATCACCCAAACTGGATGATACTTTCAGGTAATGATCAGTACACTAAGGCGACTTGGTTCCCCAAATTTCGTTCTTCTATGTTGAAGCATTCATTTCCAGTAACAGTTTGAATTTTTAGGTTTCACTCTGTTTTCTCCTATATTGATACATGTATTTGGAACTCTAAATCCACACGGTTTGTGCTAGCTTCTTGAAACCTGACACAATAAAGTAGTTTCACGTTCTCTCTCTATGTTTTGTTTCCACTTGATCTACCCCTAAGTAGTGACTGGCGAGAAACACTTTCATAAAAAGAGGTTGCCAAGCTTCCAAAAATTAAGAATCCCTAGGAATCTCAGCAAATATTTTTTCACCCAAACTGGACGATACATTCAGGTAATGTTCAGTACACTAAGGCGACTTGGTTCCCCAAATTTCGTTCTTCTATGTTGAAGCGTTCATTTCCAGTAACAGTTTGAATTTTTAGGTTTCACTCTGTTTTCTCCTATATTGATACATGTATTTGGAACTCTAAATCCAACACGGTTTGTGCTAGCTTCTTGAAACCTGACACAATAAAGTAGTTTCACGTTCTATCTCGATGTTTTGTTTCCTCTTGATGTAGCCCTAAGCAGTGACTGGCGAGAAACACTTTCATGGAAAGGGGTTGCCAAGCTTCCCAAAATTACGAATCTCCAGAATTTTCAGCAAATATTTTTTCACCCAAACTGGATGATACTTTCAGGTAATGATCATTACACTAAGCCGATTTTGTTCCCCTAATTTCGTTCTTCTATGTTGAAGCGTTCATTTCCAATAACAGTTTGAATTTTTAGGTTTCACTCGGTTTTCTCCTATATTGATACATGTATTTAGAACTCTAAATCCAACACGGTTTGTGCTAGCTTCTTGAAACTTGACACAATAAGGTAGTTTCACGTTCTATCTCTATGTTTTGTTTCCTCTTGGTGTAGCCCTAAGCAGTGACTGGCGAGAAACACTTTCACGGAAAGGGGTTGCCAAACTTCCAAAAATTACGAATATCCCGAAATCTCAGCAAATATTTTTTCACCCAACCTGGATGATACTTTCAGGTAATGAGCAGTACCCTAAGGCGACTTGGTTTCCCAAATTCCGTTCCTCTATGTTGAAGCGTTCATTTCCAGTAACAGTTTGAATTTTTAGGTTTCACTCTGTTTTCTCCTATATTGATACATGTATTTGGAACTCTAAATCCAACACGGTTTGTGCTAGCTTCTTGAAACTTGACACAATAAAGTAGTTTCACGTTCTCTCTCTATGTTTTGTTTCCACTTGATCTACCCCTAAGTAGTGACTGGCGAGAAACACTTTCATAAAAAGAGGTTGGCAAGCTTCCAAAAATTACGAATCTCCAGGAATCTCAGCAAATATTTTTTCACCGAAACTGGACGATACTTTCATGTAATGTTCAGTATACTAAGGCGACTTGGATTCCCGAATTTCGTTCTTCTATGTTGAAGCGTTCATTTCCAGTAACAGTTTGAATTTTTAGGTTTCACTCTGTTTTCTCCTATATTGATACATGTATTTGGAACCCCAAATCTCACACGGTTTGTGCTAGCTTCTTGAAACTTGACACAATAAAGTAGTTTCACGTTCTATCTCTATGTTTTGTTTCCTCTTGATGTAGCCCTAAGAAGTGACTGGCGAGAAACACTTTCGTGGAAAGGGGTTGCCAAGCTTCCAAAAATTTCGAATCTTCAGAAATCTCAGCAAATATTTTTTCACCCAAACTGGATGATACTTTCAGGTCATGATCAGTACACTTAGGTGACTTAGTTCCCAAAATTTCGTTCTTCTATGTTGAAGCGTTCATTTCCAGTAACAGTTTGAATTTTTAGGTTTCACTCTGTTTTCTCCTATATTGATACATGTATTTGGAACTCTAAATCCAACACGGTTTGTGCTAGCTTCCTGAAACTTGACACAATAAACTAGTTTCACGTTCTATCTCGATGTTTTGTTGCCTCTTGATGTAGCCCTAAGCAGTGACTGGCGAGAAACACTTTCATGGAAAGGGGTTGCCAATTTCCCAAAATTACGAATCTCCAGAAATCTCAGCAAATATTTTTTCACCCAATCTGGATGATACTTTCAGGTAATGATCATTACACTAAGCCGACTTGGTTCCCCAAATTTCGTTCCTCTATGTTGAAGCGTTCATTTCCAGTAACAGTTTGAATTTTTAGGATTCACTCAGTTTTCTCCTATATTGATACATGTATTTGGAACTCTAAATCCAACACGGTTTGTGCTAGCTTCTTGAAACTTGACACAATAAAGTAGTTTCACATTCTATCTCTATGTTTTGTTTCCTCTTTATGTAGTCCTAAGCAGTGACTGGCGAGATACACTTTCATGGAAAGGGGTTGCCAAGCTTCCAAAAATTACGAATCTCCAGAAATCTCAGCAAATATTTTTTCACCCAAACTGGATGATACTTTCAGGTAATGATCAGTACCCTAAGGCGACTTGGATCCATAAATTTCGTTCCTCTATGTTGAAGCGTTCATTTCCAGTAACAGTTTGAATTTTTAGGTTTCACTCTGTTTTCTCCTATATTGATACATGTATTTGGAACTCTAAATCCAACACGGTTTGTGCTAGCTTCTTGAAACTTGACACAATAAAGTAGTTTCCCGTTCTATCTCTATGTTTTGTTTCCTCTTCATGTAGCCCTAAGCAGTGACTGGCGAGAAACAGTTTCATGGAAAGGGGATGCCAAGCTTCCAAAAATTACGAATCTCCAGAAATCTCAGCAAATATTTTTTCACCCAAACTGGATGATACTTTCAGGTAAATATCAGTACACTAAGGCGACTTGGTTCTCCGAATTTCGTTCATTTCCAGTAACAGTTTGAATTTTTAGGTTTCACTCTGTTTTCTCCTATATTGATACATGTATTTGGAAATCTAAATCCAACACGGTTTGTGCTAGCTTCTTGAAACGTGACACAATAAAGTAGTTTCACGTTCTGTCTCTATGTTTTTTCCCCTTGGTGTAGACCTAAGCAGTGACTGGTGAGAAACACTTTAATGGAAAGGGGTTGCCAAGCTTCAAAATATTACGAATCTCCAGAAATCTCATCAAATATTTTTTCACCCAAAATGGACGATACTTTCAGGTAATGTTCAGTATACTAAGGTGACTAGGATCCCCGAATTTCGTTCTTCTATGTTGAAGCGTTCAATTCCAGTAACAGTTTAATTTTTAGGTTTCACTCTGTTTTCTCCTATATTGATAGATGTATTTGGAACTCCACATCCAACACGGTTTGTGCTAGATTCTTGAAACTTGACACAATAAAATAGTTTCACGTTCTATCTCTATGTTTTGTTTCCTCTTGATGTAGCCCTAAGCAGTGACTGGCGAGAAACACTTTCAGGGAAAGGGGTTGCCAAACTTCCAAAAATACGAATCTCCAGAAATCTCAGCAAATATTTTTTCACCCAAACTGGATGATACTTTCAGGTAATGATCAGTACACTAAGGCGACTTGGTTCCCCAAATTTCGTTCTTCTATGTTGAAGAGTTCATTTCCAGTAACAGTTTGAATTTTTAGGTTTCACTCTGTTTTCTCCTATATTGATACATGGATTTGGAACTCTAAATCCAACACGGTTTGTGCTAGCTTCTTGCAACTTGACACAATAAAGTAGTTTCACGTTCTATCTCAATGTTTTGTTTCCTCTTGATGTAGCCCTAAGCAGTGACTGGCGAGAAACACTTTCAGGGAAACGGGTTGCCAAGCTTCCAAAAATTACGAATCTCCAGAAATCTCAGCAAATATTTTTTCACCCAAACTGGATGAAATGATCAGTAATGATCAGTAGACTAAGGCGACTTGGTTCCCCAAATTTCGTTCTTCTATGTTGAAGCGTTCATTTCCAGTAACAGTTTGAATTTTTAGGTTTCACTCTGTTTTCTCCTATATTGATACATGTATTTGGAACTCTAAATCCAACACGGTTTGTGCTAGCTTCTTGCAACTTGACACAATAAAGTAGCTTCACGTTCTATCTCAATATTTTCTTTCCTCTTGATGTAGCCCTAAGCAGTGACTGGCGAGAAAAACTTTCAGGGAAACGGGTTGCCAAGCTTCCAAAAATTACGAATCTCCAGAAATCTCAGCAAATATTTTTTCATCCAAACTGGACGATACTTTCAGGTAATGTTCAGTATACTAAGGCGACTTGGTTCCCCAAATTTCGTTCTTCTATGTTGAAGCGTTCGTTTGCAGTAACACTTTGAATTTTTAGGTTTCACTCTGTTGTCTCCTATATTGGTAGATGTATTTGGAACTCTAAATCCAACACGGTTTGTGCTAGCTTCTTGAAACTTGACACAATAAAGTAGTTTCACGTTCTATCTCGATGTTTTGTTTCCTCTTGATGTAGCCCTAAGCAGTGACTGGCGAGAAACAGTTTCATGGAAAAAGGTTGCCAAGCTTCTAAAAATTACGAACCTACAGAATTTTCAGCAAATATTTTTTCACCCAAACTGGATTATACTTTCAGGTAATGATCAGTACACTAAGCCGACTTGGTTCCCCAAATTTCGTTCTTCTATGTTGAAGCGTTCATTTCCAATAACAGTTTGAATTTTTAGGTTTCACTCGGTTATCTCCTATATTGATTCATGTATTTGGAACTCTAAATCCAACACGGTTTGTGCTAGCTTCTTGAAACTTGACACAATAAAGTAGTTTCACATTCTATCTCGATGTTTTGTTTCCTCTTGATGTAGCCCTAAGCAGTGACTGGCGAGAAACACTTTCATGGAAAGGGGTTGCCAAGCTTCCAAAAATTACGAATCTCCAGAAATCTCAGCAAATATTTTTTCACCCAAACTGGATGATACTTTCAGGTAATGTTCAGTACACTAAGCGACTTGGTTCCCCAAATTTCGTTCTTCTATGTTGAAGCGTTCATTTCCAGTAATAGTTTGAATTTTTAGGTTTCACTCTGTTTTCTCCTATATTGATAGATGTATTTGGAACTCTAAATCCAAAACGGTTTCTGCTAGCTTCTTGAAACTTGACACAATAAAGTAGTTTCACGTTCTATCTCTATGTTTTGTTTCCTCTTGATGTAGCCCTAAGCAGTGACTGGCGAGAAACACTTTCATGGAAACGGGTTGCCAAGCTTCCAAAAATTATGAATCTCCAGAAATCTCAGCAAATATTTTTTCACCCAAACTGGACGATACTTTCAGGTAATGTTCAGTACACTAAGGAGACTTGGTTTCCCAAATTTCGTTCTTCTATGTTGAAGCGTTCATTTGCAGTAACACTTTGAATTTTTAGGTTTCACTCTGTTTTCTCCTATATTGATACATGTATTTGGAACTCTAAATCCAACACGGTTTGTGCTAGCTTCTTGAAACATGACACAATAAAGGAGTTTCACGTTCTATCTCAATGTTTTGTTTCCTCTTGATGTAGCCCTAAGCAGTGACTGGCGAGAAACACTTTCAGGGAAACGGGTTGCCAAGCTTCCAAAAATTACGAATCTCCAGAAATCTCAGCAAATATTTTTTCACCCAATCTGTATGATACTTTCAGGTAATGATCAGTACACTAAGCCGACTTGGTTCACCAAATTTCGTTCTTCTATGTTGAAGCGTTCATTTCCAGTACCAGTTTGAATTTTTAGGTTTCACTCTGTTTTCTCCTATATTGATAGATGTATTTGGAACTCTAAATCCAACACGGTTTGTGCTAGCTTCTGAAAACTTGACACAATATAGTAGTTTCACGTTCTATCTCTATGTTTTGTTTCCTCTTGATGTAGCCCTAAGCAGTGACTGGCGAGAAACACTATCATTTAAAGGGGTTGCCAAGCTTCCAAAAATTACGGATCTCCAGAAATCTCAGCAAATATTTTTTCACCCAAACTGGACGATACTTTCAGGTAATGTTCAGTATAATTAGGCAACTTGGTTCCCCAAATTTCGATCTTCTATGTTGAAGCGTTCATTTCCAGTAACTGTTTGAATTTTTAGGTTTCACTCTGTTTTCTCCTATATTGATACATGTATTTGGAACTCTAAATACAACACGGTTGGTGCTAGCTTCTTGCAACTTGACACAATAAAGTAGTTTCACGTTCTATCTCAATATTTTGTTTCCTCTTGATGTAGCCCTAAGCAGTGACTGGCGAGAAACACTTTCAGGGAAACGGGTTGCCAAGCTTCCAAAAATTACGAATCTCCAGAAATCTCAGCAAATATTTTTTCATCCAAACTGGACGATACTTTCAGGTAATGTTCAGTACACTAAGGCGACTTGGTTCCCCAAATTTCGTTCTTCTATGTTGAAACTTTCATTTGCAGTAACACTGTGAATTTTTAGGTTTCACTCTGTTTTCTCCTATATTGGTAGATGTATTTGGAACTCTAAATCCAACACGGTTTGTGCTAGCTTCTTGAAACTTGACACAATAAAGTAGTTTCAAGTTCTATCTCTATGTTTTGTTTCCTCTTGATGTAGCCCTAAGCAGTGACTGACGAGAAACACTTTCATGGAAAGGGGTTGCCAAACTTCCACAAATTACGAATCTCCAGAAATCTCAGCAAATATTGTTTCACCCAAACTGGATGATATGTTCAGGTAATGATCAGTACACTAAGGCGACTTGGTTCCCCAAATTTCGTTCTTCTATGTTGAAGCGTTCATTTCCAGTAATTGTTTGAATTTTTAGGTTTCACTCTGTTTTATCCTATATTGATACATGTATTTGGATCTCTAAATCCAACACGGTTTGTGCTAGCTTCTTGAAACTTAACACAATAAACTAGTGTCACTTTATATCTCGATGTTTTGTTTCCTCTTGATGTAGCCCTAAGCAGTGACTGGCGAGAAACACTTTCATGGAAAGGGGTTGCCAATTTCCCAAAATTACGAATCTCCAAAAATCTCAGCAAATATTTTTTCACCCAAACTGGATGATACTTTCAGGTAATGATCAGTACACTAAGCCGACTTGGTTCCCCAAACTTCGTTATTCTATGTTGAAGCGTTCATTTCCAGTAACAGTTTGAATTTTTAGGTTTCACTCTGTTTTCTCCTATATTGATACATGTATTTGGAACTTTAAATCCAACACAGTTTGTGCTAGCTTCTTGAAACCCTTCACAATGAAGTAGTTTCACGTTCTATCTCAATGTTTTGTTTCCTCTTGATGTAGCCCTAAGCAGTGACTGGCGAGAAACACTTTCATGGAAAGGGGTTGCAAAGCTTCCAAAAATTACGAATCTCCAGAAATCTCAGCAAATATTTTTTCACCCAATCTGGATGATACTTTCAGGTAATGATCAGTACACTAAGCCGACTTGGTTCCCCAACTTTCGTTCTTCTATGTTGAAGCGTTCATTTCCAGTAACAGTTTGAATTTTTAGGTTTCACTCGGTTTTCTCCTATATTGATACATGTGTTTGGAACTCTAATTCCAACACGGTTTGTGCTAGCTTCTTGAAACTTGACGCAATAAAGTAGTTTCACATTCTATCTCGATGTTTTGTTTCCTCTTGATGTAGCCCTAAGCAGTGACTGGCAAGAAACACTTTCAGGGAAAGGGGTTGCCAAACTTCCAAAAATTACGAATCTCCAGAAATCTCAGCAAATATTTTTTCACCCAAACTGGATGATACTTTCAGGTAATGATCAGTACACTAAGCCGACTTGGTTCCCCAAATTTCGTTCTTCTATGTTGAAGAGTTCATTTCCAGTAACAGTTTGAATTTTTAGGTTTCACTCTGTTTTCTCCTATATTGATACATGGATTTGGAACTCTAAATCCAACACGGTTTGTGCTAGCTTCTTGCAACTTGACACAATAAAGTAGTTTCACGTTCTATCTCAATGTTTTGTTTCCTCTTGATGTAGCCCTAAGCAGTGACTCGCGAGAAACACTTTCAGGGAAACGGGTTGCCAAGCTTCCAAAAATTACGAATCTCCAGAAATCTCAGCAAATATTTTTTCACCCAAACTGGATGAAATGATCAGTAATGATCAGTAGACTAAGGCGACTTGGTTCCCCAAATTTCGTTCTTCTATGTTGAAGCGTTCATTTCCAGTAACAGTTTGAATTTTTAGGTTTCACTCTGTTTTCTCCTATATTGATACATGTATTTGGAACTCTAAATCCAACACGGTTTGTGCTAGCTTCTTGCAACTTGACACAATAAAGTAGCTTCACGTTCTATCTCAATATTTTGTTTCCTCTTGATGTAGCCCTAAGCAGTGACTGGCGAGAAAAACTTTCACGGAAACGGGTTGCCAAGCTTCCAAAAATTACGAATCTCCAGAAATCTCAGCAAATATTTTTTCATCCAAACTGGACGATACTTTCAGGTAATGTTCAGTATACTAAGGCGACTTGGTTCCCCAAATTTCGTTCTTCTATGTTGAAGCGTTCGTTTGCAGTAACACTTTGAATTTTTAGGTTTCACTCTGTTGTCTCCTATATTGGTAGATGTATTTGGAACTCTAAATCCAACACGGTTTGTGCTAGCTTCTTGAAACTTGACACAATAAAGTAGTTTCACGTTCTATCTCTATGTTTTGTTTCCTCTCGATGTAGCCCTAAGCAGTGACTGGCGAGAAACACTTTCATGGAAAGGGGTTGCCAAACTTCCAAAAATTACGAATCTCCAGAAATCTCAGCAAATATTTTTTCACCCAAACTGGATTACACTTTCAGGTAATGATCAGTACACTATGGCAACTTGGTTCCCCGAATTTCGTTCTTCTATGTTGAAGCGTTCATTTCCAGTAACAGTTTGAATTTTTAGGTTTCACTCTGTTTTCTCCTATATTGATAGATGTATTTGGAACTCTAATCCCACACCGTTTGTGCTAGCTTCTTGAAACTTGACACAATAAAGTAGTTTCACGTTCTATCGCTATGTTTTGTTTCCTCTTGATGTAGCCCTAAGCAGTGACTGGTGAGAAACACTTTCATGGAAAGGGGTTGCCAATCTTCCCAAAATTATGAATCTCTAGAGATCTCAGCAAATATTTTTTCACCCAAACTGAATGATACTTTCAGGTGATGATCAGTACACTAAGGCGACTTGGTTCCCCAAATTTCGTTCTTCTATGTTGAAGCGTTAATTTCCAGTAACAGTTTGAATTTTTAGGTTTCACTCTGTTTTCTCCTATATTGATACATGTATTTGGAACTTTAAATCCAACACAGTTTGTGCTAGCTTCTTGAAACCCTTCACAATGAAGTAGTTTCACGTTCTATCTCAATGTTTTGTTTCCTCTTGATGTAGCCCTAAGCAGTGACTGGCGAGAAACACTTTCATGGAAAGGGGTTGCCAAGCTTCCCAAAATTACGAATCTCCCGAAATCTCAGCAAATATTTTTTCACCCAATCTGGATGATACTTTCAGGTAATGATCAGTACACTAAGCCGACTTGGTTCCCCAACTTTCGTTCTTCTATGTTGAAGCGTTCATTTCCAGTAACAGTTTGAATTTTTAGGTTTCACTCGGTTTTCTCCTATATTGATACATGTGTTTGGAACTCTAATTCCAACACGGTTTGTGCTAGCTTCTTGAAACTTGACACAATAAAGTAGTTTCACATTCTATCTCGATGTTTTGTTTCCTCTTGATGTAGCCCTAAGCAGTGACTGGCGAGAAACAGTTTCATGGAAAAAGGTTGCCAAGCTTCTAAAATATACGAACCTACAGAATTTTCAGCAAATATTTTTTCACCCAAACTGGATTATACTTTCAGGTAATGATCAGTACACTAAGCCGACTTGGTTCCCCAAATTTCGTGCTTCTATGTTGAAGCGTTCATTTCCAATAACAGTTTGAATTTTTAGGTTTCACTCGGTTATCTCCTATATTGATTCATGTATTTGGAACTCTAAATCCAACACGGTTTGTGCTAGCTTCTTGAAACTTGACACAATAAAGTAGTTTCACGTTCTATCTCGATGTTTTGTTTCCTCTTGATGTAGCCCTAAGCAGTGACTGGCGAGAAACACTTTCATGGAAAGGGGTTGCCAAGCTTCCAAAAATTACGAATCTCCAGAAATCTCAGCAAATATTTTTTCACCCAAACTGGATGATACTTTCAGGTAATGATCAGTACACTAAGCCGACTTGGTTCCCCAAATTTCGTTCTTCTATGTTGAAGCGTTCATTTCCAGTAATAGTTTGAATTTTTAGGTTTCACTCTGTTTTCTCCTATATTGATAGATGTATTTGGAACTCTAAATCCAAAACGGTTTGTGCTAGCTTCTTGAAACTTGACACAATAAAGTAGTTTCACGTTCTATCTCTATGTTTTGTTTCCTCTTGATGTAGCCCTAAGCAGTGACTAGCGAGAAACACTTTCATGGAAACGGGTTGCCAAGCTTCCAAAAATTATGAATCTCCAGAAATCTCAGCAAATATTTTTTCACCCAAACTGGACGATACTTTCAGGTAATGTTCAGTACACTAAGGCGACTTGGTTTCCCAAATTTCGTTCTTCTATGTTGAAGCGTTCATTTGCAGTAACACTTTGAATTTTTAGGTTTCACTCTGTTTTCTCCTATATTGATACATGTATTTGGAACTCTAAATCCAACACGGTTTGTGCTAGCTTCTTGAAACATGACACAATAAAGTAGTTTCACGTTCTATCTCAATGTTTTGTTTCCTCTTGATGTAGCCCTAAGCAGTGACTGGCGAGAAACACTTTCAGGGAAACGGGTTGCCAAGCTTCCAAAAATTACGAATCTCCAGAAATCTCAGCAAATATTTTTTCATCCAAACTGGACGATACTTTCAGGTAATGTTCAGTATACTAAGGCGACTTGGTTCCCCAAATTTCGTTCTTCTATGTTGAAACTTTCATTTGCAGTAACACTTTGAATTTTTAGGTTTCACTCTGTTTTCTCCTATATTGGTAGATGTATTTGGAACTCTAAATCCAACACGGTTTGTGCTAGCTTCTTGAAAATTGACACAATAAAGTAGTTTCAAGTTCTATCTCTATGTTTTGTTTCCTCTTGATGTAGCCCTAAGCAGTGACTGACGAGAAACACTTTCATGGAAAGGGGTTGCCAAACTTCCAAAAATTACGAATATCCAGAAATCTCAGCAAATATTTTATCACCCAAACTGGATGATACGTTCAGGTAATGATCAGTACACTAAGGCGACTTGGTTCCCCAAATTTCGTTCTTCTATGTTGAAGCGTTCATTTCCAGTAATTGTTTGAATTTTTAGGTTTCACTCTGTTTTCTCCTATATTGATACATGTATTTGGAACTTTAAATCCAACACAGTTTGTGCTAGCTTCTTGAAACCCTTAACAATGAAGTAGTTTCAGGTTCTATCTCAATGTTTTGTTTCCTCTTGATGTAGCCCTAAGCAGTGACTGGCGAGAAACACTTTCATGGAAAGGGGTTGCAAGCTTCCCAAAATTACGAATCTCCCGAAATCTCAGCAAATATTTTTTCACCCAATCTGGATGATACTTTCAGGTAATGATCAGTACACTAAGCCGACTTGGTTCCCCAACTTTCGTTCTTCTATGTTGAAGCGTTCATTTCCAGTAACAGTTTGAATTTTTAGGTTTCACTCGGTTTTCTCCTATATTGATACATGTGTTTGGAACTCTAATTCCAACACGGTTTGTGCTAGCTTCTTGAAACTTGACACAATAAAGTAGTTTCACATTCTCTCTCGATGATTTGTTTCCTCTTGATGTAGCCCTAAGCAGTGACTGGCGAGAAACAGTTTCATGGAAAAAGGTTGCCAAGCTTCTAAAAATTACGAACCTACAGAATTTTCAGCAAATATTTTTTCACCCAAACTGGATTATACTTTCAGGTAATGATCAGTACACTAAGCCGACTTGGTTCCCCAAATTTCGCTCTTCTATGTTGAAGCGTTCATTTCCAATAACAGTTTGAATTTTTAGGTTTCACTCGGTTATCTCCTATATTGATTCATGCATTTGGAACTCTAAATCCAACACGGTTTGTGCTAGCTTCTTGAAACTTGACACAATAAAGTAGTTTCACGTTCTATCTCGATGTTTTGTTTCCTCTTGATGTAGCCCTAAGCAGTGACTGGCGAGAAATACTTTCATGGAAAGGGGTTGCCAAGCTTCCAAAAATTACGAATCTCCAGAAATCTCAGCAAATATTTTTTCACCCAAACTGGATGATACTTTCAGGTAATGATCAGTACACTAAGCCGACTTGGTTCCCCAAATTTCGTTCTTCTATGTTGAAGCGTTCATTTCCAGTAATAGTTTGAATTTTTAGGTTTCACTCTGCTTTCTCCTATATTGATAGATGTATTTGGAACTCTAAATCCAAAACGGTTTGTGCTAGCTTCTTGAAACTTGACACAATAAAGTAGTTTCACGTTCTATCTCAATATTTTGTTTCCTCTTGATGTAGCTTTAAGCAGTGACTGGCGAGAAACACTTTCAGGGAAACGGGTTGCCAAGCTTCCAAAAATTACGAATCTCCAGAAATCTCAGCAAATATTTTTTCATCCAAACTGGACGATACTTTCAAGTAATGTTCAGTATACTAAGGCGACTTGGTTCCCCAAATTTCGTTCTTCTATGTTGAAGCTTTCATTTGCAGTAACACTTTGAATTTTTAGGTTTCACTCTGTTTTCTCCTATATTGGTAGATGTATTGGGAACTCTAAATCCAACACAGTTTGTGCTAGCTTCTTGAAACTTGACACAATAAAGTAGTTTCACGTTCTATCTCTATGTTTTGTTTCCTCTTGATGTAGCCCTAAGCAGTGACTGACGAGAAACACTTTCATGGAAAGGGGTTGCCAAACTTCCAAAAATTACGAATCTACAGAAATCTCAGCAAATATTTTATCACCCAAACTGGATGATACGTTCAGGTAATGATCAGTACACTAAGGCGACTTGGTTCCCCAAATTTCGTTCTTCTATGTTGAAGCGTTCATTTCCAGTAATAGTTTGAATTTTTAGGTTTCACTCTGTTTTCTCCTATATTGATACATGTATTTGGAACTCTAAATCCAACACGGTTTGTGCTAGCTTCTTGAAACTTAACACAATAAACTAGTGTCACTTTATATCTCGATGTTTTGTTTCCTCTTGATGTAGCCCTAAGCAGTGACTGGCGAGAAACACTTTCATGGAAAGGGGTTGCCAATTTCCCAAAATTACGAATCTCCAGAAATCTCAGCAAATATTTTTTCACCCAAACTGGATGATACTTTCAGGTAATGATCAGTACACTAAGCCGACTTGGTTCCCCAAACTTCGTTATTCTATGTTGAAGCGTTCATTTCCAGTAACAGTTTGAATTTTTAGGTTTCACTCTGTTTTCTCCTATATTGATACATGTATTTGGAACTTTAAATCCAACACAGTTTGTGCTAGCTTCTTGAAACCCTTCACAATGAAGTAGTTTCACGTTCTATCTCAATGTTTTGTTTCCTCTTGATGTAGCCCTAAGCAGTGACTGGCGAGAAACACTTTCATGGAAAGGGGTTGCCAAGCTTCCCAAAATTACTAATCTCCCGAAATCTCAGCAAATATTTTTTCACCCAATCTGGATGATACTTTCAGGTAATGATCAGTACACTAAGCCGACTTGGTTCCCCAACTTTCGTTCTTCTATGTTGAAGCGTTCATTTCCAGTAACAGTTTGAATTTTTAGGTTTCACTCGGTTTTCTCCTATATTGATACATGTGTTTGGAACTCTAATTCCAACACGGTTTGTGCTAGCTTCTTGAAACTTGACACAATAAAGTAGTTTCACGTTCTATCTCGATGTTTTGTTTCCTCTTGATGTAGCCCTAAGCAGTGACTGGCGAGAAACAGTTTCATGGAAAAAGGTTGCCAAGCTTCTAAAAATTACGAACCTACAGAATTTTCAGCAAATATTTTTTCACCCAAACTGGATTATACTTTCAGGTAATGATCAGTACACTAAGCCGACTTGGTTCCCCAAATTTCGTGCTTCTATGTTGAAGCGTTCATTTCCAATAACAGTTTGAATTTTTAGGTTTCACTCGGTTATCTCCTATATTGATTCATGTATTTGGAACTCTAAATCCAACACGGTTTGTGCTAGCTTCTTGAAACTTGACACAATAAAGTAGTTAAACGTACTATCTCGATGTTTTGTTTCCTCTTGATGTAGCCCTAAGCAGTGACTGGCGAGAAACACTTTCATGGAAAGGGGTTGCCAAGCTTCCAAAAATTACGAATCTCCAGAAATCTCAGCAAATATTTTTTCACCCAAACTGGATGATACTTTCAGGTAATGATCAGTACACTAAGCCAACTTGGTTCCCCAAATTTCGTTCTTCTATGTTGAAGCGTTCATTTCCAGTAATAGTTTGAATTTTTAGGTTTCACTCTGTTTTCTTCTATATTGATAGATGTATTTGGAACTCTAAATCCAAAACGGTTTGTGCTAGCTTCTTGAAACTTGACACAATAAAGTAGTTTCACGTTCTATCTCTATGTTTTGTTTCCTCTTGATGTAGCCCTAAGCAGTGACTGGCGAGAAACACTTTCATGGAAACGGGTTGCCAAGCTTCCAAAAATTATGAATCTCCAGAAATCTCAGCAAATATTTTTTCACCCAAACTGGACGATACTTTCAGGTAATGTTCAGTACACTAAGGCGACTTGGTTCCCCAAATTTCGTTCTTCTATGTTGAAGCGTTCATTTGCAGTAACACTTTGAATTTTTAGGTTTCACTCTGTTTTCTCCTATATTGATACATGTATTTGGAACTCTAAATCCAACACGGTTTGTGCTAGCTTCATGAAACTTGACACAATAAAGTAGTTTCACGTTCTATCTCAATGTTTTGTTTCCTCTTGATGTAGCCCTAAGCAGTGACTTGCGAGAAACACTTTCAAGGAAACGGGTTGCCAAGCTTCCAAAAATTACGAATCTCCAGAAATCTCAGCAAATATTTTTTCACCCAATCTGTATGATACTTTCAGGTAATGATCAGTACACTAAGCCGACTTGGTTCCCCAAATTTCGTTCTTCTATGTTGAAGCGTTCATTTCCAGTACCAGTTTGAATTTTTAGGTTTCACTCTGTTTTCTCCTATATTGATAGATGTATTTGGAATTCTAAATCCAACACGGTTTGTGCTAGCTTCTGGAAACTTGACAAAATAAAGTAGTTTCACGTTCTATCTCTATGTTTTGTTTCCTCTTGATGTAGCCCTAAGCAGTGACTGACGAGAAACACTTTCATGGAAAGGGGTTGCCAAGCTTCCAAAAATTACGAATCTCCAGAAATCTCAGCAAATATTTTTTCACCCAAACTGGACGATACTTTCAGGTAATGTTCAGTATAATAAGGCAACTTGGTTCCCCAAATTTCGATCTTCTATGTTGAAGCGTTCATTTCCAGTAACTGTTTGAATTTTTAGGTTTCACTCTGTTTTTTCCTATATTGATACATGTATTTGGAACTCTAAATACAACACGGTTTGTGCTAGCTTCTTGCAACTTGACACAATAAACTAGTTTCACGTTCTATCTCAATATTTTGTTTCCTCTTGATGTAGCCCTAAGCAGTGACTGGCGAGAAACACTTTCAGGGAAACGGGTTGCCAAGCTTCCAAAAATTACGAATCTCCAGAAATCTCAGCAAATATTTTTTCATCCAAACTGGACGATACTTTCAGGTAATGTTCAGTATACTAAGGCGACTTGGTTCCCCAAATTTCGTTCTTCTATGTTGAAACTTTCATTTGCAGTAACACTTTGAATTTTTAGGTTTCACTCTGATTTCTCCTATATTGGTAGATGTATTTGGAACTCTAAATCCAACACGGTTTGTGCTAGCTTCTTGAAAATTGACACAATAAAGTAGTTTCAAGTTCTATCTCTATGTTTTGTTTCCTCTTGATGTAGCCCTAAGCAGTGACTGGCGAGAAACACTTTCATGGAAAGGGGTTGCCAAGCTTCCAAAAATTACGAATCTCCAGAAATCTCAGCAAATATTTTTTCACCCAAACTGGATGATACTTTCAGGTAATGATCAGTACACTAAGCCGACTTGGTTCCCCAAATTTCGTTCTTCTATGTTGAAGCGTTCATTTCCAATAACAGTTTGAATTTTTAGGTTTCACTCGGTTTTCTCCTATATTGATACATGTATTTAGAACTCTAAATCCAACACGGTTTGTGCTAGCTTCTTGAAACTTGACACAATAAGGTAGTTTCACGTTCTATCTCTATGTTTTGTTTCCTCTTGGTGTAGCCCTAAGCAGTGACTGGCGAGAAACACTTTCACGGAAAGGGGTTGCCAAACTTCCAAAAATTACGAATATCCCGAAATCTCAGCAAATATTTTTTCACCCAACCTGGATGATACTTTCAGGTAATGAGCAGTACCCTAAGGCGACTTGGTTTCCCAAATTCCGTTCCTCTATGTTGAAGCGTTCATTTCCAGTAACAGTTTGAATTTTTAGGTTTCACTCTGTTTTCTCCTATATTGATACATGTATTTGGAACTCTAAATCCAACACGGTTTGTGCTGGCTTCTTGAAACTTGACACAATAAAGTAGTTTCACGTTCTCTCTCTATGTTTTGTTTCCACTTGATCTACCCCTAAGTAGTGACTGGCGAGAAACACTTTCATAAAAAGAGGTTGGCAAGCTTCCAAAAATTACGAATCTCCAGGAATCTCAGCAAATATTTTTTCACCGAAACTGGACGATACTTTCATGTAATGTTCAGTATACTAAGGCGACTTGGATTCCCGAATTTCGTTCTTCTATGTTGAAGCGTTCATTTCCAGTAACAGTTTGAATTTTTAGGTTTCACTCTGTTTTCTCCTATATTGATACATGTATTTGGAACCCCAAATCTCACACGGTTTGTGCTAGCTTCTTGAAACTTGACACAATAAAGTAGTTTCACGTTCTATCTCTATGTTTTGTTTCCTCTTGATGTAGCCCTAAGAAGTGACTGGCGAGAAACACTTTTGTGGAAAGGGGTTGCCAAGCTTCCAAAAATTTCGAATCTTCAGAAATCTCAGCAAATATTTTTTCACCCAAACTGGATGATACTTTCAGGTCATGATCAGTACACTTAGGTGACTTAGTTCCCAAAATTTCGTTCTTCTATGTTGAAGCGTTCATTTCCAGTAACAGTTTGAATTTTTAGGTTTCACTCTGTTTTCTCCTATATTGATACATGTATTTGGAACTCTAAATCCAACACGGTTTGTGCTAGCTTCTGGAAACTTGACACAATATAGTAGTTTCACGTTCTATCTCTATGTTTTGTTTCCTCTTGATGTAGCCCTAAGCAGTGACTGGCGAGAAACACTATCATTTAAAGGGGTTGCCAAGCTTCAAAAATTACGGATCTCCAGAAATCTCAGCAAATATTTTTTCACCCAAACTGGACGATACTTTCAGGTAATGTTCAGTATAATTAAGCAACTTGGTTCCCCAAATTTCGATCTTCTATGTTGAAGCGTTCATTTCCAGTAACTGTTTGAATTTTTAGGTTTCACTCTGTTTTCTCCTATATTGATACATGTATTTGGAACTCTAAATACAACACGGTTGGTGCTAGCTTCTTGCAACTTGACACAATAAAGTAGTTTCACGTTCTATCTCAATATTTTGTTTCCTCTTGATGTAGCCCTAAGCAGTGACTGGCGAGAAACACTTTCAGGGAAACGGGTTGCCAAGCTTCCAAAAATTACGAATCTCCAGAAATCTCAGCAAATATTTTTTCATCCAAACTGGACGATACTTTCAGGTAATGTTCAGTATACTAAGGCGACTTGGTTCCCCAAATTTCGTTCTTCTATGTTGAAACTTTCATTTGCAGTAACACTTTGAATTTTTAGGTTTCACTCTGTTTTCTCCTATATTGGTAGATGTATTTGGAACTCTAAATCCAACACGGTTTGTGCTAGCTTCTTGAAACTTGACGCAATAAAGTAGTTTCACATTCTATCTCGATGTTTTGTTTCCTCTTGATGTAGCCCTAAGCAGTGACTGGCGAGAAACAGTCTCATGGACAAAGGTTGCCAAGCTTCTAAAAATTACGAACCTACAGAATTTTCAGCAAATATTTTTTCACCCTAACTGGATTATACTTTCAGGTAATGATCAGTACACTAAGCCGTCTTGGTTCCCCAAATTTCGTTCTTCTATGTTGAAGCGTTCATTTCCAATAACAGTTTGAATTTTTAGGTTTCACTCTGTTTTCTCCTATATTGATACATGTATTTGGAACTCTAAATCCAACACGGTTTGTGCTAGCTTCTTGAAACTTGACACAATAAAGTAGTTTCACGTTCTATCTCGATGTTTTGTTTCCTCTTGATGTAGCCCTAAGCAGTGACTGGCGAGAAACACTTTCATGGAAAGGGGTTGCCAAGCTTCCAAAAATTACGAATCTCCAGAAATCTCAGCAAATATTTTTTCACCCAAACTGGATGATAATTTCAGGTAATGATCAGTACACTAAGCCGACTTGGTTCCCCAAATTTCGTTCTTCTATGTTGAAGCGTTCATTTCCAGTAATAGTTTGAATTTTTAGGTTTCACTCTGTTTTCTCCTATATTGATACATGTATTTGGAACTCTAAATCCAACACGGTTTGTGCTAGCTTCCTGAAACTTGACACAATAAAGTAGTTTCACGTTCTATCTCTATGTTTTGTTTCCTCTTGATGTAGCCCTAAGCAGTGACTGGCGAGAAACACTTTCATGGAAACGGGTTGCCAAGCTTCCAAAAATTATGAATCTCCAGAAATCTCAGCAAATATTTTTTCACCCAAACTGGACGATACTTTCAGGTAATGTTCAGTACACTAAGGCGACTTGGTTTCCCAAATTTCGTTCTTCTATGTTGAAGCGTTCATTTGCAGTAACACTTTGAATTTTTAGGTTTCACTCTGTTTTCTCCTATATTGATACATGTATTTGGAACTCTAAATCCAACACGGTTTGTGCTAGCTTCTTGAAACATGACACAATAAAGTAGTTTCTCATTCTATCTCAATGTTTTGTTTCCTCTTGATGTAGCCCTAAGCAGTGACTTGCGAGAAACACTTTCAAGGAAACGGGTTGCCAAGCTTCCAAAAATTACGAATCTCCAGAAATCTCAGCAAATATTTTTTCACCCAATCTGTATGATACTTTCAGGTAATGATCAGTACACTAAGCCGACTTGGTTCCCCAAATTTCGTTCTTCTATGTTGAAGCGTTCATTTCCAGTACCAGTTTGAATTTTTAGGTTTCACTCTGTTTTCTCCTATATTGATAGATGTATTTGGAACTCTAAATCCAACACGGTTTGTGCTAGCTTCTGGAAACTTGACACAATAAAGTAGTTTCACGTTCTATCTCTATGTTTTGTTTCCTCTTGATGTAGCCCTAAGCAGTGACTGACGAGAAACACTTTCATGGAAAGGGGTTGCCAAACTTCCAAAAATTACGAATCTCCAGAAATCTCAGCAAATATTTTATCACCCAAACTGGATGATACGTTCAGGTAATGATCAGTACACTAAGGCGACTTGGTTCCCCAAATTTCGTTCTTCTATGTTGAAGCGTTTATTTCCAGTAATTGTTTGAATTTTTAGGTTTCACTCTGTTTTCTCCTATATTGATACATGTATTTGGAACTCTAAATCCAACACGGTTTGTGCTAGCTTCTTGAAACTTAACACAATAAACTAGTGTCACTTTATATCTCGATGTTTTGTTTCCTCTTGATGTAGCCCTAAGCAGTGACTGGCGAGAAACACTTTCATGGAAAGGGGTTGCCAATTTCCCAAAATTACGAATCTCCAGAAATCTCAGCAAATATTTTTTCACCCAAACTGGATGATACTTTCAGGTAATGATCAGTACACTAAGCCGACTTGGTTCCCCAAACTTCGTTATTCTATGTTGAAGCGTTCATTTCCAGTGACAGTTTGAATTTTTAGGATTCACTCTGTTTTCTCCTATATTGATACATGTATTTGGAACTTTAAATCCAACACAGTTTGTGCTAGCTTCTTGAAACCCTTCACAATGAAGTAGTTTCACGTTCTATCTCAATGTTTTGTTTCCTCTTGATGTAGCCCTAAGCAGTGACTGGCGAGAAACACTTTCATGGAAAGGGGTTGCCAAGCTTCCCAAAATTACGAATCTCCCGAAATCTCAGCAAATATTTTTTCACCCAATCTGGATGATACTTTCAGGTAATGATCAGTACACTAAGCCGACTTGGTTCCCCAACTTTCGTTCTTCTATGTTGAAGCGTTCATTTCCAGTAACAGTTTGAATTTTTAGGTTTCACTCGGTTTTCTCCTATATTGATACATGTGTTTGGAACTCTAATTCCAACACGGTTTGTGCTAGCTTCTTGAAACTTGACGCAATAAAGTAGTTTCACATTCTATCTCGATGTTTTGTTTCCTCTTGATGTAGCCCTAAGCAGTGACTGGCGAGAAACACTTTCAGGGAAAGGGGTTGCCAAACTTCCAAAAATTACGAATCTCCAGAAATCTCAGCAAATATTTTTTCACCCAAACTGGATGATACTTTCAGGTAATGATCAGTACACTAAGGCGACTTGGTTCCCCAAATTTCGTTCTTCTATGTTGAAGAGTTCATTTCCAGTAACAGTTTGAATTTTTAGGTTTCACTCTGTTTTCTCCTATATTGATACATGGATTTGGAACTCTAAATCCAACACGGTTTGTGCTAGCTTCTTGCAACTTGACACAATAAAGTAGTTTCACGTTCTATCTCAATGTTTTGTTTCCTCTTGATGTAGCCCTAAGCAGTGACTGGCGAGAAACACTTTCAGGGAAACGGGTTGCCAAGCTTCCAAAAATTACGAATCTCCAGAAATCTCAGCAAATATTTTTTCACCCAAACTGGATGAAATGATCAGTAATGATCAGTAGACTAAGGCGACTTGGTTCCCCAAATTTCGTTCTTCTATGTTGAAGCGTTCATTTCCAGTAACAGTTTGAATTTTTAGGTTTCACTCTGTTTTCTCCTATATTGATACATGTATTTGGAACTCTAAATCCAACACGGTTTGTGCTAGCTTCTTGCAACTTGACACAATAAAGTAGCTTCACGTTCTATCTCAATATTTTGTTTCCTCTTGATGTAGCCCTAAGCAGTGACTGGCGAGAAAAACTTTCAGGGAAACGGGTTGCCAAGCTTCCAAAAATTACGAATCTCCAGAAATCTCAGCAAATATTTTTTCATCCAAACTGGACGATACTTTCAGGTAATGTTCAGTATACTAAGGCGACTTGGTTCCCCAAATTTCGTTCTTCTATGTTGAAGCGTTCGTTTGCAGTAACACTTTGAATTTTTAGGTTTCACTCTGTTGTCTCCTATATTGGTAGATGTATTTGGAACTCTAAATCCAACACGGTTTGTGCTAGCTTCTTGAAACTTGACACAATAAAGTAGTTTCACGTTCTATCTCTATGTTTTGTTTCCTCTCGATGTAGCCCTAAGCAGTGACTGGCGAGAAACACTTTCATGGAAAGGGGTTGCCAAACTTCCAAAAATTACGAATCTCCAGAAATCTCAGCAAATATTTTTTCACCCAAACTGGATTACACTTTCAGGTAATGATCAGTACACTATGGCAACTTGGTTCCCCGAATTTCGTTCTTCTATGTTGAAGCGTTCATTTCCAGTAACAGTTTGAATTTTTAGGTTTCACTCTGTTTTCTCCTATATTGATACATGTATTTGGAACTCTAAATCCAACACGGTTTGTGCTAGCTTCTGGAAACTTGACACAATATAGTAGTTTCACGTTCTATCTCTATGTTTTGTTTCCTCTTGATGTAGCCCTAAGCAGTGACTGGCGAGAAACACTATCATTTAAAGGGGTTGCCAAGCTTCAAAAATTACGGATCTCCAGAAATCTCAGCAAATATTTTTTCACCCAAACTGGACGATACTTTCAGGTAATGTTCAGTATAATTAAGCAACTTGGTTCCCCAAATTTCGATCTTCTATGTTGAAGCGTTCATTTCCAGTAACTGTTTGAATTTTTAGGTTTCACTCTGTTTTCTCCTATATTGATACATGTATTTGGAACTCTAAATACAACACGGTTGGTGCTAGCTTCTTGCAACTTGACACAATAAAGTAGTTTCACGTTCTATCTCAATATTTTGTTTCCTCTTGATGTAGCCCTAAGCAGTGACTGGCGAGAAACACTTTCAGGGAAACGGGTTGCCAAGCTTCCAAAAATTACGAATCTCCAGAAATCTCAGCAAATATTTTTTCATCCAAACTGGACGATACTTTCAGGTAATGTTCAGTATACTAAGGCGACTTGGTTCCCCAAATTTCGTTCTTCTATGTTGAAACTTTCATTTGCAGTAACACTTTGAATTTTTAGGTTTCACTCTGTTTTCTCCTATATTGGTAGATGTATTTGGAACTCTAAATCCAACACGGTTTGTGCTAGCTTCTTGAAACTTGACGCAATAAAGTAGTTTCACATTCTATCTCGATGTTTTGTTTCCTCTTGATGTAGCCCTAAGCAGTGACTGGCGAGAAACAGTCTCATGGACAAAGGTTGCCAAGCTTCTAAAAATTACGAACCTACAGAATTTTCAGCAAATATTTTTTCACCCTAACTGGATTATACTTTCAGGTAATGATCAGTACACTAAGCCGTCTTGGTTCCCCAAATTTCGTTCTTCTATGTTGAAGCGTTCATTTCCAATAACAGTTTGAATTTTTAGGTTTCACTCTGTTTTCTCCTATATTGATACATGTATTTGGAACTCTAAATCCAACACGGTTTGTGCTAGCTTCTTGAAACTTGACACAATAAAGTAGTTTCACGTTCTATCTCGATGTTTTGTTTCCTCTTGATGTAGCCCTAAGCAGTGACTGGCGAGAAACACTTTCATGGAAAGGGGTTGCCAAGCTTCCAAAAATTACGAATCTCCAGAAATCTCAGCAAATATTTTTTCACCCAAACTGGATGATAATTTCAGGTAATGATCAGTACACTAAGCCGACTTGGTTCCCCAAATTTCGTTCTTCTATGTTGAAGCGTTCATTTCCAGTAATAGTTTGAATTTTTAGGTTTCACTCTGTTTTCTCCTATATTGATACATGTATTTGGAACTCTAAATCCAACACGGTTTGTGCTAGCTTCCTGAAACTTGACACAATAAAGTAGTTTCACGTTCTATCTCTATGTTTTGTTTCCTCTTGATGTAGCCCTAAGCAGTGACTGGCGAGAAACACTTTCATGGAAACGGGTTGCCAAGCTTCCAAAAATTATGAATCTCCAGAAATCTCAGCAAATATTTTTTCACCCAAACTGGACGATACTTTCAGGTAATGTTCAGTACACTAAGGCGACTTGGTTTCCCAAATTTCGTTCTTCTATGTTGAAGCGTTCATTTGCAGTAACACTTTGAATTTTTAGGTTTCACTCTGTTTTCTCCTATATTGATACATGTATTTGGAACTCTAAATCCAACACGGTTTGTGCTAGCTTCTTGAAACATGACACAATAAAGTAGTTTCTCATTCTATCTCAATGTTTTGTTTCCTCTTGATGTAGCCCTAAGCAGTGACTTGCGAGAAACACTTTCAAGGAAACGGGTTGCCAAGCTTCCAAAAATTACGAATCTCCAGAAATCTCAGCAAATATTTTTTCACCCAATCTGTATGATACTTTCAGGTAATGATCAGTACACTAAGCCGACTTGGTTCCCCAAATTTCGTTCTTCTATGTTGAAGCGTTCATTTCCAGTACCAGTTTGAATTTTTAGGTTTCACTCTGTTTTCTCCTATATTGATAGATGTATTTGGAACTCTAAATCCAACACGGTTTGTGCTAGCTTCTGGAAACTTGACACAATAAAGTAGTTTCACGTTCTATCTCTATGTTTTGTTTCCTCTTGATGTAGCCCTAAGCAGTGACTGACGAGAAACACTTTCATGGAAAGGGGTTGCCAAACTTCCAAAAATTACGAATCTCCAGAAATCTCAGCAAATATTTTATCACCCAAACTGGATGATACGTTCAGGTAATGATCAGTACACTAAGGCGACTTGGTTCCCCAAATTTCGTTCTTCTATGTTGAAGCGTTTATTTCCAGTAATTGTTTGAATTTTTAGGTTTCACTCTGTTTTCTCCTATATTGATACATGTATTTGGAACTCTAAATCCAACACGGTTTGTGCTAGCTTCTTGAAACTTAACACAATAAACTAGTGTCACTTTATATCTCGATGTTTTGTTTCCTCTTGATGTAGCCCTAAGCAGTGACTGGCGAGAAACACTTTCATGGAAAGGGGTTGCCAATTTCCCAAAATTACGAATCTCCAGAAATCTCAGCAAATATTTTTTCACCCAAACTGGATGATACTTTCAGGTAATGATCAGTACACTAAGCCGACTTGGTTCCCCAAACTTCGTTATTCTATGTTGAAGCGTTCATTTCCAGTGACAGTTTGAATTTTTAGGATTCACTCTGTTTTCTCCTATATTGATACATGTATTTGGAACTTTAAATCCAACACAGTTTGTGCTAGCTTCTTGAAACCCTTCACAATGAAGTAGTTTCACGTTCTATCTCAATGTTTTGTTTCCTCTTGATGTAGCCCTAAGCAGTGACTGGCGAGAAACACTTTCATGGAAAGGGGTTGCCAAGCTTCCCAAAATTACGAATCTCCCGAAATCTCAGCAAATATTTTTTCACCCAATCTGGATGATACTTTCAGGTAATGATCAGTACACTAAGCCGACTTGGTTCCCCAACTTTCGTTCTTCTATGTTGAAGCGTTCATTTCCAGTAACAGTTTGAATTTTTAGGTTTCACTCGGTTTTCTCCTATATTGATACATGTGTTTGGAACTCTAATTCCAACACGGTTTGTGCTAGCTTCTTGAAACTTGACGCAATAAAGTAGTTTCACATTCTATCTCGATGTTTTGTTTCCTCTTGATGTAGCCCTAAGCAGTGACTGGCGAGAAACACTTTCAGGGAAAGGGGTTGCCAAACTTCCAAAAATTACGAATCTCCAGAAATCTCAGCAAATATTTTTTCACCCAAACTGGATGATACTTTCAGGTAATGATCAGTACACTAAGGCGACTTGGTTCCCCAAATTTCGTTCTTCTATGTTGAAGAGTTCATTTCCAGTAACAGTTTGAATTTTTAGGTTTCACTCTGTTTTCTCCTATATTGATACATGGATTTGGAACTCTAAATCCAACACGGTTTGTGCTAGCTTCTTGCAACTTGACACAATAAAGTAGTTTCACGTTCTATCTCAATGTTTTGTTTCCTCTTGATGTAGCCCTAAGCAGTGACTGGCGAGAAACACTTTCAGGGAAACGGGTTGCCAAGCTTCCAAAAATTACGAATCTCCAGAAATCTCAGCAAATATTTTTTCACCCAAACTGGATGAAATGATCAGTAATGATCAGTAGACTAAGGCGACTTGGTTCCCCAAATTTCGTTCTTCTATGTTGAAGCGTTCATTTCCAGTAACAGTTTGAATTTTTAGGTTTCACTCTGTTTTCTCCTATATTGATACATGTATTTGGAACTCTAAATCCAACACGGTTTGTGCTAGCTTCTTGCAACTTGACACAATAAAGTAGCTTCACGTTCTATCTCAATATTTTGTTTCCTCTTGATGTAGCCCTAAGCAGTGACTGGCGAGAAAAACTTTCAGGGAAACGGGTTGCCAAGCTTCCAAAAATTACGAATCTCCAGAAATCTCAGCAAATATTTTTTCATCCAAACTGGACGATACTTTCAGGTAATGTTCAGTATACTAAGGCGACTTGGTTCCCCAAATTTCGTTCTTCTATGTTGAAGCGTTCGTTTGCAGTAACACTTTGAATTTTTAGGTTTCACTCTGTTGTCTCCTATATTGGTAGATGTATTTGGAACTCTAAATCCAACACGGTTTGTGCTAGCTTCTTGAAACTTGACACAATAAAGTAGTTTCACGTTCTATCTCTATGTTTTGTTTCCTCTCGATGTAGCCCTAAGCAGTGACTGGCGAGAAACACTTTCATGGAAAGGGGTTGCCAAACTTCCAAAAATTACGAATCTCCAGAAATCTCAGCAAATATTTTTTCACCCAAACTGGATTACACTTTCAGGTAATGATCAGTACACTATGGCAACTTGGTTCCCCGAATTTCGTTCTTCTATGTTGAAGCGTTCATTTCCAGTAACAGTTTGAATTTTTAGGTTTCACTCTGTTTTCTCCTATATTGATAGATGTATTTGGAACTCTAATCCCACACCGTTTGTGCTAGCTTCTTGAAACTTGACACAATAAAGTAGTTTCACGTTCTATCGCTATGTTTTGTTTCCTCTTGATGTAGCCCTAAGCAGTGACTGGTGAGAAACACTTTCATGGAAAGGGGTTGCCAATCTTCCCAAAATTATGAATCTCTAGAGATCTCAGCAAATATTTTTTCACCCAAACTGAATGATACTTTCAGGTGATGATCAGTACACTAAGGCGACTTGGTTCCCAAATTTCGTTCTTCTATGTTGAAGCGTTCATTTCCAGTAACAGTTTGAATTTTTAGGTTTCACTCTGTTTTCTCCTATATTGATACATGTATTTGGAACTTTAAATCCAACACAGTTTGTGCTAGCTTCTTGAAACCCTTCACAATGAAGTAGTTTCACGTTCTATCTCAATGTTTTGTTTCCTCTTGATGTAGCCCTAAGCAGTGACTGGCGAGAAACACTTTCATGGAAAGGGGTTGCCAACCTTCCCAAAATTACGAATCTCCCGAAATCTCAGCAAATATTTTTTCACCCAATCTGGATGATACTTTCAGGTAATGATCAGTACACTAAGCCGACTTGGTTCCCCAACTTTCGTTCTTCTATGTTGAAGCGTTCATTTCCAGTAACAGTTTGAATTTTTAGGTTTCACTCGGTTTTCTCCTATATTGATACATGTGTTTGGAACTCTAATTCCAACACGGTTTGTGCTAGCTTCTTGAAACTTGACACAATAAAGTAGTTTCACGTTCTATCTCGATGTTTTGTTTCCTCTTGATGTAGCCCTAAGCAGTGACTGGCGAGAAACAGTTTCATGGAAAAAGGTTGCCAAGCTTCTAAAAATTACGAACCTACAGAATTTTCAGCAAATATTTTTTCACCCAAACTGGATTATACTTTCAGGTAATGATCAGTACACTAAGCCGACTTGGTTCCCCAAATTTCGTTCTTCTATGTTGAAGCGTTCATTTCCAATAACAGTTTGAATTTTTAGGTTTCACTCGGTTATCTCCTATATTGATTCATGTATTTGGAACTCTAAATCCAACACGGTTTGTGCTAGCTTCTTGAAACTTGACACAATAAAGTAGTTTCACGTTCTATCTCGATGTTTTGTTTCCTCTTGATGTAGCCCTAAGCAGTGACTGGCGAGAAACACTTTCATGGAAAGGGGTTGCCAAGCTTCCAAAAATTACGAATCTCCAGAAATCTCAGCAAATATTTTTTCACCCAAACTGGATGATACTTTCAGGTAATGTTCAGTACACTAAGCGACTTGGTTCCCCAAATTTCGTTCTTCTATGTTGAAGCGTTCATTTCCAGTAATAGTTTGAATTTTTAGGTTTCACTCTGTTTTCTCCTATATTGATAGATGTATTTGGAACTCTAAATCCAAAACGGTTTCTGCTAGCTTCTTGAAACTTGACACAATAAAGTAGTTTCACGTTCTATCTCTATGTTTTGTTTCCTCTTGATGTAGCCCTAAGCAGTGACTGGCGAGAAACACTTTCATGGAAACGGGTTGCCAAGCTTCCAAAAATTATGAATCTCCAGAAATCTCAGCAAATATTTTTTCACCCAAACTGGACGATACTTTCAGGTAATGTTCAGTACACTAAGGCGACTTGGTTTCCCAAATTTCGTTCTTCTATGTTGAAGCGTTCATTTGCAGTAACACTTTGAATTTTTAGGTTTCACTCTGTTTTCTCCTATATTGATACATGTATTTGGAACTCTAAATCCAACACGGTTTGTGCTAGCTTCTTGAAACATGACACAATAAAGGAGTTTCACGTTCTATCTCAATGTTTTGTTTCCTCTTGATGTAGCCCTAAGCAGTGACTGGCGAGAAACACTTTCAGGGAAACGGGTTGCCAAGCTTCCAAAAATTACGAATCTCCAGAAATCTCAGCAAATATTTTTTCACCCAATCTGTATGATACTTTCAGGTAATGATCAGTACACTAAGCCGACTTGGTTCACCAAATTTCGTTCTTCTATGTTGAAGCGTTCATTTCCAGTACCAGTTTGAATTTTTAGGTTTCACTCTGTTTTCTCCTATATTGATAGATGTATTTGGAACTCTAAATCCAACACGGTTTGTGCTAGCTTCTGAAAACTTGACACAATATAGTAGTTTCACGTTCTATCTCTATGTTTTGTTTCCTCTTGATGTAGCCCTAAGCAGTGACTGGCGAGAAACACTATCATTTAAAGGGGTTGCCAAGCTTCCAAAAATTACGGATCTCCAGAAATCTCAGCAAATATTTTTTCACCCAAACTGGACGATACTTTCAGGTAATGTTCAGTATAATTAGGCAACTTGGTTCCCCAAATTTCGATCTTCTATGTTGAAGCGTTCATTTCCATTAACTGTTTGAATTTTTAGGTTTCACTCTGTTTTCTCCTATATTGATACATGTATTTGGAACTCTAAATACAACACGGTTGGTGCTAGCTTCTTGCAACTTGACACAATAAAGTAGTTTCACGTTCTATCTCAATATTTTGTTTCCTCTTGATGTAGCCCTAAGCAGTGACTGGCGAGAAACACTTTCAGGGAAACGGGTTGCCAAGCTTCCAAAAATTACGAATCTCCAGAAATCTCAGCAAATATTTTTTCATCCAAACTGGACGATACTTTCAGGTAATGTTCAGTACACTAAGGCGACTTGGTTCCCCAAATTTCGTTCTTCTATGTTGAAACTTTCATTTGCAGTAACACTGTGAATTTTTAGGTTTCACTCTGTTTTCTCCTATATTGGTAGATGTATTTGGAACTCTAAATCCAACACGGTTTGTGCTAGCTTCTTGAAACTTGACACAATAAAGTAGTTTCAAGTTCTATCTCTATGTTTTGTTTCCTCTTGATGTAGCCCTAAGCAGTGACTGACGAGAAACACTTTCATGGAAAGGGGTTGCCAAACTTCCACAAATTACGAATCTCCAGAAATCTCAGCAAATATTTTATCACCCAAACTGGATGATATGTTCAGGTAATGATCAGTACACTAAGGCGACTTGGTTCCCCAAATTTCGTTCTTCTATGTTGAAGCGTTCATTTCCAGTAATTGTTTGAATTTTTAGGTTTCACTCTGTTTTCTCCTATATTGATACATGTATTTGGATCTCTAAATCCAACACGGTTTGTGCTAGCTTCTTGAAACTTAACACAATAAACTAGTGTCACTTTATATCTCGATGTTTTGTTTCCTCTTGATGTAGCCCTAAGCAGTGACTGGCGAGAAACACTTTCATGGAAAGGGGTTGCCAATTTCCCAAAATTACGAATCTCCAAAAATCTCAGCAAATATTTTTTCACCCAAACTGGATGATACTTTCAGGTAATGATCAGTACACTAAGCCGACTTGGTTCCCCAAACTTCGTTATTCTATGTTGAAGCGTTCATTTCCAGTAACAGTTTGAATTTTTAGGTTTCACTCTGTTTTCTCCTATATTGATACATGTATTTGGAACTTTAAATCCAACACAGTTTGTGCTAGCTTCTTGAAACCCTTCACAATGAAGTAGTTTCACGTTCTATCTCAATGTTTTGTTTCCTCTTGATGTAGCCCTAAGCAGTGACTGGCGAGAAACACTTTCATGGAAAGGGGTTGCCAAGCTTCCCAAAATTACGAATCTCCCGAAATCTCAGCAAATATTTTTTCACCCAAACTGGATGATACTTTCAGGTAATGATCAGTACACTAAGACGACTTGGTTCCCCAACTTTCGTTCTTCTATGTTGAAGCGTTCATTTCCAGTAACAGTTTGAATTTTTAGGTTTCACTCGGTTTTCTCCTATATTGATACATGTGTTTGGAACTCTAATTCCAACACGGTTTGTGCTAGCTTCTTGAAACTTGACGCAATAAAGTAGTTTCACATTCTATCTCGATGTTTTGTTTCCTCTTGATGTAGCCCTAAGCAGTGACTGGCGAGAAACACTTTCAGGGAAAGGGGTTGCCAAACTTCCAAAAATTACGAATCTCCAGAAATCTCAGCAAATATTTTTTCACCCAAACTGGATGATACTTTCAGGTAATGATCAGTACACTAAGGCGACTTGGTTCCCCAAATTTCGTTCTTCTATGTTGAAGAGTTCATTTCCAGTAACAGTTTGAATTTTTAGGTTTCACTCTGTTTTCTCCTATATTGATACATGGATTTGGAACTCTAAATCCAACACGGTTTGTGCTAGCTTCTTGCAACTTGACACAATAAAGTAGTTTCACGTTCTATCTCAATGTTTTGTTTCCTCTTGATGTAGCCCTAAGCAGTGACTCGCGAGAAACACTTTCAGGGAAACGGGTTGCCAAGCTTCCAAAAATTACGAATCTCCAGAAATCTCAGCAAATATTTTTTCACCCAAACTGGATGAAATGATCAGTAATGATCAGTAGACTAAGGCGACTTGGTTCCCCAAATTTCGTTCTTCTATGTTGAAGCGTTCATTTCCAGTAACAGTTTGAATTTTTAGGTTTCACTCTGTTTTCTCCTATATTGATACATGTATTTGGAACTCTAAATCCAACACGGTTTGTGCTAGCTTCTTGAAACTTGACACAATAAAGTAGTTTCACGTTCTATCTCTATGTTTTGTTTCCTCTCGATGTAGCCCTAAGCAGTGACTGGCGAGAAACACTTTCATGGAAAGGGGTTGCCAAACTTCCAAAAATTACGAATCTCCAGAAATCTCAGCAAATATTTTTTCACACAAACTGGATTACACTTTCAGGTAATGATCAGTACACTATGGCAACTTGGTTCCACGAATTTCGTTCTTCTATGTTGAAGCGTTCATTTCCAGTAACAGTTTGAATTTTTAGGTTTCACTCTGTTTTCTCCTATATTGATAGATGTATTTGGAACTCTAATCCCACACCGTTTGTGCTAGCTTCTTGAAACTTGACACAATAAAGTAGTTTCACGTTCTATCGCTATGTTTTGTTTCCTCTTGATGTAGCCCTAAGCAGTGACTGGTGAGAAACACTTTCATGGAAAGGGGTTGCCAATCTTCCCAAAATTATGAATCTCTAGAGATCTCAGCAAATATTTTTTCACCCAAACTGAATGATACTTTCAGGTGATGATCAGTACACTAAGGCGACTTGGTTCCCCAAATTTCGTTCTTCTATGTTGAAGCGTTCATTTCCAGTAACAGTTTGAATTTTTAGGTTTCACTCTGTTTTCTCCTATATTGATACATGTATTTGGAACTTTAAATCCAACACAGTTTGTGCTAGCTTCTTGAAACCCTTCACAATGAAGTAGTTTCACGTTCTATCTCAATGTTTTGTTTCCTCTTGATGTAGCCCTAAGCAGTGACTGGCGAGAAACACTTTCATGGAAAGGGGTTGCCAACCTTCCCAAAATTACGAATCTCCCGAAATCTCAGCAAATATTTTTTCACCCAATCTGGATGATACTTTCAGGTAATGATCAGTACACTAAGCCGACTTGGTTCCCCAACTTTCGTTCTTCTATGTTGAAGCGTTCATTTCCAGTAACAGTTTGAATTTTTAGGTTTCACTCGGTTTTCTCCTATATTGATACATGTGTTTGGAACTCTAATTCCAACACGGTTTGTGCTAGCTTCTTGAAACTTGACACAATAAAGTAGTTTCACGTTCTATCTCGATGTTTTGTTTCCTCTTGATGTAGCCCTAAGCAGTGACTGGCGAGAAACAGTTTCATGGAAAAAGGTTGCCAAGCTTCTAAAAATTACGAACCTACAGAATTTTCAGCAAATATTTTTTCACCCAAACTGGATTATACTTTCAGGTAATGATCAGTACACTAAGCCGACTTGGTTCCCCAAATTTCGTTCTTCTATGTTGAAGCGTTCATTTCCAATAACAGTTTGAATTTTTAGGTTTCACTCGGTTATCTCCTATATTGATTCATGTATTTGGAACTCTAAATCCAACACGGTTTGTGCTAGCTTCTTGAAACTTGACACAATAAAGTAGTTTCACGTTCTATCTCGATGTTTTGTTTCCTCTTGATGTAGCCCTAAGCAGTGACTGGCGAGAAACACTTTCATGGAAAGGGGTTGCCAAGCTTCCAAAAATTACGAATCTCCAGAAATCTCAGCAAATATTTTTTCACCCAAACTGGACGATACTTTCAGGTAATGTTCAGTACACTAAGGCGACTTGGTTTCCCAAATTTCGTTCTTCTATGTTGAAGCGTTCATTTGCAGTAACACTTTGAATTTTTAGGTTTCACTCTGTTTTCTCCTATATTGATACATGTATTTGGAACTCTAAATCCAACACGGTTTGTGCTAGCTTCTTGAAACATGACACAATAAAGTAGTTTCACGTTCTATCTCAATGTTTTGTTTCCTCTTGATGTAGCCCTAAGCAGTGACTGGCGAGAAACACTTTCATGGAAACGGGTTGCCAAGCTTCCAAAAATTACGAATCTCCAGAAATCTCAGCAAATATTTTTTCACCCAATCTGTATGATACTTTCAGGTAATGATCAGTACACTAAGCCGACTTGGTTCCCCAAATTTCGTTCTTCTATGTTGAAGCGTTCATTTCCAGTACCAGTTTGAATTTTTAGGTTTCACTCTGTTTTCTCCTATATTGATAGATGTATTTGGAACTCTAAATCCAACACGGTTTGTGCTAGCTTCTGGAAACTTGACACAATATAGTAGTTTCACGTTCTATCTCTATGTTTTGTTTCCTCTTGATGTAGCCCTAAGCAGTGACTGGCGAGAAACACTATCATTTAAAGGGGTTGCCAAGCTTCCAAAAATTACGGATCTCCAGAAATCTCAGCAAATATTTTTTCACCCAAACTGGACGATACTTTCAGGTAATGTTCAGTATAATTAGGCAACTTGGTTCCCCAAATTTCGATCTTCTATGTTGAAGCGTTCATTTCCAGTAACTGTTTGAATTTTTAGGTTTCACTCTGTTTTCTCCTATATTGATACATGTATTTGGAACTCTAAATACAACACGGTTGGTGCTAGCTTCTTGCAACTTGACACAATAAAGTAGTTTCACGTTCTATCTCAATATTTTGTTTCCTCTTGATGTAGCCCTAAGCAGTGACTGGCGAGAAACACTTTCAGGGAAACGGGTTGCCAAGCTTCCAAAAATTACGAATCTCCAGAAATCTCAGCAAATATTTTTTCATCCAAACTGGACGATACTTTCAGGTAATGTTCAGTATACTAAGGCGACTTGGTTCCCCAAATTTCGTTCTTCTATGTTGAAACTTTCATTTGCAGTAACACTTTGAATTTTTAGGTTTCACTCTGTTTTCTCCTATATTGGTAGATGTATTTGGAACTCTAAATCCAACACGGTTTGTGCTAGCTTCTTGAAACTTGACACAATAAAGTAGTTTCAAGTTCTATCTCTATGTTTTGTTTCCTCTTGATGTAGCCCTAAGCAGTGACTGACGAGAAACACTTTCATGGAAAGGGGTTGCCAAACTTCCAAAAATTACGAATCTCCAGAAATCTCAGCAAATATTTTATCACCCAAACTGGATGATACGTTCAGGTAATGATCAGTACACTAAGGCGACTTGGTTCCCCAAATTTCGTTCTTCTATGTTGAAGCGTTCATTTCCAGTAATTGTTTGAATTTTTAGGTTTCACTCTGTTTTCTCTTATATTGATACATGTATTTGGATCTCTAAATCCAACACGGTTTGTGCTAGCTTCTTGAAACTTAACACAATAAACTAGTGTCACTTTATATCTCGATGTTTTGTTTCCTCTTGATGTAGCCCTAAGCAGTGACTGGCGAGAAACACTTTC
Organism: Spermophilus citellus; assembly: GCF_964194105.1. Taxonomy (NCBI): domain Eukaryota; kingdom Metazoa; phylum Chordata; class Mammalia; order Rodentia; family Sciuridae; genus Spermophilus; species Spermophilus citellus. The sequence continues at coordinate 42,934,721 of NC_138187.1, read as the reverse complement.
ATGGAAAGGGGTTGCCAATTTTCCAAAATTACGAATCTCCAGAAATCTCAGCAAATATTTTTTCACCCAAACTGGATGATACTTTCAGGTAATGATCAGTACACTAAGCCGACTTGGTTCCCCAAACTTCGTTATTCTATGTTGAAGCGTTCATTTCCAGTAACAGTTTGAATTTTTAGGTTTCACTCTGTTTTCTCCTATATTGATACATGTATTTGGAACTTTAAATCCAACACAGTTTGTGCTAGCTTCTTGAAACCCTTCACAATGAAGTAGTTTCACGTTCTATCTCAATGTTTTGTTTCCTCTTGATGTAGCCCTAAGCAGTGACTGGCGAGAAACACTTTCATGGAAAGGGGTTGCCAAGCTTCCCAAAATTACGAATCTCCCGAAATCTCAGCAAATATTTTTTCACCCAATCTGGATGATACTTTCAGGTAATGATCAGTACACTAAGCCGACTTGGTTCCCCAACTTTCGTTCTTCTATGTTGAAGCGTTCATTTCCAGTAACAGTTTGAATTTTTAGGTTTCACTCGGTTTTCTCCTATATTGATACATGTGTTTGGAACTCTAATTCCAACACGGTTTGTGCTAGCTTCTTGAAACTTGACACAATAAAGTAGTTTCACATTCTATCTCGATGTTTTGTTTCCTCTTGATGTAGCCCTAAGCAGTGACTGGCGAGAAACAGTCTCATGGACAAAGGTTGCCAAGCTTCTAAAAATTACGAACCTACAGAATTTTCAGCAAATATTTTTTCACCCTAACTGGATTATACTTTCAGGTAATGATCAGTACACTAAGCCGTCTTGGTTCCCCAAATTTCGTTCTTCTATGTTGAAGCGTTCATTTCCAGTAACAGTTTGAATTTTTAGGTTTCACTCTGTTATCTCCTATATTGATTCATGTATTTGGAACTCTAAATCCAACACGGTTTGTGGTAGCTTCTTGAAACTTGACACAATAAAGTAGTTTCACGTTCTATCTCGATGTTTTGTTTCCTCTTGATGTAGCCCTAAGCAGTGACTGGCGAGAAACACTTTCATGGAAAGGGGTTGCCAAGCTTCCAAAAATTACGAATCTCCAGAAATCTCAGCAAATATTTTTTCACCCAAACTGGATGATAATTTCAGGTAATGATCAGTACACTAAGCCGACTTGGTTCCCCAAATTTCGTTCTTCTATGTTGAAGCGTTCATTTCCAGTAATAGTTTGAATTTTTAGGTTTCACTCTGTTTTCTCCTATATTGATACATGTATTTGGAACTCTAAATCCAACACGGTTTGTGCTAGCTTCCTGAAACTTGACACAATAAAGTAGTTTCACGTTCTATCTCTATGTTTTGTTTCCTCTTGATGTAGCCCTAAGCAGTGACTGGCGAGAAACACTTTCATGGAAACGGGTTGCCAAGCTTCCAAAAATTATGAATCTCCAGAAATCTCAGCAAATATTTTTTCACCCAAACTGGACGATACTTTCAGGTAATGTTCAGTACACTAAGGCGACTTGGTTTCCCAAATTTCGTTCTTCTATGTTGAAGCGTTCATTTGCAGTAACACTTTGAATTTTTAGGTTTCACTCTGTTTTCTCCTATATTGATACATGTATTTGGAACTCTAAATCCAACACGGTTTGTGCTAGCTTCTTGAAACATGACACAATAAAGTAGTTTCACATTCTATCTCAATGTTTTGTTTCCTCTTGATGTAGCCCTAAGCAGTGACTTGCGAGAAACACTTTCAAGGAAACGGGTTGCCAAGCTTCCAAAAATTACGAATCTCCAGAAATCTCAGCAAATATTTTTTCACCCAATCTGTATGATACTTTCAGGTAATGATCAGTACACTAAGCCGACTTGGTTCCCCAAATTTCGTTCTTCTATGTTGAAGCGTTCATTTCCAGTACCAGTTTGAATTTTTAGGTTTCACTCTGTTTTCTCCTATATTGATACATGTATTTGGAACTCTAAATCCAACACGGTTTGTGCTAGCTTCTGGAAACTTGACACAATAAAGTAGTTTCACGTTCTATCTCTATGTTTTGTTTCCTCTTGATGTAGCCCTAAGCAGTGACTGACGAGAAACACTTTCATGGAAAGGGGTTGCCAAACTTCCAAAAATTACGAATCTCCCGAAATCTCAGCAAATATTTTATCACCCAAACTGGATGATACGTTCAGGTAATGATCAGTACACTAAGGCGACTTGGTTCCCCAAATTTCGTTCTTCTATGTTGAAGCGTTTATTTCCAGTAATTGTTTGAATTTTTAGGTTTCACTCTGTTTTCTCCTATATTGATACATGTATTTGGAACTCTAAATCCAACACGGTTTGTGCTAGCTTCTTGAAACTTAACACAATAAACTAGTGTCACTTTATATCTCGATGTTTTGTTTCCTCTTGATGTAGCCCTAAGCAGTGACTGGCGAGAAACACTTTCATGGAAAGGGGTTGCCAATTTCCCAAAATTACGAATCTCCAGAAATCTCAGCAAATATTTTTTCACCCAAACTGGATGATACTTTCAGGTAATGATCAGTACACTAAGCCGACTTGGTTCCCCAAACTTCGTTATTCTATGTTGAAGCGTTCATTTCCAGTGACAGTTTGAATTTTTAGGATTCACTCTGTTTTCTCCTATATTGATACATGTATTTGGAACTTTAAATCCAACACAGTTTGTGCTAGCTTCTTGAAACCCTTCACAATGAAGTAGTTTCACGTTCTATCTCAATGTTTTGTTTCCTCTTGATGTAGCCCTAAGCAGTGACTGGCGAGAAACACTTTCATGGAAAGGGGTTGCCAAGCTTCCCAAAATTACGAATCTCCCGAAATCTCAGCAAATATTTTTTCACCCAATCTGGATGATACTTTCAGGTAATGATCAGTACACTAAGCCGACTTGGTTCCCCAACTTTCGTTCTTCTATGTTGAAGCGTTCATTTCCAGTAACAGTTTGAATTTTTAGGTTTCACTCGGTTTTCTCCTATATTGATACATGTGTTTGGAACTCTAATTCCAACACGGTTTGTGCTAGCTTCTTGAAACTTGACACAATAAAGTAGTTTCACATTCTATCTCGATGTTTTGTTTCCTCTTGATGTAGCCCTAAGCAGTGACTGGCGAGAAACAGTTTCATGGAAAAAGGTTGCCAAGCTTCTAAAATATACGAACCTACAGAATTTTCAGCAAATATTTTTTCACCCAAACTGGATTATACTTTCAGGTAATGATCAGTACACTAAGCCGACTTGGTTCCCCAAATTTCGTGCTTCTATGTTGAAGCGTTCATTTCCAATAACAGTTTGAATTTTTAGGTTTCACTCGGTTATCTCCTATATTGATTCATGTATTTGGAACTCTAAATCCAACACGGTTTGTGCTAGCTTCTTGAAACTTGACACAATAAAGTAGTTTCACGTTCTATCTCGATGTTTTGTTTCCTCTTGATGTAGCCCTAAGCAGTGACTGGCGAGAAACACTTCCATGGAAAGGGGTTGCCAAGCTTCCAAAAATTACGAATCTCCAGAAATCTCAGCAAATATTTTTTCACCCAATCTGTATGATACTTTCAGGTAATGATCAGTACACTAAGCCGACTTGGTTCCCCAAATTTCGTTCTTCTATGTTGAAGCGTTCATTTCCAGTACCAGTTTGAATTTTTAGGTTTCACTCTGTTTTCTCCTATATTGATAGATGTATTTGGAACTCTAAATCCAACACGGTTTGTGCTAGCTTCTGGAAACTTGACACAATAAAGTAGTTTCACGTTCTATCTCTATGTTTTGTTTCCTCTTGATGTAGCCCTAAGCAGTGACTGGCGAGAAACACTATCATTTAAAGGGGTTGCCAAGCTTCCAAAAATTACGAATCTCCAGAAATCTCAGCAAATATTTTTTCACCCAAACTGGACGATACTTTCAGGTAATGTTCAGTATAATAAGGCAACTTGGTTCCCCAAATTTCGATCTTCTATGTTGAAGCGTTCATTTCCAGTAACTGTTTGAATTTTTAGGTTTCACTCTGTTTTTTCCTATATTGATACATGTATTTGGAACTCTAAATACAACACGGTTTGTGCTAGCTTCTTTCAACTTGACACAATAAAGTAGTTTCACGTTCTATCTCAATATTTTGTTTCCTCTTGATGTAGCCCTAAGCAGTGACTGGCGAGAAACACTTTCAGGGAAACGGGTTGCCAAGCTTCCAAAAAATACGAATCTCCAGAAATCTCAGCAAATATTTTTTCATCCAAACTGGACGATACTTTCAGGTAATGTTCAGTATACTAAGGCGACTTGGTTCCCCAAATTTCGTTCTTCTATGTTGAAACTTTCATTTGCAGTAACACTTTGAATTTTTAGGTTTCACTCTGTTTTCTCCTATATTGGTAGATGTATTTGGAACTCTAAATCCAACACGGTTTGTGCTAGCTTCTTGAAAATTGACACAATAAAGTAGTTTCAAGTTCTATCTCTATGTTTTGTTTCCTCTTGATGTAGCCCTAAGCAGTGACTGGCGAGAAACACTTTCATGGAAAGGGGTTGCCAAACTTCCAAAAATTACGAATCTCCAGAAATCTCAGCAAATATTTTATCACCCAAACTGGATGATACGTTCAGGTAATGATCAGTACACTAAGGCGACTTGGTTCCCCAAATTTCGTTCTTCTATGTTGAAGCGTTCATTTCCAGTAATTGTTTGAATTTTTAGGTTTCACTCTGTTTTCTCCTATATTGATACATGTATTTGGAACTTTAAATCCAACACAGTTTGTGCTAGCTTCTTGAAACCCTTAACAATGAAGTAGTTTCAGGTTCTATCTCAATGTTTTGTTTCCTCTTGATGTAGCCCTAAGCAGTGACTGGCGAGAAACACTTTCATGGAAAGGGGTTGCAAGCTTCCCAAAATTACGAATCTCCCGAAATCTCAGCAAATATTTTTTCACCCAATCTGGATGATACTTTCAGGTAATGATCAGTACACTAAGCCGACTTGGTTCCCCAACTTTCGTTCTTCTATGTTGAAGCGTTCATTTCCAGTAACAGTTTGAATTTTTAGGTTTCACTCGGTTTTCTCCTATATTGATACATGTGTTTGGAACTCTAATTCCAACACGGTTTGTGCTAGCTTCTTGAAACTTGACACAATAAAGTAGTTTCACATTCTATCTCGATGTTTTGTTTCCTCTTGATGTAGCCCTAAGCAGTGACTGGCGAGAAACAGTTTCATGGAAAAAGGTTGCCAAGCTTCTAAAAATTACGAACCTACAGAATTTTCAGCAAATATTTTTTCACCCAAACTGGATTATACTTTCAGGTAATGATCAGTACACTAAGCCGACTTGGTTCCCCAAATTTCGCTCTTCTATGTTGAAGCGTTCATTTCCAATAACAGTTTGAATTTTTAGGTTTCACTCGGTTATCTCCTATATTGATTCATGCATTTGGAACTCTAAATCCAACACGGTTTGTGCTAGCTTCTTGAAACTTGACACAATAAAGTAGTTTCACGTTCTATCTCGATGTTTTGTTTCCTCTTGATGTAGCCCTAAGCAGTGACTGGCGAGAAATACTTTCATGGAAAGGGGTTGCCAAGCTTCCAAAAATTACGAATCTCCAGAAATCTCAGCAAATATTTTTTCACCCAAACTGGATGATACTTTCAGGTAATGATCAGTACACTAAGCCGACTTGGTTCCCCAAATTTCGTTCTTCTATGTTGAAGCGTTCATTTCCAGTAATAGTTTGAATTTTTAGGTTTCACTCTGTTTTCTCCTATATTGATAGATGTATTTGGAACTCTAAATCCAAAACGGTTTGTGCTAGCTTCTTGAAACTTGACACAATAAAGTAGTTTCACGTTCTATCTCAATATTTTGTTTCCTCTTGATGTAGCTTTAAGCAGTGACTGGCGAGAAACACTTTCAGGGAAACGGGTTGCCAAGCTTCCAAAAATTACGAATCTCCAGAAATCTCAGCAAATATTTTTTCATCCAAACTGGACGATACTTTCAAGTAATGTTCAGTATACTAAGGCGACTTGGTTCCCCAAATTTCGTTCTTCTATGTTGAAGCTTTCATTTGCAGTAACACTTTGAATTTTTAGGTTTCACTCTGTTTTCTCCTATATTGGTAGATGTATTGGGAACTCTAAATCCAACACAGTTTGTGCTAGCTTCTTGAAACTTGACACAATAAAGTAGTTTCACGTTCTATCTCTATGTTTTGTTTCCTCTTGATGTAGCCCGAAGCAGTGACTGACGAGAAACACTTTCATGGAAAGGGGTTGCCAAACTTCCAAAAATTACGAATCTACAGAAATCTCAGCAAATATTTTATCACCCAAACTGGATGATACGTTCAGGTAATGATCATTACACTAAGGCGACTTGGTTCCCCAAATTTCGTTCTTCTATGTTGAAGCGTTCATTTCCAGTAATAGTTTGAATTTTTAGGTTTCACTCTGTTTTCTCCTATATTGATACATGTATTTGGAACTCTAAATCCAACACGGTTTGTGCTAGCTTCTTGAAACTTAACACAATAAACTAGTGTCACTTTATATCTCGATGTTTTGTTTCCTCTTGATGTAGCCCTAAGCAGTGACTGGCGAGAAACACTTTCATGGAAAGGGGTTGCCAATTTCCCAAAATTACGAATCTCCAGAAATCTCAGCAAATATTTTTTCACCCAAACTGGATGATACTTTCAGGTAATGATCAGTACACTAAGCCGACTTGGTTCCCCAAACTTCGTTATTCTATGTTGAAGCGTTCATTTCCAGTAACAGTTTGAATTTTTAGGTTTCACTCTGTTTTCTCCTATATTGATACATGTATTTGGAACTCTAAATCCAACACGGTTTGTGCTAGCTTCTTGAAATTTGACACAATAAAGTAGTTTCCCGTTCTATCTCTATGTTTTGTTTCCTCTTCATGTAGCCCTAAGCAATGACTGGCAAGAAACACTTTCATGGAAAGGGGTTGCCAAGCTTCCAAAAATTTCGAATCTCCAGAAATCTCAGCAAATAATTTTTCACCCAAACTGGATGATACTTTCAGGTAATGAGCAGTACCCTAAGGCGACTTGGTTCCCCAAATTCCGTTCCTCTATGTTGAAGCGTTCATTTCCAGTAACAGTTTGAATTTTTAGGTTTCACTCTGTTTTCTCCTATATTGATACATGTATTTGGAACTCTAAATCCAACACGGTTTGTGCTAGCTTCTTGAAACTTGACACAATAAAGTAGTTTCACGTTCTATCACTATGTTTTGTTTCCTCTTGATGTAGCCCTAAGCAGTGACTGGCGAGAAACACTTTCATGGAAAGAGGTTGCCAAGCTTCCCAAAATTACGAACCTCCAGAATTTTCAGCAAATATTTTTTCACCCAAACTGGATGATACTTTCAGATAATGATCAGCACACTAAGCCGACTTGGTTCCCCAAATTTCATTCTTCTATGTTGAAGCGTTCATTTCCAATAACAGTTTGAATTTTTAGGTTTCACTCTTTTTTCTCCTATATTGATAGATGTATTTGGAACTCTAAATCCCACACCGTTTGTGCTAGCTTCTTGAAACTTGACACAATAAAGTAGTTTCACGTTCTATCTCAATGTTTTGTTTCCTCTTGATGTAGCCCTAAGCATTGACTGGCGAGAAACACTTTCATGGAAAGGGGTTGCCAAACTTCCAAAAATTACGAATCTCTAGAGATCTCAGCAAATATATTTTCACCCAAACTGGATGATACTTTCAGGTGATGATCAGTACACTAAGGCGAATTGGTTCCCCATATTTCGTTCTTCTATGTTGAAGCGTTCATTTCCAGTAACAGTTTGAATTTTTAGGTTTCACTCTGTTTTCTCCTATATTGATACATGTATTTGGAACTCTAAATCCAACACAGTTTGTGCTAGCTTCTTGAAACCCTTCACAATAAAGTAGTTTCACGTTCTATCTCAATGATTTGTTTCCCCTTGATGTAGCCCTAAGCAGTGACTGGCGAGAAACACTTTCATGGAAAGGGGTTGCCAAGATTCCAAAAATTACGAATCTCCCGAAATCTCAGCAAATATTTTTTCACACAAACTGGATTATACTTTCAGGTAATGATCAGTACACTAAGCCGACTTGGTTCCCCAAATTTCGTTCTTCTATGTTGAAGCGTTCATTTGCAGTAACACTTTGAATTTTTAGGTTTCACTCTGTTTTCTCCTATATTGATACATGTATTTGGAACTCTAAATCCAACACGGTTTGTGCTAGCTTCTTGAAACATGACACAATAAAGTAGTTTCACGTTCTATCTCAATGTTTTGTTTCCTCTTGATGTAGCCCTAAGCAGTGACTTGCGAGAAACACTTTCAAGGAAACGGGTTGCCAAGCTTCCAAAAATTACGAATCTCCAGAATTCTCAGCAAATATTTTTTCACCCAATCTGTATGATACTTTCAGGTAATGATCAGTACACTAAGCCGACTTGGTTCCCCAAATTTCGTTCTTCTATGTTGAAGCGTTCATTTCCAGTACCAGTTTGAATTTTTAGGTTTCACTCTGTTTTCTCCTATATTGATAGATGTATTTGGAACTCTAAATCCAACACGGTTTGTGCTAGCTTCTGGAAACTTGACACAATAAAGTAGTTTCACGTTCTATCTCTATGTTTTGTTTCCTCTTGATGTAGCCCTAAGCAGTGACTGACGAGAAACACTTTCATGGAAATGGGTTGCCAAACTTCCAAAAATTACGAATCTCCAGAAATCTCAGCAAATATTTTATCACCCAAACTGGATGGTACGTTCAGGTAATGATCAGTCCACTAAGGCGACTTGGTTCCCCAAATTTCGTTCTTCTATGTTGAAGCGTTCATTTCCAGTAATTGTTTGAATTTTTAGGTTTCACTCTGTTTTCTCCTATATTGATACATGTATTTGGAACTCTAAATCCAACACGGTTTGTGCTAGCTTCTTGAAACTTAACACAATAAACTAGTGTCACTTTATATCTCGATGTTTTGTTTCCTCTTGATGTAGCCCTAAGCAGTGACTGGCGAGAAACACTTTCATGGAAAGGGGTTGCCAATTTCCCAAAATTACGAATCTCCAGAAATCTCAGCAAATATTTTTTCACCCAAACTGGATGATACTTTCAGGTAATGATCAGTACACTAAGCCGACTTGGTTCCCCAAACTTCGTTATTCTATGTTGAAGCGTTCATTTCCAGTAACAGTTTGAATTTTTAGGTTTCACTCTGTTTTCTCCTATATTGATACATGTATTTGGAACTTTAAATCCAACACAGTTTGTGCTAGCTTCTTGAAACCCTTCACAATGAAGTAGTTTCACGTTCTATCTCAATGTTTTGTTTCCTCTTGATGTAGCCCTAAGCAGTGACTGGCGAGAAACACTTTCATGGAAAGGGGTTGCCAAGCTTCCCAAAATTACGAATCTCCCGAAATCTCAGCAAATATTTTTTCACCCAATCTGGATGATACTTTCAGGTAATGATCAGTACACTAAGCCGACTTGGTTCCCCAACTTTCGTTCTTCTATGTTGAAGCGTTCATTTCCAGTAACAGTTTGAATTTTTAGGTTTCACTCGGTTTTCTCCTATATTGATACATGTGTTTGGAACTCTAATTCCAACACGGTTTGTGCTAGCTTCTTGAAACTTGACACAATAAAGTAGTTTCACGTTCTATCTCGATGTTTTGTTTCCTCTTGATGTAGCCCTAAGCAGTGACTGGCGAGAAACAGTTTCATGGAAAAAGGTTGCCAAGCTTCTAAAAATTACGAACCTACAGAATTTTCAGCAAATATTTTTTCACCCAAACTGGATTATACTTTCAGGTAATGATCAGTACACTAAGCCGACTTGGTTCCCCAAATTTCGTGCTTCTATGTTGAAGCGTTCATTTCCAATAACAGTTTGAATTTTTAGGTTTCACTCGGTTATCTCCTATATTGATTCATGTATTTGGAACTCTAAATCCAACACGGTTTGTGCTAGCTTCTTGAAACTTGACACAATAAAGTAGTTAAACGTACTATCTCGATGTTTTGTTTCCTCTTGATGTAGCCCTAAGCAGTGACTGGCGAGAAACACTTTCATGGAAAGGGGTTGCCAAGCTTCCAAAAATTACGAATCTCCAGAAATCTCAGCAAATATTTTTTCACCCAAACTGGATGATACTTTCAGGTAATGATCAGTACACTAAGCCAACTTGGTTCCCCAAATTTCGTTCTTCTATGTTGAAGCGTTCATTTCCAGTAATAGTTTGAATTTTTAGGTTTCACTCTGTTTTCTTCTATATTGATAGATGTATTTGGAACTCTAAATCCAAAACGGTTTGTGCTAGCTTCTTGAAACTTGACACAATAAAGTAGTTTCACGTTCTATCTCTATGTTTTGTTTCCTCTTGATGTAGCCCTAAGCAGTGACTGGCGAGAAACACTTTCATGGAAACGGGTTGCCAAGCTTCCAAAAATTATGAATCTCCAGAAATCTCAGCAAATATTTTTTCACCCAAACTGGACGATACTTTCAGGTAATGTTCAGTACACTAAGGCGACTTGGTTCCCCAAATTTCGTTCTTCTATGTTGAAGCGTTCATTTGCAGTAACACTTTGAATTTTTAGGTTTCACTCTGTTTTCTCCTATATTGATACATGTATTTGGAACTCTAAATCCAACACGGTTTGTGCTAGCTTCTTGAAAATTGACACAATAAAGTAGTTTCAAGTTCTATCTCTATGTTTTGTTTCCTCTTGATGTAGCCCTAAGCAGTGACTGACGAGAAACACTTTCATGGAAAGGGGTTGCCAAACTTCCAAAAATTACGAATCTCCAGAAATCTCAGCAAATATTTTATCACCCAAACTGGATGATACGTTCAGGTAATGATCAGTACACTAAGGCGACTTGGTTCCCCAAATTTCGTTCTTCTATGTTGAAGCGTTCATTTCCAGTAATTGTTTGAATTTTTAGGTTTCACTCTGTTTTCTCCTATATTGATACATGTATTTGGAACTCTAAATCCAACACGGTTTGTGCTAGCTTCTTGAAACTTAACACAATAAACTAGTGTCACTTTATATCTCGATGTTTTGTTTCCTCTTGATGTAGCCCTAAGCAGTGACTGGCGAGAAACACTTTCATGGAAAGGGGTTGCCAATTTCCCAAAATTACGAATCTCCAGAAATCTCAGCAAATATTTTTTCACCCAAACTGGATGATACTTTCAGGTAATGATCAGTACACTAAGCCGACTTGGTTCCCCAAACTTCGTTATTCTATGTTGAAGCGTTCATTTCCAGTAACAGTTTGAATTTTTAGGTTTCACTCTGTTTTCTCCTATATTGATACATGTATTTGGAACTTTAAATCCAACACAGTTTGTGCTAGCTTCTTGAAACCCTTCACAATGAAGTAGTTTCACGTTCTATCTCAATGTTTTGTTTCCTCTTGATGTAGCCCTAAGCAGTGACTGGCGAGAAACACTTTCATGGAAAGGGGTTGCCAAGCTTCCCAAAATTACGAATCTCCCGAAATCTCAGCAAATATTTTTTCACCCAATCTGGATGATACTTTCAGGTAATGATCAGTACACTAAGCCGACTTGGTTCCCCAACTTTCGTTCTTCTATGTTGAAGCGTTCATTTCCAGTAACAGTTTGAATTTTTAGGTTTCACTCGGTTTTCTCCTATATTGATACATGTGTTTGGAACTCTAATTCCAACACGGTTTGTGCTAGCTTCTTGAAACTTGACACAATAAAGTAGTTTCACATTCTATCTCGATGTTTTGTTTACTCTTGATGTAGCCCTAAGCAGTGACTGGCGAGAAACAGTTTCATGGAAAAAGATTGCCAAGCTTCTAAAAATTACGAACCTACAGAATTTTCAGCAAATATTTTTTCACCCAAACTGGATTATACTTTCAGGTAATGATCAGTACACTAAGCCGACTTGGTTCCCCAAATTTCGTTCTTCTATGTTGAAGCGTTCATTTCCAATAACAGTTTGAATTTTTAGGTTTCACTCGGTTATCTCCTATATTGATTCACGTATTTGGAACTCTAAATCCAACACGGTTTGTGCTAGCTTCTTGAAACTTGACACAATAAAGTAGTTTCACGTTCTATCTCGATGTTTTGTTTCCTCTTGATGTAGCCCTAAGCAGTGACTGGCGAGAAACACTTTCATGGAAAGGGGTTGCCAAGCTTCCAAAAATTACGAATCTCCAGAAATCTCAGCAAATATTTTTTCACCCAAACTGGATGATACTTTCAGGTAATGATCAGTACACTAAGCCGACTTGGTTCCCCAAATTTCGTTCTTCTATGTTGAAGCGTTCATTTCCAGTAATAGTTTGAATTTTTAGGTTTCACTCTGTTTTCTCCTATATTGATAGATGTATTTGGAACTCTAAATCCAAAACGGTTTGTGCTAGCTTCTTGAAACTTGACACAATAAAGTAGTTTCACGTTCTATCTCTATGTTTTGTTTCCTCTTGATGTAGCCCTAAGCAGTGACTGGCGAGAAACACTTTCATGGAAACGGGTTGCCAAGCTTCCAAAAATTATGAATCTCCAGAAATCTCAGCAAATATTTTTTCACCCAAACTGGACGATACTTTCAGGTAATGTTCAGTACACTAAGGCGACTTGGTTTCCCAAATTTCGTTCTTCTATGTTGAAGCGTTCATTTGCAGTAACACCTTGAATTTTTAGGTTTCACTCTGTTTTCTCCTATATTGATACATGTATTTGGAACTCTAAATCCAACACGGTTTGTGCTAGCTTCTTGAAACATGACACAATAAAGTAGTTTCACGTTCTATCTCAATGTTTTGTTTCCTCTTGATGTAGCCCTAAGCAGTGACTGGCGAGAAACACTTTCAGGGAAACGGGTTGCCAAGCTTCCAAAAATTACGAATCTCCAGAAATCTCAGCAAATATTTTTTCACCCAATCTGTATGATACTTTCAGGTAATGATCAGTACACTAAGCCGACTTGGTTCCCCAAATTTCGTTCTTCTATGTTGAAGCGTTCATTTCCAGTACCAGTTTGAATTTTTAGGTTTCACTCTGTTTTCTCCTATATTGATAGATGTATTTGGAACTCTAAATCCAACACGGTTTGTGCTAGCTTCTGGAAACTTGACACAATAAAGTAGTTTCACGTTCTATCTCTATGTTTTGTTTCCTCTTGATGTAGCCCTAAGCAGTGACTGGCGAGAAACACTATCATTTAAAGGGGTTGCCAAGCTTCCAAAAATTACGAATCTCCAGAAATCTCAGCAAATATTTTTTCACCCAAACTGGACGATACTTTCAGGTAATGTTCAGTATAATAAGGCAACTTGGTTCCCCAAATTTCGATCTTCTATGTTGAAGCGTTCATTTCCAGTAACTGTTTGAATTTTTAGGTTTCACTCTGTTTTCTCCTATATTGATACATGTATTTGGAACTCTAAATCCAACACGGTTTGTGCTAGCTTCTTGCAACTTGACACAATAAAGTAGTTTCACGTTCTATCTCAATATTTTGTTTCCTCTTGATGTAGCCCTAAGCAGTGACTGGCGAGAAACACTTTCAGGGAAACGGGTTGCCAAGCTTCCAAAAATTACGAATCTCCAGAAATCTCAGCAAATATTTTTTCATCCAAACTGGACGATACTTTCAAGTAATGTTCAGTATACTAAGGCGACTTGGTTCCCCAAATTTCGTTCTTCTATGTTGAAGCTTTCATTTGCAGTAACACTTTGAATTTTTAGGTTTCACTCTGTTTTCTCCTATATTGATACTTGTATTTGGAACTCTAAATCCAACACGGTTTGTGCTAGCTTCTTGAAACTTAACACAATAAACTAGTGTCACTTTATATCTCGATGTTTTGTTTCCTCTTGATGTAGCCCTAAGCAGTGACTGGCGAGAAACACTTTCATGGAAAGGGGTTGCCAATTTCCCAAAATTACGAATCTCCAGAAATCTCAGCAAATATTTTTTCACCCAAACTGGATGATACTTTCAGGTAATGATCAGTACACTAAGCCGACTTGGTTCCCCAAACTTCGTTCTTCTATGTTGAAGCGTTCATTTCCAGTAACAGTTTGAATTTTTAGGTTTCACTCTGTTTTCTCCTATATTGATACATGTATTTGGAACTCTAAATCCAACACGGTTTGTGCTAGCTTCTTGAAACATGACACAATAAAGTAGTTTCACGTTCTATCTAAATGTTTTGTTTCCTCTTCATGTAGCCCTAAGCAGTGACTGGCGAGAAACACTTTCATGGAAAGGGGTTGCCAGCTTCCAAAAATTACGAATCTCCATAAATCTCAGCAAATATTTTTTCACCCAAACTGGATGATACTTTCAGGTAATGAGCAGTACCCTAAGGCGACTTGGTTCCCCAAATTCCGTTCCTCTATGTTGAAGCGTTCATTTCCAGTAACAGTTTGAATTTTTAGGTTTCACTCTGTTTTCTCCTATATTGATACATGTATTTGGAACTCTAAATCCAACACGGTTTGTGCTAGCTTCTTGAAACCCTTCACAATAAAGTAGTTTCAGGTTCTATCTCAATGTTTTGTTTCCCCTTGATGTAGCCCTAAGCAGTGACTGGCGAGAAACACTTTCATGGAAAGGGGTTGCCAAGATTCCAAAAATTACGAATCTCCCGAAATCTCAGCAAATATTTTTTCACCCAAACTGGATTATACTTTCAGGTAATGATCAGTACACTAAGCCGACTTGGTTCCCCAAATTTCGTTCTTCTATGTTGAAGCGTTCATTCCCAATAACAGTTTGAATTTTTAGGTTTCACTCGGTTTTCTCCTATATTGATACATGTATTTGGAACTCTAAATCCAACACGGTTTGTGCTAGCTTCTTGAAACTTGACACAATAAAGTAGTTTCACGTTCTATCTCGATGTTTTGTTTCCTCTTGATGTAGCCCTAAGCAGTGACTGGCGAGAAACACTTTCATGGAAAGGGGTTGCCAAGCTTCCAAAAATTACGAATCTCCAGAAATCTCAGCAAATATTTTTTCACCCAAACTGGATGATACTTTCAGGTAATGATCAGTACACTAAGGCGACTTGGTTCCCCAAATTTCGTTCTTCTATGTTGAAGCGTTCATTTCCAATAACAGTTTGAATTTTTAGGTTTCACTCTGTTTTCTCCTATATTCGTAGATGTATTTGGAACTCTAAATCCAACACGGTTTGTGCTAGCTTCTTGAAACTTGACACAATAAAGTAGTTTCACGTCTATCTCTATGTATTGTTTCCTCTTGATGTATCCCTAAGCAGTGACTGGCGAGAAACGCTTTCATGGAAAGGGGTTGCCAAGCCTTCAAAAATTAAGAAACTCCAGAAATCTCAGCAAATATTTTTTCACCCAAACTGGACGATACTTTCAGGTAATGTTCAGTATACTAAGGCTTCTTGGTTCCCCATAATTCGTTATTCTATGTTGAAGCGTTCATTTCCAATAACACATTGAATTTTTAGGTTTCACTCTGTTTTCTCCTATATTGATACATGTATTTGGAACTCTAAATCCAACACGGTTTGTGCTAGCTTCTTGAAACTTGACACAATAAAGTAGTTTCACGTTCTGTCTCTATGTTTTGTTTCTTCTTTATGTAACCCTAAGTAGTGACTGGCGAGAAACACTTTCATGGAAAGGGGTTGCCAAGCTTTCCAAAATTACGAATCTCCAGAAATCTCAGCAAATATTTTTTCACCCAAACTGGATGATACTTTCAGGTAATGATCAGTACACTAAGTCGACTTGGTTCCCCGAATTTTGTTCTTCTATGTTGTAGCGTTCATTTCCAGTAACAGTTTGAATTTTTAGGTTTCACTCTGTTTTCTCCTATATTGATACAAGTATTTGGAACTCTAAATCCAACACGGTTTGTGCTAGCTTCTTGAAACTTGACACAATAAAGTAGTTTCCCGTTCTATCTCTATGTTTTGTTTCCTCTTGATGTATCCCTAAGCAGTGACTGGCGAGAAACACTTTCATGGAAAGAGGTTGCCAAGCTTCCAAAAATTACGAATCTCCAGAAATCTCAGCAAATATTTTTTCACCCAAACTGGACGATACTTTCAGGTAATGTTCAGTACACTAAGGCGACTTGGTTTCCCAAATTTCGTTCTTCTATGTTGAAGCGTTCATTTGCAGTAACACTTTGAATTTTTAGGTTTCACTCTGTTTTCTCCTATATTGATACATGTATTTGGAACTCTAAATCCAACACGGTTTGTGCTAGCTTCTTGAAACATGACACAATAAAGTAGTTTCACATTCTATCTCAATGTTTTGTTTCTTCTTGTTGTGGCCCTAAGCAGTGACTGGCGAGAAACACTTTCATGGAAAGGGGTTGCCAAGCTTTCAAAAATTAAGAAACTCCAGAAATCTCAGCAAATATTTTTTCACCCAAACTGGACGATACTTTCAGGTAATGTTCAGTATACTAAGGCTTCTTGGTTCCCCATAATTCGTTATTCTATGTTGAAGCGTTCATTTCCAATAACACTTTGAATTTTTAGGTTTCACTCTGTTTTCTCCTATATTGATACATGTATTTGGAACTCTAAATCCAACACGGTTTGTGCTAGCTTCTTGAAACTTGACACAAGAAAGTAGTTTCATGTTCTGTCTCTATGTTTTGTTTCTTCTTGATGTAACCCTAAGTAGTGACTGGCGAGAAACACTTTCATGGAAAGGGCTTGCCAAGCTTCCAAAAATTACGAATCTCAAGAAATCTCAGCAAGTATTTTTTCACCCAAACTGGATGATACTTTCAGGTAATTATCAGTACACTAAGGCGACTTGGTTCCCCAAATTTCGTTCTTCTATGTTGAAGCGGTCATTTCCAGTAACACTTTGAATTTTTAGGTTTCACTCTTTTTTCTCCTATATTGATACATGTATTTGGATCTCTAAATCCAACACGGTTTGTGCTAGCTTCTTGAAACTTGACACAATAAAGTTTTTTCATGTTCTATCTCTATGTTTTGTTTCCTCTTGATGTAGCCCTAAGCAGTGACTGGCGAGAAACCCTTTCATAAAAAGGGGATGCCAAGCTTCTAAAAATTACGAATCTCCAGGACTCTCAGCAAATATTTTTTCACCCAAACTGGACGATACTTTCAGGTAATATTCAGTATACTAAGGCGACTTGGATCCCCAAATTTCGTTCTTCTATGTTGAAGCGTTATTTTCCAGTAACAGTTTGAATTTTTAGCTTTCACTCAGTTTTCTCCTATATTGATAGATGTATTTGGAACTCCAAATCCAACAATGTTTGTGCTAGCTTCTTGAAACTTGACACAATAACGTGGTTTCCCGTTCAATCTCTATGTTTTGTTTCCTCTTCATGTAGCCCTAAGTAGTGACTGGCGAGAAACACTTTCATGGAAAGGGGTTGCCAATCTTCCCAAAATTACGAATCTCAAGAAATCTCAGAAAATATTTTTTCACCCAAACTGGATGATACTTTCAGGTACTGAACAGTACACTAAGGCGAAATGGTTCCCCAAATTTGTTCTTCTATGTTGAAGCGTTCACTTCCAGTAACAGTTTGAATTTTTAGGGTTCAATCTGTTTTCTCCTATATTGATACATGTATTTGGAACTCTAAATCCCACACGGTTTGTGCTAGCTTCTTGAAACTTGACACAATAAAGTAGTTTCCTGTTCTATCTCTATGTTTTGTTTCCTATTGATGTAGCCCTAAGTAGTAACTGGCGAGAAACAGTGTCATGGAAAGGGGATGCCAAGCTTCCAAAAATTACGAATCTCCAGAAATCTCAGCAAATATTTTTTCACCCAAACTGGATGATACTTTCAGGTAACGATCAGTACGCTAAGGCGACTTGGTTCCCCAAATTTCGTTCTTCTATGTTGAAGCGTTCATTTCCAGTAACAGTTTGAATTTTTAGGTTTCACTCTGTTTTCTCCTATATTGATACATGTATTTGGAACCCTAAATCCAACAAGGTTTGTGCTGGCTTCTTGAAACTTGACACAATAAAGTAGTTTCACGTTCTATCTCTATGTTTTGTTTCCACTTGATCTACCCCTAAGTAGTGACTGGCGAGAAACACATTTATGGAAAGGGGTTGCCAAGCTTCCAAAAATTACGAATCTCCAGAAATCTCAGCAAATATTTTTTCACCCAAACTGCATGATACTTTCAGGTAATGATCAGTACCCTAAGGCGACTTGGTTCCCCAAATTTCGTTCCTCTATGTTGAAGCGTTCATTTCCAGTAACAGTTTGAATTTTTAGGTTTCACTCTGTTTACTCCTATATTGATACATGTATTTGGAACTCAAAATCCAACACGGTTTGTGCTAGCTTCTTGAAACTTGACACAATAAAGTAGTTTCATGTTCTATCTCAATGTTTTGTTTCCTCTTGATATAGCCCTAAGCAGTGACTGGCCAGAAACACGTTCATAAAAAGGGGTGGCCAAGCTACCAAAAATTACGAATCTCCAGGAATCTCAGCAAATATTTTTTCACTCAAACTGGACGATACTTTCAGGTAATAATCAGTATACTAAGGCGACTTGGATCCCCAAATTTCGTTCTTCTATGTTAAAGCGTTCATTTCCAGTAACAGTTTGAATTTTTAGGTTTCACTCTGTTTTCTCCTATATTGATAGATGTATTTGGAACTCCACATCCAACACTGTTTGTGCTAGCTTCATGAAACTTGACACAAGAAAGTAGTTTCCCGTTCTATCTCTATGTTTTGTTTCCTCTTGATGTATCCCTAAGCAGTGACTGGCGAGAAACACTTTCATGGAAAGAGGTTGCCAAGCTTCCAAAAATTACGAATCTCCAGAAATCTCAGCAAATATTTTTTCACCCAAACTGGACGATACTTTCAGGTAATGTTCAGTACACTAAGGCGACTTGGTTTCCCAAATTTCGTTCTTCTATGTTGAAGCGTTCATTTGCAGTAACACTTTGAATTTTTAGGTTTCACTCTGTTTTCTCCTATATTGATACATGTATTTGGAACTCTAAATCCAACACGGTTTGTGCTAGCTTCTTGAAACATGACACAATAAAGTAGTTTCACATTCTATCTCAATGTTTTGTTTCTTCTTGTTGTGGCCCTAAGCAGTGACTGGCGAGAAACACTTTCATGGAAAGGGGTTGCCAAGCTTTCAAAAATTAAGAAACTCCAGAAATCTCAGCAAATATTTTTTCACCCAAACTGGACGATACTTTCAGGTAATGTTCAGTATACTAAGGCTTCTTGGTTCCCCATAATTCGTTATTCTATGTTGAAGCGTTCATTTCCAATAACACTTTGAATTTTTAGGTTTCAATCTGTTTTCTCCTATATTGATACATGTATTTGGAACCCTAAATCCAACAAGGTTTGTGCTGGCTTCTTGAAACTTGACACAATAAAGTAGTTTCACTTTCTATCTCTATGTTTTGTTTCCACTTGATCTACCCCTAAGTAGTGACTGGCGAGAAACACATTTATGGAAAGGGGTTGCCAAGCTTCCAAAAATTACGAATCTCCAGAAATCTCAGCAAATATTTTTTCACCCAAACTGGATGATACTTTCAGGTAATGATCAGTACCCTAAGGCGACTTGGTTCCCCAAATTTCGTTCCTCTATGTTGAAGCGTTCATTACCAGTAACAGTTTGAATTTTTAGGTTTCACTCTGTTTTCTCCTATATTGATACATGTATTTGGAACTCTAAATCCAACACGGTTTGTGCTAGCTTCTTGCAACTTGACACAATAAAGTAGTTTCACGTTCTATCTCTATGTTTTGTTTCCTCTTGATGTAGCCCTAAGCAGTGACTGGCGAGAAACACTTTCATGGAAAGGGGTTGCCAAGCTTCCAAAAATTACGAATCTCCAGAAATCTCAGCAAATATTTTTTCACCCAAACTGGATGATACTTTCAGGTAATGATCAGTACACTAAGGCGACTTGGTTCCCCAAATTTCGTTCTTCTATGTTGAAGTGTTCATTTCCAGTAACAGTTTGAATTTTTAGGTTTCACTCTGTTTTCTCCTATATTGGTAGAATTTTTGGATCTCTAAGTCCATAACGGTTTGTGCTAGCTTCTTGAAACTTGACACAATAAAGTAGTTTCACATTCTATCTCTATGTTTTGTTTCCTCTTGATGTAGTCCTAAGCAGTGACTGGCGAGATACACCTTTATGGAAAGGGGTTGCCAACCTTCCAAAAATTACGAATCTCCAGAAATTTCAGCAAATATTTTTTCACCCAAACTAGATGATACTTTCAGGTAATGATCAGTACACTAAGCCGACTTGGTTCCCCAAATTTCGTTCTTCTATATTGAAGCGTTCATTTCCAGTAACAGTTTGAATTTTTAGATTTCACTCTGTTTTCTCCTATATTGTTAGATGTATTTGGAACTCTAAATCCAACATGGTTTGTGCTAGCTTCTTGAAACTTGACACAATAAAGTAGTTTCACTTTCTATTTTTATGTTTGTTTCCTCTTGATGTAGCCCTAAGCAGTGACTGGCGAGAAACACTTTTATTGAAAGGGGTTGCCAAGCTTCCCAAAATTACGAATCTCCAGAAATCTCAGCAAATATTTTTTCACCCAAACTGGATGATACATTCAGGCAATGATCAGTACACTAAGGCGACTTGGTTCCCCAAATTTCGTTCTTCTATGTTGAAGCGTTCATTTCCAGTAACAGTTTGAATTTTTAGGTTTCACTGTGTTTTCTCCTATATTGGTAGATGTTTTTGGATCTCTAAGTCCAACACGGTTTGTGCTAGATTCTTGAAACTTGACACAATAAAGTAGTTTCACGTTCTATCTCTATGTTTTGTTTCCTCTTGATGTAGCCCTAAGCAGTGACTGGCGAGAAAAACTTTCATGGAAAGGGGTTGCAAGCTCCCAAAATTACGAATCTCCCGAAATCTCAGCAAATATTTTTTCACCCAAACTGGATGATACATTCAGATAATGATCAGTACACTAAGGTGACTTGGTTCCCCAAATTTTGTTCTTCTATGTTGAAGCGTTCATTTCCAGTAACAGTTTGAATTTTTAGGTTTCACTCTGTTTTCTCCTATATTGATACATGTATTTGGAACTCTAAATCCAACACGGTTTGTGCTAGCTTCTTGAAACTTGACACAATAAAGTAGTTTCACGTTCTATCTCTATGTTTTGTTTCCTCTTGATGTAGCCCTAAGCAGTGACTGGCGAGAAACACTTTCATGGAAAGGGGTTTTCAAGCTTCCAAAAATTACGAATCTCCAGAAATCTCAGCAAATATTTTTTCACCCAAACTGGATGATACTTTCAGGTAATGATCAGTACACTAAGGCGACTTGGTTCCCCAAATTTCGTTCTTCTATGTTGAAGCATTCATTTCCAGTAACAGTTTGAATTTTTAGGTTTCACTCTGTTTTCTCCTATATTGATACAGGTATTTGGAACTCTAAATCCAACACGGTTTGTGCTAGCTTCTTGAAACTTGACACAATAAAGTAGTTTCACATTCTCTCTCTATGTTTTGTTTCCTCTTGATGTAGCCCTAAGCAGTGACTGGCAAGAAACACTTACATGGAAAGGGGTTGCCAAGCTTCCAAAAATTACGAATCTCCAGAAATCTCAGCAAATATTTTTTCACCCAAACTGGATGATACTTTCAGGTAATGATCAGTACACTAAGGTGACTTGGTTCACCAAATTTCGTTCTTCTATGTTGAAGCGTTCATTTCCAGTAACAGTTTGAATTTTTAGGTTTCACTCTGTTTTCTCCTATATTATACATGTATTTGGAACTCTAAATCCAACACGGTTTGTGCTAGCTTCTTGAAACTTGACACAATAAAGAAGTTTCACGTTCTATATTTATGTTTGTTTCCTCTTGAGGTAGACCTAAGCAGTGACTGGCGAGAAACACTTTCATGGAAAGGGGTTGTCAAGCTTCCCAAAATTACGAATCTCCAGAAATCTCAGCAAATATTTTTTCACCCAAACTGGATGATACTTTCAGGCAATGATCAGTACACTAAGGCGACTTGGTTCCCCAAATTTCGTTCTTCTATGTTGAAGCGTTCATTTCCAGTAACAGTTTGAATTTTTAGGTTTCACTCTGTTTTCTCCTATATTGGTAGATGTTTTTGGATCTCTAAGTCCAACAAGGTTTATGCTAGCTTCTTGAAACTTGACACAATAAAGTAGTTTCACGTTCTATCTCTATGTTTTGTTTCCTCTTGATGTAGCCCTAAGCAGTGACTGGCGAGAAAAACTTTCATGGAAAGGGGTTGCAAGCTCCCAAAATTACGAATCTCCCGAAATCTCAGCAAATATTTTTTCACCCAAACTGGATGATACATTCAGATAATGATCAGTACACTAAGGCGACTTGGTTCCCCAAATTTTGTTCTTCTATGTTGAAGCGTTCATTTCCAGTAACAGTTTGAATTTTTAGGTTTCACTCTGTTTTCTCCTATATTGATACATGTATTTGGAACTCTAAATCCAACAAGGTTTGTGCTAGCTTCTTGAAACTTGACACAATAAAGTAGTTTCAAGTTCTATCTCTATGTTTTGTTTCCTCTTGATGTAGCCCTAAGCAGTGACTGGCAAGAAACACTTTCATGGAAAGGGGTTACCAAGCTTCCCAAAATTACGAATCTCCAGAAATCTCAGCAAATATTTTTTCACCCAAACTGGATGATACTTTCAGGTAATGATCAGTACACTAAGGCAACTTGGTTCCCCAAATTTCGTTCTTCTATGTTGAAGCATTCATTTCCAGTAACAGTTTGAATTTTTAGGTTTCACTCTGTTTTCTCCTATATTGATACACGTATTTGGAACTCTAAATCCAACACGGTTTTTGCTAGCTTCTTGAAACTTGACACAATAAAGTAGTTTCACATTCTATCTCTATGTTTTGTTTCCTCTTGATGTAGCCCTAAGCAGTGACTGGCGAGAAACACTTTCATGGAAAGGGGTTGTCAAGCTTCCCAAAATTACGAATCTCCAGAAATATCAGCAAATATTTTTTCACCCAAACTGGATGATACTTTCAGGCAAAGATCAGTACACTAAGGCGACTTGGATCCCCAAATTTCGTTCTTCTATGTTGAAGCGTTATTTTCCAGTAACAGTTTGAATTTTTAGCTTTCACTCAGTTTTCTCCTATATTGATAGATGTATTTGGAACTCCAAATCCAACAATGTTTGTGCTAGCTTCTTGAAACTTGACACAATAAAGTAGTTTCATGTTCTATCTCTATGTTTTGTTTCCTCTTGATGTAGCCCTAAGCAGTGACTGGCGAGAAACCCTTTCATAAAAAGGGGATGCCAAGCTTCTAAAAATTACGAATCTCCAGGACTCTCAGCAAATATTTTTTCACCCAAACTGGACGATACTTTCAGGTAATATTCAGTATACTAAGGCGACTTGGATCCCCAAATTTCGTTCTTCTATGTTGAAGCGTTATTTTCCAGTAACAGTTTGAATTTTTAGCTTTCACTCAGTTTTCTCCTATATTGATAGATGTATTTGGAACTCCAAATCCAACAATGTTTGTGCTAGCTTCTTGAAACTTGACACAATAACGTGGTTTCCCGTTCAATCTCTATGTTTTGTTTCCTCTTCATGTAGCCCTAAGTAGTGACTGGCGAGAAACACTTTCATGGAAAGGGGTTGCCAATCTTCCCAAAATTACGAATCTCAAGAAATCTCAGAAAATATTTTTTCACCCAAACTGGATGATACTTTCAGGTACTGAACAGTACACTAAGGCGAAATGGTTCCCCAAATTTGTTCTTCTATGTTGAAGCGTTCACTTCCAGTAACAGTTTGAATTTTTAGGGTTCAATCTGTTTTCTCCTATATTGATACATGTATTTGGAACTCTAAATCCCACACGGTTTGTGCTAGCTTCTTGAAACTTGACACAATAAAGTAGTTTCCTGTTCTATCTCTATGTTTTGTTTCCTATTGATGTAGCCCTAAGTAGTGACTGGCGAGAAACAGTGTCATGGAAAGGGGATGCCAAGCTTCCAAAAATTACGAATCTCCAGAAATCTCAGCAAATATTTTTTCACCCAAACTGGATGATACTTTCAGGTAATGATCAGTACCCTAAGGCGACTTGGTTCCCCAAATTTCGTTCCTCTATGTTGAAGCGTTCATTTCCAGTAACAGTTTGAATTTTTAGGTTTCACTCTGTTTTCTCCTATATTGATACATGTATTTGGAACTCTAAATCCAACACGGTTTGTGCTAGCTTCTTGCAACTTGACACAATAAAGTAGTTTCACGTTCTATCTCTATGTTTTGTTTCCTCTTGATGTAGCCCTAAGCAGTGACTGGCGAGAAACACTTTCATGGAAAGGGGTTGCCAAGCTTCCAAAAATTACGAATCTCCAGAAATCTCAGCAAATATTTTTTCACCCAAACTGGATGATACTTTCAGGTAATGATCAGTACACTAAGGCGACTTGGTTCCCCAAATTTCGTTCTTCTATGTTGAAGTGTTCATTTCCAGTAACAGTTTGAATTTTTAGGTTTCACTCTGTTTTCTCCTATATTGGTAGAATTTTTGGATCTCTAAGTCCATAACGGTTTGTGCTAGCTTCTTGAAACTTGACACAATAAAGTAGTTTCACATTCTATCTCTATGTTTTGTTTCCTCTTGATGTAGTCCTAAGCAGTGACTGGCGAGATACACCTTTATGGAAAGGGGTTGCCAACCTTCCAAAAATTACGAATCTCCAGAAATTTCAGCAAATATTTTTTCACCCAAACTAGATGATACTTTCAGGTAATGATCAGTACACTAAGCCGACTTGGTTCCCCAAATTTCGTTCTTCTATATTGAAGCGTTCATTTCCAGTAACAGTTTGAATTTTTAGATTTCACTCTGTTTTCTCCTATATTGTTAGATGTATTTGGAACTCTAAATCCAACATGGTTTGTGCTAGCTTCTTGAAACTTGACACAATAAAGTAGTTTCACTTTCTATTTTTATGTTTGTTTCCTCTTGATGTAGCCCTAAGCAGTGACTGGCGAGAAACACTTTCATTGAAAGGGGTTGCCAAGCTTCCCAAAATTACGAATCTCCAGAAATCTCAGCAAATATTTTTTCACCCAAACTGGATGATACATTCAGGCAATGATCAGTACACTAAGGCGACTTGGTTCCCCAAATTTCGTTCTTCTATGTTGAAGCGTTCATTTCCAGTAACAGTTTGAATTTTTAGGTTTCACTGTGTTTTCTCCTATATTGGTAGATGTTTTTGGATCTCTAAGTCCAACACGGTTTGTGCTAGCTTCTTGAAACTTGACACAATAAAGTAGTTTCACGTTCTATCTCTATGTTTTGTTTCCTCTTGATGTAGCCCTAAGCAGTGACTGGCGAGAAAAACTTTCATGGAAAGGGGTTGCAAGCTCCCAAAATTACGAATCTCCCGAAATCTCAGCAAATATTTTTTCACCCAAACTGGATGATACATTCAGATAATGATCAGTACACTAAGGTGACTTGGTTCCCCAAATTTTGTTCTTCTATGTTGAAGCGTTCATTTCCAGTAACAGTTTGAATTTTTAGGTTTCACTCTGTTTTCTCCTATATTGATACATGTATTTGGAACTCTAAATCCAACACGGTTTGTGCTAGCTTCTTGAAACTTGACACAATAAAGTAGTTTCACGTTCTATCTCTATGTTTTGTTTCCTCTTGATGTAGCCCTAAGCAGTGACTGGCGAGAAACACTTTCATGGAAAGGGGTTGTCAAGCTTCCAAAAATTACGAATCTCCAGAAATCTCAGCAAATATTTTTTCACCCAAACTGGATGATACTTTCAGGTAATGATCAGTACACTAAGGCGACTTGGTTCCCCAAATTTCGTTCTTCTATGTTGAAGCATTCATTTCCAGTAACAGTTTGAATTTTTAGGTTTCACTCTGTTTTCTCCTATATTGATACAGGTATTTGGAACTCTAAATCCAACACGGTTTGTGCTAGCTTCTTGAAACTTGACACAATAAAGTAGTTTCACATTCTCTCTCTATGTTTTGTTTCCTCTTGATGTAGCCCTAAGCAGTGACTGGCAAGAAACACTTACATGGAAAGGGGTTGCCAAGCTTCCAAAAATTACGAATCTCCAGAAATCTCAGCAAATATTTTTTCACCCAAACTGGATGATACTTTCAGGTAATGATCAGTACACTAAGGTGACTTGGTTCACCAAATTTCGTTCTTCTATGTTGAAGCGTTCATTTCCAGTAACAGTTTGAATTTTTAGGTTTCACTCTGTTTTCTCCTATATTATACATGTATTTGGAACTCTAAATCCAACACGGTTTGTGCTAGCTTCTTGAAACTTGACACAATAAAGAAGTTTCACGTTCTATATTTATGTTTGTTTCCTCTTGAGGTAGCCCTAAGCAGTGACTGGCGAGAAACACTTTCATGGAAAGGGGTTGTCAAGCTTCCCAAAATTACGAATCTCCAGAAATCTCAGCAAATATTTTTTCACCCAAACTGGATGATACTTTCAGGCAATGATCAGTACACTAAGGCGACTTGGTTCCCCAAATTTCGTTCTTCTATGTTGAAGCGTTCATTTCCAGTAACAGTTTGAATTTTTAGGTTTCACTCTGTTTTCTCCTATATTGGTAGATGTTTTTGGATCTCTAAGTCCAACAAGGTTTATGCTAGCTTCTTGAAACTTGACACAATAAAGTAGTTTCACGTTCTATCTCGATGTTTTGTTTCCTCTTGATGTAGCCCTAAGCAGTGACTGGCGAGAAAAACTTTCATGGAAAGGGGTTGCAAGCTCCCAAAATTACGAATCTCCCGAAATCTCAGCAAATATTTTTTCACCCAAACTGGATGATACATTCAGATAATGATCAGTACACTAAGGCGACTTGGTTCCCCAAATTTTGTTCTTCTATGTTGAAGCGTTCATTTCCAGTAACAGTTTGAATTTTTAGGTTTCACTCTGTTTTCTCCTATATTGATACATGTATTTGGAACACTAAATCCAACAAGGTTTGTGCTAGCTTCTTGAAACTTGACACAATAAAGTAGTTTCAAGTTCTATCTCTATGTTTTGTTTCCTCTTGATGTAGCCCTAAGCAGTAACTGGCAAGAAACACTTTCATGGAAAGGGGTTACCAAGCTTCCCAAAATTACGAATCTCCAGAAATCTCAGCAAATATTTTTTCACCCAAACTGGATGATACTTTCAGGTAATGATCAGTACACTAAGGCAACTTGGTTCCCCAAATTTCGTTCTTCTATGTTGAAGCATTCATTTCCAGTAACAGTTTGAATTTTTAGGTTTCACTCTGTTTTCTCCTATATTGATACACGTATTTGGAACTCTAAATCCAACACGGTTTTTGCTAGCTTCTTGAAACTTGACACAATAAAGTAGTTTCACATTCTATCTCTATGTTTTGTTTCCTCTTGATGTAGCCCTAAGCAGTGACTGGCGAGAAACACTTTCATGGAAAGGGGTTGTCAAGCTTCCCAAAATTACGAATCTCCAGAAATATCAGCAAATATTTTTTCACCCAAACTGGATGATACTTTCAGGCAAAGATCAGTACACTAAGGCGACTTGGTTCCCCAAATTTCGTTCTTCTATGTTGAAGCGTTCATTTCCAGTAACAGTTTGAATTTTTAGGTTTCACTCTGTTTTCTCCTATATTGATACATGTATTTGGAATTCTAAATCCAACACGGTTTGTGCTAGCTTCCGGAAACTTGACACAATAAAGTAGTTTCATGTTCTATCTCGATGTTTTGTTTCCTCTTGATGTAGCCCTAAGCAGTGACTGGCGAGAAACAATTTCATGGAAAGGGGTTGCCAAGCTTCCCAAAATTACGAATCTCCAGAAATCTCAGCAAATATTTTTTCACCCAAACTGGATGATACTTTCAGGTAATGATCAGTACACTAAGGCGACTTGGTTCCCCAGATTTCGTTCTTCTATGTTGAAGCGTTCATTTCCAGTAACAGTTTGAATTTTTAGGTTTCACTATGTTTTCTCCTATTTTGATAGATGTATTTGGAACTCCACATCCAACACTGTTTGTGCTAGCTTCTTGAAACTTGACACAATAAAGTAGTTTCCTGTTCTATCTCTGTGTTTTGTTTCCTCTTGATGTAGCCCTAAGTAGTGACTGGCGAGAAACACTTTCATGAAAAGGGGTTGCCAAGCTTCCCAAAATTACGAGTCTCCAGAAATCTCAGAAAATATTTTTTCACCCAAACTGGATGATACTTTCACGTAATGATCAGTACACTAAGGCGACTTGGTTCCCCAAATTTCGTTCTTCTATGTTGAAGCGCTCATTTCCAGTAACAGTTTGAATTTTTAGGTTTCACTCTGTTTTCTCCTATATTGATAGATGTATTTGGAACTCTAAATCCAACACGGTTTGTGCTAGCTTCTTGAAACTTGACACAATAAAGTAGTTTCCCTTTCTATCTCTATGTTTTGTTTCCTCTTGATGTAGCCCTAAGCAGTGACTGGCGAGAAACACTTTCATGGAAAGGGGTTGCCAAACTTCCAAAAATTACGAATATCCGGAAATCTCAGCAAATATTTTTTCACCCAAACTGGATGATACTTTCAGGTAATGATCATTACACTAAGCCGACTTGGTTCCCCAGATTTCGTTCTTCTATGTTGAAGCATTCATTTCCAGTAACAGTTTGAATTTTTAGGTTTCACTCTGTTTTCTCCTATTTTGATAGATGTATTTGGAACTCCACATCCAACACTGTTTGTGCTAGCTTCTTGAAACTTGACACAATAAAGTAGTTTCCCGTTCTATCTCTGTGTTTTGTTTCCTCTTGATGTAGCCCTAAGTAGTGACTGGCGAGAAACACTTTCATGGAAAGGGGTTGTCAAGCTTCCAAAAATTACGAACCTACAGAATTTTCAGCAAATATTTTTTCACCCAAACTGGATTATACTTTCAGGTAATGATCAGTACACTAAGGCGACTTGGTTCCCCAAATTTCGTTCTTCTATGTTGAAGCGTTCATTTCCAATAACAGTTTGAATTTTTAGGTTTCACTCTGTTTTCTCCTATATTGATACATGTATTTGGAATTCTAAATCCAACACGGTTTGTGCTAGCTTCCGGAAACTTGACACAATAAAGTAGATTCACGTTCTATCTCGATGTTTTGTTTCCTCTTGATGTAGCCCTAAGCAGTGACTGGCAAAAACACTTAAATGGAAAGGGGTTGCCAAGCTTCCAAAAATTACGAATCTCCTGAAATCTCAGCAAATATTTTTTCACCCAAACTGGATGATACTTTCAGGTAATGATAAGTACACTAAGGCGACTTGGATCCCCATATTTCGTTCTTCTATGTTGAAGCGTTCATTTCCAGTAACAGTTTGAATTTTTAGGTTTCACTCTGTTTTCTCCTATATTGATACATGTATTTGGAACTCTAAATCCAACACGGTTTGTGCTAGCTTCTTGAAACTTGACACAATAAAGTAGTTTCACGTTCTATCTCTATGTTTTGTTTCCTCTTGATGTAGCCCTAAGCAGTGACTGGCGAGAAACACTTTAATGGAAAGGGGTTGCCAAGCTTCCAAAAATTTCGAATCTCCAGAAATCTCAGCAAAAATTTTTTCACCCAAACTGGATCATACTTTCAGGTAATGAGCAGTACCCTAAGGCGACTTGGTTCCCCAAATTCCGTTCCTCTATGTTGAAGCGTTCATTTCCAGTAACAGTTTGAATTTTTAGGTTTCACTCTGTTTTCTCCTATATTGATATATGTATTTGGAACTCTAAATCCAACAAGGTTTGTGATAGCTTCTTGAAACTTGACACAATAAAGTAGTTTCCCGTTCTCTCTCTATGTTTTGTTTCCACATGATCTACCCATAAGTAGTGACTGGCGAGAAACACTTTCATAAAAAGAGGTTGCCAAGCTTCCAAAAATTACGAATCTCCAGGAATCTCAGCAAATATTTTTTCACCCAAACTGGACGATACTTTCAGGTAATGTTCAGTATACTAAGGTGACTTGGATCCCCGAATTTTGTTGTTCTATGTTGAAGCATTCATTTCCAGTAACAATTTGAATTTTTAGGTTTCACTCTGTTTTCTACTATATTGATAGATGTATTTGGAACCCCAAATCCCACACGGTTTGTGCTAGCTTCTTGAAACGTGACACAATAAAGTAGTTTCACGTTCTATCTCTATGTTTTGTTTCCTCTTGATTTAGCCCTATGCAGTGACTGGCGAGAAACACTTTCATGGAAAGAGGTTGCCAAGCTTCCAAAAATTACGAATCTCCAGAAACTTCAGCAAATATTTTTTCACCCAAACTAGATGATACTTTCAGGTAATGATCAGTACACTAAGCCGACTTGGTTCCCCAAATTTCGTTCTTCTATGTTGAAGCGTTCATTTCCAGTAACAGTTTGAATTTTTAGATTTCACTCTGTTTTCTCCTATATTCATAGATGTATTTGGAACTCTAAATCCAACACGGTTTGTGCTAGCTTCTTGAAACTTGACACAATAAAGTAGTTTCACTTTCTATTTTTATGTTTGTTTCCTCTTGATGTAGCCCTAAGCAGTGACTGGCGAGAAACACTTTCATGGAAAGGGGTTGCCAAACTTCCAAAAATTACGAATCTCTAGAGGTCTCAGCAAATATTTTTTCACCCAACCTGGATGATACTTTCAGGTGATGATCAGTACACTAAGGCGACTTGGTTCCCCAAATTTCGTTCTTCTATGTTGAAGCGTTCATTTCCAGTAACAGTTTGAATTTTTAGGTTTCACTCTGTTTTCTCCTATATTGATACATGTATTTGGAACTCTAAATCCAACACGGTTTGTGCTACCTTCCTGAAACTTGACACAATAAAGTAGTCACGTTCTATCTCGATGTTTTGTTTCCTCTTGATATAGCCCTAAGCAGTGACTGGCGAGAAACAATTTCATGGAAAGGGGTTGCCAAGCTTCCCAAAATTACGAATCTCCAGAAATCGCAGCAAATATTTTTTCACCCAAACTGGATGATACTTTCAGGTAATGATCAGTACACTAAGGCGACTTGGTTCCCCAGATTTCGTTCTTCTATGTTGAAGCGTTCATTTCCAGTAACAGTTTGAATTTTTAGGTTTCACTCTGTTTTCTCCTATATTGATAGATGTATTTGGAACTCCATATCCAACACTGTTTGTGCTAGCTTCTTGAAACTTGACACAATAAAGTAGTATCCCGTTGTATCTCTGTGTTTTGTTTCCTCTTGATGTAGCCCTAAGTAGTGACTGGCGAGGAACACTTTCATGGAAAGGGGTTGCCAAGCTTCCCAAAATTACGAGTCTCCAGAAATCTCAGAAAATATTTTTTCACCCAAACTGGATGATACTTTCAGGTAATGATCAGTACACTAAGGCGACTTGGTTCCCTAAATTTCGTTCTTCTATGTTGAAGCGTTCATTTCCAGTAACAGTTTGAATTTTTAGGTTTCACTCTGTTTTCTCCTATATTGATAGATGTATTTGGAACTCTAAATCCAACACGGTTTGTGCTAGCTTCTTGAAACCTGACACAATAAAGTAGTTTCACGATCTATCTCGATGTTTTGTTTCCTCTTGATGTAGCCCTAAGCAGTGACTGGCGAGAAACACTTTCATGGAAAGGGGTTGCCAAACTTCCAAAAATTACGAATCTCCAGAAATCTCAGCAAATATTTTTTCACCCAAACTGGATGATACTTTCAGGTAATGATCAGTACACTAAGGCGACTTGGTCCCCCAAATTTCGTTCTTCTATGTTGAAGCGTTCATTTCCAGTAACAGTTTGAATTTTTAGGTTTCACTCTGTTTTCTCCTATATTGATACATGTATTTGGAACTCTAAATCCAACACGGTTTGTGCTAGCTTCTTGAAACCTGACACAATAAAGTAGTTTCATGTTCTATCTCGATGTTTTCTTTCCTCTTGATGTAGCCCTAAGCAGTGACTGGCGAGAAACCCTTTCATGGAAAGGGGTTGCCAAGCTTCCCAAAATTACAAACCTCCAGAATTTTCAGCAAATATTTTTTCACCCAAACTGGATGATACTTTCAGGTAATGATCATTACACTAAGCTGACTTGGTTCCCCAAATTTCGTTCTTCTATGTTGAAGCGTTCATTTCCAATAACAGTTTGAATTTTTAGGTTTCACTCGGTTTTCTCCTATATTGATACATGTATTTGGAACACTAAATCCAACACGGTTTGCGCCAGCTTCTTGAAACTTGACACAATAAAGTAGTTTCACATTCTATCTCTATGTTTTGTTTCCTCTTGATGTAGCCCTAAGCAGTGACTGGCGAGAAACACTTTCATGGAAAGGGGTTGCCAAGTTTCCAAGAATTACGAATCTCCAGAAATCTCTGCAAATATTTTTTCACCCAAACTGGATGATACTTTCAGGTAATGATCAGTACACTAAGGCGACTTGGTTCCCCAAATTTCGTTCTTCTATGTTGAAGCGTTCATTTCCAGTAACAGTTTGAATTTTTAGGTTTCACTCTGTTTTCTCCTATATTGATAGATGTATTTGGAACTCTAAATACAACACGGTTTGTGCTAGCTTCTTGAAACCTGACACAATAAAGTAGTTTCACGTTCTATCTCGATGTTTTGTTTCCTCTTGATGTAGCCCTAAGCAGTGACTGGCGAGAAACACTTTCATGGAAAGGGGTTGCCAAGCTTCCCAAAATTACGAACCTCCAGAATTTTCAGCAAATATTTTTTCACCCAAACTGGATGATACTTTCAGGTAATGATCATTACACTAAGCCGGTTTGTTCCCCTAATTTCGTTCTTCTATGATGAAGCGTTCATTTCCAGTAACAGTTTGAATTTTTAGGTTTCACTCTGTTTTCTCCTATATTGGTAGATGTATTTGGATCTCTAAATCCAACACAATTTGTGCTATCTTCTTGAAACTTGACACAATAAAGTAGTTTCACGTTCTATCTCTATGTATTGATTTCTCTTGATGTAGCCCTAAGCAGTGACTGGCGAGAAACACTTTCATGGAAAGGGGTTGCCAAGCTTCCAAAAATTACGAACCACCAGAATTCTCAGCAAATATTTTTTCACCCAAACTGGATGATACTTTCAGATAATGATCAGTACACTAAGGCGACTTGGTTCCCCAAATTTCGTTCCTCTATGTTGAAGCGTTCATTTCCAGTAACAGTTTGAATTTTTAGGTTTCACTCGGTTTTCTCCTATATTGATACATGTATTTGGAACTCTAAATCCAACACAGTTTGTGCTAGCTTCTTGAAACTTGACACAATAAAGTAGTTTCACTTTCTATCTCTATGTTTTGTTTCCTCTTGATGTAGCCCTAAGAAGTGACTGTCGAGAAACACTTTCGTGGAAAGGGGTTGCCAAGCTTCCAAAAATTTCGAATCTCCAGAAATCTCAGCAAATATTTTTTCACCCAAACTGGATGATACTTTCAGGTCATGATCAGTACACTTAGGCGACTTGGTTCCCAAAATTTCGTTCTTCTATGTTGAAGCGTTCATTTCCAGTAACAGTTTGAATTTTTAGGTTTCACTCTGTTTTCTCCTATATTGATACATGTATTTGGAACTCTAAATCCAACACGGTTTGTGCTAGCTTCTTGAAACTTGACACAATAAAGTAGTTTCACGTTCTCTCTCTATGTTTTGTTTCCACTTAATCTACCCCTAAGTAGTGACTGGCGAGAAACACTTTCATAAAAAGAGGTTGGCAAGCTTCCAAAAATTACGAATCTCCAGGAATCTCAGCAAATATTTTTTCACCCAAACTGGACGATACTTTCATGTAATGTTCAGTATACTAAGGCGACTTGGATCCCCGAATTTCGTTCTTCTATGTTGAAGCGTACATTTCTAGTAACAATTTGAATTTTTAGGTTCCACTCTGTTTTCTAGTATATTGATAGATGTATTTGGAACCCCAAATCTCACACGGTTTGTGCTAGCTTCTTGAAACTTGACAAAATAAAGTAGTTTCACGTTCTATCTCTATGTTTTGTTTCCTCTTGATGTAGCCCTAAGCAGTGACTGGCGAGAAACACTTTCATGGAAAGAGGTTGCCAAGCTTCCCAAAATTACGAACCTCCAGAATTTTCAGCAAATATTTTTTCACCCAAACTGGATGATACTTTCAGAAAATGATCAGCACACTAAGGCGACTTGGTTCCCCAAATTTCATTCTTCTATGTTGAAGCGTTCATTTCCAATAACAGTTTGAATTTTTAGGTTTCACTCTGTTTTCTCCTATATTGATAGATGTGTTTGGAACTCTAAATCCCACACGGTTTGTGCTAGCTTCTTGAAACTTGACACAATAAGGTAGTTTCACGTTCTATCTCTATGTTTTGTTTCCTCTTGATGTAGCCCTAAGCAGTGACTGGCGAGAAACACTTTCATGGAAAGGGGTTGCCAAACTTCCAAAAATTACGAATCTCCCGAAATCTCAGCAAATATTTTTTCACCCAACCTGGATGATACTTTCAGGTGATGATCAGTACACTAAGGCGACTTGGTTCCCCAAATTTCGTTCTTCTATGTTGAAGCGTTCATTTCCAGTAACAGTTTGAATTTTTAGGTTTCACTCTGTTTTCTCCTATATTGATACATGTATTTGGAACTCTAAATCCAACACAGTTTGTGCTAGCTTCTTGAAACCCTTCACAATAAAGTAGTTTCACGTTCTTCTCGATGTTTTGTTTCCTCTTGATGTAGCCCTAAGCAGTGATGGCGAGAAACACTTTCATGGAAAGGGGTTGCCAATTTCCCAAAATTACGAATCTCCAGAAATCTCAGCAAATATTTTTTCAACCAAACTGGATGATACTTTCAGGTCATGATCAGTACACTTAGGCGACTTGGTTCCCAAAATTTCGTTCTTCTATGTTGAAGCGTTCATTTCCAGTAACAGGTTGAATTTTTAGGTTTCACTCTGTTTTCTCCTATATTGATACATGTATTTGGAACTCTAAATCCAACACGGTTTGTGCTAGCTTCTTGAAACTTGACACAATAAACTAGTTTCACGTTCTATCTCGATGTTTTGTTTCCTCTTGATGTAGCCCTAAGCAGTGACTGGCGAGAAACACTTTCATGGAAAGGGGTTGCAAATTTCCCAAAATTACGAATCTCCATAAATCTCAGCAAATATTTTTTCACCCAAACTGGATGATACTTTCAGGTAATGATCAGTACACTAAGCCGACTTGGTTCCCCAAATTTCGTTCTTCTATGTTGAAGCGTTCATTTCCAGTAACAGTTTGAATTTTTAGGTTTCACTCGGTTTTCTCCTATATTGATACATGTATTTGGAACTCTAAATCCAACACGGTTTGTGCTAGCTTCTTGAAACTTGACACAATAAAGTAGTTTCACGTTCTATCTCTATGTTTTGTTTCCTCTTGATGTAGCCCTAAGAAGTGACTGGCGAGAAACACTTTCATGGAAAGGGGTTGCCAAGCTTCCAAAAATTTCGAATCTCCAGAAATCTCAGCAAATATTTTTTCACCCAAACTGGATGATACTTTCAGGTCATGATCAGTACACTTAGGCGACATGGTTCCCAAAATTTTGTTCTTCTATGTTGAAGCGTTCATTTCCAGTAACAGTTTGAATTTTTAGGTTTCACTCTGTTTTCTCCTATATTGATACATGTATTTGGAACTCTAAATCCAACACGGTTTGTGCTAGCTTCTTGAAACTTGACACAATAAACTAGTTTCATGTTCTATCTCGATGTTTTGTTTCCTCTTGATGTAGCCCTAAGCAGTGACTGGCGAGAAACACTTTCATGGAAAGGGGTTGCCAATTTCCCAAAATTACGAATCTCCAGAAATCTCAGCAAATATTTTTTCAACCAAACTGGATGATACTTTCAGGTAATGATCAGTACGCTAAGCCGACTTGGTTCCCCAAACTTCGTTCTTCTATGTTGAAGCGTTCATTTCCAGTAACAGTTTGAATTTTTAGGTTTCACTCTGTTTTCTCCTATATTGATACATGTATTTTGAACTCTAAATCCAACACGGTTTGTGCTAGCTTCTTGAAACCTGACACAATAAAGTAGTTTCACGTTCTATCTCGATGTTTTGTTTCCTCTTGATGTAGCCCTAAGCAGTGACTGGCGAGAAACACTTTCATGGAAAGGGGTTGCCAAGCTTCCCAAAATTACGAACCTCCAGAATTTTCAGCAAATATTTTTTCACCCAAACTGGATGATACTTTCAGGTAATGATCATTACACTAAGCCGGTTTGTTCCCCTAATTTCGTTCTTCTATGTTGAAGCGTTCATTTCCAATAACAGTTTGAATTTTTAGGTTTCACTCGGTTTTCTCCTATATTGATACATGTATTTAGAACTCTAAATCCAACACGGTTTGTGCTAGCTTCTTGAAACTTGACACAATAAAGTAGGTTCACGTTCTATCTCTATGTTTTGTTTCCTCTTGATGTAGCCCTAAGCAGTGACTGGCGAGAAACACTTTCATGGAAAGGGGTTGCCAAGCTTCCAAAAATTACGAATCTCCAGAAATCTCAGCAAATATTTTTTCACCCAAACTGGATTATACTTTCAGGTAATGATCAGTACACTAAGCCGACTTGGTTCCCCAAATTTCGTTCTTCTATGTTGAAGCGTTCATTTCCAGTAACAGTTTGAATTTTTAGGTTTCACTCTGTTTTCTCCTATATTGATACATGTATTTGGAACTCTAAATCCAACACGGTTTGTGCTAGCTTCTTGAAACTTGACACAATAAAGTAGTTTCACGTTCTCTCTCTATGTTTTGTTTCCACTTGATCTACCCCTAAGTAGTGACTGGCGAGAAACACTTTCATAAAAAGAGGTTGGCAAGCTTCCAAAAATTACGAATCTCCAGGAATCTCAGCAAATATTTTTTCACCCAAACTGGACGATACTTTCATGTAATGTTCAGTATACTAAGGCGACTTGGATCCCCGAATTTCGTTCTTCTATGTTGAAGCGTTCATTTCTAGTAACAATTTGAATTTTTAGGTTCCACTCTGTTTTCTAGTATATTGATAGATGTATTTGGAACCCCAAATCTCACACGGTTTGTGCTAGCTTCTTGAAACTTGACAAAATAAAGTAGTTTCACGTTCTATCTCTATGTTTTGTTTCCTCTTGATGTAGCCCTAAGCAGTGACTGGCGAGAAACACTTTCATGGAAAGAGGTTGCCAAGCTTCCCAAAATTACGAACCTCCAGAATTTTCAGCAAATATTTTTTCACCCAAACTGGATGATACTTTCAGAAAATGATCAGCACACTAAGGCGACTTGGTTCCCCAAATTTCATTCTTCTATGTTGAAGCGTTCATTTCCAATAACAGTTTGAATTTTTAGGTTTCACTCTGTTTTCTCCTATATTGATAGATGTGTTTGGAACTCTAAATCCCACACGGTTTGTGCTAGCTTCTTGAAACTTGACACAATAAGGTAGTTTCACGTTCTATCTCTATGTTTTGTTTCCTCTTGATGTAGCCCTAAGCAGTGACTGGCGAGAAACACTTTCATGGAAAGGGGTTGCCAAACTTCCAAAAATTACGAATCTCCCGAAATCTCAGCAAATATTTTTTCACCCAACCTGGATGATACTTTCAGGTGATGATCAGTACACTAAGGCGACTTGGTTCCCCAAATTTCGTTCTTCTATGTTGAAGCGTTCATTTCCAGTAACAGTTTGAATTTTTAGGTTTCACTCTGTTTTCTCCTATATTGATACATGTATTTGGAACTCTAAATCCAACACAGTTTGTGCTAGCTTCTTGAAACCCTTCACAATAAAGTAGTTTCACGTTCTTCTCGATGTTTTGTTTCCTCTTGATGTAGCCCTAAGCAGTGACTGGCGAGAAACACTTTCATGGAAAGGGGTTGCCAATTTCCCAAAATTACGAATCTCCAGAAATCTCAGCAAATATTTTTTCAACCAAACTGGATGATACTTTCAGGTCATGATCAGTACACTTAGGCGACTTGGTTCCCAAAATTTCGTTCTTCTATGTTGAAGCGTTCATTTCCAGTAACAGGTTGAATTTTTAGGTTTCACTCTGTTTTCTCCTATATTGATACATGTATTTGGAACTCTAAATCCAACACGGTTTGTGCTAGCTTCTTGAAACTTGACACAATAAACTAGTTTCACGTTCTATCTCGATGTTTTGTTTCCTCTTGATGTAGCCCTAAGCAGTGACTGGCGAGAAACACTTTCATGGAAAGGGGTTGCAAATTTCCCAAAATTACGAATCTCCATAAATCTCAGCAAATATTTTTTCACCCAAACTGGATGATACTTTCAGGTAATGATCAGTACACTAAGCCGACTTGGTTCCCCAAATTTCGTTCTTCTATGTTGAAGCGTTCATTTCCAGTAACAGTTTGAATTTTTAGGTTTCACTCGGTTTTCTCCTATATTGATACATGTATTTGGAACTCTAAATCCAACACGGTTTGTGCTAGCTTCTTGAAACTTGACACAATAAAGTAGTTTCACGTTCTATCTCTATGTTTTGTTTCCTCTTGATGTAGCCCTAAGAAGTGACTGGCGAGAAACACTTTCATGGAAAGGGGTTGCCAAGCTTCCAAAAATTTCGAATCTCCAGAAATCTCAGCAAATATTTTTTCACCCAAACTGGATGATACTTTCAGGTCATGATCAGTACACTTTGGCGACATGGTTCCCAAAATTTTGTTCTTCTATGTTGAAGCGTTCATTTCCAGTAACAGTTTGAATTTTTAGGTTTCACTCTGTTTTCTCCTATATTGATACATGTATTTGGAACTCTAAATCCAACACGGTTTGTGCTAGCTTCTTGAAACTTGACACAATAAACTAGTTTCACGTTCTATCTCGATGTTTTGTTTCCTCTTGATGTAGCCCTAAGCAGTGACTGGCGAGAAACACTTTCATGGAAAGGGGTTGCCAATTTCTCAAAATTACGAATCTCCAGAAATCTCAGCAAATATTTTTTCAACCAAACTGGATGATACTTTCAGGTAATGATCAGTACGCTAAGCCGACTTGGTTCCCCAAACTTCGTTCTTCTATGTTGAAGCGTTCATTTCCAGTAACAGTTTGAATTTTTAGGTTTCACTCTGTTTTCTCCTATATTGATACATGTATTTTGAACTCTAAATCCAACACGGTTTGTGCTAGCTTCTTGAAACCTGACACAATAAAGTAGTTTCACGTTCTATCTCGATGTTTTGTTTCCTCTTGATGTAGCCCTAAGCAGTGACTGGCGAGAAACACTTTCATGGAAAGGGGTTGCCAAGCTTCCCAAAATTACGAACCTCCAGAATTTTCAGCAAATATTTTTTCACCCAAACTGGATGATACTTTCAGGTAATGATCATTACACTAAGCCGGTTTGTTCCCCTAATTTCGTTCTTCTATGTTGAAGCGTTCATTTCCAATAACAGTTTGAATTTTTAGGTTTCACTCGGTTTTCTCCTATATTGATACATGTATTTAGAACTCTAAATCCAACACGGTTTGTGCTAGCTTCTTGAAACTTGACACAATAAAGTAGGTTCACGTTCTATCTCTATGTTTTGTTTCCTCTTGATGTAGCCCTAAGCAGTGACTGGCGAGAAACACTTTCATCGAAAGGGGTTGCCAAGCTTCCAAAAATTACGAATCTCCAGAAATCTCAGCAAATATTTTTTCACCCAAACTGGATTATACTTTCAGGTAATGATCAGTACACTAAGCCGACTTGGTTCCCCAAATTTCGTTCTTCTATGTTGAAGCGTTCATTTCCAGTAACAGTTTGAATTTTTAGGTTTCACTCTGTTTTCTCCTATATTGATACATGTATTTGGAACTCTAAATCCAACACGGTTTGTGCTAGCTTCTTGAAACTTGACACAATAAAGTAGTTTCACGTTCTCTCTCTATGTTTTGTTTCCACTTGATCTACCCCTAAGTAGTGACTGGCGAGAAACACTTTCATAAAAAGAGGTTGGCAAGCTTCCAAAAATTACGAATCTCCAGGAATCTCAGCAAATATTTTTTCACCCAAACTGGACGATACTTTCATGTAATGTTCAGTATACTAAGGCGACTTGGATCCCCGAATTTCGTTCTTCTATGTTGAAGCGTTCATTTCTAGTAACAATTTGAATTTTTAGGTTCCACTCTGTTTTCTAGTATATTGATAGATGTATTTGGAACCCCAAATCTCACACGGTTTGTGCTAGCTTCTTGAAACTTGACAAAATAAAGTAGTTTCACGTTCTATCTCTATGTTTTGTTTCCTCTTGATGTAGCCCTAAGCAGTGACTGGCGAGAAACACTTTCATGGAAAGAGGTTGCCAAGCTTCCCAAAATTACGAACCTCCAGAATTTTCAGCAAATATTTTTTCACCCAAACTGGATGATACTTTCAGAAAATGATCAGCACACTAAGGCGACTTGGTTCCCCAAATTTCATTCTTCTATGTTGAAGCGTTCATTTCCAATAACAGTTTGAATTTTTAGGTTTCACTCTGTTTTCTCCTATATTGATAGATGTGTTTGGAACTCTAAATCCCACACGGTTTGTGCTAGCTTCTTGAAACTTGACACAATAAGGTAGTTTCACGTTCTATCTCTATGTTTTGTTTCCTCTTGATGTAGCCCTAAGCAGTGACTGGCGAGAAACACTTTCATGGAAAGGGGTTGCCAAACTTCCAAAAATTACGAATCTCCCGAAATCTCAGCAAATATTTTTTCACCCAACCTGGATGATACTTTCAGGTGATGATCAGTACACGAAGGCGACTTGGTTCCCCAAATTTCGTTCTTCTATGTTGAAGCGTTCATTTCCAGTAACAGTTTGAATTTTTAGGTTTCACTCTGTTTTCTCCTATATTGACACAAGTATTTGGAACTCTAAATCCAACACAGTTTGTGCTAGCTTCTTGAAACCCTTCACAATAAAGTAGTTTCACGTTCTTCTCGATGTTTTGTTTCCTCTTGATGTAGCCCTAAGCAGTGACTGGCGAGAAACACTTTCATGGAAAGGGGTTGCCAAGCTTCCAAAAATTTCGAATCTCCAGAAATCTCAGCAAATATTTTTTCACCCAAACTGGATGATACTTTCAGGTCATGATCAGTACACTTAGGCGACTTGGTTCCCAAAATTTCGTTCTTCTATGTTGAAGCGTTCATTTCCAGTAACAGTTTGAATTTTTAGGTTTCACTCTGTTTTCTCCTATATTGATACATGTATTTGGAACTCTAAATCCAACACGGTTTGTGCTAGCTTCTTGAAACTTGACACAATAAAGTAGTTTCACGTTCTATCTCTATGTTTTGTTTCCTCTTGATGTAGCCCTAAGAAGTGACTGGCGAGAAACACTTTCGTGGAAAGGGGTTGCCAAGCTTCCAAAAATTTCGAATCTTCAGAAATCTCAGCAAATATTTTTTCACCCAAACTGGATGATACTTTCAGGTCATGATCAGTACACTTAGGCGACTTGGTTCCCAAAATTTTGTTCTTCTATGTTGAAGCGCTCATTTCCAGTAACAGTTTGAATTTTTAGGTTTCACTCTGTTTTCTCCTATATTGATACATGTATTTGGAACTCTAAAACCAACACGGTTTGTGCTAGCTTCTTGAAACTTGACACAATGAACTAGTTTCACGTTCTATCTCGATGTTTTGTTTCCTTTTGATGTAGCCCTAAGCAGTGACTGGCGAGAAACACTTTCATGGAAAGGGGTTGCCAATTTCCCAAAATTACGAATCTCCAGAAATCTCAGCAAATATTTTTTCACCCAAACTGGATGATACTTTCAGGTCATGATCAGTACACTTAGGCGACTTGGTTCCCAAAATTTCGTTCTTCTATGTTGAAGCGTTCATTTCCAGTAACAGGTTGAATTTTTAGGTTTCACTCTGTTTTGTCCTATATTGATACATGTATTTGGAACTCTAAATCCAACACGGTTTGTGCTAGCTTCTTGAAACTTGACACAATAAAGTAGTTTCACGTTCTATCTCTATGTTTTGTTTCCTCTTGATGTAGCCCTAAGCAGTGACTGGCGAGAAACACTTTCATGGAAAGGGGTTGCCAAGCTTCCAAAAATTTCGAATCTCCAGAAATCTCAGCAAATATTTTTTCACCCAAACTGGATGATACTTTCAGGTAATGAGCAGTACCCTAAGGCGACTTGGTTCCCCAAATTCCGTTCCTCTATGTTGAAGCGTTCATTTCCAGTAACAGTTTGAATTTTTAGGTTTCACTCTGTTTTCTCCTATATTGACACATGTTTTTGGAACTCTAAATCCAACACAGTTTGTGCTAGCTTCTTGAAACTTGACACAATAAAGTGGTTTCACGTTCTATCTCGATGTTTTGTTTCCTCTTGATGTAGCCCTAAGCAGTGACTGGCGAGAATCACTTTCATGGAAAAGGGTTGCCAAGCTTCCAAAAATTACGAACCTACAGAATTTTCAGCAAATATTTTTTCACCCAAACTGGATTATACTTTCAGGTAATGATCAGCACACTAAGGCGACTTGGTTCCCCAAATTTCATTCTTCTATGTTGAAGCGTTCATTTCCAATAACAGTTTGAATTTTTAGGTTTCACTCTGTTTTCTCCTATATTGATAGATGTGTTTGGAACTCTAAATCCCACACGGTTTGTGCTAGCTTCTTGAAACTTGACACAATAAGGTAGTTTCACGTTCTATCTCTATGTTTTGTTTCCTCTTGATGTAGCCCTAAGCAGTGACTGGCGAGAAACACTTTCATGGAAAGGGGTTGCCAAACTTCCAAAAATTACGAATCTCCCGAAATCTCAGCAAATATTTTTTCACCCAACCTGGATGATACTTTCAGGTGATGATCAGTACACGAAGGCGACTTGGTTCCCCAAATTTCGTTCTGCTATGTTGAAGCGTTCATTTCCAGTAACAGTTTGAATTTTTAGGTTTCACTCTGTTTTCTCCTATATTGACACATGTATTTGGAACTCTAAATCCAACACAGTTTGTGCTAGCTTCTTGAAACCCTTCACAATAAAGTAGTTTCACGTTCTTCTCGATGTTTTGTTTCCTCTTGATGTAGCCCTAAGCAGTGACTGGCGAGAAACACTTTCATGGAAAGGGGTTGCCAAGCTTCCAAAAATTACGAACCACCAGAATTCTCAGCAAATATTTTTTCACCCAAACTGGATGATACTTTCAGATAATGATCAGTACACTAAGGCGACTTGGTTCCCCAAATTTCGTTCCTCTATGTTGAAGCGTTCATTTCCAGTAACAGTTTGAATTTTTAGGTTTCACTCGGTTTTCTCCTATATTGATACATGTATTTGGAACTCTAAATCCAACACGGTTTGTGCTAGCTTCTTGAAACTTGACACAATAAAGTAGTTTCACGTTCTATCTGTATGTTTTGTTTCCTCTTGATGTAGCCCTAAGAAGTGACTGGCGAGAAACACTTTCGTGGAAAGGGGTTGCCAAGCTTCCAAAAATTTCGAATCTTCAGAAATCTCAGCAAATATTTTTTCACCCAAACTGGATGATACTTTCAGGTCATGATCAGTACACTTAGGCGACTTGGTTCCCAAAATTTCGTTCTTCTATGTTGAAGCGCTCATTTCCAGTAACAGTTTGAATTTTTAGGTTTCACTCTGTTTTCTCCTATATTGATACATGTATTTGGAACTCTAAAACCAACACGGTTTGTGCTAGCTTCTTGAAACTTGACACAATGAACTAGTTTCACGTTCTATCTCGATGTTTTGTTTCCTTTTGAAGTAGCCCTAAGC
The DNA here is from genome assembly GCF_964194105.1 of Spermophilus citellus. Taxonomy (NCBI): domain Eukaryota; kingdom Metazoa; phylum Chordata; class Mammalia; order Rodentia; family Sciuridae; genus Spermophilus; species Spermophilus citellus. The sequence continues at coordinate 42,890,816 of NC_138187.1, read as the reverse complement.
AGTGACTGGCGAGAAACACTTTCATGGAAAGGGGTTGCCAATTTCCCAAAATTACGAATCTCCAGAAATCTCAGCAAATATTTTTTCACCCAAACTGGATGATACTTTCAGGTCATGATCAGTACACTTAGGCGACTTGGTTCCCAAAATTTCGTTCTTCTATCTTGAAGCGTTCATTTCCAGTAACAGGTTGAATTTTTAGGTGTCACTCTGTTTTCTCCTATATTGATACATGTATTTGGAACTCTAAATCCAACACGGTTTGTGCTAGCTTCTTGAAACTTGACACAATAAACTGGTTTCAGGTTCTATCTCGATGTTTTGTTTCCTCTTGATGTAGCCCTAAGCAGTGACTGGCGAGAAACACTTTCATGGAAAGGGGTTGCAAATTTCCCAAAATTACGAATCTCCAGAAATCTCAGCAAATATTTTTTCACCCAAACTGGATGATACTTTCAGGTAATGATCAGTACACTAAGCCGACTTGGTTCCCCAAATTTCGTTCTTCTATGTTGAAGCGTTCATTTCCAGTAACAGTTTGAATTTTTAGGTTTCACTCTGTTTTCTCCTATATTGATACATGTATTTGGAACTCTAAATCCAACACGGTTTGTGCTAGCTTCTTGAAACTTGACACAATAAAGTAGTTTCACGTTCTATCTCTATGTTTTGTTTCCTCTTGATGTAGCCCTAAGAAGTGACTGGCGAGAAACACTTTCGTGGAAAGGGGTTGCCAAGCTTCCAAAAATTTCGAATCTCCAGAAATCTCAGCAAATATTTTTTCACCCAAACTGGATGATACTTTCAGGTCATGATCAGTACACTTAGGCGACTTGGTTCCCAAAATTTCGTTCTTCTATGTTGAAGCGTTCATTTCCAGTAACAGTTTGAATTTTTAGGTTTCACTCTGTTTTCTCCTATATTGATACATGTATTTGGAACTCTAAATCCAACACGGTTTGTGCTAGCTTCTTGAAACTTGACACAATAAACTAGCTTCACGTTCTATCTCGATGTTTTGTTTCCTCTTGATGTAGCCCTAAGCAGTGACTGGCGAGAAACACTTTCATGGAAAGGGGTTGCCAATTTCCCAAAATTACGAATCTCCAGAAATCTCAGCAAATATTTTTTCACCCAAACTGGATGATACTTTCAGGTAATGATCAGTACACTAAGCCGACTTGGTTCCCCAAACTTCGTTCTTCTATGTTGAAGCGTTCATTTCCAGTAACAGTTTGAATTTTTAGGTTTCACTCTGTTTTCTCCTATATTGATACATGTATTTGGAACTCTAAATCCAAAACGGTTTGTGCTAGCTTCTTGAAACTTGACACAATAAAGTAGTTTCACGTTCTATCTCTATGTTTTGTTTCCTCTTGATGTAGCCCTAAGCAGTGACTGGTGAGAAACACTTTCATGGAAAGGGGTTGCCAAGCTTCCAAAAATTTCGAATCTCCAGAAATCTCAGCAAATATTTTTTCACCCAAACTGGATGATACTTTCAGGTAATGAGCAGTGCCCTAAGGCGACTTGGTTCCCCAAATTCCGTTCCTCTATGTTGAAGCGTTCATTTCCAGTAACAGTTTGAATTTTTAGGTTTCACTCTGTTTTCTCCTATATTGACACATGTTTTTGGAACTCTAAATCCAGCACAGTTTGTGCTAGCTTCTTGAAACTTGACACAATAAAGTGGTTTCACGTTCTATCTCGATGTTTTATTTCCTCTTGATGTAGCCCTAAGCAGAGACTGGCGAGAATCACTTTCATGGAAAAGGGTTGCCAAGCTTCCAAAAATTACGAACCTACAGAATTTTCAGCAAATATTTTTTCACCCAAACTGGATTATACTTTCAGGTAATGATCAGTACACTAAGCCGACTTGGTTCCCCAAATTTCGTTCTTCTATGTTGAAGCGTTCATTTCCAGTAACAGTTTGAATTTTTAGGTTTCACTCTGTTTTCTCCTATATTGGTAGATGTATTTTGATCTCTAAATCCAACACGGTTTGTGCTATCTTCTTGAAACTTGACACAATAAAGTAGTTTCACGTTCTATCTCTATGTATTGATTTCTCTTGATGTAGCCCTAAGCAGTGACTGGCGAGAAACACTTTCATGGAAAGGGGTTGCCAAGCTTCCAAAAATTACGAACCACCAGAATTCTCAGCAAATATTTTTTCACCCAAACTGGATGATACTTTCAGGTAATGATCAGTACACTAAGGCAACTTGTTTCCCCAAATTTCGTTCTTCTATGTTGAAGCGTTCATTTCCAGTAACAGTTTGAATTTTTAGGTTTCACTCTGTTTTCTCCTATATTGATACATGTATTTGGAACTCTAAATCCAACACGGTTTGTGCTAGCTTCTTGAAACTTGACACAATAAAGTAGTTTCACGTTCTATCTCTATGTTTTGTTTCCTCTTGATGTAGCCCTAAGCAGTGACTGGCGAGAAACACTTTCATGGAAAGGGGTTGCCAAGCTTCCCAAAATTACGAATCTCCAGATATCTCAGCAAATATTTTATCACCCAATCTGGATGATACTTTCAGGTAATGATCAGTACACTAAGCCGACTTGGTTCCCCAAATTTGGTTCTTCTATATTGAAGCGTTCATTTCCAGCAATAGTTTGAATTTTTAGGTTTCACTCTGTTTTCTCCTATATTGATACAAGTTTTTGGAATTCTAAATCCAACACTGTTTGTGCTAGCTTCTTGAAACTTGACACAATAAAGTAGTTTCACGTTCTATCTCTATGTTTTGTTTCCTCTTGATGTAGCCCTAAGCAGTGACTGGCGAGAAACACTTTCATGGAAAGGGGTTGCCAAGCTTCCCAAAATTACGAAACACCAGATATCTCAGGAAATATTTTATAACCCAATCTGGATGATACTTTCAGGTAATGATCAGTACACTAAGCCGACTTGGTTCCCCAAATTTCGTTCTTCTATTTTGAAGCGTTCATTTCCAGCAATAGTTTGAATTTTTAGGTTTCACTCTGTTTTCTCCTATATTGATACAAGTATTTGGAATTCTAAATCCAACACTGTTTGTGCTAGCTTCTTGAAACTTGACACAATAAAGTAGTTTCACGTTCTCTCTCTATGTTTTGTTCCCTCTTGATGTAGCCCTAAGCAGTGATTGGCGAGAAACACTTTCATGGAAATGGTTGCCAAGCTTCCCAAAATTACGAATCTCCCGAAATCTCAAAAATATTTTTTCACCCAAACTGGATGATACTTTCAGGTAATATTAGTACACTAAGCCGACTTGGTTCCCCAAATTTCGTTCTTCTATGTTGAAGCGTTCATTTCCAGCAATAGTTTGAATTTTTATGTTTCACTCCGTTTTCTCCTATATTGATACACGTATTTGGAACTCTAAATCCAACACGGTTTGTGCTAGCTTCTTGAACATTGACACAATAAAGAAGTTTCACATTCTATCTCTATGTTTTGTTTCCTCTTGATGTAGCCCTAAGCAGTGACTGGCAAGAAACACTTACATGGAAAGAGGTTGCCAAGCTTCCAAAAATTACGAATCTCCAAAATCTCAGAAAATATTTTTTCACCCAAACAGGATGATACTTTCAGGTAATGATCAGTACACTAAGGCGACTTGGTTCCCCAAATTTCGTTCTTCTATGTTGAAGCGTTCATTTCCAGTAACAGTTTGAATTTTTAGGTTTCACTCTGTTTTCTCCTATATTGATACATGTATTTGGAACTCTAAATCCAACACGGTTTGTGCTAGCTTCTTGAAACTTGACACAATAAAGTAGTTTCACGTTGTATCTTTATGTTTGTTTCCTCTTGATGTAGCCCTAAGCAGTGACTGGCGAGAAACACTTTCATGGAAAGGGGTTTCCAAGTTTCCCAAAATTACGAATCTTCAGAAATCTCAGCAAATATTTTTTCACCCAAACTGGACGATACTTTCAGGTAATGTTCAGTATACTAAGGTGACTTGGATCCCCGAATTTTGTTCTTCTATGTTGAAGCGTTCATTTCCAGTAACAGTTTGAATTTTTAGGTTTCACTCTGTTTTCTCCTATATTGATACATGTATTTGGAACTCTAAATCCAACACGGTTTGTGCTAGCTTCTTGAAACTTGACACAATAAAGTAGTTTCACGTTGTATCTTTATGTTTGTTTCCTCTTGATGTAGCCCTAAGCAGTGACTGGTGAGAAACACTTTCATGGAAAGGGGTTGCCAAGCTTCCAAAAATTTCGAATCTCCAGAAATCTCAGCAAATATTTTTTCACCCAAACTGGATGATACTTTCAGGTAATGAGCAGTACCCTAAGGCGACTTGGTTCCCCAAATTCCGTTCCTCTATGTTGAAGCGTTCATTTCCAGTAACACTTTGAATTTTTAGGTTTCACTCTGTTTTCTCCTATATTGACACATGTTTTTGGAACTCTAAATCCAACACAGTTTGTGCTAGCTTCTTGAAACTTGACACAATAAAGTGGTTTCACGTTCTATCTCGATGTTTTGTTTCCTCTTGATGTAGCCCTAAGCAGTGACTGGCGAGAATCACTTTCATGGAAAAGGGTTGCCAAGCTTCCAAAAATTACGAACCTACACAATTTTCAGCAAATATTTTTTCACCCAAACTGGATTATACTTTCAGGTAATGATCAGTACACTAAGCCGACTTGGTTCCCCAAATTTCGTTCTTCTATGTTAAAGCGTTCATTTCCAGTAACAGTTTGAATTTTTAGGTTTCACTCTGTTTTCTCCTATATTGGTAGATGTATTTGGATCTCTAAATCCAACACGGTTTGTGCTATCTTCTTGAAACTTGACAAAATAAAGTAGTTTCACGTTCTATCTCTATGTATTGATTTCTCTTGATGTAGCCCTAATCAGTGACTGGCGAGAAACACTTTCATGGAAAGGGGTTGCCAAGCTTCCAAAAATTACGAACCACCAGAATTCTCAGCAAATATTTTTTCACCCAAACTGGATGATACTTTCAGATAATGATCAGTACACTAAGGCGACTTGGTTCCCCAAATTTCGTTCCTCTATGTTGAAGCGTTCATTTCCAGTAACAGTTTGAATTTTTAGGTTTCACTCTGTTTTCTCCTATATTGATACATGTATTTGGAACTCTAAATCCAACATGCTTTGTGCTAGCTTCTTGAACTTGACACAATAAAGTAGTTTCACGTTCTATCTCTATGTTTTCTTTCCTCTTGATGTAGCCCTAAGCAGTGACTGGCGAGAAACACTTTCATGGAAAGGGGTTGCCAAGCTTCCAAAAATTACGAATCTCCAGAAATCTCAGCAAATATTTTTTCACCCAAACTGGATGATACTTTCAGGTAATGATCAGTACACTAAGGCAACTTGTTTCCCCAAATTTCGTTCTTCTATGTTGAAGCGTTCATTTCCAGTAACAGTTTGAATTTTTAGGTTTCACTCTGTTTTCTCCTATATTGATACATGTATTTGGAACTCTAAATCCAACACGGTTTGTGCTAGCTTCTTGAAACTTGACACAATAAAGTAGTTTCACGTTCTATCTCTATGTTTTGTTTCCTCTTGATGTAGCCCTAAGCAGTGACTGGCGAGAAACCCTTTCGTAAAAAGGGGATGCCAAGCTTCCAAAAATTACGAATCTCCAGAAATCTCAGAAAATATTTTTTCACCCAAACTGGATGATACTTTCAGGTAATGATCAGTACCCTAAGGCGACTTGGTTCTCCGAATTTCGTTCTTTATGTTGAAGCGTTCATTTCCAGTAACAGTTTGAATTTTTAGGTTTCACTCTGTTTTCTCCTATATTGATAGATGTATTTGGAACTCTAAATCCAACACGGTTTGCGCTAGCTTCTTGAAACTTGACACAATAAAGTAGTTTCCGGTTCTATCTCTATGTTTTGTTTCCTCTTGAGGTAGACCTAAGCAGTGACTGGCGAGAAACACTTTCATGGAAAGGGCTTGCAAAGCTTCCAAAAATTACGAATCTCAAGAAATCTCAGCAAGTATTTTTTCACCCAAACTGGATGATACTTTCAGGTAATTATCAGTACACTAAGGTGACTTGGTTTCCCAAATTTCGTTCTTCTATGTTGAAGCGTTCATTTCCAGTAACTCTTTGAATTTTTAGGTTTCACTCTGTTTTCTCCTATATTGATACATGATTTGGATCTCTAAATCCAACACGGTTTGTGCTAGCTTCTTGAAACTTGACACAATAAAGTTGATTCACGTTCTATCTCTATGTTTTGTTTCCTCTTGATGTAGCCCTAAGCAGTGACTGGCGATAAACCCTTTCATAAAAATTGGATGCCAAGCTTCCAAAAATTACGAATCTCCAGGACTCTCAGCAAATATTTTTTCACCCAAACTGGACGATACTTTCAGGTAATATTCAGTATACTTAGGCGACTTGGATCCCCGAATTTCGTCCTTGTATGTTGAAGCGTTCATTTCCAGTAACAGTTTGAATTTTTAGGTTTCACTCTGTTTTCTCCTATATTGATACATGTATTTGGAACTCTAAATCCAACACGGTTTGTGCTAGCTTCTTGAAACTTGACACAATAAAGTAGTTTCACGTTCTATCTCTATGTTTTGTTTCCTCTTGATGTAGCCCTAAGCAGTGACTGGCGAGAAACACTTTCATGGAAAGGGGTTGCCAAGCTTCCCAAAATTACGAATCTCCAGATATCTCAGCAAATATTTTATCACCCAATCTGGATGATACTTTCAGGTAATGATCAGTACACTAAGCCGACTTGGTTCCCCAAATTTCGTTCTTCTATGTTGAAGCGTTCATTTCCAGCAATAGTTTGAATTTTTAGGTTTCACTCTGTTTTCTCCTATATTGATACAAGTATTTGGAATTCTAAATCCAACACTGTTTGTGCTAGCTTCTTGAAACTTGACACAATAAAGTAGTTTCACGTTCTCTCTCTATGTTTTGTTCCCTCTTGATGTAGCCCTAAGCAGTGATTGGCGAGAAACACTTTCATGGAAATGGTTGCCAAGCTTCCCAAAATTACGAATCTCCCGAAATCTCAAAAATATTTTTTCACCCAAACTGGACGATACTTTCAGGTAATGATCAGTACACTAAGCCGACTTGGTTCCCCAAATTTCGTTCTTCTATGTTGAAGCGTTCATTTCCAGTAACAGTTTGAATTTTTAGGTTTCACTCCGTTTTCTCCTATATTGATACACGTATTTGGAACTCTAAATCCAACACGGTTTGTGCTAGCTTCTTGAACCTTGACACAATAAAGAAGTTTCACATTCTATCTCTATGTTTTGTTTCCTCTTGATGTAGCCCTAAGCAGTGACTGGCAAGAAACACTTACATGGAAAGGGGTTGCCAAGCTTCCAAAAATTACGAATCTCCAGAAATCTCAGCAAATATTTTTTCACCCAAAGTGGATGATACTTTCAGGTAATGATCAGTACACTAAGGCGACTTGGTTCCCCAAATTTCGTTCTTCTATGTTGAAGCGTTCATTTCCAGTAACAGTTTGAATTTTTAGGTTTCACTCTGTTTTCTCCTATATTGATACATGTATTTGGAACTCTAAATCCAACACGGTTTGTGCTAGCTTCTTGAAACTTGACACAATAAAGTAGTTTCACGTTGTATCTTTATGTTTGTTTCCTCTTGATGTAGCCCTAAGCAGTGACTGGCGAGAAACACTTTCATGGGAAGGGGTTTCCAAGTTTCCCAAAATTACGAATCTTCAGAAATCTCAGCAAATATTTTTTCACCCAAACTGGATGATACTTTCAGGCAATGATCAGGACACTAAGGCGACTTGGTTCCCCAAATTTCGTTCTTCTATGTTGAAGCGTTCATTTCCAGTAACAGTTTGAATTTTTAGGTTTCACTCTGTTTTCTCCTATATTGGTAGAAGTTTTTGGATCTCTAAGTCCAACACGGTTTGTGCTAGCTTCTTGAAACTTGACACAATAAAGTAGTTTCACATTCTATCTCTATGTTTTGTTTCCTCTTGATGTAGCCCTAAGCAGTGACTGGCGAGAAACACTTTCATGGAAAGGGCTTGCCAAGCTTCCAAAAATTACGAATCTCCAGAAATCTCAGCAAATATTTTTTCACCCAAACTGGATGATACTTTCAGGTAATTATCAGTACACTAAGGCGACTTGGTTTCCCAAATTTCGTTCTTCTATGTTGAAGCGTTCATTTCCAGTAACACTTTGAATTTTTAGGTTTCACTCTGTTTTCTCCTATATTGATACATGATTTGGATCTCTAAATCCAACATGGTTTGTGCTAGCTTCTTGAAACTTGACACAATAAAGTAGTTTCACGTTCTATCTCTATGTTTTGTTTCCTCTTGATGTAGCCCTAAGCAGTGACTGGCGATAAACCCTTTCATAAAAATTGGATGCCAAGCTTCCAAAAATTACGAATCTCCAGGACTCTCAGCAAATATTTTTTCACCCAAACTGGACGATACTTTCAGGTAATATTCAGTATACTAAGGCGACTTAGATCCCCGAATTTCGTTCTTCTATGTTTAAGCGTTCATTTCCAGTAACAGTTTGAATTTTTAGGTTTCACTCTGTTTACTCCTATATTGATACATGTATTTGGAACTCTAAATCCAACACGGTTTGTGCTAGCTTCTTGAAACTTGACACAATAAAGTAGTTTCACGTTCTATCTCTATGTTTTGTTTCCTCTTGATGTAGCCCTAAGCAGTGACTGGCGAGAAACACTTTCATGGAAAGGGGTTGCCAAGCTTCCCAAAATTACGAATCTCCAGATATCTCAGCAAATATTTTATCACCCAATCTGGATGATACTTTCAGGTAATTATCAGTGCACTAAGCCGACTTGGTTCCCCAAATTTCGTTCTTCTCTGTTGAAGCGTTCATTTCCAGCAATAGTTTGAATTTTTAGGTTTCACTCTGTTTTCTCCGATATTGATACAAGTATTTGGAATTCTATATCCAACACTGTTTGTGCTAGCTTCTTGAAACTTGACACAATAAAGTAGTTTCACGTTCTCTCTCTATGTTTTGTTTCCTCTTGATGTAGCCCTAAGCAGTGACTGGCGAGAAACACTTTCATGGAAAGGGGTTGCCAAGCTTCCCAAAATTACGAATCTCCAGATATCTCAGCCAATGTTTTTTCACCCAAACTTGATGATACTTTCAGGTAATGATCAGTACACTAAGGCGACTTGGTTCCCCAAATTTCGTTCTTCTATGTTGAAGTGTTCATTTCCAGTAACAGTTTGAATTTTTAGGTTTCAATCTGTTTTCTCCTATATTGATACATGTATTTGGAACTCTAAATCCAACACGGATTGTGCTAGCTTCTTGAAACTTGACACAATAAAGTAGTTTCACATTCTATCTCTACGTTTTGTTCCCTCTTGATGTAGTCCTATTCAGTGACTGGCGAGATACACTTTCATGGAAAGGGGTTGCCAAGCTTCCAAAAATTACGAATCTCCAGAAATCTCAGCAAATATTTTTTCACCCAAACTATATAATACTTTCAGGTGATGATCAGTACACTAAGGCGACTTGGTTCCCCAAATTTCGTTCTTCTATGTTGAAGCGTTCATTTCCAGTAACAGTTTGAATTTTTAGGTTTCACTCTGTTTTCTCCTATATTGATACATGTATTTGGAACTCTAAATCCAACGCGGTTTGTGCTAGCTTCTGGAAACTTGACACAACAAAGTAGTTTCACGTTCTATCTCAATGTTTTGTTTTCTCTTGATGTAGCCCTAACCAGTGACTGGCGAGAAACACTTTCATGAAAATGGTTGCAAAGCTTCCCAAAATTACGAATCTCCCGAAATCTCAAAAATATTTTTTCACCCAAACTGGATGATACTTTCAGGTAATGATCAGTACACTAAGCCGACTTGGTTCCCCAAATTTCGTTCTTCTATGTTGAAGCGTTCATTTCCAGCAATAGTTTGAATTTTTAGGTTTCACTCTGTTTTCTCCTATATTGATACACGTATTTGGAACTCTAAATCCAACACGGTTTGTGCTAGCTTCTTGAACCTTGACACAATAAAGAAGTTTCACATTCTATCTCTATGTTTTGTTTCCTCTTGATGTAGCCCTAAGCAGTGACTGGCAAGAAACACTTACATGGAAAGGGGTTGCCAAGCTTCCAAAAATTACGAATCTCCAGAAATCTCAGCAAATATTTTTTCACCCAAAGTGGATGATACTTTCAGGTAATGATCAGTACACTAAGGCGACTTGGTTCCCCAAATTTCGTTCTTCTATGTTGAAGCGTTCATTTCCAGTAAGAGTTTGAATTTTTAGGTTTCACTCTGTTTTCTCCTATATTGATACATGTATTTGGAACTCTAAATCCAACACAGTTTGTGCTAGCTTCTTGAAACTTGACACAATAAAGTAGTTTCACGTTGTATCTTTATGTTTGTTTCCTCTTGATGTAGCCCTAAGCAGTGACTGGCGAGAAACACTTTCATGGAAAGGGGTTTCCAAGTTTCCCAAAATTACGAATCTTCAGAAATCTCAGCAAATATTTTTTCACCCAAACTAGATGATACTTTCAGGCAATGATCAGTACACTAAGGCGACTTGGTTCCCCAAATTTCGTTCTTCTATGTTGAAGCGTTCATTTCCAGTAACAGTTTGAATTTTTAGGTTTCACTCTGTTTTCTCCTATATTGGTAGAAGTTTTTGGATCTCTAAGTCCAACACGGTTTGTGCTAGCTTCTTGAAACTTGACACAATAAAGTAGTTTCACATTCTATCTCTATGTTTTGTTTCCTCTTGATGTAGCCCTAAGCAGTGACTGGCGAGAAACACTTTCATGGAAAGGGCTTGCCAAGCTTCCAAAAATTACGAATCTCCAGAAATCTCAGCAAATATTTTTTCACCCAAACTGGATGATACTTTCAGATAATTATCAGTACACTAAGGCGACTTGGTTTCCCAAATTTCGTTCTTCTATGTTGAAGCGTTCATTTCCAGTAACACTTTGAATTTTTAGGTTTCACTCTGTTTTCTCCTATATTGATACATGATTTGGATCTCTAAATCCAACACGGTTTGTGCTAGCTTCTTGAAACTTGACACAATAAAGTAGTTTCACGTTCTATCTCTATGTTTTGTTTCCTCTTGATGTAGCCCTAAGCAGTGACTGGCGATAAACCCTTTCATAAAAATTGGATGCCAAGCTTCCAAAAATTACGAATCTCCAGGACTCTCAGCAAATATTTTTTCACCCAAACTGGACGATACTTTCAGGTAATATTCAGTATACTAAGGCGACTTAGATCCCCGAATTTCGTTCTTCTATGTTTAAGCGTTCATTTCCAGTAACAGTTTGAATTTTTAGGTTTCACTCTGTTTACTCCTATATTGATACATGTATTTGGAACTCTAAATCCAACACGGTTTGTGCTAGCTTCTTGAAACTTGACACAATAAAGTAGTTTCACGTTCTATCTCTATGTTTTGTTTCCTCTTGATGTAGCCCTAAGCAGTGACTGGCGAGAAACACTTTCATGGAAAGGGGTTGCCAAGCTTCCCAAAATTACGAATCTCCAGATATCTCAGCAAATATTTTATCACCCAATCTGGATGATACTTTCAGGTAATTATCAGTGCACTAAGCCGACTTGGTTCCCCAAATTTCGTTCTTCTCTGTTGAAGCGTTCATTTCCAGCAATAGTTTGAATTTTTAGGTTTCACTCTGTTTTCTCCTATATTGATACAAGTATTTGGAATTCTATATCCAACACTGTTTGTGCTAGCTTCTTGAAACTTGACACAATAAAGTAGTTTCACATTCTATCTCTACGTTTTGTTCCCTCTTGATGCAGTCCTATTCAGTGACTGGCGAGATACACTTTCATGGAAAGGGGTTGCCAAGCTTCCAAAAATTACGAATCTCCAGAAATCTCAGCAAATGTTTTTTCACCCAAACTGGATGATACTTTCAGGTAATTATCAGTACACTAAGGCGACTTGGTTCCCCAAATTTCGTTATTCTATGTTGAAGTGTTCATTTCCAGTAACAGTTTGAATTTTTAGGTTTCACTCTGTTTTCTTCTATATTGATACATGTATTTGGAACTCTAAATCCAACGCGGTTTGTGCTAGCTTCTTGAAGCTTGACACAACAAAGTAGTTTCACGTTCTATCTCAATGTTTTGTTTTCTCTTGATGTAGCCCTAACCAGTGACTGGCGAGAAACACTTTCATGAAAATGGTTGCAAAGCTTCCCAAAATTACGAATCTCCCGAAATCTCAAAAATATTTTTTCACCCAAACTGGATGATACTTTCAGGTAATGATCAGTACACTAAGCCGACTTGGTTCCCAAATTTCGTTCTTCTATGTTGAAGCGTTCATTTCCAGCAATAGTTTGAATTTTTAGGTTTCACTCTGTTTTCTCCTATATTGATACATGTATTTGGAACTCTAAATCCAACACGGTTTGTGCTAGCTTCTTGAAACTTGACACAATAAAGTAGTTTCACGTTCTATCTCTATGTTTTGTTTCCTCTTGATGTAGCCCTAAGCAGTGACTGGCGAGAAACACTTTCATGGAAAGGGGTTGCCAAGCTTCCCAAAATTACGAATCTCCAGAAATCTCAGCAAATATTTTTTCACCCAAACTGGATGATACTTTCAGGTAATGATCAGTACACTAAAGCGACTTGGTTCCCCAAATTTCGTTCTTCTATGTTGAAGCGTTCATTTCCAGTAACAGTTTGAATTTTTAGGTTTCACTCTGTTTTCTCCTATATTGATACATGTATTTGGAACTCTAAATCCAACACGGTTTGTGCTAGCTTCTTGAAACTTGACACAATAAAGTAGTTTCACGTTCTATCTCTATGTTTTGTTTCCTCTTGATGTAGCCCTAAGCAGTGACTGGCGAGAAACCCTTTCGTAAAAAGGGGATGCCAAGCTTCCAAAAATTACGAATCTCCAGAAATCTCAGAAAATATTTTTTCACCCAAACTGGATGATACTTTCAGGTAATGATCAGTACCCTAAGGCGACTTGGTTCTCCGAATTTCGTTCTTTATGTTGAAGCGTTCATTTCCAGTAACAGTTTGAATTTTTAGGTTTCACTCTGTTTTCTCCTATATTGATAGATGTATTTGGAACTCTAAATCCAACACGGTTTGCGCTAGCTTCTTGAAACTTGACACAATAAAGTAGTTTCCGGTTCTATCTCTATGTTTTGTTTCCTCTTGAGGTAGACCTAAGCAGTGACTGGCGAGAAACACTTTCATGGAAAGGGCTTGCAAAGCTTCCAAAAATTACGAATCTCAAGAAATCTCAGCAAGTATTTTTTCACCCAAACTGGATGATACTTTCAGGTAATTATCAGTACACTAAGGTGACTTGGTTTCCCAAATTTCGTTCTTCTATGTTGAAGCGTTCATTTCCAGTAACTCTTTGAATTTTTAGGTTTCACTCTGTTTTCTCCTATATTGATACATGATTTGGATCTCTAAATCCAACACGGTTTGTGCTAGCTTCTTGAAACTTGACACAATAAAGTTGATTCACGTTCTATCTCTATGTTTTGTTTCCTCTTGATGTAGCCCTAAGCAGTGACTGGCGATAAACCCTTTCATAAAAATTGGATGCCAAGCTTCCAAAAATTACGAATCTCCAGGACTCTCAGCAAATATTTTTTCACCCAAACTGGACGATACTTTCAGGTAATATTCAGTATACTTAGGCGACTTGGATCCCCGAATTTCGTCCTTGTATGTTGAAGCGTTCATTTCCAGTAACAGTTTGAATTTTTAGGTTTCACTCTGTTTTCTCCTATATTGATACATGTATTTGGAACTCTAAATCCAACACGGTTTGTGCTAGCTTCTTGAAACTTGACACAATAAAGTAGTTTCACGTTCTATCTCTATGTTTTGTTTCCTCTTGATGTAGCCCTAAGCAGTGACTGGCGAGAAACACTTTCATGGAAAGGGGTTGCCAAGCTTCCCAAAATTACGAATCTCCAGATATCTCAGCAAATATTTTATCACCCAATCTGGATGATACTTTCAGGTAATGATCAGTACACTAAGCCGACTTGGTTCCCCAAATTTCGTTCTTCTATGTTGAAGCGTTCATTTCCAGCAATAGTTTGAATTTTTAGGTTTCACTCTGTTTTCTCCTATATTGATACAAGTATTTGGAATTCTAAATCCAACACTGTTTGTGCTAGCTTCTTGAAACTTGACACAATAAAGTAGTTTCACGTTCTCTCTCTATGTTTTGTTCCCTCTTGATGTAGCCCTAAGCAGTGATTGGCGAGAAACACTTTCATGGAAATGGTTGCCAAGCTTCCCAAAATTACGAATCTCCCGAAATCTCAAAAATATTTTTTCACCCAAACTGGACGATACTTTCAGGTAATGATCAGTACACTAAGCCGACTTGGTTCCCCAAATTTCGTTCTTCTATGTTGAAGCGTTCATTTCCAGTAACAGTTTGAATTTTTAGGTTTCACTCCGTTTTCTCCTATATTGATACACGTATTTGGAACTCTAAATCCAACACGGTTTGTGCTAGCTTCTTGAACCTTGACACAATAAAGAAGTTTCACATTCTATCTCTATGTTTTGTTTCCTCTTGATGTAGCCCTAAGCAGTGACTGGCAAGAAACACTTACATGGAAAGGGGTTGCCAAGCTTCCAAAAATTACGAATCTCCAGAAATCTCAGCAAATATTTTTTCACCCAAAGTGGATGATACTTTCAGGTAATGATCAGTACACTAAGGCGACTTGGTTCCCCAAATTTCGTTCTTCTATGTTGAAGCGTTCATTTCCAGTAACAGTTTGAATTTTTAGGTTTCACTCTGTTTTCTCCTATATTGATACATGTATTTGGAACTCTAAATCCAACACGGTTTGTGCTAGCTTCTTGAAACTTGACACAATAAAGTAGTTTCACGTTGTATCTTTATGTTTGTTTCCTCTTGATGTAGCCCTAAGCAGTGACTGGCGAGAAACACTTTCATGGGAAGGGGTTTCCAAGTTTCCCAAAATTACGAATCTTCAGAAATCTCAGCAAATATTTTTTCACCCAAACTGGATGATACTTTCAGGCAATGATCAGGACACTAAGGCGACTTGGTTCCCCAAATTTCGTTCTTCTATGTTGAAGCGTTCATTTCCAGTAACAGTTTGAATTTTTAGGTTTCACTCTGTTTTCTCCTATATTGGTAGAAGTTTTTGGATCTCTAAGTCCAACACGGTTTGTGCTAGCTTCTTGAAACTTGACACAATAAAGTAGTTTCACATTCTATCTCTATGTTTTGTTTCCTCTTGATGTAGCCCTAAGCAGTGACTGGCGAGAAACACTTTCATGGAAAGGGCTTGCCAAGCTTCCAAAAATTACGAATCTCCAGAAATCTCAGCAAATATTTTTTCACCCAAACTGGATGATACTTTCAGGTAATTATCAGTACACTAAGGCGACTTGGTTTCCCAAATTTCGTTCTTCTATGTTGAAGCGTTCATTTCCAGTAACACTTTGAATTTTTAGGTTTCACTCTGTTTTCTCCTATATTGATACATGATTTGGATCTCTAAATCCAACATGGTTTGTGCTAGCTTCTTGAAACTTGACACAATAAAGTAGTTTCACGTTCTATCTCTATGTTTTGTTTCCTCTTGATGTAGCCCTAAGCAGTGACTGGCGATAAACCCTTTCATAAAAATTGGATGCCAAGCTTCCAAAAATTACGAATCTCCAGGACTCTCAGCAAATATTTTTTCACCCAAACTGGACGATACTTTCAGGTAATATTCAGTATACTAAGGCGACTTAGATCCCCGAATTTCGTTCTTCTATGTTTAAGCGTTCATTTCCAGTAACAGTTTGAATTTTTAGGTTTCACTCTGTTTACTCCTATATTGATACATGTATTTGGAACTCTAAATCCAACACGGTTTGTGCTAGCTTCTTGAAACTTGACACAATAAAGTAGTTTCACGTTCTATCTCTATGTTTTGTTTCCTCTTGATGTAGCCCTAAGCAGTGACTGGCGAGAAACACTTTCATGGAAAGGGGTTGCCAAGCTTCCCAAAATTACGAATCTCCAGATATCTCAGCAAATATTTTATCACCCAATCTGGATGATACTTTCAGGTAATTATCAGTGCACTAAGCCGACTTGGTTCCCCAAATTTCGTTCTTCTCTGTTGAAGCGTTCATTTCCAGCAATAGTTTGAATTTTTAGGTTTCACTCTGTTTTCTCCGATATTGATACAAGTATTTGGAATTCTATATCCAACACTGTTTGTGCTAGCTTCTTGAAACTTGACACAATAAAGTAGTTTCACGTTCTCTCTCTATGTTTTGTTTCCTCTTGATGTAGCCCTAAGCAGTGACTGGCGAGAAACACTTTCATGGAAAGGGGTTGCCAAGCTTCCCAAAATTACGAATCTCCAGATATCTCAGCCAATGTTTTTTCACCCAAACTTGATGATACTTTCAGGTAATGATCAGTACACTAAGGCGACTTGGTTCCCCAAATTTCGTTCTTCTATGTTGAAGTGTTCATTTCCAGTAACAGTTTGAATTTTTAGGTTTCAATCTGTTTTCTCCTATATTGATACATGTATTTGGAACTCTAAATCCAACACGGATTGTGCTAGCTTCTTGAAACTTGACACAATAAAGTAGTTTCACATTCTATCTCTACGTTTTGTTCCCTCTTGATGTAGTCCTATTCAGTGACTGGCGAGATACACTTTCATGGAAAGGGGTTGCCAAGCTTCCAAAAATTACGAATCTCCAGAAATCTCAGCAAATATTTTTTCACCCAAACTATATAATACTTTCAGGTGATGATCAGTACACTAAGGCGACTTGGTTCCCCAAATTTCGTTCTTCTATGTTGAAGCGTTCATTTCCAGTAACAGTTTGAATTTTTAGGTTTCACTCTGTTTTCTCCTATATTGATACATGTATTTGGAACTCTAAATCCAACGCGGTTTGTGCTAGCTTCTGGAAACTTGACACAACAAAGTAGTTTCACGTTCTATCTCAATGTTTTGTTTTCTCTTGATGTAGCCCTAACCAGTGACTGGCGAGAAACACTTTCATGAAAATGGTTGCAAAGCTTCCCAAAATTACGAATCTCCCGAAATCTCAAAAATATTTTTTCACCCAAACTGGATGATACTTTCAGGTAATGATCAGTACACTAAGCCGACTTGGTTCCCCAAATTTCGTTCTTCTATCTTGAAGCGTTCATTTCCAGCAATAGTTTGAATTTTTAGGTTTCACTCTGTTTTCTCCTATATTGATACACGTATTTGGAACTCTAAATCCAACACGGTTTGTGCTAGCTTCTTGAACCTTGACACAATAAAGAAGTTTCACATTCTATCTCTATGTTTTGTTTCCTCTTGATGTAGCCCTAAGCAGTGACTGGCAAGAAACACTTACATGGAAAGGGGTTGCCAAGCTTCCAAAAATTACGAATCTCCAGAAATCTCAGCAAATATTTTTTCACCCAAAGTGGATGATACTTTCAGGTAATGATCAGTACACTAAGGCGACTTGGTTCCCCAAATTTCGTTCTTCTATGTTGAAGCGTTCATTTCCAGTAAGAGTTTGAATTTTTAGGTTTCACTCTGTTTTCTCCTATATTGATACATGTATTTGGAACTCTAAATCCAACACAGTTTGTGCTAGCTTCTTGAAACTTGACACAATAAAGTAGTTTCACGTTGTATCTTTATGTTTGTTTCCTCTTGATGTAGCCCTAAGCAGTGACTGGCGAGAAACACTTTCATGGAAAGGGGTTTCCAAGTTTCCCAAAATTACGAATCTTCAGAAATCTCAGCAAATATTTTTTCACCCAAACTGGATGATACTTTCAGGCAATGATCAGTACACTAAGGCGACTTGGTTCCCCAAATTTCGTTCTTCTATGTTGAAGCGTTCATTTCCAGTAACAGTTTGAATTTTTAGGTTTCACTCTGTTTTCTCCTATATTGGTAGAAGTTTTTGGATCTCTAAGTCCAACACGGTTTGTGCTAGCTTCTTGAAACTTGACACAATAAAGTAGTTTCACATTCTATCTCTATGTTTTGTTTCCTCTTGATGTAGCCCTAAGCAGTGACTGGCGAGAAACACTTTCATGGAAAGGGCTTGCCAAGCTTCCAAAAATTACGAATCTCCAGAAATCTCAGCAAATATTTTTTCACCCAAACTGGATGATACTTTCAGATAATTATCAGTACACTAAGGCGACTTGGTTTCCCAAATTTCGTTCTTCTATGTTGAAGCGTTCATTTCCAGTAACACTTTGAATTTTTAGGTTTCACTCTGTTTTCTCCTATATTGATACATGATTTGGATCTCTAAATCCAACACGGTTTGTGCTAGCTTCTTGAAACTTGACACAATAAAGTAGTTTCACGTTCTATCTCTATGTTTTGTTTCCTCTTGATGTAGCCCTAAGCAGTGACTGGCGATAAACCCTTTCATAAAAATTGGATGCCAAGCTTCCAAAAATTACGAATCTCCAGGACTCTCAGCAAATATTTTTTCACCCAAACTGGACGATACTTTCAGGTAATATTCAGTATACTAAGGCGACTTAGATCCCCGAATTTCGTTCTTCTATGTTTAAGCGTTCATTTCCAGTAACAGTTTGAATTTTTAGGTTTCACTCTGTTTACTCCTATATTGATACATGTATTTGGAACTCTAAATCCAACACGGTTTGTGCTAGCTTCTTGAAACTTGACACAATAAAGTAGTTTCACGTTCTATCTCTATGTTTTGTTTCCTCTTGATGTAGCCCTAAGCAGTGACTGGCGAGAAACACTTTCATGGAAAGGGGTTGCCAAGCTTCCCAAAATTACGAATCTCCAGATATCTCAGCAAATATTTTATCACCCAATCTGGATGATACTTTCAGGTAATTATCAGTGCACTAAGCCGACTTGGTTCCCCAAATTTCGTTCTTCTCTGTTGAAGCGTTCATTTCCAGCAATAGTTTGAATTTTTAGGTTTCACTCTGTTTTCTCCTATATTGATACAAGTATTTGGAATTCTATATCCAACACTGTTTGTGCTAGCTTCTTGAAACTTGACACAATAAAGTAGTTTCACATTCTATCTCTACGTTTTGTTCCCTCTTGATGCAGTCCTATTCAGTGACTGGCGAGATACACTTTCATGGAAAGGGGTTGCCAAGCTTCCAAAAATTACGAATCTCCAGAAATCTCAGCAAATGTTTTTTCACCCAAACTGGATGATACTTTCAGGTAATTATCAGTACACTAAGGCGACTTGGTTCCCCAAATTTCGTTATTCTATGTTGAAGTGTTCATTTCCAGTAACAGTTTGAATTTTTAGGTTTCACTCTGTTTTCTTCTATATTGATACATGTATTTGGAACTCTAAATCCAACGCGGTTTGTGCTAGCTTCTTGAAGCTTGACACAACAAAGTAGTTTCACGTTCTATCTCAATGTTTTGTTTTCTCTTGATGTAGCCCTAACCAGTGACTGGCGAGAAACACTTTCATGAAAATGGTTGCAAAGCTTCCCAAAATTACGAATCTCCCGAAATCTCAAAAATATTTTTTCACCCAAACTGGATGATACTTTCAGGTAATGATCAGTACACTAAGCCGACTTGGTTCCCAAATTTCGTTCTTCTATGTTGAAGCGTTCATTTCCAGCAATAGTTTGAATTTTTAGGTTTCACTCTGTTTTCTCCTATATTGATACATGTATTTGGAACTCTAAATCCAACACGGTTTGTGCTAGCTTCTTGAAACTTGACACAATAAAGTAGTTTCACGTTCTATCTCTATGTTTTGTTTCCTCTTGATGTAGCCCTAAGCAGTGACTGGCGAGAAACACTTTCATGGAAAGGGGTTGCCAAGCTTCCCAAAATTACGAATCTCCAGAAATCTCAGCAAATATTTTTTCACCCAAACTGGATGATACTTTCAGGTAATGATCAGTACACTAAAGCGACTTGGTTCCCCAAATTTCGTTCTTCTATGTTGAAGCGTTCATTTCCAGTAACAGTTTGAATTTTTAGGTTTCACTCTGTTTTCTCCTATATTGATACACGTATTTGGAACTCTAAATCCAACACGGTTTGTGCTAGCTTCTTGAAACTTGACACAATAAAGAAGTTTCACATTCTATCTCTATGTTTTGTTTCCTCATGATGTAGCCCTAAGCAGTGACTGGCAAGAAACACTTACATGGAAAGGGGTTGCCAAGCTTCCAAAAATTACGAATCTCCAGAAATCTCAGCAAATATTTTTTCACCCAAACTGGATGATACTTTCAGGTAATGATCAGTACACTAAGGCGACTTGGTTCCCCAAATTTCGTTCTTCTATGTTGAAGCGTTCATTTCCAGTAACAGTTTGAATTTTTAGGTTTCACTCTGTTTTCTCCTATATTGATACATGTATTTGGAACTCTAAATCCAACACGGTTTGTGCTAGCTTCTTGAAACTTGACACAATAAAGTAGATTCACATTCTATCTCTATGTTTTGTTTTCTCTTGATGTAGCCCTAAGCAGTGACTGGCGAGAAACAATGTCATGGAAAGTGGTTGCCAAGGTCCCAAAATTACGAATCTCCAGAAATCTCAGCAAATATTTTTTCACCCAAACTGGATGATACTTACAGGTAATGATCAGTACACTAAGGCGACTTGGTTCCCCAAATTTCGTTCTTCTATGTTGAAGCGTTCATTTCCAGTAACAGTTTGAATTTTTAGGTTTCACTCTGTTTTCTCCTATATTGATACATGTATTTGGAACTCTAAATCCAACACGGTTTGTGCTAGCTTCTTGAAACTTGACACAATAAAGTAGTTTCACGTTCTATCTTTATGTTTTGTTTCCACTTGATGTAGCCCTAAGCAGTGAATGGCGAGAAACACTTTCATGGAAAGTGGTTGCCAAGCTTTCAAAAATTAAGAAACTCCAGAAATCTCAGCAAATATTTTTTCCCAAACTGGATGATACTTTCAGGTAATGATCAGTACAATATGGTGACTTGGTTTCCCAAATTTTGTTCTTCTATGTTGAAGCGTTCATTTCCAGTAACAGTTTGAATTTTTAGGTTTCACTCTGTTTTCTCCTATATTGTTACAGGTATTAGGAATTCTAAATCCAACACATTTGTGCTAGCTTCTTGAAACTTGACACAATAAAGTAGTTTCCCGTTCTATCTCTATGTTTTGTTTCCTCTTGATGTAGGCCTAAGCAGTGACTGGAGGGAAACACTTTCATGGAAAGGGCTTGCCAGGCTTCCAAAAATTACGAATCTCAAGAAATCTCAGCAAGTATTTTTTCACCCAAATTGGATGATACTTTCAGGTAATGAGCAGTACACTAAGGCGACTTGGGTACCCAAATTTCGTTCCTCTATGTTAAAGCGTTCATTTCCAGTAACAGTTTGAATTTTTAGGTTTCACTCTGTTTTCTCCTATATTGATACATATATTTGGATCTCTAAATCCAACTCGGTTTGTGCTAGCTTCTTGAAACTTGACACAATAAAGTAGTTTCACATTCTATCTCTATGTTTTGTTTCCTCTTGATGTAGCCCTAAGCAGTGACTGGCGAGAAACCCTTTCATAAAAAGGGGATGCCAAGCTTCCAAAAATTACGAATCTCCAGAAATTTCAGCAAATATTTTTTCACCCAAACTGGATGATACTTTCAGGTAATGATCAGTACCCTAAGGCGACTTGGTTCCCCGAATTTCGTTCTTCTATGTTGAAGCGTTCATTTCCAGTAACACTTTGAATTTTTAGGTTTCACTCTGTTTTCTCCTATATTGATAGATGTATTTGGAACTCTAAATCCAACATGGTTAGCGCTAGCTTCTTGAAACTTGACACAATAAAGTAGTTTCCGGTTCTATCTCTATGTTTTGTTTCCTCTTGATGTAGCCCTAAGCAGTGACTGGCGAGAAACACTTTCATGGAAAGGACTTGCCAAGCTTCCAAAAATTACGAATCTCAAGAAATCTCAGCAAGTATTTTTTCACCCAAACTGGATGATACTTTCAGGTAATTATCAGTACACTAAGGCGACTTGGTTTCCCAAATTTCGTTCTTCTATGTTGAAGCGTTCATTTCCAGTAACAGTTTGAATTTTTAGGTTTCACTCTGTTTTCTCCTATATTGATACATGATTTTGATCTCTAAATCCAACACGGTTTATGCTAGCTTCTTGAAACTTGACACAATAAAGTAGTTTCACGTTCTATTTCTATGTTTTGTTTCCTCTTGATGTAGCCCTAAGCAGTGACTGGCGATAAACCCTTTCATAAAAATTGGATGCCAAGCTTCCAAAAATTACGAATCTCCAGGACTCTCAGCAAATATTTTTTCACCCAAACTGGACGATACTTTCAGGTAATATTCAGTATACTAAGGTGACTTGGATCCCCGAATTTCGTTCTTCTATGTTGAAGCGTTCATTTCCAGTAACAGTTTGAATTTTTAGGTTTCACTCCGTTTTCTCCTATATTGATACATGTATTTGGAACTCTAAATCCAACACGGTTTGTGCTAGCTTCTTGAAACTTGACACAATAAAGTAGTTTCACATTCTATCTCTATGTTTTGTTTCCTCTTGATGTAGCCCTAAGCAGTGACTGGCGAGAAACACTTTCATGGAAATGGTTGCCAAGCTTCCCAAAATTACGAATCTCCCGAAATCTCAGCAAATATTTTTTCACCCAAACTGGATGATACTTTCAGGTAATGATCAGTACACTAAGCCGACTTGGTTCCCCAAATTTCGTTCTTCTATGTTGAAGCGTTCATTTCCAGCAATAGTTTGAATTTTTAGGTTTCACTCTGTTTTCTCCTATATTGATACATGTATTTGGAACTCTAAATCCAACACGGTTTGTGCTAGCTTCTTGAAACGTGACACAATAAAGTAGTTTCACGTTCTATCTCTATGTTTTGTTTCCTCTTGATGTAGCCCTAAGCAGTGACTGGCGAGAAACACTTTCATGGAAAGGGGTTGCCAAGCTTCCAAAAATTACGAATCTCCAGAAATCTCAGCAAATATTTTTTCACCCAAACTGGATGATACTTTCAGGTAATGATCAGTACACGAAGGCGACTTGGTTCCCCAAATTTTGTTCTTCTATGTTGAAGCGTTCATTTCCAGTAACAGTTTGAATTTTTAGGTTTCACTCTGTTTTCTCCTATATTGATACATGTATTTGGAACTCTAAATCCAACACGGTTTGTGCTAGCTTCTTGAAACGTGACACAATAAAGTAGTTTCACGTTCTATCTCTATGTTTTGTTTCCTCTTGATGTAGCCCTAAGCAGTGACTGGCGAGAAACACTTTCATGGAAAGGGGTTGCCAAGCTTCCAAAAATTACGAATCTCCAGAAATCTCAGCAAATATTTTTTCACCCAAACTGGATGATACTTTCAGGTAATGATCAGTACACGAAGGCGACTTGGTTCCCCAAATTTCGTTCTTCTATGTTGAAGCGTTCATTTCCAGTAACAGTTTGAATTTTTAGGTTTCACTCTGTTTTCTCCTATATTGATACATGTATTTGGAACTCTAAATCCAACACGGTTTGTGCTAGCTTCTTGAAACTTGACACAATAAAGTAGTTTCATGTTCTATCTTTATGTTTGTTTCCTCTTGATGTAGCCCTTAGCAGTGACTGGCGAGAAACACTTTCATGGAAAGGGGTTTCCAAGCTTCCCAAAATTACGAATCTTCAGAAATCTCAGCAAATATTTTTTCACCCAAACTGGATGGTACTTTCAGGCAATGATCAGTACACTAAGGCGACTTGGTTCCCCAAATTTCGTTCTTCTATGTTGAAGCGTTCATTTCCAGTAACAGTTTGAATTTTTAGGTTTCACTCTGTTTTCTCCGATATTGGTAGAAGTTTTTGGATCTCTAAGTCCAACACGGTTTGTGCTAGCTTCTTGAAACTTGACACAATAAAGTAGTTTCACGTTCTATCTCTATGTTTTGTTTCCTCTTGATGTAGCCCTAAGCAGTGACTGGCGAGAAACACTTTCATGGAAAGGGGTTGCCAAGCTTCCCAAAATTACGAATCTCCAGAAATCTCAGCAAATATTTTTTCACCCAAACTGGATGATACTTTCAGGTAATGATCAGTACACTAAAGCGACTTGGTTCCCCATATTTCGTTCTTCTATGTTGAAGCGTTCATTTCCAGTAACAGTTTGAATTTTTAGGTTTCACTCTGTTTTCTCCTATATTGATACACGTATTTGGAACTCTAAATCCAACACGGTTTGTGCTAGCTTCTTGAAACTTGACACAATAAAGAAGTTTCACATTCTATCTCTATGTTTTGTTTCCTCTTGATGTAGCCCTAAGCAGTGACTGGCAAGAAACACTTACATGGAAAGGGGTTGCCAAGCTTCCAAAAATTACGAATCTCCAGAAATCTCAGCAAATATTTTTTCACCCAAACTGGATGATACTTTCAGGTAATGATCAGTACACTAAGGGGACTTGGTTCCCCAAATTTCGTTCTTCTATGTTGAAGCGTTCATTTCCAGTAACAGTTTGAATTTTTAGGTTTCACTCTGTTTTCTCCTATATTGTTACAGGTATTAGGAATTCTAAATCCAACACATTTGTGCTAGCTTCTTGAAACTTGACACAATAAAGTAGTTTCCCGTTCTATCTCTATGTTTTGTTTCCTCTTGATGTAGGCCTAAGCAGTGACTGGAGGGAAACACTTTCATGGAAAGGGCTTGCCAAGCTTCCAAAAATTACGAATCTCAAGAAATCTCAGCAAGTATTTTTTCACCCAAACTGGATGATACTTTCAGGTAATGAGCAGTACACTAAGGCGACTTGGGTACCCAAATTTCGTTCCTCTATGTTAAAGCGTTCATTTCCAGTAACAGTTTGAATTTTTAGGTTTCACTCTGTTTTCTCCTATATTGATACATATATTTGGATCTCTAAATCCAACGCGGTTTGTGCTAGCTTCTTGAAACTTGACACAATAAAGTAGTTTCACATTCTATCTCTATGTTTTGTTTCCTCTTGATGTAGCCCTAAGCAGAGACTGGCGAGAAACCCTTTCATAAAAAGGGGATGCCAAGCTTCCAAAAATTACGAATCTCCAGAAATCTCAGCAAATATTTTTTCACCCAAACTGGACGATACTTTCAGGTAATATTCAGTATACTAAGGCGACTTTCATCCCCGAATTTCGTTCTTCTATGTTGAAGCGTTCATTTCCAGTAACAGTTTGAATTTTTAGGTTTCACTCTGTTTTCTCCTATATTGATACATGTATTTGGAACTCTAAATCCAACACGGTTTGTGCTAGCTTCTTGAAACTTGACACAATAAAGTAGTTTCAAGTTCTATCTCTATGTTTTGTTTCCTCTTGATGTAGCCCTAAGCAGTGACTGGCGAGAAACACTTTCATGGAAAGGGGTTGCCAAGCTTCCCAAAATTACGAATCTCCAGATATCTCAGCAAATATTTTATCAACCAATCTGGATGATACTTTCAGGTAATGATCAGTACACTAAGCCGACTTGGTTCCCCAAATTTCGTTCTTCTATGTTGAAGCGTTCATTTCCAGTAACAGTTTGAATTTTTAGGTTTCACTCTGTTTTCTCCTATATTGATACATGTATTTGGAACTCTAAATCCAACAAGGTTTGTGCTAGCTTCTTGAAACTTGACACAATAAAGTAGTTTCACGTTCTATCTCAATGTTTTGTTTCCTCTTGATGTAGCCCTAAGCAGTGACTGGCGAGAAACACTTTCATGGAAATGGTTGCCAAGCTTCCCAAAATTACGAATCTCCCGAAATCTCAGCAAATATTTTTTCACCCAAACTGGATGATACTTTCAGGTAATGATTAGTACACTAAGCCGACTTGGTTCCCCAAATTTCGTTCTTCTATGTTGAAGCGTTCATTTCCAGTAACAGTTTGAATTTTTAGGTTTCACTCTTTTTTCTCCTATATTGATACACGTATTTGGAACTCTAAATCCAACACGGTTTGTGCTAGCTTCTTGAAACTTGACACAATAAAGAAGTTTCACATTCTATCTCTATGTTTTGTTTCCTCTTGATGTAGCCCTAAGCAGTGACTGGCAAGAAACACTTACATGGAAAGGGGTTGCCAAGCTTCCAAAAATTACGAATCTCCAGAAATCTCAGCAAATATTGTTTCACCCAAACTGGATGATACTTTCAGGTAATGATCAGTACACTAAGGCGACTTGGTTCCCCAAATTTCGTTCTTCTATGTTGAAGCGTTCATTTCCAGTAACAGTTTGAATTTTTAGGTTTCACTCTGTTTTCTCCTATATTGATACATGTATTTGGAACTCTAAATCCAACACGGTTTGTGCTAGCTTCTTGAAACTTGACACAATAAAGTAGTTTCACGTTGTATCTTTATGTTTGTTTCCTCTTGATGTAGCCCTAAGCAGTGACTGGCGAGAAACACTTTCATGGAAATGGTTGCCAAGCTTCCCAAAATTACGAATCTCCCGAAATCTCAAAAATATTTTTTCACCCAAACTGGATGATACTTTCAGGTAATGATCAGTACACGAAGCCGACTTGGTTCCCCAAATTTCGTTCTTCTATGTTGAAGCGTTCATTTCCAGCAATAGTTTGAATTTTTAGGTTTCACTCTGTTTTCTCCTATATTGATACATGTATTTGGAACTCTAAATCCAACACGGTTTGTGCTAGCTTCTTGAAACGTGACACAATAAAGTAGTTTCACGTTCTATCTCTATGTTTTGTTTCCTCTTGATGTAGGCCTAAGCAGTGACTGGAGGGAAACACTTTCATGGAAAGGGCTTGCCAAGCTTCCAAAAATTACGAATCTCAAGAAATCTCAGCAAGTATTTTTTCACCCAAACTGGATGATACTTTCAGGTAATGAGCAGTACACTAAGGCGACTTGGGTACCCAAATTTCGTTCCTCTATGTTAAAGCGTTCATTTCCAGTAACAGTTTGAATTTTTAGGTTTCACTCTGTTTTCTCCTATATTGATACATATATTTGGATCTCTAAATCCAACGCGGTTTGTGCTAGCTTCTTGAAACTTGACACAATAAAGTAGTTTCACATTCTATCTCTATGTTTTGTTTCCTCTTGATGTAGCCCTAAGCAGTGACTGGCGAGAAACCCTTTCATAAAAAGGGGATGCCAAGCTTCCAAAAATTACGAATCTCCAGAAATCTCAGCAAATATTTTTTCACCCAAACTGGACGATACTTTCAGGTAATATTCAGTATACTAAGGCAACTTGGATCCCCGAATTTCGTTCTTCTATGTTGAAGCGTTCATTTCCAGTAACAGTTTGAATTTTTAGGTTTCACTCTGTTTTCTCCTATATTGATACATGATTTGGATCTCTAAATCCAACACGGTTTATGCTAGCTTCTTGAAACTTGACACAATAATGTAGTTTCACGTTCTATCTCTATGTTTTGTTTCCTCTTGATGTAGCCCTAAGCAGTGACTGGCGATAAACCCTTTCATAAAAATTGGATGCCAAGCTTCCAAAAATTACGAATCTCCAGGACTCTCAGCAAATATTTTTTCACCCAAACTGGACGATACTTTCAGGTAATATTCAGTATACTAAGGCGACTTGGATCCCCGAATTTCGTTCTTCTATGTTGAAGCGTTCATTTCCAGTAACAGTTTGAATTTTTAGGTTTCACTCTGTTTTCTCCTATATTGGTAGAAGTTTTTGGATCTCTAAGTCCAACACGGTTTGTGCTAGCTTCTTGAAACTTGACACAATAAACTAGTTTCACATTCTATCTCTATGTTTTGTTTCCTCTTTATGTAGTACTAAGCAGTGACTGGCGAGATACACTTTCATGGAAAGGGGTTGCCAAGCTTCCAAAAATTACGAATCTCCAGAAATCTCAGCAAATATTTTTTCACCCAAACTAGGTAATACTTTCAGGTGATGATCAGTACACTAAGGCGACTTGGTTCCCCAAATTTCGTTCTTCTACGTTGAAGCGTTCATTTCCAGTAACAGTTTGAATTTTTAGGTTTCACTCTGTTTTCTCCTATATTGATACATGTATTTGGAACTCTAAATCCAACACGGTTTGTGCTAGCTTCTTGAAAATTAACACAATAAGTAGTTTCACGTTCTATCTCAAGGTTTTGTTTCCTCTTGATGTAGCCTAAGCAGTGACTGGCGAGAAACACTTTCATGGAAATGGTTGCCAAGCTTCCCAAAATTACGAATCTCCCGAAATCTCAGCAAATATTTTTTCACCCAAACTGGATGATACTTTCAGGTAATGATTAGTACACTAAGCCGACTTGGTTCCCCAAATTTCGTTCTTCTATGTTGAAGCGTTCATTTCCAGTAACAGTTTGAATTTTTAGGTTTCACTCTGTTTTCTCCTATATTGATAGATGTATTTGCAACTCTAAATCCAACACGGTTTGTGCTACCTTCTTGAAACTTGACACAATAAAGTAGTTTCACATTCTATCTCTATGTTTTGTTTCCTCTTTATGTAGTCCTAAGCAGTGACTGGCGAGATACACTTTCATGGAAAGGGGTTGCCAAGCTTCCAAAAATTAAGAATCTCCAGAAATCTCAGCAAATATTTTTTCACCCAAACTAGGTAATACTTTCAGGTGATGATCAGTACACTAAAGCGACTTGGTTCCCCAAATTTCGTTCTTCTATGTTGAAGCGTTCATTTCCAGCAATAGTTTGAATTTTTAGGTTTCACTCTGTTTTCTCCTATATTGATACATGTATTTGGAACTCTAAATCCAACACGGTTTGTGCTAGCTTCTTGAAACTTGATACAATAAAGTAGTTTCACGTTCTATCTCTATGTTTTTTTTTCCTCTTGATGTAGCCCTAAGCAGTGACTGGCGAGAAACACTTTCATGGAAAGGGGTTGCCAACCTTCCCAAAATTACGAATCTCCAGAAATCTCAGCAAATATTTTTTCACCCAAACTGGATGATACTTTCAGGTAATGATCAGTACACTAAAGCAACTTGGTTCCCCAAATTTCGTTCTTCTATGTTGAAGCGTTCATTCCCAGCAATAGTTTGAATTTTTAGATTTCACTCTGTTTTCTCCTATATTGATACATGTATTTGGAACTCTAAATCCAACACGGTTTGTGGTAGCTTCTTGAAACTTGAAACAATAAAGTAGTTTCACGTTCTATCTCGATGTTTTGTTTCCTCTTGATGTAGCCCTAAGCAGTGACTGGCAAGAAACACTTTCATGGAAAGGGGTTGCCAACCTTCCCAAAATTACGAATCTCCAGAAATCTCAGCAAATATTTTTTCACCCAAACTGGATGATACTTTCAGGTAATGGTCAGTACACTAAAGCGACTTGGTTCCCCAAATTTCGTTCTTCTATGTTGAAGCGTTCATTTCCAGCAATAGTTTGAATTTTTAGGTTTCACTCTGTTTTCTCCTATATTGATACATGTATTAGGAACTCTAAATCCAACACGGTTTGTGCTAGCTTCTTGAAAATTGACACAATAAAGTAGTTTCACTTTCAATCTCAAGGTTTTGTTTCCTCTTGATGTAGCCTAAGCAGTGACTGGCGAGAAACACTTTCATGGAAATGGTTGCCAAGCTTCCCAAAATTACGAATCTCCCGAAATCTCAGCAAATATTTTTTCACCCAAACTGGATGATACTTTCAGGTAATGATTAGTACACTAAGCCGACTTGGTTCCCCAAATTTCGTTCTTCTATGTTGAAGCGTTCATTTCCAGTAACAGTTTGAATTTTTAGGTTTCACTCTTTTTTCTCCTATATTGATACACGTATTTGGAACTCTAAATCCAACACGGTTTGTGCTAGCTTCTTGAAACTTGACACAATAAAGAAGTTTCACATTCTATCTCTATGTTTTGTTTCCTCTTGATGTAGCCCTAGGCAGTGACTGGCGAGAAACACTTTCATGGAAATGGTTGCCAAGCTTCCCAAATTTACGAATCTCCCGAAATCTCAGCAAATATTTTTTCACCCAAACTGGATGATAATTTCAGGTAATGATCAGTACACTAAGGCGACTTGGTTCCCCGAATTTCGTTCTTCTATGTTGAAGCGTTCATTTCCAGTAACAGTTTGAATTTTTAGGTTTCACTCTGTTTTCTCCTATATTGATACATGTATTTGGAACTCTAAATCCAACACGGTTTGTGCTAGCTTCTTGAAAATTGACACAATAAAGTAGTTTCACTTTCTATCTCAAGGTTTTGTTTCCTCTTGATGTAGCCCTAAGCAGTGACTGGCGAGAAACACTTTCATGGAAATGGTTGCCAAGCTTCCCAAAATTACGAATCTCCCGAAATCTCAGCAAATATTTTTTCACCCAAACTGGATGATACTTTCAGGTAATGATTAGTACACTAAGCCGACTTGGTTCCCCAAATTTCGTTCTTCTATGTTGAAGCGTTCATTTCCAGTAACAGTTTGAATTTTTAGGTTTCACTCTTTTTTCTCCTATATTGATACACGTATTTGGAACTCTAAATCCAACACGGTTTGTGCTAGCTTCTTGAAACTTGACACAATAAAGAAGTTTCACATTCTATCTCTATGTTTTGTTTCCTCTTGATGTAGCACTAAGCAGTGACTGGCAAGAAACAGTTACATGGAAAGGGGTTGCCAAGCTTCCAAAAATTACGAATCTCCAGAAATCTCAGCAAATATTGTTTCACCCAAACTGGATGATACTTTCAGGTAATGATCAGTACACTAAGGCGACTTGGTTCCCCAAATTTCGTTCTTCTATGTTGAAGCGTTCATTTCCAGTAACAGTTTGAATTTTTAGGTTTCACTCTGTTTTCTCCTATATTGATACATGTATTTGGAACTCTAAATCCAACACGGTTTGTGCTAGCTTCTTGAAACTTGACACAATAAAGTAGTTTCACGTTCTATCTTTATGTTTGTTTCCTCTTGATGTAGCCCTAAGCAGTGACTGGCGAGAAACACTTTCATGGAAAAGGGTTTCCAAGCTTCCCAAAATTACGAATCTTCAGAAATCTCAGCAAATATTTTTTCACCCAAACTGGATGATACTTTCAGGTAATGATTAGTACACTAAGCCGACTTGGTTCCCCAAATTTCGTTCTTCTATGTTGAAGCGTTCATTTCCAGTAACAGTTTTAATTTTTAGGTTTCACTCTGTTTTCTCCTATATTGATACATGTATTTGGAACTCTAAATCCAACACGGTTTGTGCTAGCTTCTTGAAACTTGACACAATAAAGTAGTTTCACGTTCTATCTCTATGTTTTGTTTCCTCTTGATGTAGCCCTAAGCAGTGACTGGCGAGAAACACTTTCATGGAAATGGTTGCCAAGCTTCCCAAAATTACGAATCTCCCGAAATCTCAGCAAATATTTTTTCACCCAAACTGGATGATACTTTCAGGTAATGATCAGTACACTAAGGCGACTTGGTTCCCCAAATTTCGTTCTTCTATGTTGAAGCGTTCATTTCCAGTAACAGTTTGAATTTTTAGGTTTCACTCTGTTTTCTCCTATATTGATACATGTATTTGGAACTCTAAATCCAACACGGTTTGTGCTAGCTTCTTGAAACTTGACACAATAAAGTAGTTTCACATTCTATCTCTATGTTTTGTTTCCTCTTGATGTAGCCCTAAGCAGTGACTGGCGAGAAACACTTTCATGGAAATGGTTGCCAAGCTTCCCAAAATTACGAATCTCCCGAAATCTCAGCAAATATTTTTTCACCCAAACTGGATGATACTTTCAGGTAATGATCAGTACACTAAGCCGACTTGGTTCCCCAAATTTCGTTCTTCTATGTTGAAGCGTTCATTTCCAGCAATAGTTTGAATTTTTAGGTTTCACTCTGTTTTCTCCTATATTGTTACAGGTATTAGGAATTCTAAATCCAACACATTTGTGCTAGCTTCTTGAAACTTGACACAATAAAGTAGTTTCCCGTTCTATCTCTATGTTTTGTTTCCTCTTGATGTAGGCCTAAGCAGTGACTGGAGGGAAACACTTTCATGGAAAGGGCTTGCCAAGCTTCCAAAAATTACGAATCTCAAGAAATCTCAGCAAGTATTTTTTCACCCAAACTGGATGATACTTTCAGGTAATGAGCAGTAC
Organism: Spermophilus citellus; assembly: GCF_964194105.1. NCBI lineage: Eukaryota > Metazoa > Chordata > Mammalia > Rodentia > Sciuridae > Spermophilus > Spermophilus citellus. The sequence goes on along the minus strand of NC_138187.1, from coordinate 42,858,641 downwards.
ACTAAGGCGACTTGGGTACCCAAATTTCGTTCCTCTATGTTAAAGCGTTCATTTCCAGTAACAGTTTGAATTTTTAGGTTTCACTCTGTTTTCTCCTATATTGATACATGTATTTGGAACTCTAAGTCCAACGCGGTTTGTGCTAGCTTCTTGAAACTTGACACAATAAAGTAGTTTCACATTCTATCTCTATGTTTTGTTTCCTCCTGATGTAGCCCTAAGCAGAGACTGGCGAGAAACCCTTTCATAAAAAGGGGATGCCAAGCTTCCAAAAATTACGAATCTCCAGAAATCTCAGCAAATATTTTTTCACCCAAACTGGACGATACTTTCAGGTAATATTCATTATACTAAGGCGACTTGGATCCCCGAATTTCGTTCTTCTATGTTGAAGCGTTCATTTCCAGTAACAGTTTGAATTTTTAGGTTTCACTCTGTTTTCTCCTATATTGATACATGATTTGGATCTCTAAATCCAACACGGTTTATGCTAGCTTCTTGAAACTTGACACAATAATGTAGTTTCACGTTCTATCTCTATGTTTTGTTTCCTCTTGATGTAGCCCTAAGCAGTGACTGGCGATAAACCCTTTCATAAAAATTGGATGCCAAGCTTCCAAAAATTACGAATCTCCAGGACTCTCAGCAAATATTTTTTCACCCAAACTGGACGATACTTTCAGGTAATATTCAGTATACTAAGGCGACTTTCATCCCCGAATTTCGTTCTTCTATGTTGAAGCGTTCATTTCCAGTAACAGTTTGAATTTTTAGGTTTCACTCTGTTTTCTCCTATATTGATACATGTATTTGGAACTCTAAATCCAACACGGTTTGTGCTAGCTTCTTGAAACTTGACACAATAAAGTACTTTCACGTTCTATCTCTATGTTTTGTTTCCTCTTGATGTAGCCCTAAGCAGTGACTGGCGAGAAACACTTTCATGGAAAGGGGTTGCCAAGCTTCCCAAAATTACGAATCTCCAGATATCTCAGCAAATATTTTATCAACCAATCTGGATGATACTTTCAGGTAATGATCAGTACACTAAGCCGACTTGGTTCCCCAAATTTCGTTCTTCTATGTTGAAGCGTTCATTTCCAGTAACAGTTTGAATTTTTAGGTTTCACTCTGTTTTCTCCTATATTGATACATGTATTTGGAACTCTAAATCCAACAAGGTTTGTGCTAGCTTCTTGAAACTTGACACAATAAAGTAGTTTCACGTTCTATCTCAATGTTTTGTTTCCTCTTGATGTAGCCCTAAGCAGTGACTGGCGAGAAACACTTTCATGGAAATGGTTGCCAAGCTTCCCAAAATTACGAATCTCCCGAAATCTCAGCAAATATTTTTTCACCCAAACTGGATGATACTTTCAGATAATGATTAGTACACTAAGCCGACTTGGTTCCCCAAATTTCGTTCTTCTATGTTGAAGCGTTCATTTCCAGTAACAGTTTGAATTTTTAGGTTTCACTCTTTTTTCTCCTATATTGATACACGTATTTGGAACTCTAAATCCAACACGGTTTGTGCTAGCTTCTTGAAACTTGACACAATAAAGAAGTTTCACATTCTATCTCTATGTTTTGTTTCCTCTTGATGTAGCCCTAAGCAGTGACTGGCAAGAAACACTTACATGGAAAGGGGTTGCCAAGCTTCCAAAAATTACGAATCTCCAGAAATCTCAGCAAATATTGTTTCACCCAAACTGGATGATACTTTCAGGTAATGATCAGTACACTAAGGCGACTTGGTTCCCCAAATTTCGTTCTTCTATGTTGAAGCGTTCATTTCCAGTAACAGTTTGAATTTTTAGGTTTCACTCTGTTTTCTCCTATATTGATACATGTATTTGGAACTCTAAATCCAACACGGTTTGTGCTAGCTTCTTGAAACTTGACACAATAAAGTAGTTTCACGTTGTATCTTTATGTTTGTTTCCTCTTGATGTAGCCCTAAGCAGTGACTGGCGAGAAACACTTTCATGGAAATGGTTGCCAAGCTTCCCAAAATTACGAATCTCCCGAAATCTCAAAAATATTTTTTCACCCAAACTGGATGATACTTTCAGGTAATGATCAGTACACGAAGCCGACTTGGTTCCCCAAATTTCGTTCTTCTATGTTGAAGCGTTCATTTCCAGCAATAGTTTGAATTTTTAGGTTTCACTCTGTTTTCTCCTATATTGATACATGTATTTGGAACTCTAAATCCAACACGGTTTGTGCTAGCTTCTTGAAACGTGACACAATAAAGTAGTTTCACGTTCTATCTCTATGTTTTGTTTCCTCTTGATGTAGGCCTAAGCAGTGACTGGAGGGAAACACTTTCATGGAAAGGGCTTGCCAAGCTTCCAAAAATTACGAATCTCAAGAAATCTCAGCAAGTATTTTTTCACCCAAACTGGATGATACTTTCAGGTAATGAGCAGTACACTAAGGCGACTTGGGTACCCAAATTTCGTTCCTCTATGTTAAAGCGTTCATTTCCAGTAACAGTTTGAATTTTTAGGTTTCACTCTGTTTTCTCCTATATTGATACATATATTTGGATCTCTAAATCCAACGCGGTTTGTGCTAGCTTCTTGAAACTTGACACAATAAAGTAGTTTCACATTCTATCTCTATGTTTTGTTTCCTCTTGATGTAGCCCTAAGCAGTGACTGGCGAGAAACCCTTTCATAAAAAGGGGATGCCAAGCTTCCAAAAATTACGAATCTCCAGAAATCTCAGCAAATATTTTTTCACCCAAACTGGACGATACTTTCAGGTAATATTCAGTATACTAAGGCGACTTGGATCCCCGAATTTCGTTCTTCTATGTTGAAGCGTTCATTTCCAGTAACAGTTTGAATTTTTAGGTTTCACTCTGTTTTCTCCTATATTGATACATGATTTGGATCTCTAAATCCAACACGGTTTATGCTAGCTTCTTGAAACTTGACACAATAATGTAGTTTCACGTTCTATCTCTATGTTTTGTTTCCTCTTGATGTAGCCCTAAGCAGTGACTGGCGATAAACCCTTTCATAAAAATTGGATGCCAAGCTTCCAAAAATTACGAATCTCCAGGACTCTCAGCAAATATTTTTTCACCCAAACTGGACGATACTTTCAGGTAATATTCAGTATACTAAGGCGACTTGGATCCCCGAATTTCGTTCTTCTATGTTGAAGCGTTCATTTCCAGTAACAGTTTGAATTTTTAGGTTTCACTCTGTTTTCTCCTATATTGGTAGAAGTTTTTGGATCTCTAAGTCCAACACGGTTTGTGCTAGCTTCTTGAAACTTGACACAATAAACTAGTTTCACATTCTATCTCTATGTTTTGTTTCCTCTTTATGTAGTACTAAGCAGTGACTGGCGAGATACACTTTCATGGAAAGGGGTTGCCAAGCTTCCAAAAATTACGAATCTCCAGAAATCTCAGCAAATATTTTTTCACCCAAACTAGGTAATACTTTCAGGTGATGATCAGTACACTAAGGCGACTTGGTTCCCCAAATTTCGTTCTTCTATGTTGAAGCGTTCATTTCCAGTAACAGTTTGAATTTTTAGGTTTCACTCTGTTTTCTCCTATATTGATACATGTATTTGGAACTCTAAATCCAACACGGTTTGTGCTAGCTTCTTGAAAATTAACACAATAAGTAGTTTCACGTTCTATCTCAAGGTTTTGTTTCCTCTTGATGTAGCCTAAGCAGTGACTGGCGAGAAACACTTTCATGGAAATGGTTGCCAAGCTTCCCAAAATTACGAATCTCCCGAAATCTCAGCAAATATTTTTTCACCCAAACTGGATGATACTTTCAGGTAATGATTAGTACACTAAGCCGACTTGGTTCCCCAAATTTCGTTCTTCTATGTTGAAGCGTTCATTTCCAGTAACAGTTTGAATTTTTAGGTTTCACTCTGTTTTCTCCTATATTGATAGATGTATTTGCAACTCTAAATCCAACACGGTTTGTGCTACCTTCTTGAAACTTGACACAATAAAGTAGTTTCACATTCTATCTCTATGTTTTGTTTCCTCTTTATGTAGTCCTAAGCAGTGACTGGCGAGATACACTTTCATGGAAAGGGGTTGCCAAGCTTCCAAAAATTAAGAATCTCCAGAAATCTCAGCAAATATTTTTTCACCCAAACTAGGTAATACTTTCAGGTGATGATCAGTACACTAAAGCGACTTGGTTCCCCAAATTTCGTTCTTCTATGTTGAAGCGTTCATTTCCAGCAATAGTTTGAATTTTTAGGTTTCACTCTGTTTTCTCCTATATTGATACATGTATTTGGAACTCTAAATCCAACACGGTTTGTGCTAGCTTCTTGAAACTTGATACAATAAAGTAGTTTCACGTTCTATCTCTATGTTTTTTTTTCCTCTTGATGTAGCCCTAAGCAGTGACTGGCGAGAAACACTTTCATGGAAAGGGGTTGCCAACCTTCCCAAAATTACGAATCTCCAGAAATCTCAGCAAATATTTTTTCACCCAAACTGGATGATACTTTCAGGTAATGATCAGTACACTAAAGCAACTTGGTTCCCCAAATTTCGTTCTTCTATGTTGAAGCGTTCATTCCCAGCAATAGTTTGAATTTTTAGATTTCACTCTGTTTTCTCCTATATTGATACATGTATTTGGAACTCTAAATCCAACACGGTTTGTGGTAGCTTCTTGAAACTTGAAACAATAAAGTAGTTTCACGTTCTATCTCGATGTTTTGTTTCCTCTTGATGTAGCCCTAAGCAGTGACTGGCAAGAAACACTTTCATGGAAAGGGGTTGCCAACCTTCCCAAAATTACGAATCTCCAGAAATCTCAGCAAATATTTTTTCACCCAAACTGGATGATACTTTCAGGTAATGGTCAGTACACTAAAGCGACTTGGTTCCCCAAATTTCGTTCTTCTATGTTGAAGCGTTCATTTCCAGCAATAGTTTGAATTTTTAGGTTTCACTCTGTTTTCTCCTATATTGATACATGTATTTGGAACTCTAAATCCAACACGGTTTGTGCTACCTTCTTGAAAATTGACACAATAAAGTAGTTTCACTTTCAATCTCAAGGTTTTGTTTCCTCTTGATGTAGCCTAAGCAGTGACTGGCAAGAAACACTTTCATGGAAATGGTTGCCAAGCTTCCCAAAATTACGAATCTCCCGAAATCTCAGCAAATATTTTTTCACCCAAACTGGATGATACTTTCAGGTAATGATTAGTACACTAAGCCGACTTGGTTCCCCAAATTTCGTTCTTCTATGTTGAAGCGTTCATTTCCAGTAACAGTTTGAATTTTTAGGTTTCACTCTTTTTTCTCGTATATTGATACACGTATTTGGAACTCTAAATCCAACACGGTTTGTGCTAGCTTCTTGAAACTTGACACAATAAAGAAGTTTCACATTCTATCTCTATGTTTTGTTTCCTCTTGATGTAGCCCTAGGCAGTGACTGGCGAGAAACACTTTCATGGAAATGGTTGCCAAGCTTCCCAAATTTACGAATCTCCCGAAATCTCAGCAAATATTTTTTCACCCAAACTGGATGATAATTTCAGGTAATGATCAGTACACTAAGGCGACTTGGTTCCCCGAATTTCGTTCTTCTATGTTGAAGCGTTCATTTCCAGTAACAGTTTGAATTTTTAGGTTTCACTCTGTTTTCTCCTATATTGATACATGTATTTGGAACTCTAAATCCAACACGGTTTGTGCTAGCTTCTTGAAAATTGACACAATAAAGTAGTTTCACTTTCTATCTCAAGGTTTTGTTTCCTCTTGATGTAGCCCTAAGCAGTGACTGGCGAGAAACACTTTCATGGAAATGGTTGCCAAGCTTCCCAAAATTACGAATCTCCCGAAATCTCAGCAAATATTTTTTCACCCAAACTGGATGATACTTTCAGGTAATGATTAGTACACTAAGCCGACTTGGTTCCCCAAATTTCGTTCTTCTATGTTGAAGCGTTCATTTCCAGTAACAGTTTGAATTTTTAGGTTTCACTCTTTTTTCTCCTATATTGATACACGTATTTGGAACTCTAAATCCAACACGGTTTGTGCTAGCTTCTTGAAACTTGACACAATAAAGAAGTTTCACATTCTATCTCTATGTTTTGTTTCCTCTTGATGTAGCACTAAGCAGTGACTGGCAAGAAACACTTACATGGAAAGGGGTTGCCAAGCTTCCAAAAATTACGAATCTCCAGAAATCTCAGCAAATATTGTTTCACCCAAACTGGATGATACTTTCAGGTAATGATCAGTACACTAAGGCGACTTGGTTCCCCAAATTTCGTTCTTCTATGTTGAAGCGTTCATTTCCAGTAACAGTTTGAATTTTTAGGTTTCACTCTGTTTTCTCCTATATTGATACATGTATTTGGAACTCTAAATCCAACACGGTTTGTGCTAGCTTCTTGAAACTTGACACAATAAAGTAGTTTCACGTTCTATCTTTATGTTTGTTTCCTCTTGATGTAGCCCTAAGCAGTGACTGGCGAGAAACACTTTCATGGAAAAGGGTTTCCAAGCTTCCCAAAATTACGAATCTTCAGAAATCTCAGCAAATATTTTTTCACCCAAACTGGATGATACTTTCAGGTAATGATTAGTACACTAAGCCGACTTGGTTCCCCAAATTTCGTTCTTCTATGTTGAAGCGTTCATTTCCAGTAACAGTTTGAATTTTTAGGTTTCACTCTGTTTTCTCCTATATTGATAGATGTATTTGCAACTCTAAATCCAACAAGGTTTGTGCTAGCTTCTTGAAACTTGACACAATAAAGTAGTTTCACGTTCTATCTTAATGTTTTGTTTCCTCTTGATGTAGCCCTAAGCAGTGACTGGCGAGAAACACTTTCATGGAAATGGTTGCCAAGCTTCCCAAAATTACGAATCTCCCGAAATCTCAGCAAATATTTTTTCACCCAAACTGGATGATACTTTCAGGTAATGATCAGTACACTAAGGCGACTTGGTTCCCCAAATTTCGTTCTTCTATGTTGAAGCGTTCATTTCCAGTAACAGTTTGAATTTTTAGGTTTCACTCTGTTTTCTCCTATATTGATACATGTATTTGGAACTCTAAATCCAACACGGTTTGTGCTAGCTTCTTGAAACTTGATACAATAAAGTAGTTTCACATTCTATCTCTATGTTTTGTTTCCTCTTGATGTAGCCCTAAGCAGTGACTGGCGAGAAACACTTTCATGGAAATGGTTGCCAAGCTTCCCAAAATTACGAATCTCCCGAAATCTCAGCAAATATTTTTTCACCCAAACTGGATGATACTTTCAGGTAATGATCAGTACACTAAGCCGACTTGGTTCCCCAAATTTCGTTCTTCTATGTTGAAGCGTTCATTTCCAGCAATAGTTTGAATTTTTAGGTTTCACTCTGTTTTCTCCTATATTGTTACAGGTATTAGGAATTCTAAATCCAACACATTTGTGCTAGCTTCTTGAAACTTGACACAATAAAGTAGTTTCCCGTTCTATCTCTATGTTTTGTTTCCTCTTGATGTAGGCCTAAGCAGTGACTGGAGGGAAACACTTTCATGGAAAGGGCTTGCCAAGCTTCCAAAAATTACGAATCTCAAGAAATCTCAGCAAGTATTTTTTCACCCAAACTGGATGATACTTTCAGGTAATGAGCAGTACACTAAGGCGACTTGGGTACCCAAATTTCGTTCCTCTATGTTAAAGCGTTCATTTCCAGTAACAGTTTGAATTTTTAGGTTTCACTCTGTTTTCTCCTATATTGATACATGTATTTGGAACTCTAAATCCAACGCGGTTTGTGCTAGCTTCTTGAAACTTGACACAATAAAGTAGTTTCACATTCTATCTCTATGTTTTGTTTCCTCCTGATGTAGCCCTAAGCAGAGACTGGCGAGAAACCCTTTCATAAAAAGGGGATGCCAAGCTTCCAAAAATTACGAATCTCCAGAAATCTCAGCAAATATTTTTTCACCCAAACTGGACGATACTTTCAGGTAATATTCATTATACTAAGGCGACTTGGATCCCCGAATTTCGTTCTTCTATGTTGAAGCGTTCATTTCCAGTAACAGTTTGAATTTTTAGGTTTCACTCTGTTTTCTCCTATATTGATACATGATTTGGATCTCTAAATCCAACACGGTTTATGCTAGCTTCTTGAAACTTGACACAATAATGTAGTTTCACGTTCTATCTCTATGTTTTGTTTCCTCTTGATGTAGCCCTAAGCAGTGACTGGCGATAAACCCTTTCATAAAAATTGGATGCCAAGCTTCCAAAAATTACGAATCTCCAGGACTCTCAGCAAATATTTTTTCACCCAAACTGGACGATACTTTCAGGTAATATTCAGTATACTAAGGCGACTTTCATCCCCGAATTTCGTTCTTCTATGTTGAAGCGTTCATTTCCAGTAACAGTTTGAATTTTTAGGTTTCACTCTGTTTTCTCCTATATTGATACATGTATTTGGAACTCTAAATCCAACAAGGTTTGTGCTAGCTTCTTGAAACTTGACACAATAAAGTAGTTTCACGTTCTATCTCAATGTTTTGTTTCCTCTTGATGTAGCCCTAAGCAGTGACTGGCGAGAAACACTTTCATGGAAATGGTTGCCAAGCTTCCCAAATTTACGAATCTCCCGAAATCTCAGCAAATATTTTTTCACCCAAACTGGATGATACTTTCAGGTAATGATCAGTACACTAAGGCGACTTGGTTCCCCAAATTTCGTTCTTCTATGTTGAAGCGTTCATTTCCAGTAACAGTTTGAATTTTTAGGTTTCACTCTGTTTTTTCCTATATTGATACATGTATTTGGAACTCTAAATCCAACACGGTTTGTGCTACCTTCTTGAAAATTGACACAATAAAGTAGTTTCACTTTCTATCTCAAGGTTTTGTTTCCTCTTGATGTAGCCTAAGCAGTGACTGGCGAGAAACACTTTCATGGAAATGGTTGCCAAGCTTCCCAAAATTACGAATCACCCGAAATCTCAGCAAATATTTTTTCACCCAAACTGGATGATACTTTCAGGTAATGATTAGTACACTAAGCCGACTTGGTTCCCCAAATTTCGTTCTTCTATGTTGAAGCGTTCATTTCCAGTAACAGTTTGAATTTTTAGGTTTCACTCTGTTTTCTCCTATATTGATACATGATTTGGATCTCTAAATCCAACACGGTTTATGCTAGCTTCTTGAAACTTGACACAATAATGTAGTTTCACGTTCTATCTCTATGTTTTGTTTCCTCTTGATGTAGCCCTAAGCAGTGACTGGAGATAAACCCTTTCATAAAAATTGGATGCCAAGCTTCCAAAAATTACGAATCTCCAGGACTCTCAGCAAATATTTTTTCACCCAAACTGGACGATACTTTCAGGTAATATTCAGTATACTAAGGCGACTTTCATCCCCGAATTTCGTTCTTCTATGTTGAAGCGTTCATTTCCAGTAACAGTTTGAATTTTTAGGTTTCACTCTGTTTTCTCCTATATTGATACATGTATTTGGAACTCTAAATCCAACACGGTTTGTGCTAGCTTCTTGAAACTTGACACAATAAAGTAGTTTGAAGTTCTATCTCCATGTTTTGTTTCCTCTTGATGTACCCCTAAGCAGTGACTGGCGAGAAACACTTTCATGGAAAGGGGTTGCCAAGCTTCCCAAAATTACGAATCTCCAGATATCTCAGCAAATATTTTATCACCCAATCTGGATGATACTTTCAGGTAATGATCAGTACACTAAGCCGACTTGGTTCCCCAAATTTCGTTCTTCTATGTTGAAGCGTTCATTTCCAGTAACAGTTTGAATTTTTAGGTTTCACTCTGTTTTCTCCTATATTGATACATGTATTTGGAACTCTAAATCCAACAAGGTTTGTGCTAGCTTCTTGAAACTTGACACAATAAAGTAGTTTCACGTTCTATCTCAATGTTTTGTTTCCTCTTGATGTAGCCCTAAGCAGTGACTGGCGAGAAACACTTTCATGGAAATGGTTGCCAAGCTTCCCAAATTTACGAATCTCCCGAAATCTCAGCAAATATTTTTTCACCCAAACTGGATGATACTTTCAGGTAATGATCAGTACACTAAGGCGACTTGGTTCCCCAAATTTCGTTCTTCTATGTTGAAGCGTTCATTTCCAGTAACAGTTTGAATTTTTAGGTTTCACTCTGTTTTTTCCTATATTGATACATGTATTTGGAACTCTAAATCCAACACGGTTTGTGCTACCTTCTTGAAAATTGACACAATAAAGTAGTTTCACTTTCTATCTCAAGGTTTTGTTTCCTCTTGATGTAGCCTAAGCAGTGACTGGCGAGAAACACTTTCATGGAAATTTTTGCCAAGCTTCCCAAAATTACGAATCACCCGAAATCTCAGCAAATATTTTTTCACCCAAACTGGATGATACTTTCAGGTAATGATTAGTACACTAAGCCGACTTGGTTCCCCAAATTTCGTTCTTCTATGTTGAAGCGTTCATTTCCAGTAACAGTTTGAATTTTTAGGTTTCACTCTGTTTTCTCCTATATTGATACACGTATTTGGAACTCTAAATCCAACACGGTTTGTGCTAGCTTCTTGAAACTTGACACAATAAAGAAGTTTCACATTCTATCTCTATGTTTTGTTTCCTCTTGATGTAGCCCTAAGCAGTGACTGGCAAGAAACACTTACATGGAAAGGGGTTGCCAAGCTTCCAAAAATTACGAATCTCCAGAAATCTCAGCAAATATTGTTTCACCCAAACTGGATGATACTTTCAGGTAATGATCAGTACACTAAGGCGACTTGGTTCCCCAAATTTCGTTCTTCTATGTTGAAGCGTTCATTTCCAGTAACAGTTTGAATTTTTAGGTTTCACTCTGTTTTCTCCTATATTGATACATGTATTTGGAACTCTAAATCCAACACGGTTTGTGCTAGCTTCTTGAAACTTGACACAATAAAGTAGTTTCACGTTGTATCTTTATGTTTGTTTCCTCTTGATGTAGCCCTAAGCAGTGACTGGCGAGAAACACTTTCATGGAAATGGTTGCCAAGCTTCCCAAAATTACGAATCTCCCGAAATCTCAAAAATATTTTTTCACCCAAACTGGATGATACTTTCAGGTAATGATCAGTACACTAAGCCGACTTGGTTCCCCAAATTTCGTTCTTCTATGTTGAAGCGTTCATTTCCAGCAATAGTTTGAATTTTTAGGTTTCACTCTGTTTTCTCCTATATTGATACATGTATTTGGAACTCTAAATCCAACACGGTTTGTGCTAGCTTCTTGAAACGTGACACAATAAAGTAGTTTCACGTTCTATCTCTATGTTTTGTTTCCTCTTGATGTAGCCCTAAGCAGTGACTGGCGAGAAACACTTTCATGGAAAGGGGTTGCCAAGCTTCCAAAAATTACGAATCTCCAGAAATCTCAGCAAATATTTTTTCACCCAAACTGGATGATACTTTCAGGTAATGATCAGTACACGAAGGCGACTTGGTTTCCCAAATTTCGTTCTTCTATGTTGAAGCGTTCATTTCCAGTAACAGTTTGAATTTTTAGGTTTCACTCTGTTTTCTCCTATATTGATACATGTATTTGGAACTCTAAATCCAACATGGTTTGTGCTAGCTTCTTGAAACTTGACACAATAAAGTAGTTTCATGTTCTATCTTTATGTTTGTTTCCTCTTGATGTAGCCCTTAGCAGTGACTTGCGAGAAACACTTTCATGGAAAGGGGTTTCCAAGCTTCAAAAAATTACGAATCTTCAGAAATCTCAGCAAATATTTTTTCACCCAAACTGGATGGTACTTTCAGGCAATGATCAGTACACTAAGGCGACTTGGTTCCCCAAATTTCGTTCTTCTATGTTGAAGCGTTCATTTCCAGTAACAGTTTGAATTTTTAGGTTTCACTCTGTTTTCTCCGATATTGGTAGAAGTTTTTGGATCTCTAACTCCAACACGGTTTGTGCTAGCTTCTTGAAACTTGACACAATAAAGTAGTTTCACGTTCTATCTCTATGTTTTGTTTCCTCTTGATGTAGCCCTAAGCAGTGACTGGCGAGAAACACTTTCATGGAAAGCGGTTGCCAAGCTTCCCAAAATTACGAATCCCCAGATATCTCAGCAAATATTTTATCACCCAATCTGGATGATACTTTCAGGTAATGATCAGTACACTAAGCCGACTTGGTTCCCCAAATTTCGTTCTTCTATGTTGAAGCGTTCATTTCCAGTAACAGTTTGAATTTTTAGGTTTCACTCTGTTTTCTCCTATATTGATACATGTATTTGGAACTCTAAATCCAACAAGGTTTGTGCTAGCTTCTTGAAACTTGACACAATAAAGTAGTTTCACGTTCTATCTCAATGTTTTGTTTCCTCTTGATGTAGCCCTAAGCAGTGACTGGCGAGAAACACTTTCATGGAAATGGTTGCCAAGCTTCCCAAATTTACGAATCTCCCGAAATCTCAGCAAATATTTTTTCACCCAAACTGGATGATACTTTCAGGTAATGATCAGTACACTAAGGCGACTTGGTTCCCCAAATTTCGTTCTTCTATGTTGAAGCGTTCATTTCCAGTAACAGTTTGAATTTTTAGGTTTCACTCTGTTTTCTCCTATATTGATACATGTATTTGGAACTCTAAATCCAACACGGTTTGTGCTACCTTCTTGAAAATTGACACAATAAAGTAGTTTCACTTTCTATCTCAAGGTTTTGTTTCCTCTTGATGTAGCCTAAGCAGTGACTGGCGGGAAACACTTTCATGGAAATGGTTGCCAAGCTTCCCAAAATTACGAATCTCCCGAAATCTCAGCAAATATTTTTTCACCCAAAGTGGATGATACTTTCAGGTAATGATTAGTACACTAAGCCGACTTGGTTCCCCAAATTTCGTTCTTCTATGTTGAAGCGTTCATTTCCAGTAACAGTTTGAATTTTTAGGTTTCACTCTGTTTTCTCCTATATTGATACACGTATTTGGAACTCTAAATCCAACACGGTTTGTGCTAGCTTCTTGAAACTTGACACAATAAAGAAGTTTCACATTCTATCTCTATGTTTTGTTTCCTCTTGATGTAGCCCTAAGCAGTGACTGGCTAGAAACCCTTTCATGGAAATGGTTGCCAAGCTTCCCAATTTACGAATCTCCCTAAATCTCAGCAAATATTTTTTCACCCAAACTGGATGATACTTTCAGGTAATGATCAGTACACGAAGCCGACTTGGTTCCCCAAATTTCGTTCTTCTATGTTGAAGCGTTCATTTCCAGCAATAGTTTGAATTTTTAGGTTTCACTCTGTTTTCTCCTATATTGATACATGTATTTGGAACTCTAAATCCAACACGGTTTGTGCTAGCTTCTTGAAACGTGACACAATAAAGTAGTTTCACGTTCTATCTCTATGTTTTGTTTCCTCTTGATGTAGGCCTAAGCAGTGACTGGAGGGAAACACTTTCATGGAAAGGGCTTGCCAAGCTTCCAAATATTACGAATCTCAAGAAATCTCAGCAAGTATTTTTTCACCCAAACTGGATGATACTTTCAGGTAATGAGCAGTACACTAAGGCGACTTGGGTACCCAAATTTCGTTCCTCTATGTTAAAGCGTTCATTTCCAGTAACAGTTTGAATTTTTAGGTTTCACTCTGTTTTCTCCTATATTGATACATATATTTGGATCTCTAAATCCAACGCGGTTTGTGCTAGCTTCTTGAAACTTGACACAATAAAGTAGTTTCACATTCTATCTCTATGTTTTGTTTCCTCTTGATGTAGCCCTAAGCAGTGACTGGCGAGAAACCCTTTCATAAAAAGGGGATGCCAAGCTTCCAAAAATTACGAATCTCCAGAAATCTCAGCAAATATTTTTTCACCCAAACTGGACGATACTTTCAGGTAATATTCAGTATACTAAGGCAACTTGGATCCCCGAATTTCGTTCTTCTATGTTGAAGCGTTCATTTCCAGTAACAGTTTGAATTTTTAGGTTTCACTCTGTTTTCTCCTATATTGATACATGATTTGGATCTCTAAATCCAACACGGTTTATGCTAGCTTCTTGAAACTTGACACAATAATGTAGTTTCACGTTCTATCTCTATGGTTTGTTTCCTCTTGATGTAGCCCTAAGCAGTGACTGGCGATAAACCCTTTCATAAAAATTGGATGCCAAGCTTCCAAAAATTACGAATCTCCAGGACTCTCAGCAAATATTTTTTCACCCAAACTGGACGATACTTTCAGGTAATATTCAGTATACTAAGGCGACTTGGATCCCCGAATTTCGTTCTTCTATATTGAAGCGTTCATTTCCAGTAACAGTTTGAATTTTTAGGTTTCACTCTGTTTTCTCCTATATTGGTAGAAGTTTTTGGATCTCTAAGTCCAACACGGTTTGTGCTAGCTTCTTGAAACTTGACACAATAAACTAGTTTCACATTCTATCTCTATGTTTTGTTTCCTCTTTATGTAGTACTAAGCAGTGACTGGCGAGATACACTTTCATGGAAAGGGGTTGCCAAGCTTCCAAAAATTACGAATCTCCAGAAATCTCAGCAAATATTTTTTCACCCAAACTAGGTAATACTTTCAGGTGATGATCAGTACACTAAGGCGACTTGGTTCCCCAAATTTCGTTCTTCTATGTTGAAGCGTTCATTTCCAGTAACAGTTTGAATTTTTAGGTTTCACTCTGTTTTCTCCTATATTGATACATGTATTTGGAACTCTAAATCCAACACGGTTTGTGCTAGCTTCTTGAAACTTGACACAATAAAGTAGTTTCACGTTGTATCTTTATGTTTGTTTCCTCTTGATGTAGCCCTAAGCAGTGACTGGCGAGAAACACTTTCATGGAAATGGTTGCCAAGCTTCCCAAAATTACGAATCTCCCGAAATCTCAAAAATATTTTTTCACCCAAACTGGATGATACTTTCAGGTAATGATCAGTACACGAAGCCGACTTGGTTCCCCAAATTTCGTTCTTCTATGTTGAAGCGTTCATTTCCAGCAATAGTTTGAATTTTTAGGTTTCACTCTGTTTTCTCCTATATTGATACATGTATTTGGAACTCTAAATCCAACACGGTTTGTGCTAGCTTCTTGAAACGTGACACAATAAAGTAGTTTCACGTTCTATCTCTATGTTTTGTTTCCTCTTGATGTAGGCCTAAGCAGTGACTGGAGGGAAACACTTTCATGGAAAGGGCTTGCCAAGCTTCCAAAAATTACGAATCTCAAGAAATCTCAGCAAGTATTTTTTCACCCAAACTGGATGATACTTTCAGGTAATGAGCAGTACACTAAGGCGACTTGGGTACCCAAATTTCGTTCCTCTATGTTAAAGCGTTCATTTCCAGTAACAGTTTGAATTTTTAGGTTTCACTCTGTTTTCTCCTATATTGATACATATATTTGGATCTCTAAATCCAACGCGGTTTGTGCTAGCTTCTTGAAACTTGACACAATAAAGTAGTTTCACATTCTATCTCTATGTTTTGTTTCCTCTTGATGTAGCCCTAAGCAGTGACTGGCGAGAAACCCTTTCATAAAAAGGGGATGCCAAGCTTCCAAAAATTACGAATCTCCAGAAATCTCAGCAAATATTTTTTCACCCAAACTGGACGATACTTTCAGGTAATATTCAGTATACTAAGGCGACTTGGATCCCCGAATTTCGTTCTTCTATGTTGAAGCGTTCATTTCCAGTAACAGTTTGAATTTTTAGGTTTCACTCTGTTTTCTCCTATATTGATACATGATTTGGATCTCTAAATCCAACACGGTTTATGCTAGCTTCTTGAAACTTGACACAATAATGTAGTTTCACGTTCTATCTCTATGTTTTGTTTCCTCTTGATGTAGCCCTAAGCAGTGACTGGCGATAAACCCTTTCATAAAAATTGGATGCCAAGCTTCCAAAAATTACGAATCTCCAGGACTCTCAGCAAATATTTTTTCACCCAAACTGGACGATACTTTCAGGTAATATTCAGTATACTAAGGCGACTTGGATCCCCGAATTTCGTTCTTCTATGTTGAAGCGTTCATTTCCAGTAACAGTTTGAATTTTTAGGTTTCACTCTGTTTTCTCCTATATTGGTAGAAGTTTTTGGATCTCTAAGTCCAACACGGTTTGTGCTAGCTTCTTGAAACTTGACACAATAAACTAGTTTCACATTCTATCTCTATGTTTTGTTTCCTCTTTATGTAGTACTAAGCAGTGACTGGCGAGATACACTTTCATGGAAAGGGGTTGCCAAGCTTCCAAAAATTACGAATCTCCAGAAATCTCAGCAAATATTTTTTCACCCAAACTAGGTAATACTTTCAGGTGATGATCAGTACACTAAGGCGACTTGGTTCCCCAAATTTCGTTCTTCTATGTTGAAGCGTTCATTTCCAGTAACAGTTTGAATTTTTAGGTTTCACTCTGTTTTCTCCTATATTGATACATGTATTTGGAACTCTAAATCCAACACGGTTTGTGCTAGCTTCTTGAAAATTAACACAATAAGTAGTTTCACGTTCTATCTCAAGGTTTTGTTTCCTCTTGATGTAGCCTAAGCAGTGACTGGCGAGAAACACTTTCATGGAAATGGTTGCCAAGCTTCCCAATTTACGAATCTCCCTAAATCTCAGCAAATATTTTTTCACCCAAACTGGATGATACTTTCAGGTAATGATCAGTACACGAAGCCGACTTGGTTCCCCAAATTTCGTTCTTCTATGTTGAAGCGTTCATTTCCAGCAATAGTTTGAATTTTTAGGTTTCACTCTGTTTTCTCCTATATTGATACATGTATTTGGAACTCTAAATCCAACACGGTTTGTGCTAGCTTCTTGAAACGTGAAACAATAAAGTAGTTTCACGTTCTATCTCTATGTTTTGTTTCCTCTTGATGTAGGCCTAAGCAGTGACTGGAGGGAAACACTTTCATGGAAAGGGCTTGCCAAGCTTCCAAAAATTACGAATCTCAAGAAATCTCAGCAAGTATTTTTTCACCCAAACTGGATGATACTTTCAGGTAATGAGCAGTACACTAAGGCGACTTGGGTACCCAAATTTCGTTCCTCTATGTTAAAGCGTTCATTTCCAGTAACAGTTTGAAATTTTAGGTTTCACTCTGTTTTCTCCTATATTGATACATATATTTGGATCTCTAAATCCAACGCGGTTTGTGCTAGCTTCTTGAAACTTGACACAATAAAGTAGTTTCACATTCTATCTCTATGTTTTGTTTCCTCTTGATGTAGCCCTAAGCAGTGACTGGCGAGAAACCCTTTCATAAAAAGGGGATGCCAAGCTTCCAAAAATTACGAATCTCCAGAAATCTCAGCAAATATTTTTTCACCCAAACTGGACGATACTTTCAGGTAATATTCAGTATACTAAGGCGACTTGGATCCCCGAATTTCGTTCTTCTATGTTGAAGCGTTCATTTCCAGTAACAGTTTGAATTTTTAGGTTTCACTCTGTTTTCTCCTATATTGATACATGATTTGGATCTCTAAATCCAACACGGTTTATGCTAGCTTCTTGAAACTTGACACACTAATGTAGTTTCACGTTCTATCTCTATGTTTTGTTTCCTCTTGATGTAGCCCTAAGCAGTGACTGGCGATAAACCCTTTCATAAAAATTGGATGCCAAGCTTCCAAAAATTACAAATCTCCAGGACTCTCAGCAAATATTTTTTCACCCAAACTGGACGATACTTTCAGGTAATATTCAGTATACTAAGGCGACTTGGATCCCCGAATTTCGTTCTTCTATGTTGAAGCGTTCATTTCCAGTAACAGTTTGAATTTTTAGGTTTCACTCTGTTTTCTCCTATATTGGTAGAAGTTTTTGGATCTCTAAGTCCAACACGGTTTGTGCTAGCTCTTGAAACTTGACACAATAAACTAGTTTCACATTCTATCTCTATGTTTTGTTTCCTCTTTATGTAGTCCTAAGCAGTGACTGGCGAGATACACTTTCATGGGAAGGGGTTGCCAAGCTTCCAAAAATTACGAATCTCCAGAAATCTCAGCAAATATTTTTTCACCCAAACTAGATAATACTTTCAGGTGATGATCAGTACACTAAGGCGACTTGGTTCCCCAAATTTCGTTCTTCTATGTTGAAGCGTTCATTTCCAGTAACAGTTTGAATTTTTAGGTTTCACTCTGTTTTCTCCTATATTGATACATGTATTTGGAACTCTAAATCCAACACGGTTTGTGCTAGCTTCTTGAAAATTGACACAATAAAGTAGTTTCACGTTCTATCTCAAGGTTTTGTTTCCTCTTGATGTAGCCTAAGCAGTGACTGGCGAGAAACACTTTCATGGAAATGGTTGCCAAGCTTCCCAAAATTACGAATCTCCCGAAATCTCAGCAAATATTTTTTCACCCAAACTGGATGATACTTTCAGGTAATGATTAGTACACTATGCCGACTTGGTTCCCCAAATTTCGTTCTTCTATGTTGAAGCGTTCATTTCCAGTAACAGTTTGAATTTTTAGGTTTCACTCTGTTTTCTCCTATATTGATAGATGTATTTGCAACTCTAAATCCAACACGGTTTGTGCTAGCTTCTTGAAACTTGACACAATAAAGTAGTTTCACATTCTATCTCTATGTTTTTTTTTCCTCTTGATGTAGCCCTAAGCAGTGACTGGCGAGAAACACTTTCATGGAAAGGGGTTGCCAACCTTCCCAAAATTACGAATCTCCAGAAATCTCAGCAAATATTTTTTCACCCAAACTGGATGATACTTTCAGGTAATGATCAGTACACTAAAGCGACTTGGTTCCCCAAATTTCGTTCTTCTATGTTGAAGCGTTCATTTCCAGCAATAGTTTGAATTTTTAGGTTTCACTCTGTTTTCTCCTATATTGATACATGTATTTGGAACTCTAAATCCAACACGGTTTGTGGTAGCTTCTTGAAACTTGAAACAATAAAGTAGTTTCACGTTCTATCTCGATGTTTTGTTTCCTCTTTATGTAGTCCTAAGCAGTGACTGGCGAGATACACTTTCATGGAAAGGGGTTGCCAACCTTCCCAAAATTACGAATCTCCAGAAATCTGAGCAAATATTTTTTCACCCAAACTGGATGATACTTTCAGGTAATGGTCAGTACACTAAAGCGACTTGGTTCCCCAAATTTCGTTCTTCTATGTTGAAGCGTTCATTTCCAGCAATAGTTTGAATTTTTAGGTTTCACTCTGTTTTCTCCTATATTGATACATGTATTTGGAACTCTAAATCCAACACGGTTTGTGCTACCTTCTTGAAAATTGACACAATAAAGTAGTTTCACTTTCTATCTCAAGGTTTTGTTTCCTCTTGATGTAGCCTAAGCAGTGACTGGCGAGAAACACTTTCATGGAAATGGTTGCCAACCTTCCCAAAATTACGAATCTCCAGAAATCTGAGCAAATATTTTTTCACCCAAACTGGATGATACTTTCAGGTAATGATCAGTACACTAAGGCGACTTAGTTCCCCAAATTTCGTTCTTCTATGTTGAAGCGTTCATTTCCAGTAACAGTTTGAATTTTTAGGTTTCACTCTGTTTTCTCCTATATTGATACATGTATTTGGAACTCTAAATCCAACACGGTTTGTGCTAGCTTCTTGAAACTTGACACAATAAAGTAGTTTCACGTTCTATCTTTATGTTTGTTTCCTCTTGATGTAGCCCTAAGCAGTGACTGGCGAGAAACACTTTCATGGAAAGGGGTTGCCAACCTTCCCAAAGTTACGAATCTCCAGAAATCTCAGCAAATATTTTTTCACCCAAACTGGATGATACTTTCAGGCAATGATCATTACACTAAGGCGACTTGGTTCCCCAAATTTCGTTCTTCTATGTTGAAGCGTTCATTTCCAGTAACAGTTTGAATTTTTAGGTTTCACTCTGTTTTCTCCTATATTGGTAGAAGTTTTTGGATCTCTAAGTCCAACACGGTTTGTGCTAGCTTCTTGAAACTTGACACAATTAAGTAGTTTCACATTCTATCTCTATGTTTTGTTTCCTCTTTATGTAGTCCTAAGCAGTGACTGGCGAGATACACTTTCATGGAAAGGGGTTGCCAAGCTTCCAAAAATTACGAATCTCCAGAAATCTCAGCAAATATTTTTTCACCCAAACTAGGTAATACTTTCAGGTGATGATCAGTACACTAAGGCGACTTGGTTCCCCAAATTTCGTTCTTCTATGTTGAAGCGTTCATTTCCAGCAATAGTTTGAATTTTTAGGTTTCACTCTGTTTTCTCCTATATTGATACATGTATTTGGAACTCTAAATCCAACAAGGTTTGTGCTAGCTTCTTGAAACTTGACACAATAAAGTAGTTTCACGTTCTATCTCAATGTTTTGTTTCCTCTTGATGTAGCCCTAAGCAGTGACTGGCGAGAAACACTTTCATGGAAATGGTTGCCAAGCTTCCCAAAATTACGAATCTCCCGAAATCTCAGCAAATATTTTTTCACCCAAACTGGATGATACTTTCAGGTAATGATCAGTACACTAAGGCGACTTGGTTCCCCAAATTTCGTTCTTCTATGTTGAAGCGTTCATTTCCAGTAACAGTTTGAATTTTTAGGTTTCACTCTGTTTTCTCCTATATTGATACATGTATTTGGAACTCTAAATCCAACACGGTTTGTGCTAGCTTCTTGAAACTTGACACAATAAAGTAGTTTCACGTTCTATCTCTATGTTTTTTTTTTCTCTTGATGTAGCCCTAAGCAGTGACTGGCGAGAAACACTTTCATGGAAAGGGGTTGCCAACCTTCCCAAAATTACGAATCTCCAGAAATCTCAGCAAATATTTTTTCACCCAAACTGGATGATACGTTCAGGTAATGATCAGTACACTAAAGCGACTTGGTTCCCCAAATTTCGTTCTTCTATGTTGAAGCGTTCATTTCCAGCAATAGTTTGAATTTTTAGGTTTCACTCTGTTTTCTCCTATATTGATACATGTATTTGGAACTCTAAATCCAACACGGTTTGTGCTAGCTTCTTGAAACTTGACACAATAAAGTAGTTTCACGTTCTATCTCAATGTTTTGTTTCCTCTTGATGTAGCCCTAAGCAGTGACTGGCGAGAATCACTTTCATGGAAAGGGGTTGCCAACCTTCCCAAAATTACGAATCTCCAGAAATCTCAGCAAATATTTTTTCACCCAAACTGGATGATACTTTCAGGTAATGGTCAGTACACTAAAGCGACTTGGTTCCCCAAATTTCGTTCTTCTATGTTGAAGCGTTCATTTCCAGCAATAGTTTGAATTTTTAGGTTTCACTCTGTTTTCTCCTATATTGATACATGTATTTGGAACTCTAAATCCAACACGGTTTGTGCTAGCTTCTTGAAACTTGACACAATAAAGTAGTTTCACGTTCTATCTCTATGTTTTTTTTCCTCTTGATGTAGCCCTAAGCAGTGACTGGTGAGAAACACTTTCAAGGAAAGGGGTTGCCAAGCTTCCCAAAATTACGAATCTCCAGATATCTCAGCAAATATTTTTTCACCCAATCTGGATGATACTTTCAGGTAATAATTAGTACACTAAGCCGACTTGGTTCCCCCAATTTCGTTCTTCTATGTTGAAGCGTTCATTTCCAGTAACAGTTTGAATTTTTAGGTTTCACTGTGTTTTCTCCTATATTGATACATGTATTTGGAACTCTAAATCCAACACGGTTTGTGCTAGCTTCTTGAAAATTGACACAATAAAGTAGTTTCACGTTCTATCTCAAGGTTTTGTTTCCTCTTGATGTAGCCTAAGCAGTGACTGGCGAGAAACACTTTCATGGAAATGGTTGCCAAGCTTCCCAAAATTACGAATCTCCCGAAATCTCAGCAAATATTTTTTCACCCAAACTGGATGATACTTTCAGGTAATGATTAGTACACTAAGCTGACTTGGTTCCCCCAATTTCGTTCTTCTATGTTGAAGCGTTCATTTCCAGCAATAGTTTGAATTTTTAGGTTTCACTCTGTTTTCTCCTATATTGATACATGTATTTGGAACTCTAAATCCAACAAGGTTTGTGCTAGCTTCTTGAAACTTGACACAATAAAGTAGTTTCACGTTCTATCTCAATGTTTTGTTTCCTCTTGATGTAGCCCTAAGCAGTGACTGGCGAGAAACACTTTCATGGAAATGGTTGCCAAGCTTCCCAAAATTACGAATCTCCAGAAATCTCAGCAAATATTTTTTCACCCAAACTGGATGATACTTTCAGGTAATGATCAGTACACTAAGGCGACTTGGTTCCCCAAATTTCGTTCTTCTATGTTGAAGCGTTCATTTCCAGTAACAGTTTGAATTTTTAGGTTTCACTCTGTTTTCTCCTATATTGATACATGTATTTGGAACTCTAAATCCAACACGGTTTGTGCTAGCTTTTTGAAACTTGACACAATAAAGTAGTTTCACGTTCTATCTCAATGTTTTGTTTCCTCTTGATGTAGCCTAAGCAGTGACTGGCGAGAAACACTTTCATGGAAATGGTTGCCAAGCTTCCCAAAATTACGAATCTCCCGAAATCTCAGCAAATATTTTTTCACCCAAAATTGATGATACTTTCAGGTAAAGATTAGTACACTAAGCCGACTTGGTTCCCCAAATTTCGTTCTTCTATGTTGAAGCGTTCATTTCCAGCAATAGTTTGAATTTTTAGGTTTCACTCTGTTTTCTCCTATATTGATACATGTATTTGGAACTCTAAATCCAACACGGTTTGTGCTAGCTTCTTGAAACTTGACACAATAAAGTAGTTTCACGTTCTATCTCTATGTTTTTTTTCCTCTTGATGTAGCCCTAAGCAGTGACTGGCGAGAAACACTTTCATGGAAAGGGGTTGCCAACCTTCCCAAAATTAAGAATCTCCAGAAATCTCAGCAAATATTTTTTCACCCAAACTGGATGATACTTTCAGGTAATGATCAGTACACTAAAGTGACTTGGTTCCCCAAATTTCGTTCTTCTATGTTGGAGCGTTCATTTCCAGTAACAGTTTGTATTTTTAGGTTTCACTCTGTTTTCTCCTATATTGATACATGTATTTGGAACTCTAAATCCAACACGGTTTGTGCTAGCTTCTTGAAACTTGACACAATAAAGTAGTTTCACATTGTATCTCTATGTTTTGTTTCCTCTTGATGTAGCCCTAAGCAGTGACTGGCGAGAAACACTTTCATGGAAAGGGGTTGCGAAGCTTCCCAAAATTACGAATCTCCAGAAATCTCAGCAAATATTTTTTCACCCAAACTGGATGATACTTTCAGGCAATGATCAGTACACTAAGGCGACTTGGTTCCCCAAATTTCGTTCTTCTATGTTGAAGCGTTCATTTCCAGTAACAGTTTGAATTTTTAGGTTTCACTCTGTTTTCTCCTATATTGGTAGAAGTTTTTGGATCTCTAAGTCCAACACGGTTTGTGCTAGCTTCTTGAAACTTGACACAATAAAGTAGTTTCACATTCTATCTCTATGTTTTGTTTCCTCTTGATGTAGCCCTAAGCAGTGACTGGCGAGAAACACTTTCATGGAAAGGGGTTGCGAAGATTCCCAAAATTACGAATCTCCAGATATCTCAGCAAATATTTTTTCACCCAATCTGGATGATACTTTCAGGTAATGATAAGTACACTAAGCCGACTTGGTTCGCCAAATTTCGTTCTTCTATGTTGAAGCGTTCATTTCCAGCAATAGTTTGAATTTTTAGGTTTCACACTGTTTTCTCCTATATTGATACAAGTATTTGGAACTCTAAATCCAACATGGTTTGTGCTAGCTTCTTGAAACTTGACACAATAAAGTAGTTTCACGTTCTATCTCTATGTTTTGTTTCCTCTTGATGTAGCCCTAAGCAATGACTGGCGAGAAACACTTTCATGGAAAGGGGTTGCCAAGCTTCCCAAAATTACGAATCTCCAGAAATCTCAGCAAATGTTTTTTCACCCAAACTGGATGATACTTTCAGGTAATTATCAGTACACTAAGGTGACTTGGTTCCCCAAATTTCGTTCTTCTATGTTGAAGTGTTCATTTCCAGCAATAGTTTGAATTTTTAGGTTTCACTCTGTTTTCTCATATATTGATACATGTATTTGGAACTCTAAATCCAACACGGTTTGTGCTAGCTTCTTGAAACTTGACACAATAAAGTAGTTTCACGTTCTATCTCAAGGTTTTGTTTACTCTTGATGTAGCCCTAAGCAGTGACTGGCGAGAAACACTTTCATGGAAATGGTTGCCAAGCTTCCCAAAATTACGAATCTCCCGAAATCTCAGCAAACATTTTTTCACCCAAACTGGATGATACTTTCAGGTAATGATCAGTACACTAAGCCGACTTGGTTCCCCAAATTTCGTTCTTCTTTGTTGAAGCGTTCATTTCCAGCAATAGTTTGAATTTTTAGGTTTCAGTGTGTTTTCTCCTATATTGATACATGTATTTGGAACTCTAAATCCAACACGGTTTGTGCTAGCTTCTTGAAACTTGACACAATAAAGTAGTTTCACGTTCTTTCTCTATGTTTTGTTTCCTCTTGATGTAGCCCTAAGCAGTGACTGGCGAGAAACACTTTCATGGAAATGGTTGCCAAGCTTCCCAAAATTACGAATCTCCCGAAATCTCAGCAAATATTTTTTCACCCAAACTGGATGATACTTTCAGGTAATGATCAGTACACTAAAGCGACTTGGTTCCCCAAATTTCGTTCTTCTATGTTGAAGCGTTCATTTCCAGTAACAGTTTGAATTTTTAGGTTTCACTCTGTTTTCTCCTATATTGATACACATATTTGGAACTCTAAATCCAACATGGTTTGTGCTAGCTTCTTGAAACTTGACACAATAAAGTAGTTTCACATTCTATCTCTATGTTTTGTTTCCTCTTGATGTATCCCTAAGCAGTGACTGGCAAGAAACACTCACATGGAAAGGGGTTGCCAAGCTTCCAAAAATTACGAATCTCCAGAAATCTCAGCAAATATTTTTTCACCCAAACTGGATGATACTTTCAGGTAATGATCAGTACACTAAGCCAACTTGGTTCCCCAAATTTCGTTCTTCTTTGTTGAAGCGTTCATTTCCAGCAATAGTTTGAATTTTTAGGTTTCACTCTGTTTTCTCCTATATTGATACATGTATTTGGAACTCTAAATCCAACACGGTTTGTGCTAGCTTCTTGAAACTTGACACAATAAAGTAGTTTCACGTTCTATCTCTATGTTTTGTTTCCTCTTGATGTAGCCCTAAGCAGTGACTGGCGAGGAACACTTTCATGGAAAGGGGTTGCCAAGCTTCCCAAAATTACGAATCTCCAGAAATCGCAGCAAATATTTTTTCACCCAAACTGGATGATACTTTCAGGTAATGATCAGTACACTAAGGCGACTTGGTTCCCCAAATTTCGTTCTTCTATGTTGAAGCGTTCATTTCCAGTAACAGTTTGAATTTTTAGGTTTCACTCTGTTTTCTCCTATATTGATACATGTATTTGGAACTCTAAATCCAACACGGATTGTGCTAGCTTCTTGAAACTTGACTCAATAAAGTTGTTTCACATTCTATCTCTATGTTTTGTTCCCTCTTGATGTAGTCCTAAGCAGTGACTGGCGAGATACACTTTCATGGAAAGGGGTTGCCAAGCTTCCAAAAATTACGAATCTCCAGAAATCTCAGCAAATATTTTTTCACCCAAACTACATAATACTTTCAGGTGATGATCAGTACACTAAGGCGACTTGGTTCCCCAAATTTCGTTCTTCTATGTTGAAGCGTTCATTTCCAGTAACAGTTTGAATTTTTAGGTTTCACTCTGTTTTCTCCTATATTGATACATGTATTTGGAACTCTAAATCCAACAAGGTTTGTGCTAGCTTCTTGAAACTTGATACAATAAAGAAGTTTCACGTTCTATCTCAATGTTTTGATTCCTCTTGATGTAGCCCTAAGCAGTGACTGGCGAGAAACACTTTCATGGAAATGGTTGCCAAGCTTCCCAAAATTACGAATCTCCCGAAATCTCAGCAAATATTTTTTCACCCAAACTGGATGATACTTTCAGGTAATGATTAGTACACTAAGCCGACTTGGTTCCCCCAATTTCGTTCTTCTATGTTGAAGCGTTCATTTCCAGCAATAGTTTGAATTTTTAGGTTGCACTCTGTTTTCTCCTATATTGATACATGTATTTGGAACTCTAAATCCAACACGGTTTGTGCTAGCTTCTTGAAACTTGACACAATAAAGTAGTTTTACGTTCTATCTCTATGTTTTGTTTCCTCTTGATGTAGCCCTAAGTAGTGACTGGCGAGAAACAATTTCATGGAAAGGGGTTGCCAAGCTTCCCAAAATTACGAATCTCCAGAAATCTCAGCAAATGTTTTTTCACCCAAACTGGATGATACTTTCAGGTAATTATCAGTACACTAAGGCGACTTGGTTCCCCAAATTTCGTTATTCTATGTTGAAGTGTTCATTTCCAGTAACAGTTTGAATTTTTAGGTTTCACTCTGTTTTCTCCTATATTGATACATGTATTTGGAACTCTAAATCCAACACGGTTTGTGCTAGCTTCTTGAAACTTGACACAATAAAGTAGTTTCACGTTCTATCTTTATGTTTGTTTCCTCTTGATGTAGCACTAAGCAGTGACTGGCGAGAAACACTTTCATGGAAAGGGGTTGTCAAGCTTCCCAAAATTACGAATCTCCAGAAATCTCAGCAAATATTTTTTCACCCAAACTGGATGATACTTTCAGGCAATGATCGGTACACTAAGGCGACTTGGTTCCCCAAATTTCGTTCTTCTATGTTGAAGCGTTCATTTCCAGTAACAGTTTGAATTTTTAGGTTTCACTCTGTTTTCTCCTATATTGGTAGAAGTTTTTGGATCTCTAAGTCCAACACGGTTTGTGCTAGCTTCTTGAAACTTGACACAATAAAGTAGTTTCACATTCCATCTCTATGTTTTGTTTCCTCTTGATGTAGCCCTAAGCAGTGACTGGCGAGAAACACTTTCATGGAAAGGGGTTGCCAAGCTTCCCAAAATTACGAATCTCCAGAAATCTCAGCAAATATTTTTTCACCCAAACTGGATGATACTTTCAGGTAATGATCAGTACACTAAAGCGACTTGGTTCCCCATATTTCGTTCTTCTATGTTGAAGCGTTCATTTCCAGTAACAGTTTGAATTTTTAGGTTTCACTCTGTTTCCTCCTATATTGATACACGTATTTGGAACTCTAAATCCAACACGGTTTGTGCTAGCTTCTTGAAACTTGACACAATAAAGAAGTTTCACATTCTATCTCTATGTTTTGTTTCCTCTTGATGTAGCCCTAAGCAGAGACTGGCGAGAAACCCTTTCATAAAAAGGGGATGCCAAGCTTCCAAAAATTACGAATCTCCAGAAATCTCAGCAAATATTTTTTCACCCAAACTGGACGATACTTTCAGGTAATATTCAGTATACTAAGGCGACTTTCATCCCCGAATTTCGTTCTTCTATGTTGAAGCGTTCATTTCCAGTAACAGTTTGAATTTTTAGGTTTCACTCTGTTTTCTCCTATATTGATACATGTATTTGGAACTCTAAATCCAACACGGTTTGTGCTAGCTTCTTGAAACTTGACACAATAAAGTAGTTTCAAGTTCTATCTCTATGTTTTGTTTCCTCTAGATGTAGCCCTAAGCAGTGACTGGCGAGAAACACTTTCATGGAAAGGGGTTGCCAAGCTTCCCAAAATTACGAATCTCCAGATATCTCAGCAAATATTTTATCAACCAATCTGGATGATACTTTCAGGTAATGATCAGTACACTAAGCCGACTTGGTTCCCCAAATTTCGTTCTTCTATGTTGAAGCGTTCATTTCCAGTAACAGTTTGAATTTTTAGGTTTCACTCTGTTTTCTCCTATATTGATACATGTATTTGGAACTCTAAATCCAACAAGGTTTGTGCTAGCTTCTTGAAACTTGACACAATAAAGTAGTTTCACGTTCTATCTCAATGTTTTGTTTCCTCTTGATGTAGCCCTAAGCAGTGACTGGCGAGAAACACTTTCATGGAAATGGTTGCCAAGCTTCCCAAAATTACGAATCTCCCGAAATCTCAGCAAATATTTTTTCACCCAAACTGGATGATACTTTCAGGTAATGATTAGTACACTAAGCCGACTTGGTTCCCCAAATTTCGTTCTTCTATGTTGAAGCGTTCATTTCCAGTAACAGTTTGAATTTTTAGGTTTCACTCTTTTTTCTCCTATATTGATACACGTATTTGGAACTCTAAATCCAACACGGTTTGTGCTAGCTTCTTGAAACTTGACACAATAAAGAAGTTTCACATTCTATCTCTATGTTTTGTTTCCTCTTGATGTAGCCCTAAGCAGTGACTGGCAAGAAACACTTACATGGAAAGGGGTTGCCAAGCTTCCAAAAATTACGAATCTCCAGAAATCTCAGCAAATATTGTTTCACCCAAACTGGATGATACTTTCAGGTAATGATCAGTACACTAAGGCGACTTGGTTCCCCAAATTTCGTTCTTCTATGTTGAAGCGTTCATTTCCAGTAACAGTTTGAATTTTTAGGTTTCACTCTGTTTTCTCCTATATTGATACATGTATTTGGAACTCTAAATCCAACACGGTTTGTGCTAGCTTCTTGAAACTTGACACAATAAAGTAGTTTCACGTTGTATCTTTATGTTTGTTTCCTCTTGATGTAGCCCTAAGCAGTGACTGGCGAGAAACACTTTCATGGAAATGGTTGCCAAGCTTCCCAAAATTACGAATCTCCCGAAATCTCAAAAATATTTTTTCACCCAAACTGGATGATACTTTCAGGTAATGATCAGTACACGAAGCCGACTTGGTTCCCCAAATTTCGTTCTTCTATGTTGAAGCGTTCATTTCCAGCAATAGTTTGAATTTTTAGGTTTCACTCTGTTTTCTCCTATATTGATACATGTATTTGGAACTCTAAATCCAACACGGTTTGTGCTAGCTTCTTGAAACGTGACACAATAAAGTAGTTTCACGTTCTATCTCTATGTTTTGTTTCCTCTTGATGTAGGCCTAAGCAGTGACTGGAGGGAAACACTTTCATGGAAAGGGGTTGCCAAGCTTCCAAAAATTACGAATCTCAAGAAATCTCAGCAAGTATTTTTTCACCCAAACTGGATGATACTTTCAGGTAATGAGCAGTACACTAAGGCGACTTGGGTACCCAAATTTCGTTCCTCTATGTTAAAGCGTTCACTTCCAGTAACAGTTTGAATTTTTAGGTTTCACTCTGTTTTCTCCTATATTGATACATATATTTGGATCTCTAAATCCAACGCGGTTTGTGCTAGCTTCTTGAAACTTGACACAATAAAGTAGTTTCACATTCTATCTCTATGTTTTGTTTCCTCTTGATGTAGCCCTAAGCAGTGACTGGCGAGAAACCCTTTCATAAAAAGGGGATGCCAAGCTTCCAAAAATTACGAATCTCCAGAAATCTCAGCAAATATTTTTTCACCCAAACTGGACGATACTTTCAGGTAATATTCAGTATACTAAGGCGACTTGGATCCCCGAATTTCGTTCTTCTATGTTGAAGCGTTCATTTCCAGTAACAGTTTGAATTTTTAGGTTTCACTCTGTTTTCTCCTATATTGGTAGAAGTTTTTGGATCTCTAAGTCCAACACGGTTTGTGCTAGCTTCTTGAAACTTGACACAATAAACTAGTTTCACATTCTATCTCTATGTTTTGTTTCCTCTTTATGTAGTACTAAGCAGTGACTGGCGAGATACACTTTCATGGAAAGGGGTTGCCAAGTTTCCAAAAATTACGAATCTCCAGAAATCTCAGCAAATATTTTTTCACCCAAACTAGGTAATACTTTCAGGTGATGATCAGTACACTAAGGCGACTTGGTTCCCCAAATTTCGTTCTTCTATGTTGAAGCGTTCATTTCCAGTAACAGTTTGAATTTTTAGGTTTCACTCTGTTTTCTCCTATATTGATACATGTATTTGGAACTCTAAATCCAACACGGTTTGTGCTAGCTTCTTGAAAATTAACACAATAAGTAGTTTCACGTTCTATCTCAAGGTTTTGTTTCCTCTTGATGTAGCCTAAACAGTGACTGGCGAGAAACACTTTCATGGAAATGGTTGCCAAGCTTCCCAAAATTACGAATCTCCCGAAATCTCAGCAAATATTTTTTCACCCAAACTGGATGATACTTTCAGGTAATGATTAGTACACTAAGCCGACTTGGTTCCCCAAATTTCGTTCTTCTATGTTGAAGCGTTCATTTCCAGTAACAGTTTGAATTTTTAGGTTTCACTCTGTTTTCTCCTATATTGATAGATGTATTTGCAACTCTAAATCCAACACGGTTTGTGCTAGCTTCTTGAAACTTGACACAATAAAGTAGTTTCACATTCTATCTCTATGTTTTGTTTCCTCTTTATGTAGTCCTAAGCAGTGACTGGCGAGATACACTTTCATGGAAAGGGGTTGCCAAGCTTCCAAAAATTAAGAATCTCCAGAAATCTCAGCAAATATTTTTTCACCCAAACTAGGTAATACTTTCAGGTGATGATCAGTACACTAAAGCGACTTGGTTCCCCAAATTTCGTTCTTCTATGTTGAAGCGTTCATTTCCAGCAATAGTTTGAATTTTTAGGTTTCACTCTGTTTTCTCCTATATTGATACATGTATTTGGAACTCTAAATCCAACACGGTTTGTGCTAGCTTCTTGAAACTTGACACAATAAAGTAGTTTCACGTTCTATCTCTATGTTTTTTTTTCCTCTTGATGTAGCCCTAAGCAGTGACTGGCGAGAAACACTTTCATGGAAAGGGGTTGCCAACCTTCCCAAAATTACGAATCTCCAGAAATCTCAGCAAATATTTTTTCACCCAAACTGGATGATACTTTCAGGTAATGATCAGTACACTAAAGCAACTTCGTTCCCCAAATTTCGTTCTTCTATGTTGAAGCGTTCATTCCCAGCAATAGTTTGAATTTTTAGATTTCACTCTGTTTTCTCCTATATTGATACATGTATTTGGAACTCTAAATCCAACACGGTTTGTGGTAGCTTCTTGAAACTTGAAACAATAAAGTAGTTTCACGTTCTATCTCGATGTTTTGTTTCCTCTTGATGTAGCCCTAAGCAGTGACTGGCAAGAAACACTTTCATGGAAAGGGGTTGCCAACCTTCCCAAAATTACGAATCTCCAGAAATCTCAGCAAATATTTTTTCACCCAAACTAGATGATACTTTCAGGTAATGGTCAGTACACTAAAGCGACTTGGTTCCCCAAATTTCGTTCTTCTATGTTGAAGCGTTCATTTCCAGCAATAGTTTGAATTTTTAGGTTTCACTCTGTTTTCTCCTATATTGATACATGTATTTGGAACTCTAAATCCAACACGGTTTGTGCTACCTTCTTGAAAATTGACACAATAAAGTAGTTTCACTTTCAATCTCAAGGTTTTGTTTCCTCTTGATGTAGCCTAAGCAGTGACTGGCGAGAAACACTTTCATGGAAATGGTTGCCAAGCTTCCCAAAATTACGAATCTCCCGAAATCTCAGCAAATATTTTTTCACCCAAACTGGATGATACTTTCAGGTAATGATTAGTACACTAAGCCGACTTGGTTCCCCAAATTTCGTTCTTCTATGTTGAAGCGTTCATTTCCAGTAACAGTTTGAATTTTTAGGTTTCACTCTTTTTTCTCCTATATTGATACACGTATTTGGAACTCTAAATCCAACACGGTTTGTGCTAGCTTCTTGAAACTTGACACAATAAAGAAGTTTCACATTCTATCTCTATGTTTTGTTTCCTCTTGATGTAGCCCTAGGCAGTGACTGGCGAGAAACACTTTCATGGAAATGGTTGCCAAGCTTCCCAAATTTACGAATCTCCCGAAATCTCAGCAAATATTTTTTCACCCAAACTGGATGATAATTTCAGGTAATGATCAGTACACTAAGGCGACTTGGTTCCCCGAATTTCGTTCTTCTATGTTGAAGCGTTCATTTCCAGTAACAGTTTGAATTTTTAGGTTTCACTCTGTTTTCTCCTATATTGATACATGTATTTGGAACTCTAAATCCAACACGGTTTGTGCTAGCTTCTTGAAAATTGACACAATAAAGTAGTTTCACTTTCTATCTCAAGGTTTTGTTTCCTCTTGATGTAGCCCTAAGCAGTGACTGGCGAGAAACACTTTCATGGAAATGGTTGCCAAGCTTCCCAAAATTACGAATCTCCCGAAATCTCAGCAAATATTTTTTCACCCAAACTGGATGATACTTTCAGGTAATGATTAGTACACTAAGCCGACTTGGTTCCCCAAATTTCGTTCTTCTATGTTGAAGCGTTCATTTCCAGTAACAGTTTGAATTTTTAGGTTTCACTCTTTTTTCTCCTATATTGATACACGTATTTGGAACTCTAAATCCAACACGGTTTGTGCTAGCTTCTTGAAACTTGACACAATAAAGAAGTTTCACATTCTATCTCTATGTTTTGTTTCCTCTTGATGTAGCACTAAGCAGTGACTGGCAAGAAACACTTACATGGAAAGGGGTTGCCAAGCTTCCAAAAATTACGAATCTCCAGAAATCTCAGCAAATATTGTTTCACCCAAACTGGATGATACTTTCAGGTAATGATCAGTACACTAAGGCGACTTGGTTCCCCAAATTTCGTTCTTCTATGTTGAAGCGTTCATTTCCAGTAACAGTTTGAATTTTTAGGTTTCACTCTGTTTTCTCCTATATTGATACATGTATTTGGAACTCTAAATCCAACACGGTTTGTGCTAGCTTCTTGAAACTTGACACAATAAAGTAGTTTCACGTTCTATCTTTATGTTTGTTTCCTCTTGATGTAGCCCTAAGCAGTGACTGGCGAGAAACACTTTCATGGAAAAGGGTTTCCAAGCTTCCCAAAATTACGAATCTTCAGAAATCTCAGCAAATATTTTTTCACCCAAACTGGATGATACTTTCAGGTAATGATTAGTACACTAAGCCGACTTGGTTCCCCAAATTTCGTTCTTCTATGTTGAAGCGTTCATTTCCAGTAACAGTTTTAATTTTTAGGTTTCACTCTGTTTTCTCCTATATTGATACATGTATTTGGAACTCTAAATCCAACAAGGTTTGTGCTAGCTTCTTGAAACTTGACACAATAAAGTAGTTTCACGTTCTATCTTAATGTTTTGTTTCCTCTTGATGTAGCCCTAAGCAGTGACTGGCGAGAAACACTTTCATGGAAATGGTTGCCAAGCTTCCCAAAATTACGAATCTCCCGAAATCTCAGCAAATATTTTTTCACCCAAACTGGATGATACTTTCAGGTAATGATCAGTACACTAAGGCGACTTGGTTCCCCAAATTTCGTTCTTCTATGTTGAAGCGTTCATTTCCAGTAACAGTTTGAATTTTTAGGTTTCACTCTGTTTTCTCCTATATTGATACATGTATTTGGAACTCTAAATCCAACACGGTTTGTGCTAGCTTCTTGAAACTTGACACAATAAAGTAGTTTCACATTCTATCTCTATGTTTTGTTTCCTCTTGATGTAGCCCTAAGCAGTGACTGCCGAGAAACACTTTCATGGAAATGGTTGCCAAGCTTCCCAAAATTACGAATCTCCCGAAATCTCAGCAAATATTTTTTCACCCAAACTGGATGATACTTTCAGGTAATGATCAGTACACTAAGCCGACTTGGTTCCCCAAATTTCGTTCTTCTATGTTGAAGCGTTCATTTCCAGCAATAGTTTGAATTTTTAGGTTTCACTCTGTTTTCTCCTATATTGATACATGTATTTGGAACTCTAAATCCAACACGGTTTGTGCTAGCTTCTTGAAACGTGACACAATAAAGTAGTTTCACGTTCTATCTCTATGTTTTGTTTCCTCTTGATGTAGGCCTAAGCAGTGACTGGAGGGAAACACTTTCATGGAAAGGGCTTGCCAAGCTTCCAAAAATTACGAATCTCAAGAAATCTCAGCAAGTATTTTTTCACCCAAACTGGATGATACTTTCAGGTAATGAGCAGTACACTAAGGCGACTTGGGTACCCAAATTTCGTTCCTCTATGTTAAAGCGTTCATTTCCAGTAACAGTTTGAATTTTTAGGTTTCACTCTGTTTTCTCCTATATTGATACATATATTTGGATCTCTAAATCCAACGCGGTTTGTGCTAGCTTCTTGAAACTTGACACAATAAAGTAGTTTCACATTCTATCTCTATGTTTTGTTTCCTCTTGATGTAGCCCTAAGCAGTGACTGGCGAGAAACCCTTTCATAAAAAGGGGATGCCAAGCTTCCAAAAATTACGAATCTCCAGAAATCTCAGCAAATATTTTTTCACCCAAACTGGACGATACTTTCAGGTAATATTCAGTATACTAAGGCGACTTGGATCCCCGAATTTCGTTCTTCTATGTTGAAGCGTTCATTTCCAGTAACAGTTTGAATTTTTAGGTTTCACTCTGTTTTCTCCTATATTGATACATGATTTGGATCTCTAAATCCAACACGGTTTATGCTAGCTTCTTGAAACTTGACACAATAATGTAGTTTCACGTTCTATCTCTATGTTTTGTTTCCTCTTGATGTAGCCCTAAGCAGTGACTGGCGATAAACCCTTTCATAAAAATTGGATGCCAAGCTTCCAAAAATTACGAATCTCCAGGACTCTCAGCAAATATTTTTTCACCCAAACTGGACGATACTTTCAGGTAATATTCAGTATACTAAGGCGACTTGGATCCCCGAATTTCGTTCTTCTATGTTGAAGCGTTCATTTCCAGTAACAGTTTGAATTTTTAGGTTTCACTCTGTTTTCTCCTATATTGGTAGAAGTTTTTGGATCTCTAAGTCCAACACGGTTTGTGCTAGCTTCTTGAAACTTGACACAATAAACTAGTTTCACATTCTATCTCTATGTTTTGTTTCCTCTTTATGTAGTACTAAGCAGTGACTGGCGAGATACACTTTCATGGAAAGGGGTTGCCAAGCTTCCAAAAATTACGAATCTCCAGAAATCTCAGCAAATATTTTTTCACCCAAACTAGGTAATACTTTCAGGTGATGATCAGTACACTAAGGCGACTTGGTTCCCCAAATTTCGTTCTTCTATGTTGAAGCGTTCATTTCCAGTAACAGTTTGAATTTTTAGGTTTCACTCTGTTTTCTCCTATATTGATACATGTATTTGGAACTCTAAATCCAACACGGTTTGTGCTAGCTTCTTGAAAATTAACACAATAAGTAGTTTCACGTTCTATCTCAAGGTTTTGTTTCCTCTTGATGTAGCCTAAGCAGTGACTGGCGAGAAACACTTTCATGGAAATGGTTGCCAAGCTTCCCAATTTACGAATCTCCCTAAATCTCAGCAAATATTTTTTCACCCAAACTGGATGATA
Source organism: Spermophilus citellus (assembly GCF_964194105.1). Taxonomy (NCBI): domain Eukaryota; kingdom Metazoa; phylum Chordata; class Mammalia; order Rodentia; family Sciuridae; genus Spermophilus; species Spermophilus citellus. Next base: position 42,823,139 of record NC_138187.1, on the reverse strand, counting down.
CTTTCAGGTAATGATCAGTACACGAAGCCGACTTGGTTCCCCAAATTTCGTTCTTCTATGTTGAAGCGTTCATTTCCAGCAATAGTTTGAATTTTTAGGTTTCACTCTGTTTTCTCCTATATTGATACATGTATTTGGAACTCTAAATCCAACACGGTTTGTGCTAGCTTCTTGAAACGTGACACAATAAAGTAGTTTCACGTTCTATCTCTATGTTTTGTTTCCTCTTGATGTAGGCCTAAGCAGTGACTGGAGGGAAACACTTTCATGGAAAGGGCTTGCCAAGCTTCCAAAAATTACGAATCTCAAGAAATCTCAGCAAGTATTTTTTCACCCAAACTGGATGATACTTTCAGGTAATGAGCAGTACACTAAGGCGACTTGGGTACCCAAATTTCGTTCCTCTATGTTAAAGCGTTCATTTCCAGTAACAGTTTGAAATTTTAGGTTTCACTCTGTTTTCTCCTATATTGATACATATATTTGGATCTCTAAATCCAACGCGGTTTGTGCTAGCTTCTTGAAACTTGACACAATAAAGTAGTTTCACATTCTATCTCTATGTTTTGTTTCCTCTTGATGTAGCCCTAAGCAGTGACTGGCGAGAAACCCTTTCATAAAAAGGGGATGCCAAGCTTCCAAAAATTACGAATCTCCAGAAATCTCAGCAAATATTTTTTCACCCAAACTGGACGATACTTTCAGGTAATATTCAGTATACTAAGGCGACTTGGATCCCCGAATTTCGTTCTTCTATGTTGAAGCGTTCATTTCCAGTAACAGTTTGAATTTTTAGGTTTCACTCTGTTTTCTCCTATATTGATACATGATTTGGATCTCTAAATCCAACACGGTTTATGCTAGCTTCTTGAAACTTGACACACTAATGTAGTTTCACGTTCTATCTCTATGTTTTGTTTCCTCTTGATGTAGCCCTAAGCAGTGACTGGCGATAAACCCTTTCATAAAAATTGGATGCCAAGCTTCCAAAAATTACAAATCTCCAGGACTCTCAGCAAATATTTTTTCACCCAAACTGGACGATACTTTCAGGTAATATTCAGTATACTAAGGCGACTTGGATCCCCGAATTTCGTTCTTCTATGTTGAAGCGTTCATTTCCAGTAACAGTTTGAATTTTTAGGTTTCACTCTGTTTTCTCCTATATTGGTAGAAGTTTTTGGATCTCTAAGTCCAACACGGTTTGTGCTAGCTCTTGAAACTTGACACAATAAACTAGTTTCACATTCTATCTCTATGTTTTGTTTCCTCTTTATGTAGTCCTAAGCAGTGACTGGCGAGATACACTTTCATGGGAAGGGGTTGCCAAGCTTCCAAAAATTACGAATCTCCAGAAATCTCAGCAAATATTTTTTCACCCAAACTAGATAATACTTTCAGGTGATGATCAGTACACTAAGGCGACTTGGTTCCCCAAATTTCGTTCTTCTATGTTGAAGCGTTCATTTCCAGTAACAGTTTGAATTTTTAGGTTTCACTCTGTTTTCTCCTATATTGATACATGTATTTGGAACTCTAAATCCAACACGGTTTGTGCTAGCTTCTTGAAAATTGACACAATAAAGTAGTTTCACGTTCTATCTCAAGGTTTTGTTTCCTCTTGATGTAGCCTAAGCAGTGACTGGCGAGAAACACTTTCATGGAAATGGTTGCCAAGCTTCCCAAAATTACGAATCTCCCGAAATCTCAGCAAATATTTTTTCACCCAAACTGGATGATACTTTCAGGTAATGATTAGTACACTATGCCGACTTGGTTCCCCAAATTTCGTTCTTCTATGTTGAAGCGTTCATTTCCAGTAACAGTTTGAATTTTTAGGTTTCACTCTGTTTTCTCCTATATTGATAGATGTATTTGCAACTCTAAATCCAACACGGTTTGTGCTAGCTTCTTGAAACTTGACACAATAAAGTAGTTTCACATTCTATCTCTATGTTTTTTTTTCCTCTTGATGTAGCCCTAAGCAGTGACTGGCGAGAAACACTTTCATGGAAAGGGGTTGCCAACCTTCCCAAAATTACGAATCTCCAGAAATCTCAGCAAATATTTTTTCACCCAAACTGGATGATACTTTCAGGTAATGATCAGTACACTAAAGCGACTTGGTTCCCCAAATTTCGTTCTTCTATGTTGAAGCGTTCATTTCCAGCAATAGTTTGAATTTTTAGGTTTCACTCTGTTTTCTCCTATATTGATACATGTATTTGGAACTCTAAATCCAACACGGTTTGTGGTAGCTTCTTGAAACTTGAAACAATAAAGTAGTTTCACGTTCTATCTCGATGTTTTGTTTCCTCTTTATGTAGTCCTAAGCAGTGACTGGCGAGATACACTTTCATGGAAAGGGGTTGCCAACCTTCCCAAAATTACGAATCTCCAGAAATCTGAGCAAATATTTTTTCACCCAAACTGGATGATACTTTCAGGTAATGGTCAGTACACTAAAGCGACTTGGTTCCCCAAATTTCGTTCTTCTATGTTGAAGCGTTCATTTCCAGCAATAGTTTGAATTTTTAGGTTTCACTCTGTTTTCTCCTATATTGATACATGTATTTGGAACTCTAAATCCAACACGGTTTGTGCTACCTTCTTGAAAATTGACACAATAAAGTAGTTTCACTTTCTATCTCAAGGTTTTGTTTCCTCTTGATGTAGCCTAAGCAGTGACTGGCGAGAAACACTTTCATGGAAATGGTTGCCAACCTTCCCAAAATTACGAATCTCCAGAAATCTGAGCAAATATTTTTTCACCCAAACTGGATGATACTTTCAGGTAATGATCAGTACACTAAGGCGACTTAGTTCCCCAAATTTCGTTCTTCTATGTTGAAGCGTTCATTTCCAGTAACAGTTTGAATTTTTAGGTTTCACTCTGTTTTCTCCTATATTGATACATGTATTTGGAACTCTAAATCCAACACGGTTTGTGCTAGCTTCTTGAAACTTGACACAATAAAGTAGTTTCACGTTCTATCTTTATGTTTGTTTCCTCTTGATGTAGCCCTAAGCAGTGACTGGCGAGAAACACTTTCATGGAAAGGGGTTGCCAACCTTCCCAAAGTTACGAATCTCCAGAAATCTCAGCAAATATTTTTTCACCCAAACTGGATGATACTTTCAGGCAATGATCATTACACTAAGGCGACTTGGTTCCCCAAATTTCGTTCTTCTATGTTGAAGCGTTCATTTCCAGTAACAGTTTGAATTTTTAGGTTTCACTCTGTTTTCTCCTATATTGGTAGAAGTTTTTGGATCTCTAAGTCCAACACGGTTTGTGCTAGCTTCTTGAAACTTGACACAATTAAGTAGTTTCACATTCTATCTCTATGTTTTGTTTCCTCTTTATGTAGTCCTAAGCAGTGACTGGCGAGATACACTTTCATGGAAAGGGGTTGCCAAGCTTCCAAAAATTACGAATCTCCAGAAATCTCAGCAAATATTTTTTCACCCAAACTAGGTAATACTTTCAGGTGATGATCAGTACACTAAGGCGACTTGGTTCCCCAAATTTCGTTCTTCTATGTTGAAGCGTTCATTTCCAGCAATAGTTTGAATTTTTAGGTTTCACTCTGTTTTCTCCTATATTGATACATGTATTTGGAACTCTAAATCCAACAAGGTTTGTGCTAGCTTCTTGAAACTTGACACAATAAAGTAGTTTCACGTTCTATCTCAATGTTTTGTTTCCTCTTGATGTAGCCCTAAGCAGTGACTGGCGAGAAACACTTTCATGGAAATGGTTGCCAAGCTTCCCAAAATTACGAATCTCCCGAAATCTCAGCAAATATTTTTTCACCCAAACTGGATGATACTTTCAGGTAATGATCAGTACACTAAGGCGACTTGGTTCCCCAAATTTCGTTCTTCTATGTTGAAGCGTTCATTTCCAGTAACAGTTTGAATTTTTAGGTTTCACTCTGTTTTCTCCTATATTGATACATGTATTTGGAACTCTAAATCCAACACGGTTTGTGCTAGCTTCTTGAAACTTGACACAATAAAGTAGTTTCACGTTCTATCTCTATGTTTTTTTTTTCTCTTGATGTAGCCCTAAGCAGTGACTGGCGAGAAACACTTTCATGGAAAGGGGTTGCCAACCTTCCCAAAATTACGAATCTCCAGAAATCTCAGCAAATATTTTTTCACCCAAACTGGATGATACGTTCAGGTAATGATCAGTACACTAAAGCGACTTGGTTCCCCAAATTTCGTTCTTCTATGTTGAAGCGTTCATTTCCAGCAATAGTTTGAATTTTTAGGTTTCACTCTGTTTTCTCCTATATTGATACATGTATTTGGAACTCTAAATCCAACACGGTTTGTGCTAGCTTCTTGAAACTTGACACAATAAAGTAGTTTCACGTTCTATCTCAATGTTTTGTTTCCTCTTGATGTAGCCCTAAGCAGTGACTGGCGAGAATCACTTTCATGGAAAGGGGTTGCCAACCTTCCCAAAATTACGAATCTCCAGAAATCTCAGCAAATATTTTTTCACCCAAACTGGATGATACTTTCAGGTAATGGTCAGTACACTAAAGCGACTTGGTTCCCCAAATTTCGTTCTTCTATGTTGAAGCGTTCATTTCCAGCAATAGTTTGAATTTTTAGGTTTCACTCTGTTTTCTCCTATATTGATACATGTATTTGGAACTCTAAATCCAACACGGTTTGTGCTAGCTTCTTGAAACTTGACACAATAAAGTAGTTTCACGTTCTATCTCTATGTTTTTTTTCCTCTTGATGTAGCCCTAAGCAGTGACTGGTGAGAAACACTTTCAAGGAAAGGGGTTGCCAAGCTTCCCAAAATTACGAATCTCCAGATATCTCAGCAAATATTTTTTCACCCAATCTGGATGATACTTTCAGGTAATAATTAGTACACTAAGCCGACTTGGTTCCCCCAATTTCGTTCTTCTATGTTGAAGCGTTCATTTCCAGTAACAGTTTGAATTTTTAGGTTTCACTGTGTTTTCTCCTATATTGATACATGTATTTGGAACTCTAAATCCAACACGGTTTGTGCTAGCTTCTTGAAAATTGACACAATAAAGTAGTTTCACGTTCTATCTCAAGGTTTTGTTTCCTCTTGATGTAGCCTAAGCAGTGACTGGCGAGAAACACTTTCATGGAAATGGTTGCCAAGCTTCCCAAAATTACGAATCTCCCGAAATCTCAGCAAATATTTTTTCACCCAAACTGGATGATACTTTCAGGTAATGATTAGTACACTAAGCTGACTTGGTTCCCCCAATTTCGTTCTTCTATGTTGAAGCGTTCATTTCCAGCAATAGTTTGAATTTTTAGGTTTCACTCTGTTTTCTCCTATATTGATACATGTATTTGGAACTCTAAATCCAACAAGGTTTGTGCTAGCTTCTTGAAACTTGACACAATAAAGTAGTTTCACGTTCTATCTCAATGTTTTGTTTCCTCTTGATGTAGCCCTAAGCAGTGACTGGCGAGAAACACTTTCATGGAAATGGTTGCCAAGCTTCCCAAAATTACGAATCTCCAGAAATCTCAGCAAATATTTTTTCACCCAAACTGGATGATACTTTCAGGTAATGATCAGTACACTAAGGCGACTTGGTTCCCCAAATTTCGTTCTTCTATGTTGAAGCGTTCATTTCCAGTAACAGTTTGAATTTTTAGGTTTCACTCTGTTTTCTCCTATATTGATACATGTATTTGGAACTCTAAATCCAACACGGTTTGTGCTAGCTTTTTGAAACTTGACACAATAAAGTAGTTTCACGTTCTATCTCAATGTTTTGTTTCCTCTTGATGTAGCCTAAGCAGTGACTGGCGAGAAACACTTTCATGGAAATGGTTGCCAAGCTTCCCAAAATTACGAATCTCCCGAAATCTCAGCAAATATTTTTTCACCCAAAATTGATGATACTTTCAGGTAAAGATTAGTACACTAAGCCGACTTGGTTCCCCAAATTTCGTTCTTCTATGTTGAAGCGTTCATTTCCAGCAATAGTTTGAATTTTTAGGTTTCACTCTGTTTTCTCCTATATTGATACATGTATTTGGAACTCTAAATCCAACACGGTTTGTGCTAGCTTCTTGAAACTTGACACAATAAAGTAGTTTCACGTTCTATCTCTATGTTTTTTTTCCTCTTGATGTAGCCCTAAGCAGTGACTGGCGAGAAACACTTTCATGGAAAGGGGTTGCCAACCTTCCCAAAATTAAGAATCTCCAGAAATCTCAGCAAATATTTTTTCACCCAAACTGGATGATACTTTCAGGTAATGATCAGTACACTAAAGTGACTTGGTTCCCCAAATTTCGTTCTTCTATGTTGGAGCGTTCATTTCCAGTAACAGTTTGTATTTTTAGGTTTCACTCTGTTTTCTCCTATATTGATACATGTATTTGGAACTCTAAATCCAACACGGTTTGTGCTAGCTTCTTGAAACTTGACACAATAAAGTAGTTTCACATTGTATCTCTATGTTTTGTTTCCTCTTGATGTAGCCCTAAGCAGTGACTGGCGAGAAACACTTTCATGGAAAGGGGTTGCGAAGCTTCCCAAAATTACGAATCTCCAGAAATCTCAGCAAATATTTTTTCACCCAAACTGGATGATACTTTCAGGCAATGATCAGTACACTAAGGCGACTTGGTTCCCCAAATTTCGTTCTTCTATGTTGAAGCGTTCATTTCCAGTAACAGTTTGAATTTTTAGGTTTCACTCTGTTTTCTCCTATATTGGTAGAAGTTTTTGGATCTCTAAGTCCAACACGGTTTGTGCTAGCTTCTTGAAACTTGACACAATAAAGTAGTTTCACATTCTATCTCTATGTTTTGTTTCCTCTTGATGTAGCCCTAAGCAGTGACTGGCGAGAAACACTTTCATGGAAAGGGGTTGCGAAGATTCCCAAAATTACGAATCTCCAGATATCTCAGCAAATATTTTTTCACCCAATCTGGATGATACTTTCAGGTAATGATAAGTACACTAAGCCGACTTGGTTCGCCAAATTTCGTTCTTCTATGTTGAAGCGTTCATTTCCAGCAATAGTTTGAATTTTTAGGTTTCACACTGTTTTCTCCTATATTGATACAAGTATTTGGAACTCTAAATCCAACATGGTTTGTGCTAGCTTCTTGAAACTTGACACAATAAAGTAGTTTCACGTTCTATCTCTATGTTTTGTTTCCTCTTGATGTAGCCCTAAGCAATGACTGGCGAGAAACACTTTCATGGAAAGGGGTTGCCAAGCTTCCCAAAATTACGAATCTCCAGAAATCTCAGCAAATGTTTTTTCACCCAAACTGGATGATACTTTCAGGTAATTATCAGTACACTAAGGTGACTTGGTTCCCCAAATTTCGTTCTTCTATGTTGAAGTGTTCATTTCCAGCAATAGTTTGAATTTTTAGGTTTCACTCTGTTTTCTCCTATATTGATACATGTATTTGGAACTCTAAATCCAACACGGTTTGTGCTAGCTTCTTGAAACTTGACACAATAAAGTAGTTTCACGTTCTATCTCAAGGTTTTGTTTACTCTTGATGTAGCCCTAAGCAGTGACTGGCGAGAAACACTTTCATGGAAATGGTTGCCAAGCTTCCCAAAATTACGAATCTCCCGAAATCTCAGCAAACATTTTTTCACCCAAACTGGATGATACTTTCAGGTAATGATCAGTACACTAAGCCGACTTGGTTCCCCAAATTTCGTTCTTCTTTGTTGAAGCGTTCATTTCCAGCAATAGTTTGAATTTTTAGGTTTCAGTGTGTTTTCTCCTATATTGATACATGTATTTGGAACTCTAAATCCAACACGGTTTGTGCTAGCTTCTTGAAACTTGACACAATAAAGTAGTTTCACGTTCTTTCTCTATGTTTTGTTTCCTCTTGATGTAGCCCTAAGCAGTGACTGGCGAGAAACACTTTCATGGAAATGGTTGCCAAGCTTCCCAAAATTACGAATCTCCCGAAATCTCAGCAAATATTTTTTCACCCAAACTGGATGATACTTTCAGGTAATGATCAGTACACTAAAGCGACTTGGTTCCCCAAATTTCGTTCTTCTATGTTGAAGCGTTCATTTCCAGTAACAGTTTGAATTTTTAGGTTTCACTCTGTTTTCTCCTATATTGATACACATATTTGGAACTCTAAATCCAACATGGTTTGTGCTAGCTTCTTGAAACTTGACACAATAAAGTAGTTTCACATTCTATCTCTATGTTTTGTTTCCTCTTGATGTATCCCTAAGCAGTGACTGGCAAGAAACACTCACATGGAAAGGGGTTGCCAAGCTTCCAAAAATTACGAATCTCCAGAAATCTCAGCAAATATTTTTTCACCCAAACTGGATGATACTTTCAGGTAATGATCAGTACACTAAGCCAACTTGGTTCCCCAAATTTCGTTCTTCTTTGTTGAAGCGTTCATTTCCAGCAATAGTTTGAATTTTTAGGTTTCACTCTGTTTTCTCCTATATTGATACATGTATTTGGAACTCTAAATCCAACACGGTTTGTGCTAGCTTCTTGAAACTTGACACAATAAAGTAGTTTCACGTTCTATCTCTATGTTTTGTTTCCTCTTGATGTAGCCCTAAGCAGTGACTGGCGAGGAACACTTTCATGGAAAGGGGTTGCCAAGCTTCCCAAAATTACGAATCTCCAGAAATCGCAGCAAATATTTTTTCACCCAAACTGGATGATACTTTCAGGTAATGATCAGTACACTAAGGCGACTTGGTTCCCCAAATTTCGTTCTTCTATGTTGAAGCGTTCATTTCCAGTAACAGTTTGAATTTTTAGGTTTCACTCTGTTTTCTCCTATATTGATACATGTATTTGGAACTCTAAATCCAACACGGATTGTGCTAGCTTCTTGAAACTTGACTCAATAAAGTTGTTTCACATTCTATCTCTATGTTTTGTTCCCTCTTGATGTAGTCCTAAGCAGTGACTGGCGAGATACACTTTCATGGAAAGGGGTTGCCAAGCTTCCAAAAATTACGAATCTCCAGAAATCTCAGCAAATATTTTTTCACCCAAACTACATAATACTTTCAGGTGATGATCAGTACACTAAGGCGACTTGGTTCCCCAAATTTCGTTCTTCTATGTTGAAGCGTTCATTTCCAGTAACAGTTTGAATTTTTAGGTTTCACTCTGTTTTCTCCTATATTGATACATGTATTTGGAACTCTAAATCCAACAAGGTTTGTGCTAGCTTCTTGAAACTTGATACAATAAAGAAGTTTCACGTTCTATCTCAATGTTTTGATTCCTCTTGATGTAGCCCTAAGCAGTGACTGGCGAGAAACACTTTCATGGAAATGGTTGCCAAGCTTCCCAAAATTACGAATCTCCCGAAATCTCAGCAAATATTTTTTCACCCAAACTGGATGATACTTTCAGGTAATGATTAGTACACTAAGCCGACTTGGTTCCCCCAATTTCGTTCTTCTATGTTGAAGCGTTCATTTCCAGCAATAGTTTGAATTTTTAGGTTGCACTCTGTTTTCTCCTATATTGATACATGTATTTGGAACTCTAAATCCAACACGGTTTGTGCTAGCTTCTTGAAACTTGACACAATAAAGTAGTTTTACGTTCTATCTCTATGTTTTGTTTCCTCTTGATGTAGCCCTAAGTAGTGACTGGCGAGAAACAATTTCATGGAAAGGGGTTGCCAAGCTTCCCAAAATTACGAATCTCCAGAAATCTCAGCAAATGTTTTTTCACCCAAACTGGATGATACTTTCAGGTAATTATCAGTACACTAAGGCGACTTGGTTCCCCAAATTTCGTTATTCTATGTTGAAGTGTTCATTTCCAGTAACAGTTTGAATTTTTAGGTTTCACTCTGTTTTCTCCTATATTGATACATGTATTTGGAACTCTAAATCCAACACGGTTTGTGCTAGCTTCTTGAAACTTGACACAATAAAGTAGTTTCACGTTCTATCTTTATGTTTGTTTCCTCTTGATGTAGCACTAAGCAGTGACTGGCGAGAAACACTTTCATGGAAAGGGGTTGTCAAGCTTCCCAAAATTACGAATCTCCAGAAATCTCAGCAAATATTTTTTCACCCAAACTGGATGATACTTTCAGGCAATGATCGGTACACTAAGGCGACTTGGTTCCCCAAATTTCGTTCTTCTATGTTGAAGCGTTCATTTCCAGTAACAGTTTGAATTTTTAGGTTTCACTCTGTTTTCTCCTATATTGGTAGAAGTTTTTGGATCTCTAAGTCCAACACGGTTTGTGCTAGCTTCTTGAAACTTGACACAATAAAGTAGTTTCACATTCCATCTCTATGTTTTGTTTCCTCTTGATGTAGCCCTAAGCAGTGACTGGCGAGAAACACTTTCATGGAAAGGGGTTGCCAAGCTTCCCAAAATTACGAATCTCCAGAAATCTCAGCAAATATTTTTTCACCCAAACTGGATGATACTTTCAGGTAATGATCAGTACACTAAAGCGACTTGGTTCCCCATATTTCGTTCTTCTATGTTGAAGCGTTCATTTCCAGTAACAGTTTGAATTTTTAGGTTTCACTCTGTTTCCTCCTATATTGATACACGTATTTGGAACTCTAAATCCAACACGGTTTGTGCTAGCTTCTTGAAACTTGACACAATAAAGAAGTTTCACATTCTATCTCTATGTTTTGTTTCCTCTTGATGTAGCCCTAAGCAGAGACTGGCGAGAAACCCTTTCATAAAAAGGGGATGCCAAGCTTCCAAAAATTACGAATCTCCAGAAATCTCAGCAAATATTTTTTCACCCAAACTGGACGATACTTTCAGGTAATATTCAGTATACTAAGGCGACTTTCATCCCCGAATTTCGTTCTTCTATGTTGAAGCGTTCATTTCCAGTAACAGTTTGAATTTTTAGGTTTCACTCTGTTTTCTCCTATATTGATACATGTATTTGGAACTCTAAATCCAACACGGTTTGTGCTAGCTTCTTGAAACTTGACACAATAAAGTAGTTTCAAGTTCTATCTCTATGTTTTGTTTCCTCTTGATGTAGCCCTAAGCAGTGACTGGCGAGAAACACTTTCATGGAAAGGGGTTGCCAAGCTTCCCAAAATTACGAATCTCCAGATATCTCAGCAAATATTTTATCAACCAATCTGGATGATACTTTCAGGTAATGATCAGTACACTAAGCCGACTTGGTTCCCCAAATTTCGTTCTTCTATGTTGAAGCGTTCATTTCCAGTAACAGTTTGAATTTTTAGGTTTCACTCTGTTTTCTCCTATATTGATACATGTATTTGGAACTCTAAATCCAACAAGGTTTGTGCTAGCTTCTTGAAACTTGACACAATAAAGTAGTTTCACGTTCTATCTCAATGTTTTGTTTCCTCTTGATGTAGCCCTAAGCAGTGACTGGCGAGAAACACTTTCATGGAAATGGTTGCCAAGCTTCCCAAAATTACGAATCTCCCGAAATCTCAGCAAATATTTTTTCACCCAAACTGGATGATACTTTCAGGTAATGATTAGTACACTAAGCCGACTTGGTTCCCCAAATTTCGTTCTTCTATGTTGAAGCGTTCATTTCCAGTAACAGTTTGAATTTTTAGGTTTCACTCTTTTTTCTCCTATATTGATACACGTATTTGGAACTCTAAATCCAACACGGTTTGTGCTAGCTTCTTGAAACTTGACACAATAAAGAAGTTTCACATTCTATCTCTATGTTTTGTTTCCTCTTGATGTAGCCCTAAGCAGTGACTGGCAAGAAACACTTACATGGAAAGGGGTTGCCAAGCTTCCAAAAATTACGAATCTCCAGAAATCTCAGCAAATATTGTTTCACCCAAACTGGATGATACTTTCAGGTAATGATCAGTACACTAAGGCGACTTGGTTCCCCAAATTTCGTTCTTCTATGTTGAAGCGTTCATTTCCAGTAACAGTTTGAATTTTTAGGTTTCACTCTGTTTTCTCCTATATTGATACATGTATTTGGAACTCTAAATCCAACACGGTTTGTGCTAGCTTCTTGAAACTTGACACAATAAAGTAGTTTCACGTTGTATCTTTATGTTTGTTTCCTCTTGATGTAGCCCTAAGCAGTGACTGGCGAGAAACACTTTCATGGAAATGGTTGCCAAGCTTCCCAAAATTACGAATCTCCCGAAATCTCAAAAATATTTTTTCACCCAAACTGGATGATACTTTCAGGTAATGATCAGTACACGAAGCCGACTTGGTTCCCCAAATTTCGTTCTTCTATGTTGAAGCGTTCATTTCCAGCAATAGTTTGAATTTTTAGGTTTCACTCTGTTTTCTCCTATATTGATACATGTATTTGGAACTCTAAATCCAACACGGTTTGTGCTAGCTTCTTGAAACGTGACACAATAAAGTAGTTTCACGTTCTATCTCTATGTTTTGTTTCCTCTTGATGTAGGCCTAAGCAGTGACTGGAGGGAAACACTTTCATGGAAAGGGGTTGCCAAGCTTCCAAAAATTACGAATCTCAAGAAATCTCAGCAAGTATTTTTTCACCCAAACTGGATGATACTTTCAGGTAATGAGCAGTACACTAAGGCGACTTGGGTACCCAAATTTCGTTCCTCTATGTTAAAGCGTTCACTTCCAGTAACAGTTTGAATTTTTAGGTTTCACTCTGTTTTCTCCTATATTGATACATATATTTGGATCTCTAAATCCAACGCGGTTTGTGCTAGCTTCTTGAAACTTGACACAATAAAGTAGTTTCACATTCTATCTCTATGTTTTGTTTCCTCTTGATGTAGCCCTAAGCAGTGACTGGCGAGAAACCCTTTCATAAAAAGGGGATGCCAAGCTTCCAAAAATTACGAATCTCCAGAAATCTCAGCAAATATTTTTTCACCCAAACTGGACGATACTTTCAGGTAATATTCAGTATACTAAGGCGACTTGGATCCCCGAATTTCGTTCTTCTATGTTGAAGCGTTCATTTCCAGTAACAGTTTGAATTTTTAGGTTTCACTCTGTTTTCTCCTATATTGGTAGAAGTTTTTGGATCTCTAAGTCCAACACGGTTTGTGCTAGCTTCTTGAAACTTGACACAATAAACTAGTTTCACATTCTATCTCTATGTTTTGTTTCCTCTTTATGTAGTACTAAGCAGTGACTGGCGAGATACACTTTCATGGAAAGGGGTTGCCAAGTTTCCAAAAATTACGAATCTCCAGAAATCTCAGCAAATATTTTTTCACCCAAACTAGGTAATACTTTCAGGTGATGATCAGTACACTAAGGCGACTTGGTTCCCCAAATTTCGTTCTTCTATGTTGAAGCGTTCATTTCCAGTAACAGTTTGAATTTTTAGGTTTCACTCTGTTTTCTCCTATATTGATACATGTATTTGGAACTCTAAATCCAACACGGTTTGTGCTAGCTTCTTGAAAATTAACACAATAAGTAGTTTCACGTTCTATCTCAAGGTTTTGTTTCCTATTGATGTAGCCTAAACAGTGACTGGCGAGAAACACTTTCATGGAAATGGTTGCCAAGCTTCCCAAAATTACGAATCTCCCGAAATCTCAGCAAATATTTTTTCACCCAAACTGGATGATACTTTCAGGTAATGATTAGTACACTAAGCCGACTTGGTTCCCCAAATTTCGTTCTTCTATGTTGAAGCGTTCATTTCCAGTAACAGTTTGAATTTTTAGGTTTCACTCTGTTTTCTCCTATATTGATAGATGTATTTGCAACTCTAAATCCAACACGGTTTGTGCTAGCTTCTTGAAACTTGACACAATAAAGTAGTTTCACATTCTATCTCTATGTTTTGTTTCCTCTTTATGTAGTCCTAAGCAGTGACTGGCGAGATACACTTTCATGGAAAGGGGTTGCCAAGCTTCCAAAAATTAAGAATCTCCAGAAATCTCAGCAAATATTTTTTCACCCAAACTAGGTAATACTTTCAGGTGATGATCAGTACACTAAAGCGACTTGGTTCCCCAAATTTCGTTCTTCTATGTTGAAGCGTTCATTTCCAGCAATAGTTTGAATTTTTAGGTTTCACTCTGTTTTCTCCTATATTGATACATGTATTTGGAACTCTAAATCCAACACGGTTTGTGCTAGCTTCTTGAAACTTGACACAATAAAGTAGTTTCACGTTCTATCTCTATGTTTTTTTTTCCTCTTGATGTAGCCCTAAGCAGTGACTGGCGAGAAACACTTTCATGGAAAGGGGTTGCCAACCTTCCCAAAATTACGAATCTCCAGAAATCTCAGCAAATATTTTTTCACCCAAACTGGATGATACTTTCAGGTAATGATCAGTACACTAAAGCAACTTCGTTCCCCAAATTTCGTTCTTCTATGTTGAAGCGTTCATTCCCAGCAATAGTTTGAATTTTTAGATTTCACTCTGTTTTCTCCTATATTGATACATGTATTTGGAACTCTAAATCCAACACGGTTTGTGGTAGCTTCTTGAAACTTGAAACAATAAAGTAGTTTCACGTTCTATCTCGATGTTTTGTTTCCTCTTGATGTAGCCCTAAGCAGTGACTGGCAAGAAACACTTTCATGGAAAGGGGTTGCCAACCTTCCCAAAATTACGAATCTCCAGAAATCTCAGCAAATATTTTTTCACCCAAACTAGATGATACTTTCAGGTAATGGTCAGTACACTAAAGCGACTTGGTTCCCCAAATTTCGTTCTTCTATGTTGAAGCGTTCATTTCCAGCAATAGTTTGAATTTTTAGGTTTCACTCTGTTTTCTCCTATATTGATACATGTATTTGGAACTCTAAATCCAACACGGTTTGTGCTACCTTCTTGAAAATTGACACAATAAAGTAGTTTCACTTTCAATCTCAAGGTTTTGTTTCCTCTTGATGTAGCCTAAGCAGTGACTGGCGAGAAACACTTTCATGGAAATGGTTGCCAAGCTTCCCAAAATTACGAATCTCCCGAAATCTCAGCAAATATTTTTTCACCCAAACTGGATGATACTTTCAGGTAATGATTAGTACACTAAGCCGACTTGGTTCCCCAAATTTCGTTCTTCTATGTTGAAGCGTTCATTTCCAGTAACAGTTTGAATTTTTAGGTTTCACTCTTTTTTCTCCTATATTGATACACGTATTTGGAACTCTAAATCCAACACGGTTTGTGCTAGCTTCTTGAAACTTGACACAATAAAGAAGTTTCACATTCTATCTCTATGTTTTGTTTCCTCTTGATGTAGCCCTAGGCAGTGACTGGCGAGAAACACTTTCATGGAAATGGTTGCCAAGCTTCCCAAATTTACGAATCTCCCGAAATCTCAGCAAATATTTTTTCACCCAAACTGGATGATAATTTCAGGTAATGATCAGTACACTAAGGCGACTTGGTTCCCCGAATTTCGTTCTTCTATGTTGAAGCGTTCATTTCCAGTAACAGTTTGAATTTTTAGGTTTCACTCTGTTTTCTCCTATATTGATACATGTATTTGGAACTCTAAATCCAACACGGTTTGTGCTAGCTTCTTGAAAATTGACACAATAAAGTAGTTTCACTTTCTATCTCAAGGTTTTGTTTCCTCTTGATGTAGCCCTAAGCAGTGACTGGCGAGAAACACTTTCATGGAAATGGTTGCCAAGCTTCCCAAAATTACGAATCTCCCGAAATCTCAGCAAATATTTTTTCACCCAAACTGGATGATACTTTCAGGTAATGATTAGTACACTAAGCCGACTTGGTTCCCCAAATTTCGTTCTTCTATGTTGAAGCGTTCATTTCCAGTAACAGTTTGAATTTTTAGGTTTCACTCTTTTTTCTCCTATATTGATACACGTATTTGGAACTCTAAATCCAACACGGTTTGTGCTAGCTTCTTGAAACTTGACACAATAAAGAAGTTTCACATTCTATCTCTATGTTTTGTTTCCTCTTGATGTAGCACTAAGCAGTGACTGGCAAGAAACACTTACATGGAAAGGGGTTGCCAAGCTTCCAAAAATTACGAATCTCCAGAAATCTCAGCAAATATTGTTTCACCCAAACTGGATGATACTTTCAGGTAATGATCAGTACACTAAGGCGACTTGGTTCCCCAAATTTCGTTCTTCTATGTTGAAGCGTTCATTTCCAGTAACAGTTTGAATTTTTAGGTTTCACTCTGTTTTCTCCTATATTGATACATGTATTTGGAACTCTAAATCCAACACGGTTTGTGCTAGCTTCTTGAAACTTGACACAATAAAGTAGTTTCACGTTCTATCTTTATGTTTGTTTCCTCTTGATGTAGCCCTAAGCAGTGACTGGCGAGAAACACTTTCATGGAAAAGGGTTTCCAAGCTTCCCAAAATTACGAATCTTCAGAAATCTCAGCAAATATTTTTTCACCCAAACTGGATGATACTTTCAGGTAATGATTAGTACACTAAGCCGACTTGGTTCCCCAAATTTCGTTCTTCTATGTTGAAGCGTTCATTTCCAGTAACAGTTTTAATTTTTAGGTTTCACTCTGTTTTCTCCTATATTGATACATGTATTTGGAACTCTAAATCCAACAAGGTTTGTGCTAGCTTCTTGAAACTTGACACAATAAAGTAGTTTCACGTTCTATCTTAATGTTTTGTTTCCTCTTGATGTAGCCCTAAGCAGTGACTGGCGAGAAACACTTTCATGGAAATGGTTGCCAAGCTTCCCAAAATTACGAATCTCCCGAAATCTCAGCAAATATTTTTTCACCCAAACTGGATGATACTTTCAGGTAATGATCAGTACACTAAGGCGACTTGGTTCCCCAAATTTCGTTCTTCTATGTTGAAGCGTTCATTTCCAGTAACAGTTTGAATTTTTAGGTTTCACTCTGTTTTCTCCTATATTGATACATGTATTTGGAACTCTAAATCCAACACGGTTTGTGCTAGCTTCTTGAAACTTGACACAATAAAGTAGTTTCACATTCTATCTCTATGTTTTGTTTCCTCTTGATGTAGCCCTAAGCAGTGACTGGCGAGAAACACTTTCATGGAAATGGTTGCCAAGCTTCCCAAAATTACGAATCTCCCGAAATCTCAGCAAATATTTTTTCACCCAAACTGGATGATACTTTCAGGTAATGATCAGTACACTAAGCCGACTTGGTTCCCCAAATTTCGTTCTTCTATGTTGAAGCGTTCATTTCCAGCAATAGTTTGAATTTTTAGGTTTCACTCTGTTTTCTCCTATATTGTTACAGGTATTAGGAATTCTAAATCCAACACATTTGTGCTAGCTTCTTGAAACTTGACACAATAAAGTAGTTTCCCGTTCTATCTCTATGTTTTGTTTCCTCTTGATGTAGGCCTAAGCAGTGACTGGAGGGAAACACTTTCATGGAAAGGGCTTGCCAAGCTTCCAAAAATTACGAATCTCAAGAAATCTCAGCAAGTATTTTTTCACCCAAACTGGATGATACTTTCAGGTAATGAGCAGTACACTAAGGCGACTTGGGTACCCAAATTTCGTTCCTCTATGTTAAAGCGTTCATTTACAGTAACAGTTTGAATTTTTAGGTTTCACTCTGTTTTCTCCTATATTGATACATGTATTTGGAACTCTAAATCCAACGCGGTTTGTGCTAGCTTCTTGAAACTTGACACAATAAAGTAGTTTCACATTCTATCTCTATGTTTTGTTTCCTCCTGATGTAGCCCTAAGCAGAGACTGGCGAGAAACCCTTTCATAAAAAGGGGATGCCAAGCTTCCAAAAATTACGAATCTCCAGAAATCTCAGCAAATATTTTTTCACCCAAACTCGACGATACTTTCAGGTAATATTCATTATACTAAGGCGACTTGGATCCCCGAATTTCGTTCTTCTATGTTGAAGCGTTCATTTCCAGTAACAGTTTGAATTTTTAGGTTTCACTCTGTTTTCTCCTATATTGATACATGATTTGGATCTCTAAATCCAACACGGTTTATGCTAGCTTCTTGAAACTTGACACAATAATGTAGTTTCACGTTCTATCTCTATGTTTTGTTTCCTCTTGATGTAGCCCTAAGCAGTGACTGGCGATAAACCCTTTCATAAAAATTGGATGCCAAGCTTCCAAAAATTACGAATCTCCAGGACTCTCAGCAAATATTTTTTCACCCAAACTGGACGATACTTTCAGGTAATATTCAGTATACTAAGGCGACTTTCATCCCCGAATTTCGTTCTTCTATGTTGAAGCGTTCATTTCCAGTAACAGTTTGAATTTTTAGGTTTCACTCTGTTTTCTCCTATATTGATACATGTATTTGGAACTCTAAATCCAACACGGTTTGTGCTAGCTTCTTGAAACTTGACACAATAAAGTAGTTTCAAGTTCTATCTCTATGTTTTGTTTCCTCTTGATGTAGCCCTAAGCAGTGACTGGCGAGAAACACTTTCATGGAAAGGGGTTGCCAAGCTTCCCAAAATTACGAATCTCCAGATATCTCAGCAAATATTTTATCAACCAATCTGGATGATACTTTCAGGTAATGATCAGTACACTAAGCCGACTTGGTTCCCCAAATTTCGTTCTTCTATGTTGAAGCGTTCATTTCCAGTAACAGTTTGAATTTTTAGGTTTCACTCTGTTTTCTCCTATATTGATACATGTATTTGGAACTCTAAATCCAACAAGGTTTGTGCTAGCTTCTTGAAACTTGACACAATAAAGTAGTTTCACGTTCTATCTCAATGTTTTGTTTCCTCTTGATGTAGCCCTAAGCAGTGACTGGCGAGAAACACTTTCATGGAAATGGTTGCCAAGCTTCCCAAAATTACGAATCTCCCGAAATCTCAGCAAATATTTTTTCACCCAAACTGGATGATACTTTCAGGTAATGATTAGTACACTAAGCCGACTTGGTTCCCCAAATTTCGTTCTTCTATGTTGAAGCGTATATTTCCAGTAACAGTTTGAATTTTTAGGTTTCACTCTTTTTTCTCCTATATTGATACACGTATTTGGAACTCTAAATCCAACACGGTTTGTGCTAGCTTCTTGAAACTTGACACAATAAAGAAGTTTCACATTCTATCTCTATGTTTTGTTTCCTCTTGATGTAGCCCTAAGCAGTGACTGGCAAGAAACACTTACATGGAAAGGGGTTGCCAAGCTTCCAAAAATTACGAATCTCCAGAAATCTCAGCAAATATTGTTTCACCCAAACTGGATGATACTTTCAGGTAATGATCAGTACACTAAGGCGACTTGGTTCCCCAAATTTCGTTCTTCTATGTTGAAGCGTTCATTTCCAGTAACAGTTTGAATTTTTAGGTTTCACTCTGTTTTCTCCTATATTGATACATGTATTTGGAACTCTAAATCCAACACGGTTTGTGCTAGCTTCTTGAAACTTGACACAATAAAGTAGTTTCACGTTGTATCTTTATGTTTGTTTCCTCTTGATGTAGCCCTAAGCAGTGACTGGCGAGAAACACTTTCATGGAAATGGTTGCCAAGCTTCCCAAAATTACGAATCTCCCGAAATCTCAAAAATATTTTTTCACCCAAACTGGATGATACTTTCAGGTAATGATCAGTACACGAAGCCGACTTGGTTCCCCAAATTTCGTTCTTCTATGTTGAAGCATTCATTTCCAGCAATAGTTTGAATTTTTAGGTTTCACTCTGTTTTCTCCTATATTGATACATGTATTTGGAACTCTAAATCCAACACGGTTTGTGCTAGCTTCTTGAAACGTGACACAATAAAGTAGTTTCACGTTCTATCTCTATGTTTTGTTTCCTCTTGATGTAGGCCTAAGCAGTGACTGGAGGGAAACACTTTCATGGAAAGGGCTTGCCAAGCTTCCAAAAATTACGAATCTCAAGAAATCTCAGCAAGTATTTTTTCACCCAAACTGGATGATACTTTCAGGTAATGAGCAGTACACTAAGGCGACTTGGGTACC
The DNA here is from genome assembly GCF_964194105.1 of Spermophilus citellus. Taxonomy (NCBI): domain Eukaryota; kingdom Metazoa; phylum Chordata; class Mammalia; order Rodentia; family Sciuridae; genus Spermophilus; species Spermophilus citellus. The sequence goes on along the minus strand of NC_138187.1, from coordinate 42,803,239 downwards.
CAAATTTCGTTCCTCTATGTTAAAGCGTTCATTTCCAGTAACAGTTTGAATTTTTAGGTTTCACTCTGTTTTCTCCTATATTGATACATATATTTGGATCTCTAAATCCAACGCGGTTTGTGCTAGCTTCTTGAAACTTGACACAATAAAGTAGTTTCACATTCTATCTCTATGTTTTGTTTCCTCTTGATGTAGCCCTAAGCAGTGACTGGCGAGAAACCCTTTCATAAAAAGGGGATGCCAAGCTTCCAAAAATTACGAATCTCCAGAAATCTCAGCAAATATTTTTTCACCCAAACTGGACGATACTTTCAGGTAATATTCAGTATACTAAGGCGACTTGGATCCCCGAATTTCGTTCTTCTATGTTGAAGCGTTCATTTCCAGTAACAGTTTGAATTTTTAGGTTTCACTCTGTTTTCTCCTATATTGATACATGATTTGGATCTCTAAATCCAACACGGTTTATGCTAGCTTCTTGAAACTTGACACAATAATGTAGTTTCACGTTCTATCTCTATGTTTTGTTTCCTCTTGATGTAGCCCTAAGCAGTGACTGGCGATAAACCCTTTCATAAAAATTGGATGCCAAGCTTCCAAAAATTACGAATCTCCAGGACTCTCAGCAAATATTTTTTCACCCAAACTGGACGATACTTTCAGGTAATATTCAGTATACTAAGGCGACTTGGATCCCCGAATTTCGTTCTTCTATGTTGAAGCGTTCATTTCCAGTAACAGTTTGAATTTTTAGGTTTCACTCTGTTTTCTCCTATATTGGTAGAAGTTTTTGGATCTCTAAGTCCAACACGGTTTGTGCTAGCTTCTTGAAACTTGACACAATAAACTAGTTTCACATTCTATCTCTATGTTTTGTTTCCTCTTTATGTAGTACTAAGCAGTGACTGGCGAGATACACTTTCATGGAAAGGGGTTGCCAAGCTTCCAAAAATTACGAATCTCCAGAAATCTCAGCAAATATTTTTTCACCCAAACTAGGTAATACTTTCAGGTGATGATCAGTACACTAAGGCGACTTGGTTCCCCAAATTTCGTTCTTCTATGTTGAAGCGTTCATTTCCAGTAACAGTTTGAATTTTTAGGTTTCACTCTGTTTTCTCCTATATTGATACATGTATTTGGAACTCTAAATCCAACACGGTTTGTGCTAGCTTCTTGAAAATTAACACAATAAGTAGTTTCACGTTCTATCTCAAGGTTTTGTTTCCTCTTGATGTAGCCTAAGCAGTGACTGGCGAGAAACACTTTCATGGAAATGGTTGCCAAGCTTCCCAAAATTACGAATCTCCCGAAATCTCAGCAAATATTTTTTCACCCAAACTGGATGATACTTTCAGGTAATGATTAGTACACTAAGCCGACTTGGTTCCCCAAATTTCGTTCTTCTATGTTGAAGCGTTCATTTCCAGTAACAGTTTGAATTTTTAGGTTTCACTCTGTTTTCTCCTATATTGATAGATGTATTTGCAACTCTAAATCCAACACGGTTTGTGCTAGCTTCTTGAAACTTGACACAATAAAGTAGTTTCACATTCTATCTCTATGTTTTGTTTCCTCTTTATGTAGTCCTAAGCAGTGACTGGCGAGATACACTTTCATGGAAAGGGGTTGCCAAGCTTCCAAAAATTAAGAATCTCCAGAAATCTCAGCAAATATTTTTTCACCCAAACTAGGTAATACTTTCAGGTGATGATCAGTACACTAAAGCGACTTGGTTCCCCAAATTTCGTTCTTCTATGTTGAAGCGTTCATTTCCAGCAATAGTTTGAATTTTTAGGTTTCACTCTGTTTTCTCCTATATTGATACATGTATTTGGAACTCTAAATCCAACAAGGTTTGTGCTAGCTTCTTGAAACTTGACACAATAAAGTAGTTTCACGTTCTATCTCTATGTTTTTTTTTCCTCTTGATGTAGCCCTAAGCAGTGACTGGCGAGAAACACTTTCATGGAAAGGGGTTGCCAACCTTCCCAAAATTACGAATCTCCAGAAATCTCAGCAAATATTTTTTCACCCAAACTGGATGATACTTTCAGGTAATGATCAGTACACTAAAGCAACTTGGTTCCCCAAATTTCGTTCTTCTATGTTGAAGCGTTCATTCCCAGCAATAGTTTGAATTTTTAGATTTCACTCTGTTTTCTCCTATATTGATACATGTATTTGGAACTCTAAATCCAACACGGTTTGTGGTAGCTTCTTGAAACTTGAAACAATAAAGTAGTTTCACGTTCTATCTCGATGTTTTGTTTCCTCTTGATGTAGCCCTAAGCAGTGACTGGCAAGAAACACTTTCATGGAAAGGGGTTGCCAACCTTCCCAAAATTACGAATCTCCAGAAATCTCAGCAAATATTTTTTCACCCAAACTGGATGATACTTTCAGGTAATGGTCAGTACACTAAAGCGACTTGGTTCCCCAAATTTCGTTCTTCTATGTTGAAGCGTTCATTTCCAGCAATAGTTTGAATTTTTAGGTTTCACTCTGTTTTCTCCTATATTGATACATGTATTTGGAACTCTAAATCCAACACGGTTTGTGCTACCTTCTTGAAAATTGACACAATAAAGTAGTTTCACTTTCAATCTCAAGGTTTTGTTTCCTCTTGATGTAGCCTAAGCAGTGACTGGCGAGAAACACTTTCATGGAAATGGTTGCCAAGCTTCCCAAAATTACGAATCTCCCGAAATCTCAGCAAATATTTTTTCACCCAAACTGGATGATACTTTCAGGTAATGATTAGTACACTAAGCCGACTTGGTTCCCCAAATTTCGTTCTTCTATGTTGAAGCGTTCATTTCCAGTAACAGTTTGAATTTTTAGGTTTCACTCTTTTTTCTCCTATATTGATACACGTATTTGGAACTCTAAATCCAACACGGTTTGTGCTAGCTTCTTGAAACTTGACACAATAAAGAAGTTTCACATTCTATCTCTATGTTTTGTTTCCTCTTGATGTAGCCCTAGGCAGTGACTGGCGAGAAACACTTTCATGGAAATGGTTGCCAAGCTTCCCAAATTTACGAATCTCCCGAAATCTCAGCAAATATTTTTTCACCCAAACTGGATGATACTTTCAGGTAATGATCAGTACACTAAGGCGACTTGGTTCCCCAAATTTCGTTCTTCTATGTTGAAGCGTTCATTTCCAGTAACAGTTTGAATTTTTAGGTTTCACTCTGTTTTCTCCTATATTGATACATGTATTTGGAACTCTAAATCCTACACGGTTTGTGCTAGCTTCTTGAAAATTGACACAATAAAGTAGTTTCACTTTCTATCTCAAGGTTTTGTTTCCTCTTGATGTAGCCCTAAGCAGTGACTGGCGAGAAACACTTTCATGGAAATGGTTGCCAAGCTTCCCAAAATTACGAATCTCCCGAAATCTCAGCAAATATTTTTTCACCCAAACTGGATGATACTTTCAGGTAATGATTAGTACACTAAGCCGACTTGGTTCCCCAAATTTTGTTCTTCTATGTTGAAGCGTTCATTTCCAGTAACAGTTTGAATTTTTAGGTTTCACTCTTTTTTCTCCTATATTGATACACGTATTTGGAACTCTAAATCCAACACGGTTTGTGCTAGCTTCTTGAAACTTGACACAATAAAGAAGTTTCACATTCTATCTCTATGTTTTGTTTCCTCTTGATGTAGCACTAAGCAGTGACTGGCAAGAAACACTTACATGGAAAGGGGTTGCCAAGCTTCCAAAAATTACGAATCTCCAGAAATCTCAGCAAATATTGTTTCACCCAAACTGGATGATACTTTCAGGTAATGATCAGTACACTAAGGCGACTTGGTTCCCCAAATTTCGTTCTTCTATGTTGAAGCGTTCATTTCCAGTAACAGTTTGAATTTTTAGGTTTCACTCTGTTTTCTCCTATATTGATACATGTATTTGGAACTCTAAATCCAACACGGTTTGTGCTAGCTTCTTGAAACTTGACACAATAAAGTAGTTTCACGTTCTATCTTTATGTTTGTTTCCTCTTGATGTAGCCCTAAGCAGTGACTGGCGAGAAACACTTTCATGGAAAAGGGTTTCCAAGCTTCCCAAAATTACGAATCTTCAGAAATCTCAGCAAATATTTTTTCACCCAAACTGGATGATACTTTCAGGTAATGATTAGTACACTAAGCCGACTTGGTTCCCCAAATTTCGTTCTTCTATGTTGAAGCGTTCATTTCCAGTAACAGTTTGAATTTTTAGGTTTCACTCTGTTTTCTCCTATATTGATACATGTATTTGGAACTCTAAATCCAACAAGGTTTGTGCTAGCTTCTTGAAACTTGACACAATAAAGTAGTTTCACGTTCTATCTTAATGTTTTGTTTCCTCTTGATGTAGCCCTAAGCAGTGACTGGCGAGAAACACTTTCATGGAAATGGTTGCCAAGCTTCCCAAAATTACGAATCTCCCGAAATCTCAGCAAATATTTTTTCACCCAAACTGGATGATACTTTCAGGTAATGATCAGTACACTAAGGCGACTTGGTTCCCCAAATTTCGTTCTTCTATGTTGAAGCGTTCATTTCCAGTAACAGTTTGAATTTTTAGGTTTCACTCTGTTTTCTCCTATATTGATACATGTATTTGGAACTCTAAATCCAACACGGTTTGTGCTAGCTTCTTGAAACTTGACACAATAAAGTAGTTTCACATTCTATCTCTATGTTTTGTTTCCTCTTGATGTAGCCCTAAGCAGTGACTGGCGAGAAACACTTTCATGGAAATGGTTGCCAAGCTTCCCAAAATTACGAATCTCCCGAAATCTCAGCAAATATTTTTTCACCCAAACTGGATGATACTTTCAGGTAATGATCAGTACACTAAGCCGACTTGGTTCCCCAAATTTCGTTCTTCTATGTTGAAGCGTTCATTTCCAGCAATAGTTTGAATTTTTAGGTTTCACTCTGTTTTCTCCTATATTGTTACAGGTATTAGGAATTCTAAATCCAACACATTTGTGCTAGCTTCTTGAAACTTGACACAATAAAGTAGTTTCCCGTTCTATCTCTATGTTTTGTTTCCTCTTGATGTAGGCCTAAGCAGTGACTGGAGGGAAACACTTTCATGGAAAGGGCTTGCCAAGCTTCCAAAAATTACGAATCTCAAGAAATCTCAGCAAGTATTTTTTCACCCAAACTGGATGATACTTTCAGGTAATGAGCAGTACACTAAGGCGACTTGGGTACCCAAATTTCGTTCCTCTATGTTAAAGCGTTCATTTCCAGTAACAGTTTGAATTTTTAGGTTTCACTCTGTTTTCTCCTATATTGATACATGTATTTGGAACTCTAAATCCAACGCGGTTTGTGCTAGCTTCTTGAAACTTGACACAATAAAGTAGGTTCACATTCTATCTCTATGTTTTGTTTCCTCCTGATGTAGCCCTAAGCAGAGACTGGCGAGAAACCCTTTCATAAAAAGGGGATGCCAAGCTTCCAAAAATTACGAATCTCCAGAAATCTCAGCAAATATTTTTTCACCCAAACTGGACGATACTTTCAGGTAATATTCATTATACTAAGGCGACTTGGATCCCCGAATTTCGTTCTTCTATGTTGAAGCGTTCATTTCCAGTAACAGTTTGAATTTTTAGGTTTCACTCTGTTTTCTCCTATATTGATACAAGATTTGGATCTCTAAATCCAACACGGTTTATGCTAGCTTCTTGAAACTTGACACAATAATGTAGTTTCACGTTCTATCTCTATGTTTTGTTTCCTCTTGATGTAGCCCTAAGCAGTGACTGGCGATAAACCCTTTCATAAAAATTGGATGCCAAGCTTCCAAAAATTACGAATCTCCAGGACTCTCAGCAAATATTTTTTCACCCAAACTGGACGATACTTTCAGGTAATATTCAGTATACTAAGGCGACTTTCATCCCCGAATTTCGTTCTTCTATGTTGAAGCGTTCATTTCCAGTAACAGTTTGAATTTTTAGGTTTCACTCTGTTTTCTCCTATATTGATACATGTATTTGGAACTCTAAATCCAACACGGTTTGTGCTAGCTTCTTGAAACTTGACACAATAAAGTAGTTTGAAGTTCTATCTCCATGTTTTGTTTCCTCTTGATGTACCCCTAAGCAGTGACTGGCGAGAAACACTTTCATGGAAAGGGGTTGCCAAGCTTCCCAAAATTACGAATCTCCAGATATCTCAGCAAATATTTTATCACCCAATCTGGATGATACTTTCAGGTAATGATCAGTACACTAAGCCGACTTGGTTCCCCAAATTTCGTTCTTCTATGTTGAAGCGTTCATTTCCAGTAACAGTTTGAATTTTTAGGTTTCACTCTGTTTTCTCCTATATTGATACATGTATTTGGAACTCTAAATCCAACAAGGTTTGTGCTAGCTTCTTGAAACTTGACACAATAAAGTAGTTTCACGTTCTATCTCTATGTTTTGTTTCCTCTTGATGTAGCCCTAAGCAGTGACTGGCGAGAAACACTTTCATGGAAATGGTTGCCAAGCTTCCCAAATTTACGAATCTCCCGAAATCTCAGCAAATATTTTTTCACCCAAACTGGATGATACTTTCAGGTAATGATCAGTACACTAAGGCGACTTGGTTCCCCAAATTTCGTTCTTCTATGTTGAAGCGTTCATTTCCAGTAACAGTTTGAATTTTTAGGTTTCACTCTGTTTTTTCCTATATTGATACATGTATTTGGAACTCTAAATCCAACACGGTTTGTGCTACCTTCTTGAAAATTGACACAATAAAGTAGTTTCACTTTCTATCTCAAGGTTTTGTTTCCTCTTGATGTAGCCTAAGCAGTGACTGGCGAGAAACACTTTCATGGAAATGGTTGCCAAGCTTCCCAAAATTACGAATCACCCGAAATCTCAGCAAATATTTTTTCACCCAAACTGGATGATACTTTCAGGTAATGATTAGTACACTAAGCCGACTTGGTTCCCCAAATTTCGTTCTTCTATGTTGAAGCGTTCATTTCCAGTAACAGTTTGAATTTTTAGGTTTCACTCTGTTTTCTCCTATATTGATACACGTATTTGGAACTCTAAATCCAACACGGTTTGTGCTAGCTTCTTGAAACTTGACACAATAAAGAAGTTTCACATTCTATCTCTATGTTTTGTTTCCTCTTGATGTAGCCCTAAGCAGTGACTGGCAAGAAACACTTACATGGAAAGGGGTTGCCAAGCTTCCAAAAATTACGAATCTCCAGAAATCTCAGCAAATATTGTTTCACCCAAACTGGATGATACTTTCAGGTAATGATCAGTACACTAAGGCGACTTGGTTCCCCAAATTTCGTTCTTCTATGTTGAAGCGTTCATTTCCAGTAACAGTTTGAATTTTTAGGTTTCACTCTGTTTTCTCCTATATTGATACATGTATTTGGAACTCTAAATCCAACACGGTTTGTGCTAGCTTCTTGAAACTTGACACAATAAAGTAGTTTCACGTTGTATCTTTATGTTTGTTTCCTCTTGATGTAGCCCTAAGCAGTGACTGGCGAGAAACACTTTCATGGAAATGGTTGCCAAGCTTCCCAAAATTACGAATCTCCCGAAATCTCAAAAATATTTTTTCACCCAAACTGGATGATACTTTCAGGTAATGATCAGTACACTAAGCCGACTTGGTTCCCCAAATTTCGTTCTTCTATGTTGAAGCGTTCATTTCCAGCAATAGTTTGAATTTTTAGGTTTCACTCTGTTTTCTCCTATATTGATACATGTATTTGGAACTCTAAATCCAACACGGTTTGTGCTAGCTTCTTGAAACGTGACACAATAAAGTAGTTTCACGTTCTATCTCTATGTTTTGTTTCCTCTTGATGTAGCCCTAAGCAGTGACTGGCGAGAAACACTTTCATGGAAAGGGGTTGCCAAGCTTCCAAAAATTACGAATCTCCAGAAATCTCAGCAAATATTTTTTCACCCAAACTGGATGATACTTTCAGGTAATGATCAGTACACGAAGGCGACTTGGTTTCCCAAATTTCGTTCTTCTATGTTGAAGCGTTCATTTCCAGTAACAGTTTGAATTTTTAGGTTTCACTCTGTTTTCTCCTATATTGATACATGTATTTGGAACTCTAAATCCAACATGGTTTGTGCTAGCTTCTTGAAACTTGACACAATAAAGTAGTTTCATGTTCTATCTTTATGTTTGTTTCCTCTTGATGTAGCCCTTAGCAGTGACTTGCGAGAAACACTTTCATGGAAAGGGGTTTCCAAGCTTCAAAAAATTACGAATCTTCAGAAATCTCAGCAAATATTTTTTCACCCAAACTGGATGGTACTTTCAGGCAATGATCAGTACACTAAGGCGACTTGGTTCCCCAAATTTCGTTCTTCTATGTTGAAGCGTTCATTTCCAGTAACAGTTTGAATTTTTAGGTTTCACTCTGTTTTCTCCGATATTGGTAGAAGTTTTTGGATCTCTAACTCCAACACGGTTTGTGCTAGCTTCTTGAAACTTGACACAATAAAGTAGTTTCACGTTCTATCTCTATGTTTTGTTTCCTCTTGATGTAGCCCTAAGCAGTGACTGGCGAGAAACACTTTCATGGAAAGCGGTTGCCAAGCTTCCCAAAATTACGAATCCCCAGATATCTCAGCAAATATTTTATCACCCAATCTGGATGATACTTTCAGGTAATGATCAGTACACTAAGCCGACTTGGTTCCCCAAATTTCGTTCTTCTATGTTGAAGCGTTCATTTCCAGTAACAGTTTGAATTTTTAGGTTTCACTCTGTTTTCTCCTATATTGATACATGTATTTGGAACTCTAAATCCAACAAGGTTTGTGCTAGCTTCTTGAAACTTGACACAATAAAGTAGTTTCACGTTCTATCTCAATGTTTTGTTTCCTCTTGATGTAGCCCTAAGCAGTGACTGGCGAGAAACACTTTCATGGAAATGGTTGCCAAGCTTCCCAAATTTACGAATCTCCCGAAATCTCAGCAAATATTTTTTCACCCAAACTGGATGATACTTTCAGGTAATGATCAGTACACTAAGGCGACTTGGTTCCCCAAATTTCGTTCTTCTATGTTGAAGCGTTCATTTCCAGTAACAGTTTGAATTTTTAGGTTTCACTCTGTTTTCTCCTATATTGATACATGTATTTGGAACTCTAAATCCAACACGGTTTGTGCTACCTTCTTGAAAATTGACACAATAAAGTAGTTTCACTTTCTATCTCAAGGTTTTGTTTCCTCTTGATGTAGCCTAAGCAGTGACTGGCGGGAAACACTTTCATGGAAATGGTTGCCAAGCTTCCCAAAATTACGAATCTCCCGAAATCTCAGCAAATATTTTTTCACCCAAAGTGGATGATACTTTCAGGTAATGATTAGTACACTAAGCCGACTTGGTTCCCCAAATTTCGTTCTTCTATGTTGAAGCGTTCATTTCCAGTAACAGTTTGAATTTTTAGGTTTCACTCTGTTTTCTCCTATATTGATACACGTATTTGGAACTCTAAATCCAACACGGTTTGTGCTAGCTTCTTGAAACTTGACACAATAAAGAAGTTTCACATTCTATCTCTATGTTTTGTTTCCTCTTGATGTAGCCCTAAGCAGTGACTGGCTAGAAACCCTTTCATGGAAATGGTTGCCAAGCTTCCCAATTTACGAATCTCCCTAAATCTCAGCAAATATTTTTTCACCCAAACTGGATGATAATTTCAGGTAATGATCAGTACACTAAGGCGACTTGGTTCCCCGAATTTCGTTCTTCTATGTTGAAGCGTTCATTTCCAGTAACAGTTTGAATTTTTAGGTTTCACTCTGTTTTCTCCTATATTGATACATGTATTTGGAACTCTAAATCCAACAGGGTTTGTGGTAGCTTCTTGAAAATTGACACAATAAAGTAGTTTCACTTTCTATCTCAAGGTTTTGTTTCCTCTTGATGTAGCCTAAGCAGTGACTGGCGAGAAACACTTTCATGGAAATGGTTGCCAAGCTTCCCAAAATTACGAATCTCCCGAAATCTCAGCAAATATTTTTTCACCCAAACTGGATGATACTTTCAGGTAATGATTAGTACACTAAGCCGACTTGGTTCCCCAAATTTCGTTCTTCTATGTTGAAGCGTTCATTTCCAGTAACAGTTTGAATTTTTAGGTTTCACTCTTTTTTCTCCTATATTGATACACGTATTTGGAACTCTAAATCCAACACGGTTTGTGCTAGCTTCTTGAAACTTGACACAATAAAGAAGTTTCACATTCTATCTCTATGTTTTGTTTCCTCTTGATGTAGCCCTAAGCAGTGACTGGCAAGAAACACTTACATGGAAAGGGGTTGCCAAGCTTCCAAAAATTACGAATCTCCAGAAATCTCAGCAAATATTGTTTCACCCAAACTGGATGATACTTTCAGGTAATGATCAGTACACTAAGGCGACTTGGTTTTCCAAATTTCGTTCTTCTATGTTGAAGCGTTCATTTCCAGTAACAGTTTGAATTTTTAGGTTTCACTCTGTTTTCTCCTATATTGATACATGTATTTGGAACTCTAAATCCAACACGGTTTGTGCTAGCTTCTTGAAACTTGACACAATAAAGTAGTTTCACGTTGTATCTTTATGTTTGTTTCCTCTTGATGTAGCCCTAAGCAGTGACTGGCGAGAAACACTTTCATGGAAATGGTTGCCAAGCTTCCCAAAATTACGAATCTCCCGAAATCTCAAAAATATTTTTTCACCCAAACTGGATGATACTTTCAGGTAATGATCAGTACACGAAGCCGACTTGGTTCCCCAAATTTCGTTCTTCTATGTTGAAGCGTTCATTTCCAGCAATAGTTTGAATTTTTAGGTTTCACTCTGTTTTCTCCTATATTGATACATGTATTTGGAACTCTAAATCCAACACGGTTTGTGCTAGCTTCTTGAAACGTGACACAATAAAGTAGTTTCACGTTCTATCTCTATGTTTTGTTTCCTCTTGATGTAGGCCTAAGCAGTGACTGGAGGGAAACACTTTCATGGAAAGGGCTTGCCAAGCTTCCAAAAATTACGAATCTCAAGAAATCTCAGCAAGTATTTTTTCACCCAAACTGGATGATATTTTCAGGTAATGAGCAGTACACTAAGGCGACTTGGGTACCCAAATTTCGTTCCTCTATGTTAAAGCGTTCATTTCCAGTAACAGTTTGAATTTTTAGGTTTCACCCTGTTTTCTCCTATATTGATACATATATTTGGATCTCTAAATCCAACGCGGTTTGTGCTAGCTTCTTGAAACTTGACACAATAAAGTAGTTTCACATTCTATCTCTATGTTTTGTTTCCTCTTGATGTAGCCCTAAGCAGTGACTGGCGAGAAACCCTTTCATAAAAAGGGGATGCCAAGCTTCCAAAAATTACGAATCTCCAGAAATCTCAGCAAATATTTTTTCACCCAAACTGGACGATACTTTCAGGTAATATTCAGTATACTAAGGCGACTTGGATCCCCGAATTTCGTTCTTCTATGTTGAAGCGTTCATTTCCAGTAACAGTTTGAATTTTTAGGTTTCACTCTGTTTTCTCCTATATTGATACATGATTTGGATCTCTAAATCCAACACGGTTTATGCTAGCTTCTTGAAACTTGACACAATAATGTAGTTTCACGTTCTATCTCTATGTTTTGTTTCCTCTTGATGTAGCCCTAAGCAGTGACTGGCGATAAACCCTTTCATAAAAATTGGATGCCAAGCTTCCAAAAATTACGAATCTCCAGGACTCTCAGCAAATATTTTTTCACCCAAACTGGACGATACTTTCAGGTAATATTCAGTATACTAAGGCGACTTGGATCCCCGAATTTCGTTCTTCTATGTTGAAGCGTTCATTTCCAGTAACAGTTTGAATTTTTAGGTTTCACTCTGTTTTCTCCTATATTGGTAGAAGTTTTTGGATCTCTAAGTCCAACACGGTTTGTGCTAGCTTCTTGAAACTTGACACAATAAACTAGTTTCACATTCTATCTCTATGTTTTGTTTCCTCTTTATGTAGTACTAAGCAGTGACTGGCGAGATACACTTTCATGGAAAGGGGTTGCCAAGCTTCCAAAAATTACGAATCTCCAGAAATCTCAGCAAATATTTTTTCACCCAAACTAGGTAATACTTTCAGGTGATGATCAGTACACTAAGGCGACTTGGTTCCCCAAATTTCGTTCTTCTATGTTGAAGCGTTCATTTCCAGTAACAGTTTGAATTTTTAGGTTTCACTCTGTTTTCTCCTATATTGATACATGTATTTGGAACTCTAAATCCAACACGGTTTGTGCTAGCTTCTTGAAACTTGACACAATAAAGTAGTTTCACGTTGTATCTTTATGTTTGTTTCCTCTTGATGTAGCCCTAAGCAGTGACTGGCGAGAAACACTTTCATGGAAATGGTTGCCAAGCTTCCCAAAATTACGAATCTCCCGAAATCTCAAAAATATTTTTTCACCCAAACTGGATGATACTTTCAGGTAATGATCAGTACACGAAGCCGACTTGGTTCCCCAAATTTCGTTCTTCTATGTTGAAGCGTTCATTTCCAGCAATAGTTTGAATTTTTAGGTTTCACTCTGTTTTCTCCTATATTGATACATGTATTTGGAACTCTAAATCCAACACGGTTTGTGCTAGCTTCTTGAAACGTGACACAATAAAGTAGTTTCACGTTCTATCTCTATGTTTTGTTTCCTCTTGATGTAGGCCTAAGCAGTGACTGGAGGGAAACACTTTCATGGAAAGGGCTTGCCAAGCTTCCAAAAATTACGAATCTCAAGAAATCTCAGCAAGTATTTTTTCACCCAAACTGGATGATACTTTCAGGTAATGAGCAGTACACTAAGGCGACTTGGGTACCCAAATTTCGTTCCTCTATGTTAAAGCGTTCATTTCCAGTAACAGTTTGAATTTTTAGGTTTCACTCTGTTTTCTCCTATATTGATACATATATTTGGATCTCTAAATCCAACGCGGTTTGTGCTAGCTTCTTGAAACTTGACACAATAAAGTAGTTTCACATTCTATCTCTATGTTTTGTTTCCTCTTGATGTAGCCCTAAGCAGTGACTGGCGAGAAACCCTTTCATAAAAAGGGGATGCCAAGCTTCCAAAAATTACGAATCTCCAGAAATCTCAGCAAATATTTTTTCACCCAAACTGGACGATACTTTCAGGTAATATTCAGTATACTAAGGCGACTTGGATCCCCGAACTTCGTTCTTCTATGTTGAAGCGTTCATTTCCAGTAACAGTTTGAATTTTTAGGTTTCACTCTGTTTTCTCCTATATTGATACATGATTTGGATCTCTAAATCCAACACGGTTTATGCTAGCTTCTTGAAACTTGACACAATAATGTAGTTTCACGTTCTATCTCTATGTTTTGTTTCCTCTTGATGTAGCCCTAAGCAGTGACTGGCGATAAACCCTTTCATAAAAATTGGATGCCAAGCTTCCAAAAATTACGAATCTCCAGGACTCTCAGCAAATATTTTTTCACCCAAACTGGACGATACTTTCAGGTAATATTCAGTATACTAAGGCGACTTGGATCCCCGAATTTCGTTCTTCTATGTTGAAGCGTTCATTTCCAGTAACAGTTTGAATTTTTAGGTTTCACTCTGTTTTCTCCTATATTGGTAGAAGTTTTTGGATCTCTAAGTCCAACACGGTTTGTGCTAGCTTCTTGAAACTTGACACAATAAACTAGTTTCACATTCTATCTCTATGTTTTGTTTCCTCTTTATGTAGTACTAAGCAGTGACTGGCGAGATACACTTTCATGGAAAGGGGTTGCCAAGCTTCCAAAAATTACGAATCTCCAGAAATCTCAGCAAATATTTTTTCACCCAAACTAGGTAATACTTTCAGGTGATGATCAGTACACTAAGGCGACTTGGTTCCCCAAATTTCGTTCTTCTATGTTGAAGCGTTCATTTCCAGTAACAGTTTGAATTTTTAGGTTTCACTCTGTTTTCTCCTATATTGATACATGTATTTGGAACTCTAAATCCAACACGGTTTGTGCTAGCTTCTTGAAAATTAACACAATAAGTAGTTTCACGTTCTATCTCAAGGTTTTGTTTCCTCTTGATGTAGCCTAAGCAGTGACTGGCGAGAAACACTTTCATGGAAATGGTTGCCAAGCTTCCCAAAATTACGAATCTCCCGAAATCTCAGCAAATATTTTTTCACCCAAACTGGATGATACTTTCAGGTAATGATTAGTACACTAAGCCGACTTGGTTCCCCAAATTTCGTTCTTCTATGTTGAAGCGTTCATTTCCAGTAACAGTTTGAATTTTTAGGTTTCACTCTTTTTTCTCCTATATTGATAGATGTATTTGCAACTCTAAATCCAACACGGTTTGTGCTAGCTTCTTGAAACTTGACACAATAAAGTAGTTTCACATTCTATCTCTATGTTTTGTTTCCTCTTTATGTAGTCCTAAGCAGTGACTGGCGAGATACACTTTCATGGAAAGGGGTTGCCAAGCTTCCAAAAATTAAGAATCTCCAGAAATCTCAGCAAATATTTTTTCACCCAAACTAGGTAATACTTTCAGGTGATGATCAGTACACTAAAGCGACTTGGTTCCCCAAATTTCGTTCTTCTATGTTGAAGCGTTCATTTCCAGCAATAGTTTGAATTTTTAGGTTTCACTCTGTTTTCTCCTATATTGATACATGTATTTGGAACTCTAAATCCAACACGGTTTGTGCTAGCTTCTTGAAACTTGACACAATAAAGTAGTTTCACGTTCTATCTCTATGTTTTTTTTTCCTCTTGATGTAGCCCTAAGCAGTGACTGGCGAGAAACACTTTCATGGAAAGGGGTTGCCAACCTTCCCAAAATTACGAATCTCCAGAAATCTCAGCAAATATTTTTTCACCCAAACTGGATGATACTTTCAGGTAATGATCAGTACACTAAAGCGACTTGGTTCCCCAAATTTCGTTCTTCTATGTTGAAGCGTTCATTCCCAGCAATAGTTTGAATTTTTAGATTTCACTCTGTTTTCTCCTATATTGATACATGTATTTGGAACTCTAAATCCAACACGGTTTGTGGTAGCTTCTTGAAACTTGAAACAATAAAGTAGTTTCACGTTCTATCTCGATGTTTTGTTTCCTCTTGATGTAGCCCTAAGCAGTGACTGGCAAGAAACACTTTCATGGAAAGGGGATGCCAACCTTCCCAAAATTACGAATCTCCAGAAATCTCAGCAAATATTTTTTCACCCAAACTGGATGATACTTTCAGGTAATGGTCAGTACACTAAAGCGACTTGGTTCCCCAAATTTCGTTCTTCTATGTTGAAGCGTTCATTTCCAGCAATAGTTTGAATTTTTAGGTTTCACTCTGTTTTCTCCTATATTGATACATGTATTTGGAACTCTAAATCCAACACGGTTTGTGCTACCTTCTTGAAAATTGACACAATAAAGTAGTTTCACTTTCAATCTCAAGGTTTTGTTTCCTCTTGATGTAGCCTAAGCAGTGACTGGCGAGAAACACTTTCATGGAAATGGTTGCCAAGCTTCCCAAAATTACGAATCTCCCGAAATCTCAGCAAATATTTTTTCACCCAAACTGGATGATACTTTCAGGTAATGATTAGTACACTAAGCCGACTTGGTTCCCCAAATTTCGTTCTTCTATGTTGAAGCGTTCATTTCCAGTAACAGTTTGAATTTTTAGGTTTCACTCTTTTTTCTCCTATATTGATACACGTATTTGGAACTCTAAATCCAACACGGTTTGTGCTAGCTTCTTGAAAATTGACACAATAAAGTAGTTTCACTTTCTATCTCAAGGTTTTGTTTCCTCTTGATGTAGCCCTAAGCAGTGACTGGCGAGAAACACTTTCATGGAAATGGTTGCCAAGCTTCCCAAAATTACGAATCTCCCGAAATCTCAGCAAATATTTTTTCACCCAAACTGGATGATACTTTCAGGTAATGATTAGTACACTAAGCCGACTTGGTTCCCCAAATTTCGTTCTTCTATGTTGAAGCGTTCATTTCCAGTAACAGTTTGAATTTTTAGGTTTCACTCTTTTTTCTCCTATATTGATACACGTATTTGGAACTCTAAATCCAACACGGTTTGTGCTAGCTTCTTGAAACTTGACACAATAAAGAAGTTTCACATTCTATCTCTATGTTTTGTTTCCTCTTGATGTAGCACTAAGCAGTGACTGGCAAGAAACACTTACATGGAAAGGGGTTGCCAAGCTTCCAAAAATTACGAATCTCCAGAAATCTCAGCAAATATTGTTTCACCCAAACTGGATGATACTTTCAGGTAATGATCAGTACACTAAGGCGACTTGGTTCCCCAAATTTCGTTCTTCTATGTTGAAGCGTTCATTTCCAGTAACAGTTTGAATTTTTAGGTTTCACTCTGTTTTCTCCTATATTGATACATGTATTTGGAACTCTAAATCCAACACGGTTTGTGCTA
This sequence comes from Spermophilus citellus, assembly GCF_964194105.1. NCBI lineage: Eukaryota > Metazoa > Chordata > Mammalia > Rodentia > Sciuridae > Spermophilus > Spermophilus citellus. The sequence goes on along the minus strand of NC_138187.1, from coordinate 42,786,750 downwards.
GCTTCTTGAAACTTGACACAATAAAGTAGTTTCACGTTCTATCTTTATGTTTGTTTCCTCTTGATGTAGCCCTAAGCAGTGACTGGCGAGAAACACTTTCATGGAAAAGGGTTTCCAAGCTTCCCAAAATTACGAATCTTCAGAAATCTCAGCAAATATTTTTTCACCCAAACTGGATGATACTTTCAGGTAATGATTAGTACACTAAGCCGACTTGGTTCCCCAAATTTCGTTCTTCTATGTTGAAGCGTTCATTTCCAGTAACAGTTTGAATTTTTAGGTTTCACTCTGTTTTCTCCTATATTGATACATGTATTTGGAACTCTAAATCCAACAAGGTTTGTGCTAGCTTCTTGAAACTTGACACAATAAAGTAGTTTCACGTTCTATCTTAATGTTTTGTTTCCTCTTGATGTAGCCCTAAGCAGTGACTGGCGAGAAACACTTTCATGGAAATGGTTGCCAAGCTTCCCAAAATTACGAATCTCCCGAAATCTCAGCAAATATTTTTTCACCCAAACTGGATGATACTTTCAGGTAATGATCAGTACACTAAGGCGACTTGGTTCCCCGAATTTCGTTCTTCTATGTTGAAGCGTTCATTTCCAGTAACAGTTTGAATTTTTAGGTTTCACTCTGTTTTCTCCTATATTGATACATGTATTTGGAACTCTAAATCCAACACGGTTTGTGCTAGCTTCTTGAAACTTGACACAATAAAGTAGTTTCACATTCTATCTCTATGTTTTGTTTCCTCTTGATGTAGCCCTAAGCAGTGACTGGCGAGAAACACTTTCATGGAAATGGTTGCCAAGCTTCCCAAAATTACGAATCTCCCGAAATCTCAGCAAATATTTTTTCACCCAAACTGGATGATACTTTCAGGTAATGATCAGTACACTAAGGCGACTTGGTTCCCCAAATTTCGTTCTTCTATGTTGAAGCGTTCATTTCCAGCAATAGTTTGAATTTTTAGGTTTCACTCTGTTTTCTCCTATATTGATACATGTATTTGGAACTCTAAATCCAACACGGTTTGTGCTAGCTTCTTGAAACGTGACACAATAAAGTAGTTTCACGTTCTATCTCTATGTTTTGTTTCCTCTTGATGTAGCCCTAAGCAGTGACTGGCGAGAAACACTTTCATGGAAAGGGGTTGCCAAGCTTCCAAAAATTACGAATCTCCAGAAATCTCAGCAAATATTTTTTCACCCAAACTGGATGATACTTTCAGGTAATGATCAGTACACGAAGGCGACTTGGTTCCCCAAATTTTGTTCTTCTATGTTGAAGCGTTCATTTCCAGTAACAGTTTGAATTTTTAGGTTTCACTCTGTTTTCTCCTATATTGATACATGTATTTGGAACTCTAAATCCAACACGGTTTGTGCTAGCTTCTTGAAACGTGACACAATAAAGTAGTTTCACGTTCTATCTCTATGTTTTGTTTCCTCTTGATGTAGCCCTAAGCAGTGACTGGCGAGAAACACTTTCATGGAAAGGGGTTGCCAAGCTTCCAAAAATTACGAATCTCCAGAAATCTCAGCAAATATTTTTTCACCCAAACTGGATGATACTTTCAGGTAATGATCAGTACAAGAAGGCGACTTGGTTCCCCAAATTTCGTTCTTCTATGTTGAAGCGTTCATTTCCAGTAACAGTTTGAATTTTTAGGTTTCACTCTGTTTTCTCCTATATTGATACATGTATTTGGAACTCTAAATCCAGCACGGTTTGTGCTAGCTTCTTGAAACTTGACACAATAAAGTAGTTTCATGTTCTATCTTTATGTTTGTTTCCTCTTGATGTAGCCCTTAGCAGTGACTGGCGAGAAACACTTTCATGGAAAGGGGTTTCCAAGCTTCCCAAAATTACGAATATTCAGAAATCTCAGCAAATATTTTTTCACCCAAACTGGATGGTACTTTCAGGCAATGATCAGTACACTAAGGCGACTTGGTTCCCCAAATTTCGTTCTTCTATGTTGAAGCGTTCATTTCCAGTAACAGTTTGAATTTTTAGGTTTCACTCTGTTTTCTCCGATATTGGTAGAAGTTTTTGGATCTCTAAGTCCAACACGGTTTGTGCTAGCTTCTTGAAACTTGACACAATAAAGTAGTTTCACGTTCTATCTCTATGTTTTGTTTCCTCTTGATGTAGCCCTAAGCAGTGACTGGCGAGAAACACTTTCATGGAAAGGGGTTGCCAAGCTTCCCAAAATTACGAATCTCCAGATATCTCAGCAAATATTTTATCACCCAATCTGGATGATACTTTCAGGTAATGATCAGTACACTAAGCCGACTTGGTTCCCCAAATTTCGTTCTTCTATGTTGAAGCGTTCATTTCCAGTAACAGTTTGAATTTTTAGGTTTCACTCTGTTTTCTCCTATATTGATACATGTATTTGGAACTCTAAATCCAACACGGTTTGTGCTAGCTTCTTGAAAATTGACACAATAAAGTAGTTTCACTTTCTATCTCAAGGTTTTGTTTCCTCTTGATGTAGCCTAAGCAGTGACTGGCGGGAAACACTTTCATGGAAATGGTTGCCAAGCTTCCCAAAATTACGAATCTCCCGAAATCTCAGCAAATATTTTTTCACCCAAACTGGATGATACTTTCAGGTAATGATTAGAACACTAAGCCGACTTGGTTCCCCAAATTTCGTTCTTCTATGTTGAAGCGTTCATTTCCAGTAACAGTTTGAATTTTTAGGTTTCACTCTGTTTTCTCCTATATTGATACACGTATTTGGAACTCTAAATCCAACACGGTTTGTGCTAGCTTCTTGAAACTTGACACAATAAAGAAGTTTCACATTCTATCTCTATGTTTTGTTTCCTCTTGATGTAGCCCTAAGCAGTGACTGGCTAGAAACCCTTTCATGGAAATGGTTGCCAAGCTTCCCAATTTACGAATCTCCCTAAATCTCAGCAAATATTTTTTCACCCAAACTGGATGATAATTTCAGGTAATGATCAGTACACTAAGGCGACTTGGTTCCCCGAATTTCGTTCTTCTATGTTGAAGCGTTCATTTCCAGTAACAGTTTGAATATTTAGGTTTCACTCTGTTTTCTCCTATATTGATACATGTATTTGGAACTCTAAATCCAACAGGGTTTGTGGTAGCTTCTTGAAAATTGACACAATAAAGTAGTTTCACTTTCTATCTCAAGGTTTTTTTTCCTCTTGATGTAGCCTAAGCAGTGACTGGCGAGAAACACTTTCATGGAAATGGTTGCCAAGCTTCCCAAAATTACGAATCTCCCGAAATCTCAGCAAATATTTTTTCACCCAAACTGGATGATACTTTCAGGTAATGATTAGTACACTAAGCCGACTTGGTTCCCCAAATTTCGTTCTTCTATGTTGAAGCGTTCATTTCCAGTAACAGTTTGAATTTTTAGGTTTCACTCTTTTTTCTCCTATATTGATACACGTATTTGGAACTCTAAATCCAACACGGTTTGTGCTAGCTTCTTGAAACTTGACACAATAAAGAAGTTTCACATTCTATCTCTATGTTTTGTTTCCTCTTGATGTAGCCCTAAGCAGTGACTGGCAAGAAACACTTACATGGAAAGGGGTTGCCAAGCTTCCAAAAATTACGAATCTCCAGAAATCTCAGCAAATATTGTTTCACCCAAACTGGATGATACTTTCAGGTAATGATCAGTACACTAAGGCGACTTGGTTCCCCAAATTTCGTTCTTCTATGTTGAAGCGTTCATTTCCAGTAACAGTTTGAATTTTTAGGTTTCACTCTGTTTTCTCCTATATTGATACATGTATTTGGAACTCTAAATCCAACACGGTTTGTGCTAGCTTCTTGAAACTTGACACAATAAAGTAGTTTCACGTTGTATCTTTATGTTTGTTTCCTCTTGATGTAGCCCTAAGCAGTGACTGGCGAGAAACACTTTCATGGAAATGGTTGCCAAGCTTCCCAAAATTACGAATCTCCCGAAATCTCAAAAATATTTTTTCACCCAAACTGGATGATACTTTCAGGTAATGATCAGTACACGAAGCCGACTTGGTTCCCCAAATTTCGTTCTTCTATGTTGAAGCGTTCATTTCCAGCAATAGTTTGAATTTTTAGGTTTCACTCTGTTTTCTCCTATATTGATACATGTATTTGGAACTCTAAATCCAACACGGTTTGTGCTAGCTTCTTGAAACGTGACACAATAAAGTAGTTTCACGTTCTATCTCTATGTTTTGTTTCCTCTTGATGTAGGCCTAAGCAGTGACTGGAGGGAAACACTTTCATGGAAAGGGCTTGCCAAGCTTCCAAAAATTACGAATCTCAAGAAATCTCAGCAAGTATTTTTTCACCCAAACTGGATGATACTTTCAGGTAATGAGCAGTACACTAAGGCGACTTGGGTACCCAAATTTCGTTCCTCTATGTTAAAGCGTTCATTTCCAGTAACAGTTTGAATTTTTAGGTTTCACTCTGTTTTCTCCTATATTGATACATATATTTGGATCTCTAAATCCAACGCGGTTTGTGCTAGCTTCTTGAAACTTGACACAATAAAGTAGTTTCACATTCTATCTCTATGTTTTGTTTCCTCTTGATGTAGCCCTAAGCAGTGACTGGCGAGAAACCCTTTCATAAAAAGGGGATGCCAAGCTTCCAAAAATTACGAATCTCCAGAAATCTCAGCAAATATTTTTTCACCCAAACTGGACGATACTTTCAGGTAATATTCAGTATACTAAGGCGACTTGGATCCCCGAATTTCGTTCTTCTATGTTGAAGCGTTCATTTCCAGTAACAGTTTGAATTTTTAGGTTTCACTCTGTTTTCTCCTATATTGATACATGATTTGGATCTCTAAATCCAACACGGTTTATGCTAGCTTCTTGAAACTTGACACAATAATGTAGTTTCACGTTCTATCTCTATGTTTTGTTTCCTCTTGATGTAGCCCTAAGCAGTGACTGGCGATAAACCCTTTCATAAAAATTGGATGCCAAGCTTCCAAAAATTACGAATCTCCAGGACTCTCAGCAAATATTTTTTCACCCAAACTGGACGATACTTTCAGGTAATATTCAGTATACTAAGGCGACTTGGATCCCCGAATTTCGTTCTTCTATGTTGAAGCGTTCATTTCCAGTAACAGTTTGAATTTTTAGGTTTCACTCTGTTTTCTCCTATATTGGTAGAAGTTTTTGGATCTCTAAGTCCAACACGGTTTGTGCTAGCTTCTTGAAACTTGACACAATAAACTAGTTTCACATTCTATCTCTATGTTTTGTTTCCTCTTTATGTAGTCCTAAGCAGTGACTGGCGAGATACACTTTCATGGAAAGGGGTTGCCAAGCTTCCAAAAATTACGAATCTCCAGAAATCTCAGCAAATATTTTTTCACCCAAACTAGGTAATACTTTCAGGTGATGATCAGTACACTAAGGCGACTTGGTTCCCCAAATTTCGTTCTTCTATGTTGAAGCGTTCATTTCCAGTAACAGTTTGAATTTTTAGGTTTCACTCTGTTTTCTCCTATATTGATACATGTATTTGGAACTCTAAATCCAACACGGTTTGTGCTAGCTTCTTGAAAATTAACACAATAAGTAGTTTCACGTTCTATCTCAAGGTTTTGTTTCCTCTTGATGTAGCCTAAGCAGTGACTGGCGAGAAACACTTTCATGGAAATGGTTGCCAAGCTTCCCAAAATTACGAATCTCCCGAAATCTCAGCAAATATTTTTTCACCCAAACTGGATGATACTTTCAGGTAATGATTAGTACACTAAGCCGACTTGGTTCCCCAAATTTCGTTCTTCTATGTTGAAGCGTTCATTTCCAGTAACAGTTTGAATTTTTAGGTTTCACTCTGTTTTCTCCTATATTGATAGATGTATTTGCAACTCTAAATCCAACACGGTTTGTGCTAGCTTCTTGAAACTTGACACAATAAAGTAGTTTCACATTCTATCTCTATGTTTTGTTTCCTCTTTATGTAGTCCTAAGCAGTGACTGGCGAGATACACTTTCATGGAAAGGGGTTGCCAAGCTTCCAAAAATTAAGAATCTCCAGAAATCTCAGCAAATATTTTTTCACCCAAACTAGGTAATACTTTCAGGTGATGATCAGTACACTAAAGCGACTTGGTTCCCCAAATTTCGTTCTTCTATGTTGAAGCGTTCATTTCCAGCAATAGTTTGAATTTTTAGGTTTCACTCTGTTTTCTCCTATATTGATACATGTATTTGGAACTCTAAATCCAACACGGTTTGTGGTAGCTTCTTGAAACTTGAAACAATAAAGTAGTTTCACGTTCTATCTCGATGTTTTGTTTCCTCTTGATGTAGCCCTAAGCAGTGACTGGCAAGAAACACTTTCATGGAAAGGGGTTGCCAACCTTCCCAAAATTACGAATCTCCAGAAATCTCAGCAAATATTTTTTCACCCAAACTGGATGATACTTTCAGGTAATGGTCAGTACACTAAAGCGACTTGGTTCCCCAAATTTCGTTCTTCTATGTTGAAGCGTTCATTTCCAGCAATAGTTTGAATTTTTAGGTTTCACTCTGTTTTCTCCTATATTGATACATGTATTTGGAACTCTAAATCCAACACGGTTTGTGCTACCTTCTTGAAAATTGACACAATAAAGTAGTTTCACTTTCAATCTCAAGGTTTTGTTTCCTCTTGATGTAGCCTAAGCAGTGACTGGCGAGAAACACTTTCATGGAAATGGTTGCCAAGCTTCCCAAAATTACGAATCTCCCGAAATCTCAGCAAATATTTTTTCACCCAAACTGGATGATACTTTCAGGTAATGATTAGTACACTAAGCCGACTTGGTTCCCCAAATTTCGTTCTTCTATGTTGAAGCGTTCATTTCCAGTAACAGTTTGAATTTTTAGGTTTCACTCTTTTTTCTCCTATATTGATACACGTATTTGGAACTCTAAATCCAACACGGTTTGTGCTAGCTTCTTGAAACTTGACACAATAAAGAAGTTTCACATTCTATCTCTATGTTTTGTTTCCTCTTGATGTAGCCCTAAGCAGTGACTGGCGAGAAACACTTTCATGGAAATGGTTGCCAAGCTTCCCAAATTTACGAATCTCCCGAAATCTCAGCAAATATTTTTTCACCCAAACTGGATGATAATTTCAGGTAATGATCAGTACACTAAGGCGACTTGGTTCCCCGAATTTCGTTCTTCTATGTTGAAGCGTTCATTTCCAGTAACAGTTTGAATTTTTAGGTTTCACTTTGTTTTCTCCTATATTGATACATGTATTTTGAACTCTAAATCCAACACGGTTTGTGCTAGCTTCTTGAAAATTGACACAATAAAGTAGTTTCACTTTCTATCTCAAGGTTTTGTTTCCTCTTGATGTAGCCCTAAGCAGTGACTGGCGAGAAACACTTTCATGGAAATGGTTGCCAAGCTTCCCAAAATTACGAATCTCCCGAAATCTCAGCAAATATTTTTTCACCCAAACTGGATGATACTTTCAGGTAATGATTAGTACACTAAGCCGACTTGGTTCCCCAAATTTCGTTCTTCTATGTTGAAGCGTTCATTTCCAGTAACAGTTTGAATTTTTAGGTTTCACTCTTTTTTCTCCTATATTGATACACGTATTTGGAACTCTAAATCCAACACGGTTTGTGCTAGCTTCTTGAAACTTGACACAATAAAGAAGTTTCACATTCTATCTCTATGTTTTGTTTCCTCTTGATGTAGCACTAAGCAGTGACTGGCAAGAAACACTTACATGGAAAGGGGTTGCCAAGCTTCCAAAAATTACGAATCTCCAGAAATCTCAGCAAATATTGTTTCACCCAAACTGGATGATACTTTCAGGTAATGATCAGTACACTAAGGCGACTTGGTTCCCCAAATTTCGTTCTTCTATGTTGAAGCGTTCATTTCCAGTAACAGTTTGAATTTTTAGGTTTCACTCTGTTTTCTCCTATATTGATACATGTATTTGGAACTCTAAATCCAACACGGTTTGTGCTAGCTTCTTGAAACTTGACACAATAAAGTAGTTTCACGTTCTATCTTTATGTTTGTTTCCTCTTGATGTAGCCCTAAGCAGTGACTGGCGAGAAACACTTTCATGGAAAAGGGTTTCCAAGCTTCCGAAAATTACGAATCTTCAGAAATCTCAGCAAATATTTTTTCACCCAAACTGGATGATACTTTCAGGTAATGATTAGTACACTAAGCCGACTTGGTTCCCCAAATTTCGTTCTTCTATGTTGAAGCGTTCATTTCCAGTAAAAGTTTGAATTTTTAGGTTTCACTCTGTTTTCTCCTATATTGATACATGTATTTGGAACTCTAAATCCAACAAGGTTTGTGCTAGCTTCTTGAAACTTGACACAATAAAGTAGTTTCACGTTCTATCTTAATGTTTTGTTTCCTCTTGATGTAGCCCTAAGCAGTGACTGGCGAGAAACACTTTCATGGAAATGGTTGCCAAGCTTCCCAAAATTACGAATCTCCCGAAATCTCAGCAAATATTTTTTCACCCAAACTGGATGATACTTTCAGGTAATGATCAGTACACTAAGGCGACTTGGTTCCCCAAATTTCGTTCTTCTATGTTGAAGCGTTCATTTCCAGTAACAGTTTGAATTTTTAGGTTTCACTCTGTTTTCTCCTATATTGATACATGTATTTGGAACTCTAAATCCAACACGGTTTGTGCTAGCTTCTTGAAACTTGACACAATAAAGTAGTTTCACTTTCTATCTTTATGTTTGTTTCCTCTTGATGTAGCCCTAAGCAGTGACTGGCGAGAATCACTTTAATGGAAAGGGGTTGCCAACCTTCCCAAAATTACGAATCTCCAGAAATCTCAGCAAATATTTTTTCACCCAAACTGGATGATACTTTCAGGTAATGGTCAGTACACTAAAGCGACTTGGTTCCCCAAATTTCGTTCTTCTATGTTGAAGCGTTCATTTCCAGCAATAGTTTGAATTTTTAGGTTTCACTCTGTTTTCTCCTATATTGATACATGTATTTGGAACTCTAAATCCAAAACGGTTTGTGCTAGCTTCTTGAAACTTGACACAATAAAGTAGTTTCACGTTCTATCTCGATGTTTTGTTTCCTCTTGATGTAGCCCTAAGCAGTGACTTGCGAGAATCACTTTCATGGAAAGGGGTTGCCAACCTTCCCGAAATTACGAATCTCCAGAAATCTCAGCAAATATTTTTTCACCCAAACTGGATGATACTTTCAGGTAATGGTCAGTACACTAAAGCGACTTGGTTCCCCAAATTTCGTTCTTCTATGTTGAAGCGTTCATTTCCAGCAATAGTTTGAATTTTTAGGTTTCACTCTGTTTTCTCCTATATTGATACATGTATTTGGAACTCTAAATCCAACACGGTTTGTGCTACCTTCTTGAAAATTGACACAATAAAGTAGTTTCACTTTCTATCTCAAGGTTTTGTTTCCTCTTGATGTAGCCTAAGCAGTGACTGGCGAGAAACACTTTCATGGAAATGGTTGCCAAGCTTCCCAAAATTACGAATCTCCCGAAATCTCAGCAAATATTTTTTCACCCAAACTGGATGATACTTTCAGGTAATGATTAGTACACTAAGCCGACTTGGTTCCCCAAATTTCGTTCTTCTATGTTGAAGCGTTCATTTCCAGTAACAGTTTGAATTTTTAGGTTTCACTCTTTTTTCTCCTATATTGATACACGTATTTGGAACTCTAAATCCAACACGGTTTGTGCTAGCTTCTTGAAACTTGACACAATAAAGAAGTTTCACATTCTATCTCTATGTTTTGTTTCCTCTTGATGTAGCATTAACCAGTGACTGGCAAGAAACACTTACATGGAAAGGGGTTGCCAACCTTCCCAAAATTACGAATCTCCAGAAATCTCAGCAAATATTGTTTCACCCAAACTGGATGATACTTTCAGGTAATGATCAGTACACTAAGGCGACTTGGTTCCCCAAATTTCGTTCTTCTATGTTGAAGCGTTCATTTCCAGTAACAGTTTGAATTTTTAGGTTTCACTCTGTTTTCTCCTATATTGATACATGTATTTGGAACTCTAAATCCAACACGGTTTGTGCTAGCTTCTTGAAACTTGACACAATAAAGTAGTTTCACGTTCTATCTTTATGTTTGTTTCCTCTTGATGTAGCCCTAAGCAGTGACTGGCGAGAAACACTTTCATGGAAAAGGGTTTCCAATCTTCCCAAAATTACGAATCTTCAGAAATCTCAGCAAATATTTTTTCACCCAAACTGGATGATACTTTCAGGTAATGATTAGTACACTAAGCCGACTTGGTTCCCCAAATTTCGTTCTTCTATGTTGAAGCGTTCATTTCCAGTAACAGTTTGAATTTTTAGGTTTCACTCTGTTTTCTCCTATATTGATACATGTATTTGGAACTCTAAATCCAACAAGGTTTGTGCTAGCTTCTTGAAACTTGACACAATAAAGTAGTTTCACGTTCTATCTCAATGTTTTGTTTCCTCTTGATGTAGCCCTAAGCAGTGACTGGCGAGAAACACTTTCATGGAAATGGTTGCCAAGCTTCCCAAAATTACGAATCTCCCGAAATCTCAGCAAATATTTTTTCACCCAAACTGGATGATACTTTCAGGTAATGATCAGTACACTAAGGCGACTTGGTTCCCCAAATTTCGTTCTTCTATGTTGAAGCGTTCATTTCCAGTAACAGTTTGAATTTTTAGGTTTCACTCTGTTTTCTCCTATATTGATACATGTATTTGGAACTCTAAATCCAACACGGTTTGTGCTAGCTTCTTGAAACTTGACACAATAAAGTAGTTTCACGTTCTATCTCTATGTTTTTTTTCCTCTTGATGTAGCCCTAAGCAGTGACTGGCGAGAAACACTTTCATGGAAACGGGTTGCCAACCTTCCCAAAATTACGAATCTCCAGAAATCTCAGCAAATATTTTTTCACCCAAACTGGATGATACTTTCAGGTAATGATCAGTACACTAAAGCGACTTGGTTCCCCAAATTTCGTTCTTCTATGTTGAAGCGTTCATTTCCAGCAATAGTTTGAATTTTTAGGTTTCACTCTGTTTTCTCCTATATTGATACATGTATTTGGAACTCTAAATCCAACACGGTTTGTGCTAGCTTCTTGAAACTTGAAACAATAAAGTAGTTTCACGTTCTATCTCGATGTTTTGTTTCCTCTTGATGTAGCCCTAAGCAGTGACTGGCGAGAATCACTTTAATGGAAAGGGGTTGCCAACCTTCCCAAAATTACGAATCTCCAGAAATCTCAGCAAATATTTTTTCACCCAAACTGGATGATACTTTCAGGTAATGGTCAGTACACTAAAGCGACTTGGTTCCCCAAATTTCGTTCTTCTATGTTGAAGCGTTCATTTCCAGCAATAGTTTGAATTTTTAGGTTTCACTCTGTTTTCTCCTATATTGATACATGTATTTGGAACTCTAAATCCAACACGGTTTGTGCTACCTTCTTGAAAATTGACACAATAAAGTAGTTTCACTTTCTATCTCAAGGTTTTGTTTCCTCTTGATGTAGCCTAAGCAGTGACTGGCGAGAAACACTTTCATGGAAATGGTTGCCAAGCTTCCCAAAATTACGAATCTCCCGAAATCTCAGCAAATATTTTTTCACCCAAACTGGATGATACTTTCAGGTAATGATTAGTACACTAAGCCGACTTGGTTCCTCAAATTTCGTTCTTCTATGTTGAAGCGTTCATTTCCAGTAACAGTTTGAATTTTTAGGTTTCACTCTTTTTTCTCCTATATTGATACACGTATTTGGAACTCTAAATCCAACACGGTTTGTGCTAGCTTCTTGAAACTTGACACAATAAAGAAGTTTCACATTCTATCTCTATGTTTTGTTTCCTCTTGATGTAGCCCTAAGCAGTGACTGGCGAGAAACACTTTCATGGAAATGGTTGCCAAGCTTCCCAAATTTACGAATCTCCCGAAATCTCAGCAAATATTTTTTCACCCAAACTGGATGATAATTTCAGGTAATGATCAGTACACTAAGGCGACTTGGTTCCCCGAATTTCGTTCTTCTATGTTGAAGCGTTCATTTCCAGTAACAGTTTGAATTTTTAGGTTTCACTCTTTTTTCTCCTATATTGATACATGTATTTGGAACTCTAAATCCAACACGGTTTGTGCTAGCTTCTTGAAAATTGACACAATAAAGTAGTTTCACTTTCTATATCAAGGTTTTGTTTCCTCTTGATGTAGCCTAAGCAGTGACTGGCGAGAAACACTTTCATGGAAATGGTTGCCAAGCTTCCCAAAATTACGAATCTCCCGAAATATCAGCAAATATTTTTTCACCCAAACTGGATGATACTTTCAGGTAATGATTAGTACACTAAGCCGACTTGGTTCCCCAAATTTCGTTCTTCTATGTTGAAGCGTTCATTTCCAGTAACAGTTTGAATTTTTAGGTTTCACTCTTTTTTCTCCTATATTGATACACGTATTTGGAACTCTAAACACAACACGGTTTGTGCTAGCTTCTTGAAACTTGACACAATAAAGAAGTTTCACATTCTATCTCTATGTTTTGTTTCCTCTTGATGTAGCACTAAGCAGTGACTGGCAAGAAACACTTACATGGAAAGGGGTTGCCAAGCTTCCAAAAATTACGAATCTCCAGAAATCTCAGCAAATATTGTTTCACCCAAACTGGATGATACTTTCAGGTAATGATCAGTACACTAAGGCGACTTGGTTCCCCAAATTTCGTTCTTCTATGTTGAAGCGTTCATTTCCAGTAACAGTTTGAATTTTTAGGTTTCACTCTGTTTTCTCCTATATTGATACATGTATTTGGAACTCTAAATCCAACACGGTTTGTGCTAGCTTCTTGAAACTTGACACAATAAAGTAGTTTCACGTTCTATCTTTATGTTTGTTTCCTCTTGATGTAGCCCTAAGCAATGACTGGCGAGAAACACTTTCATGGAAAAGGGTTTCCAAGCGTCCCAAAATTACGAATATTCAGAAATCTCAGCAAATATTTTTTCACCCAAACTGGATGATACTTTCAGGCAATGATCATTACACTAAGGCGACTTGGTTCCCCAAATTTCGTTCTTCTATGTTGAAGCGTTCATTTCCAGTAACAGTTTGAATTTTTAGGTTTCACTCTGTTTTCTCCTATATTGGTAGAAGTTTTTGGATCTCTAAGTCCAACACGGTTTGTGCTAGCTTCTTGAAACTTGACACAATAAAGTAGTTTCACATTCTATCTCTATGTTTTGTTTCCTCTTGATGTAGCCCTAAGCAGTGACTGGTGAGAAACACTTTCATGGAAAGGGGTTGCCAAGCTTCCCAAAATTACGAATCTCCAGATATCTCAGCAAATGTTTTTTCACCCAAACTGGATGATACGTTCAGGTAATGATCAGTACACTAAGGCGACTTGGTTCCCCAAATTTCGTTCTTCTATGTTGAAGCGTTCATTTCCAGAAACAGTTTGAATTTTTAGGTTTCACTCTGTTTTCTCCTATATTGATACATGTATTTGGAACTCTAAATCCAACACGGTTTGTGCTAGCTTCTTGAAACTTGACACAATAAAGTAGTTTCACATTCTATCTCTATGTTTTGTTTCCTCTTAATGTAGCCCTAAGCAGTGACTGGCGAGAAACACTTTCATGGAAAGGGGTTGCCAAGATTCCAAAAATTACGAATCTCCAGAAATCTCAGCAAATATTTTTTCACCCAAACTGGATGATACTTTCAGGTAATGATCAGTACACTAAGGCGACTTGGTTCCCCAAATTTCGTTCTTCTATGTTGAAGCGTTCATTTGCAGTAACACTTTGAATTTTTAGGTTTCACTCTGTTTTCTCCTATATTGATACATGTATTTGGAACTCTAAATCCAACAAGGTTTGTGCTAGCTTCTTGAAACTTGACACAATAAGTAGTTTCACGTTCTATCTCAATGTTTTGTTTCCTCTTGATGTAGCCCTAAGCAGTGACTGGCGAGAAACACTTTCATGGAAATGGTTGCCAAGCTTCCCAAAATTACGAATCTCCCGAAATCTCAGCAAATATTTTTTCACCCAAACTGGATGATACTTTCAGGTAATGATCAGTACACTAAGGCGACTTGGTTCCCCAAATTTCGTTCTTCTATGTTGAAGCGTTCATTTCCAGTAACAGTTTGAATTTTTAGGTTTCACTCTGTTTTCTCCTATATTGATACATGTATTTGGAACTCTAAATCCAACACGGTTTGTGCTAGCTTCTTGAAACTTGACACAATAAAGTAGTTTCACGTTCTATCTCTATGTTTTTTTTCCTCTTGATGTAGCCCTAAGCAGTGACTGGCGAGAAACACTTTCATGGAAAGGGGTTGCCAACCTTCCCAAAATTACGAATCTCCAGAAATCTCAGCAAATATTTTTTCACCCAAACTGGATGATACGTTCAGGTAATGATCAGTACACTAAAGCGACTTGGTTCCCCAAATTTCGTTCTTCTATGTTGAAGCGTTCATTTCCAGCAATAGTTTGAATTTTTAGGTTTCACTCTGTTTTCTCCTATATTGATACATGTATTTGGAACTCTAAATCCAACACGGTTTGTGCTAGCTTCTTGAAACTTGAAACAATAAAGTAGTTTAACGTTCTATCTGGATGTTTTGTTTCCTCTTGATGTAGCCCTAAGCAGTGACTGGCGAGAAACACTTTCATGGAAAGGGGTTGCCAACCTTCCCAAAATTACGAATCTCCAGAAATCTCAGCAAATATTTTTTCACCCAAACTGGATGATACTTTCAGGTAATGGTCAGTACACTAAAGCGACTTGGTTCCCCAAATTTCGTTCTTCTATGTTGAAGCGTTCATTTCCAGCAATAGTTTGAATTTTTAGGTTTCACTCTGTTTTCTCCTATATTGATACATGTATTTGGAACTCTAAATCCAACACGGTTTGTGCTAGCTTCTTGAAACTTGACACAATAAAGTAGTTTCACGTTCTATCTCTATGTTTTTTTTCCTCTTGATGTAGCCCTAAGCAGTGACTGGTGAGAAACACTTTCAAGGAAAGGGGTTGCCAAGCTTCCCAAAATTACGAATCTCCAGATATCTCAGCAAATATTTTTTCACCCAATCTGGATGATACTTTCAGGTAATGATTAGTACACTAAGCCGACTTGGTTCCCCCAATTTCGTTCTTCTATGTTGAAGCGTTCATTTCCAGTAACAGTTTGAATTTTTAGGTTTCACTGTGTTTTCTCCTATATTGATACATGTATTTGGAACTCTAAATCCAACACGGTTTGTGCTAGCTTCTTTAAAATTGACACAATAAAGTAGTTTCACGTTCTATCTCAAGGTTTTGTTTCCTCTTGATGTAGCCTAAGCAGTGACTGGCGAGAAACACTTTCATGGAAATGGTTGCCAAGCTTCCCAAAATTACGAATCTCCCGAAATCTCAGCAAATATTTTTTCACCCAAACTGGATGATACTTTCAGGTAATGATTAGTACACTAAGCTGACTTGGTTCCCCCAATTTCGTTCTTCTATGTTGAAGCGTTCATTTCCAGCAATAGTTTGAATTTTTAGGTTTCACTCTGTTTTCTCCTATATTGATACATGTATTTGGAACTCTAAATCCAACAAGGTTTGTGCTAGCTTCTTGAAACTTGACACAATAAAGTAGTTTCACGTTCTATCTCAATGATTTGTTTCCTCTTGATGTAGCCCTAAGCAGTGACTGGCGAGAAACACTTTCATGGAAATGGTTGCCAAGCTTCCCAAAATTACGAATCTCCCGAAATCTCAGCAAATATTTTTTCACCCAAACTGGATGATACTTTCAGGTAATGATCAGTACACTAAGGCGACTTGGTTCCCCAAATTTCGTTCTTCTATGTTGAAGCGTTCATTTCCAGTAACAGTTTGAATTTTTAGGTTTCACTCTGTTTTCTCCTATATTGATACATGTATTTGGAACTCTAAATCCAACACGGTTTGTGCTAGCTTCTTGAAACTTGACACAATAAAGTAGTTTCACGTTCTATCTCTATGTTTTTTTTCCTCTTGATGTAGCCCTAAGCAGTGACTGGCGAGAAACACTTTCATGGAAAGGGGTTGCCAACCTTCCCAAAATTACGAATCTCCAGAAATCTCAGCAAATATTTTTTCACCCAAACTGGATGATACGTTCAGGTAATGATCAGTACACTAAAGCGACTTGGTTCCCCAAATTTCGTTCTTCTATGTTGAAGCGTTCATTTCCAGCAATAGTTTGAATTTTTAGGTTTCACTCTGTTTTCTCCTATATTGATACATGTATTTGGAACTCTAAATCCAACACGGTTTGTGCTAGCTTCTTGAAACTTGAAACAATAAAGTAGTTTCACGTTCTATCTCGATGTTTTGTTTCCTCATGATGTAGCCCTAAGCAGGGACTGGCGAGAATCACTTTCATGGAAAGGGGTTGCCAACCTTCCCAAAATTACGAATCTCCAGAAATCTCAGCAAATATTTTTTCACCCAAACTGGATGATACTTTCAGGTAATGATCAGTACACTAAAGCGACTTGGTTCCCCAAATTTCGTTCTTCTATGTTGAAGCGTTCATTTCCAGTAACAGTTTGAATTTTTAGGTTTCACTCTGTTTTCTCCTATATTGATACATGTATTTGGAACTCTAAATCCAACACGGTTTGTGCTAGCTTCTTGAAACTTGACACAATAAAGTAGTTTCACGTTCTATCTCTATGTTTTTTTTCCTCTTCATGTAGCCCTAAGCACTGACTGGTGAGAAACACTCTCAAGGAAAGGGGTTGCCAAGCTTCCCAAAATTACGAATCTCCAGATATCTCAGCAAATATTTTTTCAACCAATCTGGATGATACTTTCAGGTAATGATTAGTACACTAAGCCGACTTGGTTCCCCCAATTTCGTTCTTCTATGTTGTAGCGTTCATTTCCAGTAACAGTTTGAATTTTTAGGTTTCACTGTGTTTTCTCCTATATTGATACATGTATTTGGAACTCTAAATCCAACACGGTTTGTGCTAGCTTCTTGAAAATTGACACAATAAAGTAGTTTCACGTTCTATCTCAAAGTTTTGTTTCCTCTTGATGTAGCCTAAGCAGTGACTGGCGAGAAACACTTTCATGGAAATGGTTGCCAAGCTTCCCAAAATTACGAATCTCCCGAAATCTCAGCAAATATTTTTTCACCCAAACTGGATGATACTTTCAGGTAATGATTAGTACACTAAGCTGACTTGGTTCCAGCAATTTCGTTCTTCTATGTTGAAGCGTTCATTTCCAGCAATAGTTTGAATTTTTAGGTTTCACTCTGTTTTCTCCTATATTGATAAATGTATTTGGAACTCTAAATCCAACACGGTTTGTGCTAGCTTCTTGAAACTTGACACAATAAAGTTGTTTCACATTCTATCTCTATGTTTTGTTCCCTCTTGATGTAGTCCTAAGCAGTGACTGGCGAGATACACTTTCATGGAAAGGGGTTGCCAAGCTTCCAAAAATTACGAATCTCCAGAAATCTCAGCAAATATTTTTTCACCCAAACTAGATAATACTTTCAGGCGATGATCAGTACACAAAGGCGACTTGGTTCCCCAAATTTCGTTCTTCTATGTTGAAGCGTTCATTTCCAGTAACAGTTTGAATTTTTAGGTTTCACTCTCTTTTCTCCTATATTGATACATGTATTTGGATCTCTAAATCCACCAAGGTTTGTGCTAGCTTCTTGAAACTTGACACAATAAAGTAGTTTCACGTTCTATCTCAATGTTTTGTTTCCTCTTGATGTAGCCCTAAGCAGTGACTGGCGAGAAACACTTTCATGGAAATGGTTGCCAAGCTTCCCAAAATTACGAATCTCCCGAAATCTCAGCAAATATTTTTTCACCCAAACTGGATGATACTTTCAGGTAATAATCAGTACACTAAGGCGACTTGGTTCCCCAAATGTCGTTCTTCCATGTTGAAGCGTTCATTTCCAGTAACAGTTTGAATTTTTAGGTTTCACTCTGTTTTCTCCTATATTGATACATGTATTTGGAACTCTAAATCCAACACGGTTTGTGCTAGCTTCTTGAAACTTGACACAATAAAGTAGTTTCACGTTCTATCTTTATGTTTGTTTCCTCTTGATGTAGCACTAAGCAGTGACTGGCGAGAAACACTTTCATGGAAAGGGGTTGTCAAGCTTCCCAAAATTACGAATCTCCAGAAATCTCAGCAAATATTTTTTCACCCAAACTGGATGATACTTTCAGGCAATGATCAGTACACTAAGGTGACTTGGTTCCCCAAATTTCGTTCTTCTATGTTGAAGCGTTCATTTCCAGTAACAGTTTGAATTTTTAGGTTTCACTCTGTTTTCTCCTATATTGGTAGAAGTTTTTGGATCTCTAAGTCCAACACGGTTTGTGCTAGCTTCTTGAAACTTGACACAATAAAGTAGTTTCACATTCTATCTCTATGTTTTGTTTCCTCTTGATGTAGCCCTAAGCAGTGACTGGTGAGAAACACTTTCATGGAAAGGGGTTGCCAAGCTTCCCAAAATTACGAATCTCCAGATATCTCAGCAAATGTTTTTTCACCCAAACTGGATGATACGTTCAGGTAATGATCAGTACACTAAGGCGACTTGGTTCCCCAAATTTCGTTCTTCTATGTTGAAGCGTTCATTTCCAGAAACAGTTTGAATTTTTAGGTTTCACTCTGTTTTCTCCTATATTGATACATGTATTTGGAACTCTAAATCCAACACGGTTTGTGCTAGCTTCTTGAAACTTGACACAATAAAGTAGTTTCACATTCTATCTCTATGTTTTGTTTCCTCTTAATGTAGCCCTAAGCAGTGACTGGCGAGAAACACTTTCATGGAAAGGGGTTGCCAAGATTCCAAAAATTACGAATCTCCAGAAATCTCAGCAAATATTTTTTCACCCAAACTGGATGATACTTTCAGGTAATGATCAGTACACTAAGGCGACTTGGTTCCCCAAATTTCGTTCTTCTATGTTGAAGCGTTCATTTCCAGTAACAGTTTGAATTTTTAGGTTTCACTCTGTTTTCTCCTATATTGGTAGAAGTTTTTGGATCTCTAAGTCCAACACGGTTTGTGCTAGCTTCTTGAAACTTGACACAATAAAGTAGTTTCACATTCTATCTCTATGTTTTGTTTCCTCTTGATGTAGCCCTAAGCAGTGACTGGCGAGAAACACTTTCATGGAAAGGGGTTGCCAAGCTTCCCAAAATTGCGAATCTCCAGAAATCTCAGCAAATGTTTTTTCACCCAAACTGGATGATACTTTCAGTAATTATCAGTACACTAAGGCGACTTGGTTCCCCAAATTTCGTTCTTCTATGTTGAAGTGTTCATTTCCAGTAACAGTTTGAATTTTTAGGTTTCACTCTGTTTTCTCCTATATTGATACATGTATTTGGAACTCTAAATCCAACACGGATTGTGCTAGCTTCTTGAAACTTGACTCAATAAAGTTGTTTCACATTCTATCTCTATGTTTTGTTCCCTCTTGATGTAGTCCTAAGCAGTGACTGGCGAGGTACACTTTCATGGAAAGGGGTTGCCAAGCTTCCAAAAATTACGAATCTCCAGAAATCTCAGCAAATATTTTTTCACCCAAACTACATAATACTTTCAGGTGATGATCAGTACACTAAGGCGACTTGGTTCCCCAAATTTCGTTCTTCTATGTTGAAGCGTTCATTTCCAGTAACAGTTTGAATTTTTAGGTTTCACTCTGTTTTCTCCTATATTGATACATGTATTTGGAACTCTAAATCCAACAAGGTTTGTGCTAGCTTCTTGAAACTTGACACAATAAAGTAGTTTCACGTTCTATCTCAATGTTTTGTTTCCTCTTGATGTAGCCCTAAGCAGTGACTGGCGAGAAACACTTTCATGGAAAGGGGTTGCCAACCTTCCCAAAATTACGAATCTCCAGAAATCTCAGCAAATATTTTTTCACCCAAACTGGATGATACGTTCAGGTAATGATCAGTACACTAAAGCAACTTGGTTCCCCAAATTTCGTTCTTCTATGTTGAAGCGTTCATTTCCAGCAATAGTTTGAATTTTTAGGTTTCACTCTGTTTTCTCCTATATTGATACATGTATTTGGAACTCTAAATCCAACACGGTTTGTGCTAGCTTCTTGAAACTTGAAACAATAAAGTAGTTTCACGTTCTATCTCGATGATTTGTTTCCTCTTGATGTAGCCCTAAGCAGTGACTGGCGAGAATCACTTTCATGGAAAGGGGTTGCCAACCTTCCCAAAATTACGAATCTCCAGAAATCTCAGCAAATATTTTTTCACCCAAACTGGATGATACTTTCAGGTAATGGTCAGTACACTAAAGCGACTTGGTTCCCCAAATTTCGTTCTTCTATGTTGAAGCGTTCATTTCCAGCAATAGTTTGAATTTTTAGGTTTCACTCTGTTTTCTCCTATATTGATACATGGATTTGGAACTCTAAATCCAACACGGTTTGTGCTAGCTTCTTGAAACTTGACACAATAAAGTAGTTTCACGTTCTATCTCTATGTTTTTTTTTCCTCTTGATGTAGCCCTAAGCAGTGACTGGTGAGAAACACTTTCAAGGAAAGGGGTTGCCAAGCTTCCCAAAATTACGAATCCTCAGATATCTCAGCAAATATTTTTTCACCCAATCTGGATGATACTTTCAGGTAATGATTAGTACACTAAGCCGACTTGGTTCCCCCAATTTCGTTCTTCTATGTTGAAGCGTTCATTTCCAGTAACAGTTTGAATTTTTAGGTTTCACTGTGTTTTCTCCTATATTGATACATGTATTTGGAACTCTAAATCCAACACGGTTTGTGCTAGCTTCTTGAAACTTGACACAATAAAGCAGTTTCACGTTCTATCTCAATGTTTTGTTTCCTCTTGATGTAGCCCTAAGCAGTGACTGGCGAGAAACACTTTCATGGAAATGGTTGCCAAGCTTCCCAAAATTACGAATCTCCCGAAATCTCAGCAAATATTTTTTCACCCAAACTGGATGATACTTTCAGGTAATGATTAGGACACTAAGCTGACTTGGTTCCCCCAATTTCGTTCTTCTATGTTGAAGCGTTCATTTCCAGCAATAGTTTGAATTTTTAGGTTTCACTCTGTTTTCTCCTATATTGATACATGTATTTGGAACTCTAAATCCAACAAGGTTTGTGCTAGCTTCTTGAAACTTGACACAATAAAGCAGTTTCACGTTCTATCTCAATGTTTTGTTTCCTCTTGATGTAGCCCTAAGCAGTGACTGGCGAGAAACACTTTCATGGAAATGGTTGCCAAGCTTCCCAAAATTACGAATCTCCCGAAATCTCAGCAAATATTTTTTCACCCAAACTGGATGATACTTTCAGGTAATGATCAGTACACTAAGGCGACTTGGTTCCCCAAATTTCGTTCTTCTATGTTGAAGCGTTCATTTCCAGTAACAGTTTGAATTTTTAGGTTTCACTCTGTTTTCTCCTATATTGATACATGTATTTGGAACTCTAAATCCAACACGGTTTGTGCTAGCTTCTTGAAACTTGACACAATAAAGTAGTTTCACGTTCTATCTCTATGTTTTTTTTTCTCTTGATGTAGCCCTAAGCAGTGACTGGCGAGAAACACTTTCATGGAAAGGGGTTGCCAACCTTCCCAAAATTACGAATCTCCAGAAATCTCAGCAAATATTTTTTCACCCAAACTGGATGATACGTTCAGGTAATGATCAGTACACTAAAGCGACTTGGTTCCCCAAATTTCGTTCTTCTATGTTGAAGCGTTCATTTCCAGCAATAGTTTGAATTTTTAGGTTTCACTCTGTTTTCTCCTATATTGATACATGTATTTGGAACTCTAAATCCAACACGGTTTGTGCTAGCTTCTTGAAACTTGAAACAATAAAGTAGTTTCACGTTCTATCTCGATGTTTTGTTTCCTCATGATGTAGCCCTAAGCAGGGACTGGCGAGAATCACTTTCATGGAAAGGGGTTGCCAACCTTCCCAAAATTACGAATCTCCAGAAATCTCAGCAAATATTTTTTCACCCAAACTGGATGATACTTTCAGGTAATGATCAGTACACTAAAGCGACTTGGTTCCCCAAATTTCGTTCTTCTATGTTGAAGCGTTCATTTCCAGCAATAGTTTGAATTTTTAGGTTTCACTCTGTTTTCTCCTATATTGATACATGTATTTGGAACTCTAAATCCAACACGGTTTGTGCTAGCTTCTTGAAACTTGACACAATAAAGTAGTTTCACGTTCTATCTCTATGTTTTTTTTCCTCTTGATGTAGCCCTAAGCAGTGACTGGTGAGAAACACTTTCAAGGAAAGGGGTTGCCAATCTTCCCAAAATTACGAATCTCCAGATATCTCAGCAAATATTTTTTCAACCAATCTGGATGATACTTTCAGGTAATGATTAGTACACTAAGCCGACTTGGTTCCCCCAATTTCGTTCTTCTATGTTGTAGCGTTCATTTCCAGTAACAGTTTGAATTTTTAGGTTTCACTGTGTTTTCTCCTATATTGATACATGTATTTGGAACTCTAAATCCAACACGGTTTGTGCTAGCTTCTTGAAAATTGACACAATAAAGTAGTTTCACGTTCTATCTCAAGGTTTTGTTTCCTCTTGATGTAGCCTAAGCAGTGACTGGCGAGAAACACTTTCATGGAAATGGTTGCCAAGCTTCCCAAAATTACGAATGTCCCGAAATCTCAGCAAATATTTTTTCACCCAAACTGGATGATACTTTCAGGTAATGATTAGTACACTAAGCTGACTTGGTTCCAGCAATTTCGTTCTTCTATGTTGAAGCGTTCATTTCCAGCAATAGTTTGAATTTTTAGGTTTCACTCTGTTTTCTCCTATATTGATAAATGTATTTGGAACTCTAAATCCAACACGGTTTGTGCTAGCTTCTTGAAACTTGACAAAATAAAGTAGTTTCACGTTCTATCTCTATGTTTTATTTCCTCTTGATGTAGCTCTAAGTAGTGACTGGCGAGAAACACTTTCATGGAAAGGGGTTGCCAAGCTTCCCAAAATTACGAATCTCCAGAAATCTCAGCAAATGTTTTTTCACCCAAACTGGATGATACTTTCAGGTAATTATCAGTACACTAAGGCGACTTGGTTCCC
Organism: Spermophilus citellus; assembly: GCF_964194105.1. NCBI lineage: Eukaryota > Metazoa > Chordata > Mammalia > Rodentia > Sciuridae > Spermophilus > Spermophilus citellus. The sequence continues at coordinate 42,763,539 of NC_138187.1, read as the reverse complement.
CAAATTTCGTTATTCTATGTTGAAGTGTTCATTTCCAGTAACAGTTTGAATTTTTAGGTTTCACTCTGTTTTCTCCTATATTGATACATGTATTTGGAACTCTAAATCCAACACGGATTGTGCTAGCTTTTTGAAACTTGACACAATAAAGTTGTTTCACATTCTATCACTATGTTTTGTTCCCTCTTGATGTAGTCCTAAGCAGTGACTGGCGAGATACACTTTCATGGAAAGGGGTTGCCAAGCTTCCAAAAATTACGAATCTCCAGAAATCTCAGCAAATATTTTTTCACCCAAACTAGATAATACTTTCAGGTGATGATCAGTACACAAAGGCGACTTGGTTCCCCAAATTTCTTTCTTCTATGTTGAAGCGTTCATTTCCAGTAACAGTTTGAATTTTTAGGTTTCACTCTCTTTTCTCCTATATTGATACATATATTTGGATCTCTAAATCCAACAAGGTTTGTGCTAGCTTCTTGAAACTTGACACAATAAAGTAGTTTCACGTTCTATCTCAATGTTTTGTTTCCTCTTGATGTAGCCCTAAGCAGTGACTGGCGAGAAACACTTTCATGGAAATTGTTGCCAAGCTTCCCAAAATTACGAATCTCCCGAAATCTCAGCAAATATTTTTTCACCCAAAATGGATGATACTTTCAGGTAATGATCAGTACACTAAGGCGACTTGGTTCCCCAAATGTCATTCTTCCATGTTGAAGCGTTCATTTCCAGTAACAGTTTGAATTTTTAGGTTTCACTCTGTTTTCTCCTATATTGATACATGTATTTGGAACTCTAAATCCAACACGGTTTGTGCTAGCTTCTTGAAACTTGACACAATAAAGTAGTTTCACGTTCTATCTTTATGTTTGTTTCCTCTTGATGTAGCACTAAGCAGTGACTGGCGAGAAACACTTTCATGGAAAGGGGTTGCCAAGCTTCCCAAAATTACGAATCTCCAGATATCTCAGCAAAAGTTTTTTCACCCAAACTGGATGATACCTTCAGGTAATGATCAGTACACTAAGGCGACTTGGTTCCCCAAATTTCGTTCTTCTATGTTGAACCGTTCATTTCCAGAAACAGTTTGAATTTTTAGGTTTCACTCTGTTTTCTCCTATATTGATACATGTATTTGGAACTCTAAATCCAACACGGTTTGTGCTAGCTTCTTGAAACTTGACACAATAAAGTAGTTTCACATTCTATCTCTAAGTTTTGTTTCCTCTTAATGTAGCCCTAAGCAGTGACTGGCGAGATACACTTTCATGGAAAGGGGTTGCCAAGCTTCCAAAAATTACGAATCTCCAGAAATCTCAGCAAATATTTTTTCACCCATACTGGATGATACTTTCAGGTAATGATCAGTACACTAAGGCGACTTGGTTCCCCAAATTTCGTTCTTCTACGTTGAAGCGTTCATTTCCAGTAACAGTTTGAATTTTTAGGTTTCACTCTGTTTTCTCCTATATTGGTAGAAGTATTTGGATCTCTAAGTCCAACACGGTTTGTGCTAGCTTCTTGAAACTTCACACAATAAAGTAGTTTCACATTCTATCTCTATGTTTTGTTCCCTCTTGATGTAGTCCTAAGCAGTGACTGGCAAGGTACACTTTCATGGAAAGGGGTTGCCAAGCTTCCCAAAATTAAGAATCTCCAGAAATCTCAGCAAATATTTTTTCACCCAAACTACATAATACTTTCAGGTGATGATCAGTACACTAAGGCGACTTGGTTCCCCAAATTTCGTTCTTCTATGTTGAAGCGTTCATTTCCAGTAACAGTTTGAATTTTTAGGTTTCACTCTGTTTTCTCCTATATTGATACATGTATTTGGAACTCTAAATCCAACAAGGTTTGTGCTAGCTTCTTGAAACTTGACACAATAAAGTAGTTTCACGTTCTATCTCAATGTTTTGTTTCCTCTTGATGTAGCCCTAAGCAGTGACTGGCGAGAAACACTTTCATGAAAATGGTTGCCAAGCTTCCCAAAATTATGAATCTCCCGAAATCTCAGCAAATATTTTTTCACCCAAACTGGATGATACTTTCAGGTAATGATCAGTACACTAACGCGACTTGGTTCCCCAAATTTCGTTCTTCTATGTTGAAGCGTTCATTTCCAGTAACAGTTTGAATTTTTAGGTTTCACTGTGTTTTCTCCTATATTGATACATGTATTTGGAACTCTAAATCCAACACGGTTTGTGCTAGCTTCTTGAAAATTGACACAATAAAGTAGTTTCACGTTCTATCTCAAGGTTTTGTTTCCTCTTGATGTAGCCTAAGCAGTGACTGGCGAGAAACACTTTCATGGAAATGGTTGCCAAGCTTCCCAAAATTATGAATCTCCCGAAATCTCAGCAAATATTTTTTCACCCAAACTGGATGATACTTTCAGGTAATGATTAGTACACTAAGCCGACTTGGTTCCCCCAATTTCGTTCTTCTATGTTGAAGAGTTCATTTCCAGCAATAGTTTGAATTTTTAGGTTTCACTCTGTTTTCTCCTATATTGATACATGTATTTGGAACTCTAAATCCAACACGGTTTGTGCTAGCTTCTTGAAACTTGACACAATAAAGTAGTTTCACGTTCTATCTCTATGTTTTGTTTCCTCTTGATGTAGCCCTAAGTAGTGACTGGCGAGAAACACTTTCATGGAAAGGGGTTGCCAAGCTTCCCAAAATTACGAATCTCCAGAAATCTCAGCAAATGTTTTTTCACCCAAACTGGATGATATTTCAGGTAATTATCAGTACACTAAGGCGACTTGGTTCCCCAAATTTCGTTCTTCTATGTTGAAGTGTTCATTTCCAGTAACAGTTTGAATTTTTAGGTTTCACTCTGTTTTCTCCTATATTGATACATGTATTTGGAACTCTAAATCCAACACGGATTGTTCTAGCTTTTTGAAACTTGACACAATAAAGTTGTTTCACATTCTATCTCTATGTTTTGTTCCCTCTTGATGTAGTCCTAAGCAGTGACTGGCGAGATACACTTTCATGGAAAGGGGTTGCCAAGCTTCCAAAAATTACGAATCTCCAGAAATCTCAGCAAATATTTTTTCACCCAAACTAGATAATACTTTCAGGTGATGATCAGTACACTAAAGCGACTTGGTTCCCCAAATTTCGTTCTTCTATGTTGAAGCGTTCATTTCCAGTAACAGTTTGAATTTTTAGGTTTCACTCTGTTTTCTCCTATATTGATACATGTATTTGGAACTCTAAATCCAACAAGGTTTGTGCTAGCTTCCTGAAACTTGACACAATAAAGTAGTTTCACGTTCTATCTCAATGTTTTGTTTCCTCTTGATGTAGCCCTAAGCAGTGACTGGCGAGAAACACTTTCATGGAAATGGTTGCCAAGCTTCCCAAAATTACGAATCTCCCGAAATCTCAGCAAATATTTTTTCACCCAAACTGGATGATACTTTCAGGTAATGATCAGTACACTAACGCGACTTGGTTCCCCAAATTTCGTTCTTCTATGTTGAAGCGTTCATTTCCAGTAACAGTTTGAATTTTTAGGTTTCACTGTGTTTTCTCCTATATTGATACATGTATTTGGAACTCTAAATCCAACACGGTTTGTGCTAGCTTCTTGAAAATTGACACAATAAAGTAGTTTCACGTTCTATCTCAAGGTTTTGTTTCCTCTTGATGTAGCCTAAGCAGTGACTGGCGAGAAACACTTTCATGGAAATGGTTGCCAAGCTTCCCAAAATTATGAATCTCCCGAAATCTCAGCAAATATTTTTTCACCCAAACTGGATGATACTTTCAGGTAATGATTAGTACACTAAGCCGACTTGGTTCCCCCAATTTCGTTCTTCTATGTTGAAGAGTTCATTTCCAGCAATAGTTTGAATTTTTAGGTTTCACTCTGTTTTCTCCTATATTGATACATGTATTTGGAACTCTAAATCCAACACGGATTGTGCTAGCTTTTTGAAACTTGACACAATAAAGTTGTTTCACATTCTATCTCTATGTTTTCTTCCCTCTTGATGTAGTCCTAAGCAGTGACTGGCGAGATACACTTTCATGGAAAGGGGTTGCCAAGCTTCCAAAAATTATGAATCTCCAGAAATCTCAGCAAATATTTTTTCACCCAAACTAGATAATACTTTCAGGTGATGATCAGTACACTAAGGCGACTTGGTTCCCCAAATTTCGTTCTTCTATGTTGAAGCGTTCATTTCCAGTAACAGTTTGAATTTTTAGGTTTCACTCTGTTTTCTATTATATTGATACATGTATTTGGAACTCTACATCCAACAAGGTTTGTGCTAGCTTCTTGAAACTTGACACAATAAAGTAGTTTCACGTTCTATCTCAATGTTTTGTTTCCTCTTGATGTAGCCCTAAGCAGTGACTGGCGAGAAACACTTTCATGGAAATGGTTGCCAAGCTTCCCAAAATTAAGAATCTCCCGAAATCTCAGCAAATATTTTTTCACCCAAATTGGATGATACTTTCAGGTAATGATCAGTACACGAAGGCGACTTGGTTCCCCAAATTTCGTTCTTCTATGTTGAAGCGTTCATTTCCAGTAACAGTTTGAATTTTTAGGTTTCACTCTGTTTTCTCCTATATTGATACATGTATTTGGAACTCTAAATCCAACACGGTTTGTGCTAGCTTCTTGAAACTTGTCACAATAAAGTAGTTTCACGTTCTATCTTTATGTTTGTTTCCTCTTGATGTAGCACTAAGCAGTGACTGGCGAGAAACACTTTCATGGAAAGGGGTTGTCAAGCTTCCCAAAATTAAGAATCTCCAGAAATCTCAGCAAATATTTTTTCACCCAAACTGGATGATACTTTCAGGCAATGATCAGTACACTAAGGCGACTTGGTTCCCCAAATTTCGTTCTTCTATGTTGAAGCGTTCATTTCCAGTAACAGTTTGAATTTTTAGGTTTCACTCTGTTTTCTCCTATATTGATAGAAGTTTTTGGATCTCTAAGTCCAACACGGTTTGTGCTAGCTTCTTGAAACTTGACACAATAAAGTAGTTTCACATTCTATCTCTATGTTTTGTTTCCTCTTGATGTAGCCCTAAGCAGTGACTGGCGAGAAACACTTTCATGGAAAGGGGTTGCCAAGCTTAACAAAATTACGAATCTCCAGATATCACAGCAAATATTTTTTCACCCAATCTGGATGATACTTTCAGGTAATGATCAGTACACTAAGCCGACTTGGTTCCCCAAATTTCGTTCTTCTATGTTGAAGCGTTCATTTCCAGCAATAGTTTGAATTTTTAGGTTTCACACTGTTTTCTCCTATATTGATACAAGTATTTGGAACTCTAAATCCAACACGGTTTGTGCTAGCTTCTTGAAACTTGACACAATAAAGTAGTTTCACGTTCTATCTCTATGTTTTGTTTCCTCTTGATGTACCCCTAAGCAGTGACTGGCGAGAAACACTTTCATGGAAAGGGGTTGCCAAGCTTCCCAAAATTACGAATCTCCAGAAATCTCAGCAAATGTTTTTTCACCCAAACTGGATGATACTTTCAGGTAATGATCAGTACACTAAGGTGACTTGGTTCCCCAAATTTCGTTCTTCTATGTTGAAGTGTTCATTTCCAGCAATAGTTTGAATTTTTGGGTTTCACTCTGTTTTCTCCTATATTGATACATGTATTTGGAACTCTAAATCCAACACGGTTTGTGCTAGCTTCTTGAAACTTGACACAATAAAGTAGTTTCACGTTCTATCTCAATGTTTTGTTTCCTCTTGATGTAGCCCTAAGCAGTGACTGGCGAGAAACACTTTCATGGAAATGGTTGCCAAGCTTCCCAAAATTACGAATCTCCAGAAATCTCAGCAAATATTTTTTCACCCAAACTGGATGATACTTTCAGGTAATGATCAGTACACTAAGGCGACTTGGTTCCCCAAATTTCGTTCTTCCATGTTGAAGCGTTCATTTCCAGTAACAGTTTGAATTTTTAGGTTTCACTCTGTTTTCTCCTATATTGATATATGTATTTGGAACTCTAAATCGAACACGGTTTGTGCTAGCTTCTTGAAAATTGACACAATATAGTAGTTTCACTTGCTATCTCAAGGTTTTGTTTCCTCTTGATGTAGCCTAAGCAGTGACTGGCGAGAAACACTTTCATGGAAATGGTTGCCAAGCTTCCCAAAATTACGAATCTCCCGAAATCTCAGCAAATATTTTTTCACCCAAAATTGATGATACTTTCAGGTAAAGATTAGTACACTAAGCCGACTTGGTTCCCCAAATTTCGTTCTTCTATGTTGAAGCGTTCATTTCCAGCAATAGTTTGAATTTTTAGGTTTCACTCTGTTTTCTCCTATATTGATACATGTATTTGGAACTCTAAATCCAACACGGTTTGTGCTAGCTTCTTGAAACTTGACACAATAAAGTAGTTTCACGTTCTATCTCTATGTTTTGTTTCCTCTTGATGTAGCCCTAAGCAGTGACTGGCGAGAAACACTTTCATGGAAAGGGGTTGCCAACCTTCCCAAAATTAAGAATCTCCAGAAATCTCAGCAAATATTTTTTCACCCAAACTGGATGATACTTTCAGGTAATGATCAGTACACTAAAGTGACTTGGTTCCCCAAATTTCGTTCTTCTATGTTGGAGCGTTCATTTCCAGTAACAGTTTGTATTTTTAGGTTTCACTCTGTTTTCTCCTATATTGATACATGTATTTGGAACTCTAAATCCAACACGGTTTGTGCTAGCTTCTTGAAACTTGACACAATAAAGTAGTTTCACATTCTATCTCTATGTTTTGTTTCCTCTTGATGTAGCCCTAAGCAGTGACTGGCAAGAAACACTTATATGGAAAGGGGTTGCCAAGCTTCCAAAAATTACGAATCTCCAGAAATCTCAGCAAATATTTTTTCACCCAAACTGGATGATACTTTCAGGTAATGATCAGTACACTAAGACGACTTGGTTCCCCAAATTTCGTTCTTCTATGTTGAAGCGTTCATTTCCAGTAACAGTTTGAATTTTTAGGTTTCACTCTGTTTTCTCCTATATTGGTAGAAGTTTTTGGATCTCTAAGTCCAACATGGTTTGTGCTAGCTTCTTGAAACTTGACACAATAAAGTAGTTTCACATTCTATCTCTATGTTTTGTTTCCTCTTGATGTAGCCCGAAGCAGTGACCGGCGAGAAACACTTTCATGGAAAGGGGTTGCCAAGCTTCCCAAAATTACGAATCTCCAGATATCTCAGCAAATATTTTTTCACCCAATCTGGATGATACTTTCAGGTAATGATCAGTACACTAAGCTGACTTGATTCCCCAAATTTCGTTCTTCTATGTTGAAGCGTTCATTTCCAGCAATAGTTTGAATTTTTAGGTTTCACACTGTTTTCTCCTATATTGATACAAGTATTTGGAACTCTAAATCCAACACGGTTTGTGCTAGCTTCTTGAAACTTGACACAATAAAGTAGTTTCACGTTCTATCTCTATGTTTTGTTTCCTCTTGATGTAGCCCTAAGCAGTGACTGGCGAGAAACACTTTCATGGAAAGGGGTTGCCAAGCTTCCCAAAATTACGAATCTCCAGAAATCTCAGCAAATGTTTTTTCACCCAAACTGGATGATACTTTCAGGTAATGATCAGTACACTAAAGCGACTTGGTTCCCCAAATTTCGTTCTTCTATGTTGAAGCGTTCATTTCCAGTAACAGTTTGAATTTTTAGGTTTCACTCTGTTTTCTCCTATATTGATACACATATTTGGAACTCTAAATCCAACATGGTTTGTGCTAGCTTCTTGAAACTTGACACAATAAAGTAGTTTCACATTCTATCTCTATGTTTTGTTTCCTCTTGATGTATCCCTAAGCAGTGACTGGCAAGAAACACTCACATGGAAAGGGGTTGCCAAGCTTCCAAAAATTACGAATCTCCAGAAATCTCAGCAAATATTTTTTCACCCAAACTGGATGATACTTTCAGGTAATGATCAGTACACTAAGCCGACTTGGTTCCCCAAATTTCGTTCTTCTTTGTTGAAGCGTTCATTTCCAGCAATAGTTTGAATTTTTAGGTTTCACTCTGTTTTCTCCTATATTGATACATGTATTTGGAACTCTAAATCCAACACGGTTTGTGCTAGCTTCTTGAAACGTGACACAATAAAGTAGTTTCACGTTCTATCTCTATGTTTTGTTTCCTCTTGATGTAGCCCTAAGCAGTGACTGGCGAGAAACACTTTCATGGAAAGGGGTTGCCAAGCTTCCAAAAATTATGAATCTCCAGAAATCTCAGCAAATATTTTTTCACCCAAACTGGATGATACTTTCAGGTAATGATCAGTACACGAAGGCGACTTGGTTCCCCAAATTTCGTTCTTCTATGTTGAAGCGTTCATTTCCAGTAACAGTTTGAATTTTTAGGTTTCACTCTGTTTTCTCCTATATTGATACATGTATTTGGAACTCTAAATCCAACACGGTTTGTGCTAGCTTCTTGAAACTTGACACAATAAAGTAGTTTCATGTTCTATCTTTATGTTTGTTTCCTCTTGATGTAGCCCTTAGCAGTGACTGGCGAGAAACACTTTCATCTAAAGGGGTTTCCAAGCTTCCCAAAATTACGAATCTTCAGAAATCTCAGCAAATATTTGTTCACCCAAACTGGATGGTACTTTCAGGCAATGATCAGTACACTAAGGCGACTTGGTTCCCCAAATTTCGTTCTTCTATGTTGAAGCGTTCATTTCCAGTAACAGTTTGAATTTTTAGGTTTCACTCTGTTTTCTCCGATATTGGTAGAAGTTTTTGGATCTCTAAGTCCAACACGGTTTGTGCTAGCTTCTTGAAACTTGACACAATAAAGTAGTTTCACGTTCTATCTCTATGTTTTGTTTCCTCTTGATGTAGCCCTAAGCAGTGACTGGCGAGAAACACTTTCATGGAAAGGGGTTGCCAAGCTTCCCAAAATTACGAATCTCCAGAAATCTCAGCAAATATTTTTTCACCCAAACTGAATGATACTTTCAGGTAATGATCAGTACACTAAAGCGACTTGGTTCCCCATATTTCGTTCTTCTATGTTGAAGCGTTCATTTCCAGTAACAGTTTGAATTTTTAGGTTTCACTCTGTTTTCTCCTATATTGATACACGTATTTGGAACTCTAAATCCAACACGGTTTGTGCTAGCTTCTTGAAACTTGACACAATAAAGAAGTTTCACATTCTATCTCTATGTTTTGTTTCCTCTTGATGTAGCCCTAAGCAGTGACTGGCAAGAAACACTTACATGGAAAGGGGTTGCCAAGCTTCCAAAAATTACGAATCTCCAGAAATCTCAGCAAATATTTTTTCACCCAAACTGGATGATACTTTCAGGTAATGATCAGTACACTAAGGGGACTTGGTTCCCCAAATTTCGTTCTTCTATGTTGAAGCGTTCATTTCCAGTAACAGTTTGAATTTTTAGGTTTCACTCTGTTTTCTCCTATATTGTTACAGGTATTAGGAATTCTAAATCCAACACATTTGTGCTAGCTTCTTGAAACTTGACACAATAAAGTAGTTTCCCGTTCTATCTCTATGTTTTGTTTCCTCTTGATGTAGGCCTAAGCAGTGACTGGAGGGAAACAGTTTCATGGAAAGGGCTTGCCAAGCTTCCAAAAATTACGAATCTCAAGAAATCTCAGCAAGTATTTTTTCACCCAAACTGGATGATACTTTCAGGTAATGAGCAGTACACTAAGGCGACTTGGGTACCCAAATTTCGTTCCTCTATGTTAAAGCGTTCATTTCCAGTAACAGTTTGAATTTTTAGGTTTCACTCTGTTTTCTCCTATATTGATACATATATTTTGATCTCTAAATCCAACGCGGTTTGTGCTAGCTTCTTGAAACTTGACACAATAAAGAAGTTTCACATTCTATCTCTATGTTTTGTTTCCTCTTGATGTAGCCCTAAGCAGAGACTGGCGAGAAACCCTTTCATAAAAAGGGGATGCCAAGCTTCCAAAAATTACGAATCTCCAGAAATCTCAGCAAATATTTTTTCACCCAAACTGGACGATACTTTCAGGTAATATTCATTATACTAAGGCGAATTGGATCCCCGAATTTCGTTCTTCTATGTTGAAGCGTTCATTTCCAGTAACAGTTTGAATTTTTAGGTTTCACTCTGTTTTCTCCTATATTGATACATGATTTGGATCTCTAAATCCAACATGGTTTATGCTAGCTTCTTGAAACTTGACACAATAATGTAGTTTCACGTTCTATCTCTATGTTTTGTTTCCTCTTGATGTAGCCCTAAGCAGTGACTGGCGATAAACCCTTTCATAAAAATTGGATGCCAAGCTTCCAAAAATTACGAATCTCCAGGACTCTCAGCAAATATTTTTTCACCCGAACTGGACGATACTTTCAGGTAATATTCAGTATACTAAGGCGACTTTGATCCCCGAATTTCGTTCTTCTATGTTGAAGCGTTCATTTCCAGTAACAGTTTGAATTTTTAGGTTTCACTCTGTTTTCTCCTATATTGATACATGTATTTGGAACTCTAAATCCAACACGGTTTGTGCTAGCTTCTTGAAACTTGACACAATAAAGTAGTTTCACGTTCTATCTCTATGTTTTGTTTCCTCTTGATGTAGCCCTAAGCAGTGACTGGCGAGAAACACTTTCATGGAAAGGGGTTGCCAAGCTTCCCAAAATTACGAATCTCCAGATATCTCAGCAAATATTTTATCACCCAATCTGGATGATACTTTCAGGTAATGATCAGTACACTAAGCCGACTTGGTTCCCCAAATTTCGTTCTTCTATGTTGAAGCGTTCATTTCCAGTAACAGTTTGAATTTTTAGGTTTCACTCTGTTTTCTCCTATATTGATACATGTATTTGGAACTCTAAATCCAACAAGGTTTGTGCTAGCTTCTTGAAACTTGACACAATAAAGTAGTTTCACGTTCTATCTCAATGTTTTGTTTCCTCTTGATGTAGCCCTAAGCAGTGACTGGCGAGAAACACTTTCATGGAAATGGTTGCCAAGCTTCCCAAATTTACGAATCTCCCGAAATCTCAGCAAATATTTTTTCACCCAAACTGGATGATACTTTCAGGTAATGATCAGTACACTAAGGCGACTTGGTTCCCCAAATTTCGTTCTTCTATGTTGAAGCGTTCATTTCCAGTAACAGTTTGAATTTTTAGGTTTCACTCTGTTTTCTCCTATATTGATACATGTATTTGGAACTCTAAATCCAACACGGTTTGTGCTACCTTCTTGAAAATTGACACAATAAAGTAGTTTCACTTTCTATCTCAAGGTTTTGTTTCCTCTTGATGTAGCCTAAGCAGTGACTGGCGAGAAACACTTTCATGGAAATGGTTGCCAAGCTTCCCAAAATTACGAATCTCCCGAAATCTCAGCAAATATTTTTTCACCCAAACTGGATGATACTTTCAGGTAATGATTAGTACACTAAGCCGACTTGGTTCCCCAAATTTCGTTCTTCTATGTTGAAGCGTTCATTTCCAGTAACAGTTTGAATTTTTAGGTTTCACTCTGTTTTCTCCTATATTGATACATGTATTTGGAACTCTAAATCCAACACGGTTTGTGCTAGCTTCTTGAAACTTGACACAATAAAGTAGTTTCACATTCTATCTCTATGTTTTGTTTCCTCTTGATGTAGCCCTAAGCAGTGACTGGCAAGAAACACTTATATGGAAAGGGGTTGCCAAGCTTCCAAAAATTACGAATCTCCAGAAATCTCAGCAAATATTTTTTCACCCAAACTGGATGATACTTTCAGGTAATGATCAGTACACTAAGACGACTTGGTTCCCCAAATTTCGTTCTTCTATGTTGAAGCGTTCATTTCCAGTAACAGTTTGAATTTTTAGGTTTCACTCTGTTTTCTCCTATATTGGTAGAAGTTTTTGGATCTCTAAGTCCAACATGGTTTGTGCTAGCTTCTTGAAACTTGACACAATAAAGTAGTTTCACATTCTATCTCTATGTTTTGTTTCCTCTTGATGTAGCCCGAAGCAGTGACCGGCGAGAAACACTTTCATGGAAAGGGGTTGCCAAGCTTCCCAAAATTACGAATCTCCAGATATCTCAGCAAATATTTTTTCACCCAATCTGGATGATACTTTCAGGTAATGATCAGTACACTAAGCTGACTTGATTCCCCAAATTTCGTTCTTCTATGTTGAAGCGTTCATTTCCAGCAATAGTTTGAATTTTTAGGTTTCACACTGTTTTCTCCTATATTGATACAAGTATTTGGAACTCTAAATCCAACACGGTTTGTGCTAGCTTCTTGAAACTTGACACAATAAAGTAGTTTCACGTTCTATCTCTATGTTTTGTTTCCTCTTGATGTAGCCCTAAGCAGTGACTGGCGAGAAACACTTTCATGGAAAGGGGTTGCCAAGCTTCCCAAAATTACGAATCTCCAGAAATCTCAGCAAATGTTTTTTCACCCAAACTGGATGATACTTTCAGGTAATGATCAGTACACTAAAGCGACTTGGTTCCCCAAATTTCGTTCTTCTATGTTGAAGCGTTCATTTCCAGTAACAGTTTGAATTTTTAGGTTTCACTCTGTTTTCTCCTATATTGATACACATATTTGGAACTCTAAATCCAACATGGTTTGTGCTAGCTTCTTGAAACTTGACACAATAAAGTAGTTTCACATTCTATCTCTATGTTTTGTTTCCTCTTGATGTATCCCTAAGCAGTGACTGGCAAGAAACACTCACATGGAAAGGGGTTGCCAAGCTTCCAAAAATTACGAATCTCCAGAAATCTCAGCAAATATTTTTTCACCCAAACTGGATGATACTTTCAGGTAATGATCAGTACACTAAGCCGACTTGGTTCCCCAAATTTCGTTCTTCTTTGTTGAAGCGTTCATTTCCAGCAATAGTTTGAATTTTTAGGTTTCACTCTGTTTTCTCCTATATTGATACATGTATTTGGAACTCTAAATCCAACACGGTTTGTGCTAGCTTCTTGAAACGTGACACAATAAAGTAGTTTCACGTTCTATCTCTATGTTTTGTTTCCTCTTGATGTAGCCCTAAGCAGTGACTGGCGAGAAACACTTTCATGGAAAGGGGTTGCCAAGCTTCCAAAAATTATGAATCTCCAGAAATCTCAGCAAATATTTTTTCACCCAAACTGGATGATACTTTCAGGTAATGATCAGTACACGAAGGCGACTTGGTTCCCCAAATTTCGTTCTTCTATGTTGAAGCGTTCATTTCCAGTAACAGTTTGAATTTTTAGGTTTCACTCTGTTTTCTCCTATATTGATACATGTATTTGGAACTCTAAATCCAACACGGTTTGTGCTAGCTTCTTGAAACTTGACACAATAAAGTAGTTTCATGTTCTATCTTTATGTTTGTTTCCTCTTGATGTAGCCCTTAGCAGTGACTGGCGAGAAACACTTTCATGGAAAGGGGTTTCCAAGCTTCCCAAAATTACGAATCTTCAGAAATCTCAGCAAATATTTGTTCACCCAAACTGGATGGTACTTTCAGGCAATGATCAGTACACTAAGGCGACTTGGTTCCCCAAATTTCGTTCTTCTATGTTGAAGCGTTCATTTCCAGTAACAGTTTGAATTTTTAGGTTTCACTCTGTTTTCTCCGATATTGGTAGAAGTTTTTGGATCTCTAAGTCCAACACGGTTTGTGCTAGCTTCTTGAAACTTGACACAATAAAGTAGTTTCACGTTCTATCTCTATGTTTTGTTTCCTCTTGATGTAGCCCTAAGCAGTGACTGGCGAGAAACACTTTCATGGAAAGGGGTTGCCAAGCTTCCCAAAATTACGAATCTCCAGAAATCTCAGCAAATATTTTTTCACCCAAACTGAATGATACTTTCAGGTAATGATCAGTACACTAAAGCGACTTGGTTCCCCATATTTCGTTCTTCTATGTTGAAGCGTTCATTTCCAGTAACAGTTTGAATTTTTAGGTTTCACTCTGTTTTCTCCTATATTGATACACGTATTTGGAACTCTAAATCCAACACGGTTTGTGCTAGCTTCTTGAAACTTGACACAATAAAGAAGTTTCACATTCTATCTCTATGTTTTGTTTCCTCTTGATGTAGCCCTAAGCAGTGACTGGCAAGAAACACTTACATGGAAAGGGGTTGCCAAGCTTCCAAAAATTACGAATCTCCAGAAATCTCAGCAAATATTTTTTCACCCAAACTGGATGATACTTTCAGGTAATGATCAGTACACTAAGGGGACTTGGTTCCCCAAATTTCGTTCTTCTATGTTGAAGCGTTCATTTCCAGTAACAGTTTGAATTTTTAGGTTTCACTCTGTTTTCTCCTATATTGTTACAGGTATTAGGAATTCTAAATCCAACACATTTGTGCTAGCTTCTTGAAACTTGACACAATAAAGTAGTTTCCCGTTCTATCTCTATGTTTTGTTTCCTCTTGATGTAGGCCTAAGCAGTGACTGGAGGGAAACACTTTCATGGAAAGGGCTTGCCAAGCTTCCAAAAATTACGAATCTCAAGAAATCTCAGCAAGTATTTTTTCACCCAAACTGGATGATACTTTCAGGTAATGAGCAGTACACTAAGGCGACTTGGGTACCCAAATTTCGTTCCTCTATGTTAAAGCGTTCATTTCCAGTAACAGTTTGAATTTTTAGGTTTCACTCTGTTTTCTCCTATATTGATACATATATTTTGATCTCTAAATCCAACGCGGTTTGTGCTAGCTTCTTGAAACTTGACACAATAAAGAAGTTTCACATTCTATCTCTATGTTTTGTTTCCTCTTGATGTAGCCCTAAGCAGAGACTGGCGAGAAACCCTTTCATAAAAAGGGGATGCCAAGCTTCCAAAAATTACGAATCTCCAGAAATCTCAGCAAATATTTTTTCACCCAAACTGGACGATACTTTCAGGTAATATTCATTATACTAAGGCGAATTGGATCCCCGAATTTCGTTCTTCTATGTTGAAGCGTTCATTTCCAGTAACAGTTTGAATTTTTAGGTTTCACTCTGTTTTCTCCTATATTGATACATGATTTGGATCTCTAAATCCAACATGGTTTATGCTAGCTTCTTGAAACTTGACACAATAATGTAGTTTCACGTTCTATCTCTATGTTTTGTTTCCTCTTGATGTAGCCCTAAGCAGTGACTGGCGATAAACCCTTTCATAAAAATTGGATGCCAAGCTTCCAAAAATTACGAATCTCCAGGACTCTCAGCAAATATTTTTTCACCCGAACTGGACGATACTTTCAGGTAATATTCAGTATACTAAGGCGACTTTGATCCCCGAATTTCGTTCTTCTATGTTGAAGCGTTCATTTCCAGTAACAGTTTGAATTTTTAGGTTTCACTCTGTTTTCTCCTATATTGATACATGTATTTGGAACTCTAAATCCAACACGGTTTGTGCTAGCTTCTTGAAACTTGACACAATAAAGTAGTTTCACGTTCTATCTCTATGTTTTGTTTCCTCTTGATGTAGCCCTAAGCAGTGACTGGCGAGAAACACTTTCATGGAAAGGGGTTGCCAAGCTTCCCAAAATTACGAATCTCCAGATATCTCAGCAAATATTTTATCACCCAATCTGGATGATACTTTCAGGTAATGATCAGTACACTAAGCCGACTTGGTTCCCCAAATTTCGTTCTTCTATGTTGAAGCGTTCATTTCCAGTAACAGTTTGAATTTTTAGGTTTCACTCTGTTTTCTCCTATATTGATACATGTATTTGGAACTCTAAATCCAACAAGGTTTGTGCTAGCTTCTTGAAACTTGACACAATAAAGTAGTTTCACGTTCTATCTCAATGTTTTGTTTCCTCTTGATGTAGCCCTAAGCAGTGACTGGCGAGAAACACTTTCATGGAAATGGTTGCCAAGCTTCCCAAATTTACGAATCTCCCGAAATCTCAGCAAATATTTTTTCACCCAAACTGGATGATACTTTCAGGTAATGATCAGTACACTAAGGCGACTTGGTTCCCCAAATTTCGTTCTTCTATGTTGAAGCGTTCATTTCCAGTAACAGTTTGAATTTTTAGGTTTCACTCTGTTTTCTCCTATATTGATACATGTATTTGGAACTCTAAATCCAACACGGTTTGTGCTACCTTCTTGAAAATTGACACAATAAAGTAGTTTCACTTTCTATCTCAAGGTTTTGTTTCCTCTTGATGTAGCCTAAGCAGTGACTGGCGAGAAACACTTTCATGGAAATGGTTGCCAAGCTTCCCAAAATTACGAATCTCCCGAAATCTCAGCAAATATTTTTTCACCCAAACTGGATGATACTTTCAGGTAATGATTAGTACACTAAGCCGACTTGGTTCCCCAAATTTCGTTCTTCTATGTTGAAGCGTTCATTTCCAGTAACAGTTTGAATTTTTAGGTTTCACTCTGTTTTCTCCTATATTGATACACGTATTTGGAACTCTAAATCCAACACGGTTTGTGCTAGCTTCTTGAAACTTGACACAATAAAGAAGTTTCACATTCTATCTCTATGTTTTGTTTCCTCTTGATGTAGCCCTAAGCAGTGACTGGCGAGAAACCCTTTCATGGAAATGGTTGCCAAGCTTCCCAATTTACGAATCTCCCGAAATCTCAGCAAATATTTTTTCACCCAAACTGGATGATAATTTCAGGTAATGATCAGTACACTAAGGCGACTTGGTTCCCCGAATTTCGTTCTTCTATGTTGAAGCGTTCATTTCCAGTAACAGTTTGAATTCTTAGGTTTCACTCTGTTTTCTCCTATATTGATACATGTATTTGGAACTCTAAATCCAACACGGTTTGTGGTAGCTTCTTGAAACTTGACACAATAAAGTAGTTTCACGTTGTATCTTTATGTTTGTTTCCTCTTGATGTAGCCCTAAGCAGTGACTGGCGAGAAACACTTTCATGGAAATGGTTGCCAAGCTTCCCAAAATTACGAATCTCCCGAAATCTCAAAAATATTTTTTCACCCAAACTGGATGATACTTTCAGGTAATGATCAGTACACTAAGCCGTCTTGGTTCCCCAAATTTCGTTCTTCTATGTTGAAGCGTTCATTTCCAGCAATAGTTTGAATTTTTAGGTTTCACTCTGTTTTCTCCTATATTGATACATGTATTTGGAACTCTAAATCCAACACGGTTTGTGCTAGCTTCTTGAAACGTGACACAATAAAGTAGTTTCACGTTCTATCTCTATGTTTTGTTTCCTCTTGATGTAGCCCTAAGCAGTGACTGGCGAGAAACACTTTCATGGAAAGGGGTTGCCAAGCTTCCAAAAATTACGAATCTCCAGAAATCTCAGCAAATATTTTTTCACCCAAACTGGATGATACTTTCAGGTAATGATCAGTACACGAAGGCGACTTGGTTCCCCAAATTTCGTTCTTCTATGTTGAAGCGTTCATTTCCAGTAACAGTTTGAATTTTTAGGTTTCAGTCTGTTTTCTCCTATATTGATACATGTATTTGGAACTCTAAATCCAACACGGTTTGTGCTAGCTTCTTGAAACTTGACACAATAAAGTAGTTTCATGTTCTATCTTTATGTTTGTTTCCTCTTGATGTAGCCCTTAGCAGTGACTGGCGAGAAACACTTTCATGGAAAGGGGTTTCCAAGCTTCAAAAAATTACGAATCTTCAGAAATCTCAGCAAATATTTTTTCACCCAAACTGGATGGTACTTTCAGGCAATGATCAGTACACTAAGGCGACTTGGTTCCCCAAATTTCGTTCTTCTATGTTGAAGCGTTCATTTCCAGTAACAGTTTGAATTTTTAGGTTTCACTCTGTTTTCTCCGATATTGGTAGAAGTTTTTGGATCTCTAAGTCCAACATGGTTTGTGCTAGCTTCTTGAAACTTGACACAATAAAGTAGTTTCACGTTCTATCTCTATGTTTTGTTTCCTCTTGATGTAGCCCTAAGCAGTGACTGGCGAGAAACACTTTCATGGAAAGGGGTTGCCAAGCTTCCCAAAATTACGAATCTCCAGATATCTCAGCAAATATTTTATCACCCAATCTGGATGATACTTTCAGGTAATGATCAGTACACTAAGGCGACTTAGTTCCCCAAATTTCGTTCTTCTATGTTGAAGCGTTCATTTCCAGTAACAGTTTGAATTTTTAGGTTTCACTCTGTTTTCTCCTATATTGATACATGTATTTGGAACTGTAAATCCAACACGGTTTGTGCTAGCTTCTTGAAACTTGACACAATAAAGTAGTTTCACGTTCTATCTTTATGTTTGTTTCCTCTTGATGTAGCCCTAAGCAGTGACTGGCGAGAAACACTTTCATGGAAAGGGGTTGCCAACCTTCCCAAAATTACGAATCTCCAGAAATCTCAGCAAATATTTTTTCACCCAAACTGGATGATACTTTCAGGCAATGATCATTACACTAAGGCGACTTGGTTCCCCAAATTTCGTTCTTCTATGTTGAAGCGTTCATTTCCAGTAACAGTTTGAATTTTTAGGTTTCACTCTGTTTTCTCCTATATTGGTAGAAGTTTTTGGATCTCTAAGTCCAACACGGTTTGTGCTAGCTTCTTGAAACTTGACACAATTAAGTAGTTTCACATTCTATCTCTATGTTTTGTTTCCTCTTTATGTAGTCCTAAGCAGTGACTGGCGAGATACACTTTCATGGAAAGGGGTTGCCAAGCTTCCAAAAATTACGAATCTCCAGAAATCTCAGCAAATATTTTTTCACCCAAACTAGGTAATACTTTCAGGTGATGATCAGTACACTAAGGCGACTTGGTTCCCCAAATTTCGTTCTTCTATGTTGAAGCGTTCATTTCCAGCAATAGTTTGAATTTTTAGGTTTCACTCTGTTTTCTCCTATATTGATACATGTATTTGGAACTCTAAATCCAACAAGGTTTGTGCTAGCTTCTTGAAACTTGACACAATAAAGTAGTTTCACGTTCTATCTCAATGTTTTGTTTCCTCTTGATGTAGCCCTAAGCAGTGACTGGCGAGAAACACTTTCATGGAAATGGTTGCCAAGCTTCCCAAAATTACGAATCTCCCGAAATCTCAGCAAATATTTTTTCACCCAAACTGGATGATACTTTCAGGTAATGATCAGTACACTAAGGCGACTTGGTTCCCCAAATTTCGTTCTTCTATGTTGAAGCGTTCATTTCCAGTAACAGTTTGAATTTTTAGGTTTCACTCTGTTTTCTCCTATATTGATACATGTATTTGGAACTCTAAATCCAACACGGTTTGTGCTAGCTTCTTGAAACTTGACACAATAAAGTAGTTTCACGTTCTATCTCTATGTTTTTTTTTTCTCTTGATGTAGCCCTAAGCAGTGACTGGCGAGAAACACTTTCATGGAAAGGGGTTGCCAACCTTCCCAAAATTACGAATCTCCAGAAATCTCAGCAAATATTTTTTTACCCAAACTGGATGATACGTTCAGGTAATGATCAGTACACTAAAGCGACTTGGTTCCCCAAATTTCGTTCTTCTATGTTGAAGCGTTCATTTCCAGCAATAGTTTGAATTTTTAGGTTTCACTCTGTTTTCTCCTATATTGATACATGTATTTGGAACTCTAAATCCAACACGGTTTGTGCTAGCTTCTTGAAACTTGAAACAATAAAGTAGTTTCACGTTCTATCTCGATGTTTTGTTTCCTCTTGATGTAGCCCTAAGCAGTGACTGGCGAGAATCACTTTCATGGAAAGGGGTTGCCAACCTTCCCAAAATTACGAATCTCCAGAAATCTCAGCAAATATTTTTTCACCCAAACTGGATGATACTTTCAGGTAATGGTCAGTACACTAAAGCGACTTGGTTCCCCAAATTTCGTTCTTCTATGTTGAAGCGTTCATTTCCAGCAATAGTTTGAATTTTTAGGTTTCACTCTGTTTTCTCCTATATTGATACATGTATTTGGAACTCTAAATCCAACACGGTTTGTGCTAGCTTCTTGAAACTTGACACAATAAAGTAGTTTCACGTTCTATCTCTATGTTTTTTTTCCTCTTGATGTAGCCCTAAGCAGTGACTGGTGAGAAACACTTTCAAGGAAAGGGGTTGCCAAGCTTCCCAAAATTACGAATCTCCAGATATCTCAGCAAATATTTTTTCACCCAATCTGGATGATACTTTCAGGTAATGATTAGTACACTAAGCCGACTTGGTTCCCCCAATTTCGTTCTTCTATGTTGAAGCGTTCATTTCCAGTAACAGTTTGAATTTTTAGGTTTCACTGTGTTTTCTCCTATATTGATACATGTATTTGGAACTCTAAATCCAACACGGTTTGTGCTAGCTTCTTGAAAATTGACACAATAAAGTAGTTTCACGTTCTATCTCAAGGTTTTGTTTCCTCTTGATGTAGCCTAAGCAGTGACTGGCGAGAAACACTTTCATGGAAATGGTTGCCAAGCTTCCCAAAATTACGAATCTCCCGAAATCTCAGCAAATATTTTTTCACCCAAACTGGATGATACTTTCAGGTAATGATTAGTACACTAAGCTGACTTGGTTCCCCCAATTTCGTTCTTCTATGTTGAAGCGTTCATTTCCAGCAATAGTTTGAATTTTTAGGTTTCACTCTGTTTTCTCCTATATTGATACATGTATTTGGAACTCTAAATCCAACAAGGTTTGTGCTAGCTTCTTGAAACTTGACACAATAAAGTAGTTTCACGTTCTATCTCAATGTTTTGTTTCCTCTTGATGTAGCCCTAAGCAGTGACTGGCGAGAAACACTTTCATGGAAATGGTTGCCAAGCTTCCCAAAATTACGAATCTCCAGAAATCTCAGCAAATATTTTTTCACCCAAACTGGATGATACTTTCAGGTAATGATCAGTACACTAAGGCGACTTGGTTCCCCAAATTTCGTTCTTCTATGTTGAAGCGTTCATTTCCAGTAACAGTTTGAATTTTTAGGTTTCACTCTGTTTTCTCCTATATTGATACATGTATTTGGAACTCTAAATCCAACACGGTTTGTGCTAGCTTCTTGAAACTTGACACAATAAAGTAGTTTCACGTTCTATCTCTATGTTTTATTTCCTCTTGATGTTGCCCTAAGTAGTGACTGGCGAGAAACACTTTCATGGAAAGGGGTTGCCAAGCTTCCCAAAATTACGAATCTCCAGAAATCTCAGCAAATGTTTTTTCACCCAAACTGGATGATACTTTCAGGTAATTATCAGTACACTAAGGCGACTTGGTTCCCCAAATTTCGTTATTCTATGTTGAAGTGTTCATTTCCAGTAACAGTTTGAATTTTTAGGTTTCACTCTGTTTTCTCCTATATTGATACATGTATTTGGAACTCTAAATCCAACACGGATTGTGCTAGCTTTTTGAAACTTGACACAATAAAGTTGTTTCACATTTTATCTCTATGTTTTGTTCCCTCTTGATGTAGTCCTAAGCAGTGACTGGCGAGATACACTTTCATGGAAAGGGGTTGCCAAGCTTCCCAAAATTACGAATCTCCAGAAATCTCAGCAAATATTTTTTCACCCAAACTAGATAATACTTTCAGGTGATGATCAGTACACAAAGGCGACTTGGTTCCCCAAATTTCGTTCTTCTATGTTGAAGCGTTCATTTCCAGTAACAGTTTGAATTTTTAGGTTTCACTCTGTTTTCTCCTATATTGATACATGTATTTGGAACTCTAAATCCAACAAGGTTTGTGCTAGCTTCTTGAAACTTGACACAATAAAGTAGTTTCACGTTCTATCTCAATGTTTTGTTTCCTCTTGATGTAGCCCTAAGCAGTGACTGGCGAGAAACACTTTCATGGAAATGGTTGCCAAGCTTCCCAAAATTACGAATCTCCCGAAATCTCAGCAAATATTTTTTCACCCAAACTGGATGATACTTTCAGGTAATGATCAGTACACTAAGGCGACTTGGTTCCCCAAATGTCGTTCTTCCATGTTGAAGCGTTCATTTCCAGTAACAGTTTGAATTTTTAGGTTTCACTCTGTTTTCTCCTATATTGATACATGTATTTGGAACTCTAAATCCAACACGGTTTGTGCTAGCTTCTTGAAACTTGACACAATAAAGTAGTTTCACGTTCTATCTTTATGTTTGTTTCCTCTTGATGTAGCACTAAGCAGTGACTGGCGAGAAACACTTTCATGGAAAGGGGTTGTCAAGCTTCCCAAAATTACGAATCTCTAGAAATCTCAGCAAATATTTTTTCACCCAAACTGGATGATACTTTCAGGCAATGATCAGTACACTAAGGTGACTTGGTTCCCCAAATTTCGTTCTTCTATGTTGAAGCGTTCATTTCCAGTAACAGTTTGAATTTTTAGGTTTCACTCTGTTTTCTCCTATATTGGTAGAAATTTTTGGATCTCTAAGTCCAACACGATTTGTGCTAGCTTCTTGAAACTTGACACAATAAAGTAGTTTCACATTCTATCTCTATGTTTTGTTTCCTCTTGATGTAGCCCTAAGCAGTGACTGGTGAGAAACACTTTCATGGAAAGGGGTTGCCAAGCTTCCCAAAATTACGAATCTCCAGATATCTCAGCAAATGTTTTTTCACCCAAACTGGATGATACGTTCAGGTAATGATCAGTACACTAAGGCGACTTGGTTCCCCAAATTTCGTTCTTCTATGTTGAACCGTTCATTTCCAGAAAAAGTTTGAATTTTTAGGTTTCACTCTGTTTTCTCCTATATTGATACATGTATTTGGAACTCTAAATCCAACACGGTTTGTGCTAGCTTCTTGAAACTTGACACAATAAAGTAGTTTCACATTCTATCTCTATGTTTTGTTTCCTCTTAATGTAGCCCTAAGCAGTGACTGGCGAGAAACACTTTCATGGAAAGGGGTTGCCAAGCTTCCAAAAATTACGAATCTCCAGAAATCTCAGCAAATATTTTTTCACCCAAACTGGATGATACTTTCATGTAATGATCAGTACACTAAGGCGACTTGGTTCCCCAAATTTCGTTCTTCTATGTTGAAGCGTTCATTTCCAGTAACAGTTTGAATTTTTAGGTTTCACTCTGTTTTCTCCTATATTGGTAGAAGTTTTTGGATCTCTAAGTCCAACACGGTTTGTGCTAGCTTCTTGAAACTTGACACAATAAAGTAGTTTCACATTCTATCTCTATGTTTTGTTTCCTCTTGATGTAGCCCTAAGCAGTGACTGGCGAGAAACACTTTCATGGAAAGGGGTTGCCAAGCTTCCCAAAATTACGAATCTCCAGATATCTCAGCAAATATTTTTTCACCCAATCTGGATGATACTTTCAGGTAATGATCAGTACACTAAGGCGACTTGGTTCCCCAAATTTCGTTCTTCTATGTTGAAGCGTTCATTTCCAGCAATAGTTTGAATTTTTAGGTTTCACTCTGTTTTCTCCTATATTGATACATGTATTTGGAACTCTAAATCCAACACGGTTTGTGCTAGCTTCTTGAAACTTGACACAATAAAGTAGTTTCACGTTCTATCTCTATGTTTTGTTTCCTCTTGATGTAGCCCTAAGTAGTGACTGGCGAGAAACACTTTCATGGAAAGGGGTTGCCAACCTTCCCAAAATTACGAATCTCCAGAAATCTCAGCAAATGTTTTTTCACCCAAACTGGATGATATTTCAGGTAATTATCAGTACACTAAGGCGACTTGGTTCCCCAAATTTCGTTCTTCTATGTTGAAGTGTTCATTTCCAGTAACAGTTTGAATTTTTAGGTTTCACTCTGTTTTCTCCTATATTGATACATGTATTTGGAACTCTAAATCCAACACGGATTGTTCTAGCTTTTTGAAACTTGACACAATAAAGTTGTTTCACATTCTATCTCTATGTTTTGTTCCCTCTTGATGTAGTCCTAAGCAGTGACTGGCGAGATACACTTTCATGGAAAGGGGTTGCCAAGCTTCCAAAAATTACGAATCTCCAGAAATCTCAGCAAATATTTTTTCACCCAAACTAGATAATACTTTCAGGTGATGATCAGTACACTAAAGGGACTTGGTTCTCCAAATTTCGTTCTTCTATGTTGAAGCGTTCATTTCCAGTAACAGTTTGAATTTTTAGGTTTCACTCTGTTTTCTCCTATATTGATACATGTATTTGGAACTCTAAATCCAACAAGGTTTGTGCTAGCTTCCTGAAACTTGACACAATAAAGTAGTTTCACGTTCTATCTCAATGTTTTGTTTCCTCTTGATGTAGCCCTAAGCAGTGACTGGCGAGAAACACTTTCATGGAAATGGTTGCCAAGCTTCCCAAAATTACGAATCTCCCGAAATCTCAGCAAATATTTTTTCACCCAAACTGGATGATACTTTCAAAATGATCAGTACACTAAGGCGACTTGGTTCCCCAACTTTCGTTCTTCTATGTTGAAGCGTTCATTTCCAGTAACAGTTTGAATTTTTAGGTTTCACTCTGTTTTCTCCTATATTGATACATGTATTTGGAACTCTAAATCCAACACGGTTTGTGCTAGCTTCTTGAAACTTGACACAATAAAGTAGTTTCACGTTCTATCTTTATGTTTGTTTCCTCTTGATGTAGCACTAAGCAGTGACTGGCGAGAAACACTTTCATGGAAAGGGGTTGCCAAGCTTCCCAAAATTACGAATCTCCAGAAATCTCAGCAAATGTTTTTTCACCCAAACTGGATGATACTTTCAGGTAATTATCAGTACACTAAGGCGACTTGGTTCCCCAAATTTCATTCTTCTATGTTGAAGTGTTCATTTCCAGTAACAGTTTGAATTTTTAGGTTTCACTCTGTTTTCTCCTATATTGATACATGTATTTGGAACTCTAAATCCAACACGGATTGTGCTAGCTTTTTGAAACTTGACACAATAAAGTTGTTTCACATTCTATCTCTATGTTTTCTTCCCTCTTGATGTAGTCCTAAGCAGTGACTGGCGAGATACACTTTCATGGAAAGGGGTTGCCAAGCTTCCCAAAATTACGAATCTCCAGATATCTCAGCAAATATTTTATCACCCAATCTGGATGATACTTTCAGGTAATGATCAGTACACTAAGCCGACTTGGTTCCCCAAATTTCGTTCTTCTATGTTGAAGCGTTCATTTCCAGTAACAGTTTGAATTTTTAGGTTTCACTCTGTTTTCTATTATATTGATACATGTATTTGGAACTCTACATCCAACAAGGTTTGTGCTAGCTTCTTGAAACTTGACACAATAAAGTAGTTTCACGTTCTATCTCAATGTTTTGTTTCCTCTTGATGTAGCCCTAAGCAGTGACTGGCGAGAAACACTTTCATGGAAATGGTTGCCAAGCTTCCCAAAATTAAGAATCTCCCGAAATCTCAGCAAATATTTTTTCACCCAAATTGGATGATACTTTCAGGTAATGATCAGTACACTAAGGCGACTTGGTTCCCCAAATTTCGTTCTTCTATGTTGAAGCGTTCATTTCCAGCAACAGTTTGAATTTTTAGGTTTCACTCTGTTTTCTCCTATATTGATACATGTATTTGGAACTCTAAATCCAACACGGTTTGTGCTAGCTTCTTGAAACTTGTCACAATAAAGTAGTTTCACGTTCTATCTTTATGTTTGTTTCCTCTTGATGTAGCACTAAGCAGTGACTGGCGAGAAACACTTTCATGGAAAGGGGTTGTCAAGCTTCCCAAAATTACGAATCTCCAGAAATCTCAGCAAATATTTTTTCACCCAAACTGGATGATACTTTCAGGCAATGATCAGTACACTAAGGCGACTTGGTTCCCCAAATTTCGTTCTTCTATGTTGAAGCGTTCATTTCCAGTAACAGTTTGAATTTTTAGGTTTCACTCTGTTTTCTCCTATATTGATAGAAGTTTTTGGATCTCTAAGTCCAACACGGTTTGTGCTAGCTTCTTGAAACTTGACACAATAAAGTAGTTTCACATTCTATCTCTATGTTTTGTTTCCTCTTGATGTAGCCCTAAGCAGTGACTGGCGAGAAACACTTTCATGGAAAGGGGTTGCCAAGCTTCCCAAAATTACGAATCTCCAGATATCTCAGCAAATATTTTTTCACCTAATCTGGATGATACTTTCAGGTAATGATCAGTACACTAAGCCGACTTGGTTCCCCAAATTTCGTTCTTCTATGTTGAAGCGTTCATTTCCAGCAATAGTTTGAATTTTTAGGTTTCACACTGTTTTCTCCTATATTGATACAAGTATTTGGAACTCTAAATCCAACACGGTTTGTGCTAGCTTCTTGAAACTTGACACAATAAAGTAGTTTCACGTTCTATCTCTATGTTTTGTTTCCTCTTGATGTAGCCCTAAGCAGTGACTGGCGAGAAACACTTTCATGGAAAGGGGTTGCCAAGCTTCCCAAAATTACGAATCTCCAGAAATCTCAGCAAATATTTTTTCACCCAAACTGGATGATACTTTCAGGTAATGATCAGTACACTAAGGCGACTGGGTTCCCCAAATTTCGTTCTTCCATGTTGAAGCGTTCATTTCCAGTAACAGTTTGAATTTTTAGGTTTCACTCTGTTTTCTCCTATATTGATACATGTATTTGGAACTCTAAATCGAACACGGTTTGTGCTAGCTTCTTGAAAATTGACACAATATAGTAGTTTCACTTTCTATCTCAAGGTTTTTTTTCCTCTTGATGTAGCCTAAGCAGTGACTGGCGAGAAACACTTTCATGGAAATGGTTGCCAAGCTTCCCAAAATTACGAATCTCCCGAAATCTCAGCAAATATTTTTTCACCCAAAATTGATGATACTTTCAGGTAAAGATTAGTACACTAAGCCGACTTGGTTCCCCAAATTTCGTTCTTCTATGTTGAAGCGTTCATTTCCAGCAATAGTTTGAATTTTTAGGTTTCACTCTGTTTTCTCCTATATTGATACATGTATTTGGAACTCTAAATCCAACACGGTTTGTGCTAGCTTCTTGAAACTTGACACAATAAAGTAGTTTCACGTTCTATCTCTATGTTTTTTTTCCTCTTGATGTAGCCCTAAGCAGTGACTGGCGAGAAACACTTTCATGGAAAGGGGTTGCCAACCTTCCCAAAATTAAGAATCTCCAGAAATCTCAGCAAATATTTTTTCACCCAAACTGGATGATACTTTCAGGTAATGATCAGTACACTAAAGTGACTTGGTTCCCCAAATTTCGTTCTTCTATGTTGGAGCGTTCATTTCCAGTAACAGTTTGTATTTTTAGGTTTCACTCTGTTTTCTCCTATATTGATACATGTATTTGGAACTCTAAATCCAACACGGTTTGTGCTAGCTTCTTGAAACTTGACACAATAAAGTAGTTTCACATTGTATCTCTATGTTTTGTTTCCTCTTGATGTAGCCCTAAACAGTGACTGGCGAGAAACACTTTCATGGAAAGGGGTTGCGAAGCTTCCCAAAATTACGAATCTCCAGAAATCTCAGCAAATATTTTTTCACCCAAACTGGATGATACTTTCAGGCAATGATCAGTACACTAAGGCGACTTGGTTCCCCAAATTTCGTTCTTCTATGTTGAAGCGTTCATTTCCAGTAACAGTTTGAATTTTTAGGTTTCACTCTGTTTTCTCCTATATTGGTAGAAGTTTTTGGATCTCTAAGTCCAACACGGTTTGTGCTAGCTTCTTGAAACTTGACACAATAAAGTAGTTTCACATTCTATCTCTATGTTTTGTTTCCTCTTGATGTAGCCCTAAGCAGTGACTGGCGAGAAACACTTTCATGGAAAGGGGTTGCGAAGCTTCCCAAAATTACGAATCTCCAGATATCTCAGCAAATATTTTTTCACCCAATCTGGATGATACTTTCAGGTAATGATAAGTACACTAAGCCGACTTGGTTCCCCCAATTTCGTTCTTCTATGTTGAAGCGTTCATTTCCAGCAATAGTTTGAATTTTTAGGTTTCACACTGTTTTCTCCTATATTGATACAAGTATTTGGAACTCTAAATCCAACATGGTTTGTGCTAGCTTCTTGAAACTTGACACAATAAAGTAGTTTCACGTTCTATCTCTATGTTTTGTTTCCTCTTGATGTAGCCCTAAGCAATGACTGGCGAGAAACACTTTCATGGAAAGGGGTTGCCAAGCTTCCCAAAATTACGAATCTCCAGAAATCTCAGCAAATGTTTTTTCACCCAAACTGGATGATACTTTCAGGTAATTATCAGTACACTAAGGTGACTTGGTTCCCCAAATTTCGTTCTTCTATGTTGAAGTGTTCATTTCCAGCAATAGTTTGAATTTTTAGGTTTCACTCTGTTTTCTCCTATATTGATACATGTATTTGGAACTCTAAATCCAACACGGTTTGTGCTAGCTTCTTGAAACTTGACACAATAAAGTAGTTTCACGTTCTATCTCAAGGTTTTGTTTACTCTTGATGTAGCCCTAAGCAGTGACTGGCGAGAAACACTTTCATGGAAATGGTTGCCAAGCTTCCCAAAATTACGAATCTCCCGAAATCTCAGCAAACATTTTTTCACCCAAACTGGATGATACTTTCAGGTAATGATCAGTACACTAAGCCGACTTGGTTCCCCAAATTTCGTTCTTCTTTGTTGAAGCGTTCATTTCCAGCAATAGTTTGAATTTTTAGGTTTCAGTGTGTTTTCTCCTATATTGATACATGTATTTGGAACTCTAAATCCAACACGGTTTGTGCTAGCTTCTTGAAACTTGACACAATAAAGTAGTTTCACGTTCTTTCTCTATGTTTTGTTTCCTCTTGATGTAGCCCTAAGCAGTGACTGGCGAGAAACACTTTCATGGAAATGGTTGCCAAGCTTCCCAAAATTACGAATCTCCCGAAATCTCAGCAAATATTTTTTCACCCAAACTGGATGATACTTTCAGGTAATGATCAGTACACTAAAGCGACTTGGTTCCCCAAATTTCGTTCTTCTATGTTGAAGCGTTCATTTCCAGTAACAGTTTGAATTTTTAGGTTTCACTCTGTTTTCTCCTATATTGATACACATATTTGGAACTCTAAATCCAACATGGTTTGTGCTAGCTTCTTGAAACTTGACACAATAAAGTAGTTTCACATTCTATCTCTATGTTTTGTTTCCTCTTGATGTAGCCCTAAGCAGTGACTGGCGAGAAACACTTTCATGGAAAGGGGTTGCCAAGCTTCCCAAAATTACGAATCTCCAGATATCTCAGCAAATATTTTTTCACCTAATCTGGATGATACTTTCAGGTAATGATCAGTACACTAAGGTGACTTGGTTCCCCAAATTTCGTTCTTCTATGTTGAAGCGTTCATTTCCAGCAATAGTTTGAATTTTTAGGTTTCACACTGTTTTCTCCTATATTGATACAAGTATTTGGAACTCTAAATCCAACACGGTTTGTGCTAGCTTCTTGAAACTTGACACAATAAAGTAGTTTCACGTTCTATCTCTATGTTTTGTTTCCTCTTGATGTAGCCCTAAGCAGTGACTGGCGAGAAACACTTTCATGGAAAGGGGTTGCCAAGCTTCCCAAAATTACGAATCTCCAGAAATCTCAGCAAATATTTTTTCACCCAAACTGGATGATACTTTCAGGTAATGATCAGTACACTAAGGCGACTGGGTTCCCCAAATTTCGTTCTTCCATGTTGAAGCGTTCATTTCCAGTAACAGTTTGAATTTTTAGGTTTCACTCTGTTTTCTCCTATATTGATACATGTATTTGGAACTCTAAATCGAACACGGTTTGTGCTAGCTTCTTGAAAATTGACACAATATAGTAGTTTCACTTTCTATCTCAAGGTTTTTTTTCCTCTTGATGTAGCCTAAGCAGTGACTGGCGAGAAACACTTTCATGGAAATGGTTGCCAAGCTTCCCAAAATTACGAATCTCCCGAAATCTCAGCAAATATTTTTTCACCCAAAATTGATGATACTTTCAGGTAAAGATTAGTACACTAAGCCGACTTGGTTCCCCAAATTTCGTTCTTCTATGTTGAAGCGTTCATTTCCAGCAATAGTTTGAATTTTTAGGTTTCACTCTGTTTTCTCCTATATTGATACATGTATTTGGAACTCTAAATCCAACACGGTTTGTGCTAGCTTCTTGAAACTTGACACAATAAAGTAGTTTCACATTCTATCTCTATGTTTTTTTTCCTCTTGATGTAGCCCTAAGCAGTGACTGGCGAGAAACACTTTCATGGAAAGGGGTTGCCAACCTTCCCAAAATTAAGAATCTCCAGAAATCTCAGCAAATATTTTTTCACCCAAACTGGATGATACTTTCAGGTAATGATCAGTACACTAAAGTGACTTGGTTCCCCAAATTTCGTTCTTCTATGTTGGAGCGTTCATTTCCAGTAACAGTTTGTATTTTTAGGTTTCACTCTGTTTTCTCCTATATTGATACATGTATTTGGAACTCTAAATCCAACACGGTTTGTGCTAGCTTCTTGAAACTTGACACAATAAAGTAGTTTCACATTGTATCTCTATGTTTTGTTTCCTCTTGATGTAGCCCTAAACAGTGACTGGCGAGAAACACTTTCATGGAAAGGGGTTGCGAAGCTTCCCAAAATTACGAATCTCCAGAAATCTCAGCAAATATTTTTTCACCCAAACTGGATGATACTTTCAGGCAATGATCAGTACACTAAGGCGACTTGGTTCCCCAAATTTCGTTCTTCTATGTTGAAGCGTTCATTTCCAGTAACAGTTTGAATTTTTAGGTTTCACTCTGTTTTCTCCTATATTGGTAGAAGTTTTTGGATCTCTAAGTCCAACACGGTTTGTGCTAGCTTCTTGAAACTTGACACAATAAAGTAGTTTCACATTCTATCTCTATGTTTTGTTTCCTCTTGATGTAGCCCTAAGCAGTGACTGGCGAGAAACACTTTCATGGAAAGGGGTTGCGAAGCTTCCCAAAATTACGAATCTCCAGATATCTCAGCAAATATTTTTTCACCCAATCTGGATGATACTTTCAGGTAATGATAAGTACACTAAGCCGACTTGGTTCCCCAAATTTCTTTCTTCTATGTTGAAGCGTTCATTTCCAGCAATAGTTTGAATTTTTAGGTTTCACACTGTTTTCTCCTATATTGATACAAGTATTTGGAACTCTAAATCCAACATGGTTTGTGCTAGCTTCTTGAAACTTGACACAATAAAGTAGTTTCACGTTCTATCTCTATGTTTTGTTTCCTCTTGATGTAGCCCTAAGCAATGACTGGCGAGAAACACTTTCATGGAAAGGGGTTGCCAAGCTTCCCAAAATTACGAATCTCCAGAAATCTCAGCAAATGTTTTTTCACCCAAACTGGATGATACTTTCAGGTAATTATCAGTACACTAAGGTGACTTGGTTCCCCAAATTTCGTTCTTCTATGTTGAAGTGTTCATTTCCAGCAATAGTTTGAATTTTTAGGTTTCACTCTGTTTTCTCCTATATTGATACATGTATTTGGAACTCTAAATCCAACACGGTTTGTGCTAGCTTCTTGAAACTTGACACAATAAAGTAGTTTCACGTTCTATCTCAAGGTTTTGTTTACTCTTGATGTAGCCCTAAGCAGTGACTGGCGAGAAACACTTTCATGGAAATGGTTGCCAAGCTTCCCAAAATTACGAATCTCCCGAAATCTCAGCAAACATTTTTTCACCCAAACTGGATGATACTTTCAGGTAATGATCAGTACACTAAGCCGACTTGGTTCCCCAAATTTCGTTCTTCTTTGTTGAAGCGTTCATTTCCAGCAATAGTTTGAATTTTTAGGTTTCAGTGTGTTTTCTCCTATATTGATACATGTATTTGGAACTCTAAATCCAACACGGTTTGTGCTAGCTTCTTGAAACTTGACACAATAAAGTAGTTTCACGTTCTTTCTCTATGTTTTGTTTCCTCTTGATGTAGCCCTAAGCAGTGACTGGCGAGAAACACTTTCATGGAAATGGTTGCCAAGCTTCCCAAAATTACGAATCTCCCGAAATCTCAGCAAATATTTTTTCACCCAAACTGGATGATACTTTCAGGTAATGATCAGTACACT
Source organism: Spermophilus citellus (assembly GCF_964194105.1). Lineage (NCBI taxonomy): Eukaryota > Metazoa > Chordata > Mammalia > Rodentia > Sciuridae > Spermophilus > Spermophilus citellus. Next base: position 42,731,501 of record NC_138187.1, on the reverse strand, counting down.
AAAGCGACTTGGTTCCCCAAATTTCGTTCTTCTATGTTGAAGCGTTCATTTCCAGTAACAGTTTGAATTTTTAGGTTTCACTCTGTTTTCTCCTATATTGATACACATATTTGGAACTCTAAATCCAACATGGTTTGTGCTAGCTTCTTGAAACTTGACACAATAAAGTAGTTTCACATTCTATCTCTATGTTTTGTTTCCTCTTGATGTATCCCTAAGCAGTGACTGGCAAGAAACACTCACATGGAAAGGGGTTGCCAAGCTTCCAAAAATTACGAATCTCCAGAAATCTCAGCAAATATTTTTTCACCCAAACTGGATGATACTTTCAGGTAATGATCAGTACACTAAGCCGACTTGGTTCCCCAAATTTCGTTCTTCTTTGTTGAAGCGTTCATTTCCAGCAATAGTTTGAATTTTTAGGTTTCACTCTGTTTTCTCCTATATTGATACATGTATTTGGAACTCTAAATCCAACACGGTTTGTGCTAGCTTCTTGAAACTTGACACAATAAAGTAGTTTCACGTTCTATCTCTATGTTTTGTTTCCTCTTGATGTAGCCCTAAGCAGTGACTGGCGAGGAACACTTTCATGGAAAGGGGTTGCCAAGCTTCCCAAAATTACGAATCTCCAGAAATCGCAGCAAATATTTTTTCACCCAAACTGGATGATACTTTCAGGTAATGATCAGTACACTAAGGCGACTTGGTTCCCCAAATTTCGTTCTTCTATGTTGAAGTGTTCATTTCCAGTAACAGTTTGAATTTTTAGGTTTCACTCTGTTTTCTCCTATATTGATACATGTATTTGGAACTCTAAATCCAACACGGATTGTGCTAGCTTCTTGAAACTTGACTCAATAAAGTTGTTTCACATTCTATCTCTATGTTTTGTTCCCTCTTGATGTAGTCCTAAGCAGTGACTGGCGAGATACACTTTCATGGAAAGGGGTTGCCAAGCTTCCAAAAATTACGAATCTCCAGAAATCTCAGCAAATATTTTTTCACCCAAACTACATAATACTTTCAGGTGATGATCAGTACACTAAGGCGACTTGGTTCCCCAAATTTCGTTCTTCTATGTTGAAGCGTTCATTTCCAGTAACAGTTTGAATTTTTAGGTTTCACTCTGTTTTCTCCTATATTGATACATGTATTTGGAACTCTAAATCCAACAAGGTTTGTGCTAGCTTCTTGAAACTTGATACAATAAAGAAGTTTCACGTTCTATCTCAATGTTTTGATTCCTCTTGATGTAGCCCTAAGCAGTGACTGGCGAGAAACACTTTCATGGAAATGGTTGCCAAGCTTCCCAAAATTACGAATCTCCCGAAATCTCAGCAAATATTTTTTCACCCAAACTGGATGATACTTTCAGGTAATGATTAGTACACTAAGCCGACTTGGTTCCCCCAATTTCGTTCTTCTATGTTGAAGCGTTCATTTCCAGCAATAGTTTGAATTTTTAGGTTGCACTCTGTTTTCTCCTATATTGATACATGTATTTGGAACTCTAAATCCAACACGGTTTGTGCTAGCTTCTTGAAACTTGACACAATAAAGTAGTTTTACGTTCTATCTCTATGTTTTGTTTCCTCTTGATGTAGCCCTAAGTAGTGACTGGCGAGAAACAATTTCATGGAAAGGGGTTGCCAAGCTTCCCAAAATTACGAATCTCCAGAAATCTCAGCAAATGTTTTTTCACCCAAACTGGATGATACTTTCAGGTAATTATCAGTACACTAAGGCGACTTGGTTCCCCAAATTTCGTTATTCTATGTTGAAGTGTTCATTTCCAGTAACAGTTTGAATTTTTAGGTTTCACTCTGTTTTCTCCTATATTGATACATGTATTTGGAACTCTAAATCCAACACGGTTTGTGCTAGCTTCTTGAAACTTGACACAATAAAGTAGTTTCACGTTCTATCTTTATGTTTGTTTCCTCTTGATGTAGCACTAAGCAGTGACTGGCGAGAAACACTTTCATGGAAAGGGGTTGTCAAGCTTCCCAAAATTACGAATCTCCAGAAATCTCAGCAAATATTTTTTCACCCAAACTGGATGATACTTTCAGGCAATGATCGGTACACTAAGGCGACTTGGTTCCCCAAATTTCGTTCTTCTATGTTGAAGCGTTCATTTCCAGTAACAGTTTGAATTTTTAGGTTTCACTCTGTTTTCTCCTATATTGGTAGAAGTTTTTGGATCTCTAAGTCCAACACGGTTTGTGCTATCTTCTTGAAACTTGACACAATAAAGTAGTTTCACATTCCATCTCTATGTTTTGTTTCCTCTTGATGTAGCCCTAAGCAGTGACTGGCGAGAAACACTTTCATGGAAAGGGGTTGCCAAGCTTCCCAAAATTACGAATCTCCAGATATCTCAGCAAATATTTTATCACCCAATCTGGATGATACTTTCAGGTAATGATCAGTACACTAAGCCGACTTGGTTCCCCAAATTTCGTTCTTCTATGTTGAAGCGTTCATTTCCAGTAACAGTTTGAATTTTTAGGTTTCACTCTGTTTTCTATTATATTGATACATGTATTTGGAACTCTACATCCAACAAGGTTTGTGCTAGCTTCTTGAAACTTGACACAATAAAGTAGTTTCACGTTCTATCTCTATGTTTTGTTTCCTCTTGATGTAGCCCTAAGCAGTGACTGGCGAGAAACACTTTCATGGAAAGGGGTTGCCAAGCTTCCCAAAATTACGAATCTCCAGAAATCTCAGCAAAAGTTTTTTCACCCAAACTGGATGATACTTTCAGGTAATGATCAGTACACTAAGGCGACTTGGTTCCCCAAATTTCGTTCTTCTATGTTGAAGCGTTCATTTCCAGTAACAGTTTGAATTTTTAGGTTTCACTCTGTTTTCTCCTATATTGATACATGTATTTGGAACTCTAAATCCTACAAGGTTTGTGCTAGCTTCTTGAAACTTGACACAATAAAGTATTTTCACGTTCTATCTCAATGTTTTGTTTCCTCTTGATTAGCCCTAAGCAGTGACTGGCGAGAAACACTTTCATGGAAATGGTTGCCAAGCTTCCCAAAATTACGAATCTTCCGAAATCTCAGCAAATATTTTTTCACCCAAACTGGATGATACTTTCAGGTAATGATCAGTACACTAAGGCGACTTGGTTCCCCAACTTTCGTTCTTCTATGTTGAAGCGTTCATTTCCAGTAACAGTTTGAATTTTTAGGTTTCACTCTGTTTTCTCCTATATTGATACATGTATTTGGAACTCTAAATCCAACACGGTTTGTGCTAGCTTCTTGAAACTTGACACAATAAAGTAGTTTCACGTTCTATCTTTATGTTTGTTTCCTCTTGATGTAGCCCTAAGCAGTGACTGGCGAGAAACACTTTCATGGAAAGGGGTTGTCAAGCTTCCCAAAATTACGAATCTTCAGAAATCTCAGCAAATATTTTTTCACCCAAACTGGATGATACTTTCAGGCAATGATCAGTACACTAAGGCGACTTGGTTCCCCAAATTTCGTTCTTCTATGTTGAAGCGTTCATTTCCAGTAACAGTTTGAATTTTTAGGTTTCACTCTGTTTTCTCCTATATTGGTAGAAGTTTTTGGATCTCTAAGTCCAACACGGTTTGTGCTAGCTTCTTGAAACTTGACACAATAAAGTAGTTTCACATTCTATCTCTATGTTTTGTTTCCTCTTGATGTAGCCCTAAGCAGTGACTGGCGAGAAACACTTTCATGGAAAGGGGATGCGAAGCTTCCCAAAATTACGAATCTCCAGATATCTCAGCAAATATTTTTTCACCCAATCTGGATGATACTTTCAGGTAATGATAAGTACACTAAGCCGACTTGGTTCCCCAAATTTCGTTCTTCTATGTTGAAGCGTTCATTTCCAGCAATAGTTTGAATTTTTAGGTTTCACACTGTTTTCTCCTATATTGATACAAGTATTTGGAACTCTAAATCCAACATGGTTTGTGCTAGCTTCTTGAAACTTGACACAATAAAGTAGTTTCACGTTGTATCTCTATGTTTTGTTTCCTCTTGATGTAGCCCTAAGCAGTGACTGGCGAGAAACACTTTCATGGAAAGGGGTTGCCAAGCTTCCCAAAATTACGAATCTCCAGAAATCTCAGCAAATGTTTTTTCACCCAAACTGGATGATACTTTCAGGTAATGATCAGTACACTAAGGTGACTTGGTTCCCCAAATTTCGTTCTTCTATGTTGAAGTGTTCATTTCCAGCAATAGTTTGAATTTTTAGGTTTCACTCTGTTTTCTCCTATATTGATACATGTATTTGGAACTCTAAATCCAACACGGTTTGTGCTAGCTTCTTGAAACTTGACACAATAAAGTAGTTTCACGTTCTATCTCAAGGTTTTGTTTACTCTTGATGTAGCCCTAAGCAGTGACTGGTGAGAAACACTTTCATGGAAATGGTTGCCAAGCTTCCCAAAATTACGAATCTCCCGAAATCTCAGCAAACATTTTTTCACCCAAACTGGATGATACTTTCAGGTAATGATCAGTACACTAAGCCGACTTGGTTCCCCAAATTTCGTTCTTCTTTGTTGAAGCGTTCATTTCCAGCAATAGTTTGAATTTTTAGGTTTCAGTCTGTTTTCTCCTATATTGATACATGTATTTGGAACTCTAAATCCAACACGGTTTGTGCTAGCTTCTTGAAACTTGACACAATAAAGTAGTTTCACGTTCTTTCTCTATGTTTTGTTTCCTCTTGATGTAGCCCTATGCAGTGACTGGCGAGAAACACTTTCATGGAAATGGTTGCCAAGCTTCCCAAAATTACGAATCTCCCGAAATCTCAGCAAATATTTTTTCACCCAAACTGGATGATACTTTCAGGTAATGATCAGTACACTAAAGCGACTTGGTTCCCCAAATTTCGTTCTTCTATGTTGAAGCGTTCATTTCCAGTAACAGTTTGAATTTTTAGGTTTCACTCTGTTTTCTCCTATATTGATACACATATTTGGAACTCTAAATCCAACATGGTTTGTGCTAGCTTCTTGAAACTTGACACAATAAAGTAGTTTCACATTCTATCTCTATGTTTTGTTTCCTCTTGATGTATCCCTAAGCAGTGACTGGCAAGAAACACTCACATGGAAAGGGGTTGCCAAGCTTCCAAAAATTACGAATCTCCAGAAATCTCAGCAAATATTTTTTCACCCAAACTGGATGATACTTTCAGGTAATGATCAGTACACTAAGCCGACTTGGTTCCCCAAATTTCGTTCTTCTTTGTTGAAGCGTTCATTTCCAGCAATAGTTTGAATTTTTAGGTTTCACTCTGTTTTCTCCTATATTGATACATGTATTTGGAACTCTAAATCCAACACGGTTTGTGCTAGCTTCTTGAAACTTGACACAATAAAGTAGTTTCACGTTCTATCTCTATGTTTTGTTTCCTCTTGATGTAGCCCTAAGCAGTGACTGGCGAGGAACACTTTCATGGAAAGGGGTTGCCAAGCTTCCCAAAATTACGAATCTCCAGAAATCGCAGCAAATATTTTTTCACCCAAACTGGATGATACTTTCAGGTAATGATCAGTACACTAAGGCGACTTGGTTCCCCAAATTTCGTTCTTCTATGTTGAAGTGTTCATTTCCAGTAACAGTTTGAATTTTTAGGTTTCACTCTGTTTTCTCCTATATTGATACATGTATTTGGAACTCTAAATCCAACACGGATTGTGCTAGCTTCTTGAAACTTGACTCAATAAAGTTGTTTCACATTCTATCTCTATGTTTTGTTCCCTCTTGATGTAGTCCTAAGCAGTGACTGGCGAGATACACTTTCATGGAAAGGGGTTGCCAAGCTTCCAAAAATTACGAATCTCCAGAAATCTCAGCAAATATTTTTTCACCCAAACTACATAATACTTTCAGGTGATGATCAGTACACTAAGGCGACTTGGTTCCCCAAATTTCGTTCTTCTATGTTGAAGCGTTCATTTCCAGTAACAGTTTGAATTTTTAGGTTTCACTCTGTTTTCTCCTATATTGATACATGTATTTGGAACTCTAAATCCAACAAGGTTTGTGCTAGCTTCTTGAAACTTGATACAATAAAGAAGTTTCACGTTCTATCTCAATGTTTTGATTCCTCTTGATGTAGCCCTAAGAAGTGACTGGCGAGAAACACTTTCATGGAAATGGTTGCCAAGCTTCCCAAAATTACGAATCTCCCGAAATCTCAGCAAATATTTTTTCACCCAAACTGGATGATACTTTCAGGTAATGATTAGTACACTAAGCCGACTTGGTTCCCCCAATTTCGTTCTTCTATGTTGAAGCGTTCATTTCCAGCAATAGTTTGAATTTTTAGGTTGCACTCTGTTTTCTCCTATATTGATACATGTATTTGGAACTCTAAATCCAACACGGTTTGTGCTAGCTTCTTGAAACTTGATACAATAAAGTAGTTTTACGTTCTATCTCTATGTTTTGTTTCCTCTTGATGTAGCCCTAAGTAGTGACTGGCGAGAAACAATTTCATGGAAAGGGGTTGCCAAGCTTCCCAAAATTACGAATCTCCAGAAATCTCAGCAAATGTTTTTTCACCCAAACTGGATGATACTTTCAGGTAATTATCAGTACACTAAGGCGACTTGGTTCCCCAAATTTCGTTATTCTATGTTGAAGTGTTCATTTCCAGTAACAGTTTGAATTTTTAGGTTTCACTCTGTTTTCTCCTATATTGATACATGTATTTGGAACTCTAAATCCAACACGGATTGTGCTAGCTTTTTGAAACTTGACACAACAAAGTTGTTTCACATTCTATCTCTATGTTTTGTTCCCTCTTGATGTAGTCCTAAGTAGTGACTGGCGAGATACACTTTCATGGAAAGGGGTTGCCAAGCTTCCAAAAATCACGAATCTCCAGAAATCTCAGCAAATATTTTTTCACCCAAACTGGATGATACTTTCAGGCAATGATCGGTACACTAAGGCGACTTGGTTCCCCAAATTTCGTTCTTCTATGTTGAAGCGTTCATTTCCAGTAACAGTTTGAATTTTTAGGTTTCACTCTGTTTTCTCCTATATTGGTAGAAGTTTTTGGATCTCTAAGTCCAACACGGTTTGTGCTATCTTCTTGAAACTTGACACAATAAAGTAGTTTCACATTCCATCTCTATGTTTTGTTTCCTCTTGATGTAGCCCTAAGCAGTGACTGGCGAGAAACACTTTCATGGAAAGGGGTTGCCAAGCTTCCCAAAATTACGATTCTCCAGATATCTCAGCAAATATTTTTTCACACAATCTGGATGATACTTTCAGGTAATGATCAGTACACTAAGCCGACTTGGTTCCCCAAATTTCGTTCTTCTATGTTGAAGCGTTCATTTCCAGCAATAGTTTGAATTTTTAGGTTTCACACTGTTTTCTCCTATATTGATACAAGTATTTGGAACTCTAAATCCAACACGGTTTGTGCTAGCTTCTTGAAACTTGACACAATAAAGTAGTTTCACGTTCTATCTCTATGTTTTGTTTCCTCTTGATGTAGCCCTAAGCAGTGACTGGCGAGAAACACTTTCATGGAAAGGGGTTGCCAAGCTTCCCAAAATTACGAATCTCCAGAAATCTCAGCAAAAGTTTTTTCACCCAAACTGGATGATACTTTCAGGTAATGATCAGTACACTAAGGCGACTTGGTTCCCCAAATTTCGTTCTTCTATGTTGAAGCGTTCATTTCCAGTAACAGTTTGAATTTTTAGGTTTCACTCTGTTTTCTCCTATATTGATACATGTATTTGGAACTCTAAATCCTACAAGGTTTGTGCTAGCTTCTTGAAACTTGACACAATAAAGTATTTTCACGTTCTATCTCAATGTTTTGTTTCCTCTTGATTAGCCCTAAGCAGTGACTGGCGAGAAACACTTTCATGGAAATGGTTGCCAAGCTTCCCAAAATTACGAATCTTCCGAAATCTCAGCAAATATTTTTTCACCCAAACTGGATGATACTTTCAGGTAATGATCAGTACACTAAGGCGACTTGGTTCCCCAACTTTCGTTCTTCTATGTTGAAGCGTTCATTTCCAGTAACAGTTTGAATTTTTAGGTTTCACTCTGTTTTCTCCTATATTGATACATGTATTTGGAACTCTAAATCCAACACGGTTTGTGCTAGCTTCTTGAAACTTGACACAATAAAGTAGTTTCACGTTCTATCTTTATGTTTGTTTCCTCTTGATGTAGCACTAAGCAGTGACTGGCGAGAAACACTTTCATGGAAAGGGGTTGTCAAGCTTCCCAAAATTACGAATCTCCAGAAATCGCAGCAAATATTTTTTCACCCAAACTGGATGATACTTCCAGGCAATGATCAGTACACTAAGGCGACTTGGTTCCCCAAATTTCGTTCTTCTATGTTGAAGCGTTCATTTCCAGTAACAGTTTGAATTTTTAGGTTTCACTCTGTTTTCTCCTATATTGGTAGAAGTTTTTGGATCTCTAAGTCCAACACGGTTTGTGCTAGCTTCTTGAAACTTGACACAAGAAAGTAGTTTCACATTCTATCTCTATGTTTTGTTTCCTCTTGATGTAGCCCTAAGCAGTGACTGGCGAGAAACACTTTCATGGAAAGGGGATGCGAAGCTTCCCAAAATTACGAATCTCCAGATATCTCAGCAAATATTTTTTCACCCAATCTGGATGATACTTTCAGGTAATGATAAGTACACTAAGCCGACTTGGTTCCCCAAATTTCGTTCTTCTATGTTGAAGCGTTCATTTCCAGCAATAGTTTGAATTTTTAGGTTTCACACTGTTTTCTCCTATATTGATACAAGTATTTGGAACTCTAAATCCAACATGGTTTGTGCTAGCTTCTTGAAACTTGACACAATAAAGTAGTTTCACGTTCTATCTCTATGTTTTGTTTCCTCTTGATGTAGCCCTAAGCAGTGACTGGCGAGAAACACTTTCATGGAAAGGGGTTGCCAAGCTTCCCAAAATTACGAATCTCCAGAAATCTCAGCAAATGTTTTTTCACCCAAACTGGATGATACTTTCAGGTAATGATCAGTACACTAAGGTGACTTGGTTCCCCAAATTTCGTTCTTCTATGTTGAAGTGTTCATTTCCAGCAATAGTTTGAATTTTTAGGTTTCACTCTGTTTTCTCCTATATTGATACATGTATTTGGAACTCTAAATCCAACACGGTTTGTGCTAGCTTCTTGAAACTTGACACAATAAAGTAGTTTCACGTTCTATCTCAAGGTTTTGTTTACTCTTGATGTAGCCCTAAGCAGTGACTGGTGAGAAACACTTTCATGGAAATGGTTGCCAAGCTTCCCAAAATTACGAATCTCCCGAAATATCAGCAAACATTTTTTCACCCAAACTGGATGATACTTTCAGGTAATGATCAGTACACTAAGCCGACTTGGTTCCCCAAATTTCGTTCTTCTTTGTTGAAGCGTTCATTTCCAGCAATAGTTTGAATTTTTAGGTTTCAGTCTGTTTTCTCCTATATTGATACATGTATTTGGAACTCTAAATCCAACACGGTTTGTGCTAGCTTCTTGAAACTTGACACAATAAAGTAGTTTCACGTTCTTTCTCTATGTTTTGTTTCCTCTTGATGTAGCCCTATGCAGTGACTGGCGAGAAACACTTTCATGGAAATGGTTGCCAAGCTTCCCAAAATTACGAATCTCCCGAAATCTCAGCAAATATTTTTTCACCCAAACTGGATGATACTTTCAGGTAATGATCAGTACACTAAAGCGACTTGGTTCCCCAAATTTCGTTCTTCTATGTTGAAGCGTTCATTTCCAGTAACAGTTTGAATTTTTAGGTTTCACTCTGTTTTCTCCTATATTGATACACATATTTGGAACTCTAAATCCAACATGGTTTGTGCTAGCTTCTTGAAACTTGACACAATAAAGTAGTTTCACATTCTATCTCTATGTTTTGTTTCCTCTTGATGTATCCCTAAGCAGTGACTGGCAAGAAACACTCACATGGAAAGGGGTTGCCAAGCTTCCAAAAATTACGAATCTCCAGAAATCTCAGCAAATATTTTTTCACCCAAACTGGATGATACTTTCAGGTAATGATCAGTACACTAAGCCGACTTGGTTCCCCAAATTTCGTTCTTCTTTGTTGAAGCGTTCATTTCCAGCAATAGTTTGAATTTTTAGGTTTCACTCTGTTTTCTCCTATATTGATACATGTATTTGGAACTCTAAATCCAACACGGTTTGTGCTAGCTTCTTGAAACTTGACACAATAAAGTAGTTTCACGTTCTATCTCTATGTTTTGTTTCCTCTTGATGTAGCCCTAAGCAGTGACTGGCGAGGAACACTTTCATGGAAAGGGGTTGCCAAGCTTCCCAAAATTACGAATCTCCAGAAATCGCAGCAAATATTTTTTCACCCAAACTGGATGATACTTTCAGGTAATGATCAGTACACTAAGGCGACTTGGTTCCCTAAATTTCGTTCTTCTATGTTGAAGTGTTCATTTCCAGTAACAGTTTGAATTTTTAGGTTTCACTCTGTTTTCTCCTATATTGATACATGTATTTGGAACTCTAAATCCAACACGGATTGTGCTAGCTTCTTGAAACTTGACTCAATAAAGTTGTTTCACATTCTATCTCTATGTTTTGTTCCCTCTTGATGTAGTCCTAAGCAGTGACTGGCGAGATACACTTTCATGGAAAGGGGTTGCCAAGCTTCCAAAAATTACGAATCTCCAGAAATCTCAGCAAATATTTTTTCACCCAAACTACATAATACTTTCAGGTGATGATCAGTACACTAAGGCGACTTGGTTCCCCAAATTTCGTTCTTCTATGTTGAAGCGTTCATTTCCAGTAACAGTTTGAATTTTTAGGTTTCACTCTGTTTTCTCCTATATTGATACATGTATTTGGAACTCTAAATCCAACAAGGTTTGTGCTAGCTTCTTGAAACTTGATACAATAAAGAAGTTTCACGTTCTATCTCAATGTTTTGATTCCTCTTGATGTAGCCCTAAGAAGTGACTGGCGAGAAACACTTTCATGGAAATGGTTGCCAAGCTTCCCAAAATTACGAATCTCCCGAAATCTCAGCAAATATTTTTTCACCCAAACTGGATGATACTTTCAGGTAATGATTAGTACACTAAGCCGACTTGGTTCCCCCAATTTCGTTCTTCTATGTTGAAGCGTTCATTTCCAGCAATAGTTTGAATTTTTAGGTTGCACTCTGTTTTCTCCTATATTGATACATGTATTTGGAACTCTAAATCCAACACGGTTTGTGCTAGCTTCTTGAAACTTGATACAATAAAGTAGTTTTACGTTCTATCTCTATGTTTTGTTTCCTCTTGATGTAGCCCTAAGTAGTGACTGGCGAGAAACAATTTCATGGAAAGGGGTTGCCAAGCTTCCCAAAATTACGAATCTCCAGAAATCTCAGCAAATGTTTTTTCACCCAAACTGGATGATACTTTCAGGTAATTATCAGTACACTAAGGCGACTTGGTTCCCCAAATTTCGTTATTCTATGTTGAAGTGTTCATTTCCAGTAACAGTTTGAATTTTTAGGTTTCACTCTGTTTTCTCCTATATTGATACATGTATTTGGAACTCTAAATCCAACACGGATTGTGCTAGCTTTTTGAAACTTGACACAACAAAGTTGTTTCACATTCTATCTCTATGTTTTGTTCCCTCTTGATGTAGTCCTAAGTAGTGACTGGCGAGATACACTTTCATGGAAAGGGGTTGCCAAGCTTCCAAAAATTACGAATCTCCAGAAATCTCAGCAAATATTTTTTCACCCAAACTAGATAATACTTTCAGGTGATGATCAGTACACTAAGGCGACTTGGTTCCCCAAATTTCGTTCTTCTATGTTGAAGCGTTCATTTCCAGTAACAGTTTGAATTTTTAGGTTTCACTCTGTTTTCTCCTATATTGATACATGTATTTGGAACTCTAAATCCTACAAGGTTTGTGCTAGCTTCTTGAAACTTGACACAATAAAGTAGTTTCACGTTCTATCTCAATGTTTTGTTTCCTCTTGATTAGCTCTAAGCAGTGACTGGCGAGAAACACTTTCATGGAAATGGTTGCCAAGCTTCCCAAAATTACGAATCTCCCGAAATCTCAGCAAATATTTTTTCACCCAAACTACATAATACTTTCAGGTGATGATCAGTACACTAAGGCGACTTGGTTCCCCAAATTTCGTTCTTCTATGTTGAAGCGTTCATTTCCAGTAACAGTTTGAATTTTTAGGTTTCACTCTGTTTTCTCCTATATTGATACATGTATTTGGAACTCTAAATCCAACAAGGTTTGTGCTAGCTTCTTGAAACTTGATACAATAAAGAAGTTTCACGTTCTATCTCAATGTTTTGATTCCTCTTGATGTAGCCCTAAGCAGTGACTGGCGAGAAACACTTTCATGGAAATGGTTGCCAAGCTTCCCAAAATTACGAATCTCCCGAAATCTCAGCAAATATTTTTTCACCCAAACTGGATGATACTTTCAGGTAATGATTAGTACACTAAGGCGACTTGGTTCCCCAAATTTCGTTATTCTATGTTGAAGTGTTCATTTCCAGTAACAGTTTGAATTTTTAGGTTTCACTCTGTTTTCTCCTATATTGATACATGTATTTGGAACTCTAAATCCAACACGGTTTGTGCTAGCTTCTTGAAACTTGACACAATAAAGTAGTTTCACGTTCTATCTTTATGTTTGTTTCCTCTTGATGTAGCACTAAGCAGTGACTGGCGAGAAACACTTTCATGGAAAGGGGTTGTCAAGCTTCCCAAAATTACGAATCTCCAGAAATCTCAGCAAATATTTTTTCACCCAAACTGGATGATACTTTCAGGCAATGATCGGTACACTAAGGCGACTTGGTTCCCCAAATTTCGTTCTTCTATGTTGAAGCGTTCATTTCCAGTAACAGTTTGAATTTTTAGGTTTCACTCTGTTTTCTCCTATATTGGTAGAAGTTTTTGGATCTCTAAGTCCAACACGGTTTGTGCTATCTTCTTGAAACTTGACACAATAAAGTAGTTTCACATTCCATCTCTATGTTTTGTTTCCTCTTGATGTAGCCCTAAGCAGTGACTGGCGAGAAACACTTTCATGGAAAGGGGTTGCCAAGCTTCCCAAAATTACGAATCTCCAGATATCTCAGCCAATATTTTTTCACCCAATCTGGATGATACTTTCAGGTAATGATCAGTACACTAAGCCGACTTGGTTCCCCAAATTTCGTTCTTCTATGTTGAAGCGTTCATTTCCAGCAATAGTTTGAATTTTTAGGTTTCACACTGTTTTCTCCTATATTGATACAAGTATTTGGAACTCTAAATCCAACACGGTTTGTGCTAGCTTCTTGAAACTTGACACAATAAAGTAGTTTCACGTTCTATCTCTATGTTTTGTTTCCTCTTGATGTAGCCCTAAGCAGTGACTGGCGAGAAACACTTTCATGGAAAGGGGTTGCCAAGCTTCCCAAAATTACGAATCTCCAGAAATCTCAGTAAAAGTTTTTTCACCCAAACTGGATGATACTTTCAGGTAATGATCAGTACACTAAGGTGAACTTGGTTCCCCAGATTTCGTTCTTCTATGTTGAAGTGTTCATTTCCAGCAATAGTTTGAATTTTTAGGTTTCAGTCTGTTTTCTCCTATATTGATACATGTATTTGGAACTCTAAATCCAAAACGGTTTGTGCTAGCTTCTTGAAACTTGACACAATAAAGTAGTTTCACGTTCTATCTCTATGTTTTGTTTCCTCTTGATGTAGCCCTAAGCAGTGACTGGCGAGAAACACTTTCATGGAAAGGGGTTGCCAAGCTTCCCAAAATTACGAATCTCCAGAAATCTCAGCAAATATTTTTTCACCCAAACTGGATGATACTTTCAGGTAATGATCAGTACACTAAAGCGACTTGGTTCCCCAAATTTCGTTCTTCTATGTTGAAGCGTTCATTTCCAGTAACAGTTTGAATTTTTAGGTTTCCCTCTGTTTTCTCCTATATTGATACACATATTTGGAACTCTAAATCCAACATGGTTTGTGCTAGCTTCTTGAAACTTGACACAATAAAGTAGTTTCACATTCTATCTCTATGTTTTGTTTCCTCTTGATGTAGCCCTAAGCAGTGACTGGCAAGAAACACTCACATGGAAAGGGGTTGCCAAGCTTCCAAAAATTACGAATCTCCAGAAATCTCAGCAAATATTTTTTCACCCAAACTGGATGATACTTTCAGGTAATGATCAGTACACTAAGGCGACTTGGTTCCCCAAATTTCGTTCTTCTATGTTGAAGCGTTCATTTCCAGTAACAGTTTGAATTTTTAGATTTCACTCTGTTTTCTCCTATATTGATACATGTATTTGGAACTCTAAATCCAACACGGTTTGTGCTAGCTTCTTGAAACTTGACACAATAAAGTAGTTTCACGTTCTATCTTTATGTTTGTTTCCTCTTGATGTAGCCCTAAGCAGTGACTGGCGAGAAACACTTTCATGGAAAGGGGTTTCCAAGCTTCCCAAAATTACGAATCTCCAGAAATCTCAGCAAATATTTTTTCACCCAAACTGGATGATACTTTCAGGCAATGATCAGTACACTAAGGAGACTTGGTTCCCCATATTTCGATCTTCTATGTTGAAGTGTTCATTTCCAGTAACAGGTTGAATTTTTAGGTTTCACTCTGTTTTCTCCTATATTGGTAGAAGTTTTTGGATCTCTAAGTCCAACACAGTTTGTGGTAGCTTCTTGAAACTTGACACAATAAAGTAGTTTCACGTTCTATCTCAATGTTTTGTTTCCTCTTGATGTATCCCTAAGCAGTGACTGGCAAGAAACACTCACATGGAAAGGGGTGCCAAGCTTCCCAAAATTACGAATCTCCAGATATCTCAGCAAATATTTTTTCACCCAAACTGGATGATACTTTCAGGTAATGATCAGTACACTAAGCCGACTTGGTTCCCCAAATTTCGTTCTTCTTTGTTGAAGCGTTCATTTCCAGCAATAGTTTGAATTTTTAGGTTTCACTCTGTTTTCTCCTATATTGATACATGTATTTGGAACTCTAAATCCAACACGGTTTGTGCTAGCTTCTTGAAACTTGACACAATAAAGTAGTTTCACGTTCTATCTCTATGTTTTGTTTCCACTTGATGTAGCCCTAAGCAGTGACTGGCGAGGAACACTTTCATGGAAAGGGGTTGCCAAGCTTCCCAAAATTACGAATCTCCAGAAATCGCAGCAAATATTTTTTCACCCAAACTGGATGATACTTTCAGGTAATGATCAGTACACTAAGGCGACTTGGTTCCCCAAATTTCGTTCTTCTATGTTGATTGTTCATTTCCAGTAACAGTTTGAATTTTTAGGTTTCACTCTGTTTTCTCCTATATTGATACATGTATTTGGAACTCTAAATCCAACACGGATTGTGCTAGCTTCTTGAAACTTGACTCAATAAAGTTGTTTCACATTCTATCTCTTTGTTTTGTTCCCTCTTGGTGTAGTCCTAAGCAGTGACTGGCGAGATACACTTTCATGGAAAGGGGTTGCCAAACTTCCCAAAATTACGAATCTCCAGAAATCTCAGCAAATATTTTTTCACCCAAACTACATAATACTTTCAGGTGATGATCAGTACACTAAGGCGACTTGGTTCCCCAAATTTCTTTCTTCTATGTTGAAGCGTTCATTTCCAGTAACAGTTTGAATTTTTAGGTTTCACTCTGTTTTCTCCTATATTGATACATGTATTTGGAACTCTAAATCCAACAAGGTTTGTGCTAGCTTCTTGAAACTTGATACAATAAAGAAGTTTCACGTTCTATCTCAATGTTTTGTTTCCTCTTGATGTAGCCCTAAGCAGTGACTGGCGAGAAACACTTTCATGGAAATGGTTGCCAAGCTTCCCAAAATTACGAATCTCCCGAAATCTCAGCAAATATTTTTTCACCCAAACTGGATGATACTTTCAGGTAATGATTAGTACACTAAGCCGACTTGGTTCCCCCAATTTCGTTCTTCTATGTTGAAGCGTTCATTTCCAGCAATAGTTTGAATTTTTAGGTTTCACTCTGTTTTCTCCTATATTGATACATGTATTTGGAACTCTAAATCCAACACGGTTTGTGCTAGCTTCTTGAAACTTGACAGAATAAAGGAGTTTTACGTTCTATCTCTATGTTTTGTTTCCTCTTGATGTAGCCCTAAGTAGTGACTGGCGAGAAACACTTTCATGGAAAGGGGTTGCCAAGCTTCCCAAAATTACGAATCTCCAGAAATCTCAGCAAATGTTTTTTCACCCAAACTGGATGATACTTTCAGGTAATGATCAGTACACTAAGGTGACTTGGTTCCCCAAATTTCGTTCTTCTATGTTGAAGCGTTCATTTCCAGCAATAGTTTGAATTTTTAGGTTTCACTCTGTTTTCTCCTATATTGATACATGTATTTGGAACTCTAAATCCAACACGGTTTGTGCTAGCTTCTTGAAAATTGACACAATAAAGTAGTTTCACGTTCTATCTCTATGTTTTTTTTCCTCTTGATGTAGCCCTAAGCAGTGACTGGCGAGAAACACTTTCAAGGAAAGGGGTTGCCAAGCTTCCCAAAATTACGAATCTCCAGATATCTCAGCAAATATTTTTTCACCCAATCTGGATGATACTTTCAGGTAATGATCAGTACACTAAGCCGACTTGGTTCCCCCAATTTCGTTCTTCTATGTTGAAGCGTTCATTTCCAGTAACAGTTTGAATTTTTAGGTTTCACTGTGTTTTTTCCTATATTGATACATGTATTTGGAACTCTAAATCCAACACGGTTTGTGCTAGCTTCTTGAAAATTGACACAATAAAGTAGTTTCACGTTCTATCTCAAGGTTTTGTTTCCTCTTGATGTAGCCCTAAGCAGTGACTGGCGAGAAACACTTTCATGGAAATGGTTGCCAAGCTTCCCAAAATTACGAATCTCCCGAAATCTCAGCAAATATTTTTTCACCCAAACTGGATGATACTTTCAGGTAATGATTAGTACACTAAGCTGACTTGGTTCCCCCAATTTCGTTTTCTATGTTGAAGCGTTCATTTCCAGCAATAGTTTGAATTTTTAGGTTTCACTCTGTTTTCTCCTATATTGATACATGTATTTGGAACTCTAAATCCAACACGGTTTGTGCTAGCTTCTTGAAACTTGAAACAATAAAGTAGTTTCATGTTCTATCTCAATGTTTTGTTTCCTCTTGATGTAGCCCTAAGCAGTGACTGGCGAGAAACACTTTCATGGAAAGGGGTTGCCAACCTTCCCAAAATTACGAATCTCCAGAAATCTCAGCAAATATTTTTTCACCCAAACTGGATGAAACTTTCAGGTAATGATCAGTACACTAAAGCGACTTGGTTCCCCAAATTTCGTTCTTCTATGTTGAAGCGTTCATTTCCAGCAATAGTTTGAAATTTTAGGTTTCACTCTGTTTTCTCCTATATTGATACATGTATTTGGAACTCTAAATCCAACACGGTTTGTGCTAGCTTCTTGAAACTTGACACAATAAAGTAGTTTCACGTTCTATCTCTATGTTTTTTTTCCTCTTGATGTAGCCCTAAGCAGTGACTGCCGAGAAACACTTTCAAGGAAAGGGGTTGCCAAGCTTCCCAAAATTACGAATCTCCAGATATCTCAGCAAATATTTTTTCACCCAATCTGGATGATACTTTCAGGTAATGATTAGTACACTAAGCCGACTTGGTTCCCCCAATTTCGTTCTTCTATGTTGAAGCGTTCATTTCCAGTAACAGTTTGAATTTTTAGGTTTCACTGTGTTTTCTCCTATATTGATACATGTATTTGGAACTCTAAATCCAACACGGTTTGTGCTAGCTTCTTGAAAATTGACACAATAAAGTAGTTTCACGTTCTATCTCAAGGTTTTGTTTCCTCTTGATGTAGCCTAAGCAGTGACTGGCGAGAAACACTTTCATGGAAATGGTTGCCAAGCTTCCCAAAATTACGAATCTCCCGAAATCTCAGCAAATATTTTTTCACCCAAACTGGATGATACTTTCAGGTAATGATTAGTATACTAAGCCGACTTGGTTCCCCCAATTTCGTTCTTCTATGTTGAAGCGTTCATTTCCAGCAATAGTTTGAATTTTTAGGTTGCACTCTGTTTTCTCCTATATTGATAAATGTATTTGGAACTCTAAATCCAACACGGTTTGTGCTAGCTTCTTGAAACTTGACAAAATAATGTAGTTTCACGTTCTATCTCTATGTTTTCTTTCCTCTTGATGTAGCCCTAAGTAGTGACTGGCGAGAAACACTTTCATGGAAAGGGGTTGCCAAGCTTCCCAAAATTACGAATCTCCAGAAATCTCAGCAAATGTTTTTTCACCCAAACTGGATGAAACTTTCAGGTAATGATCAGTACACTAAAGCGACTCGGTTCCCCAAATTTCGTTATTCTATGTTGAAGTGTTCATTTCCAGTAACAGTTTGAATTTTTAGGTTTCACTCTGTTTCCTCCTATATTGATACATGTATTTGGAACTCTAAATCCAACACGGATTGTGCTAGCTTTTTGAAACTTGACACAATAAAGTTGTTTCACATTCTATCTCTATGTTTTGTTCCCTCTTGATGTAGTCTTAAGCAGTGACTGGCGAGATACACTTTCATGGAAAGGGGTTGCCAAGCTTCCAAAAATTACGAATCTCCAGAAATCTCAGCAAATATTTTTTCACCCAAACTAGATAATACTTTCAGGTGATGATCAGTACACAAAGGCGACTTGGTTCCCCAAATTTCGTTCTTCTATGTTGAAGCGTTCATTTCCAGTAACAGTTTGAATTTTTAGGTTTCACTCTGTTTTCTCCTATATTGATACATGTATTTGGAACTCTAAATCCAACAAGGTTTGTGCTAGCTTCTTGAAACTTGATACAATAAAGAAGTTTCACGTTCTATCTCAATGTTTTGATTCCTCTTGATGTAGCCCTAAGCAGTGACTGGCGAGAAACACTTTCATGGAAATGGTTGCCAAGCTTCCCAAAATTACGAATCTCCCGAAATCTCAGCAAATATTTTTTCACCCAAACTGGATGATACTTTCAGGTAATGATTAGTACACTAAGGCGACTTGGTTCCCCAAATTTCGTTATTCTATGTTGAAGTGTTCATTTCCAGTAACAGTTTGAATTTTTAGGTTTCACTCTGTTTTCTCCTATATTGATACATGTATTTGGAACTCTAAATCCAACACGGTTTGTGCTAGCTTCTTGAAACTTGACACAATAAAGTAGTTTCACGTTCTATCTTTATGTTTGTTTCCTCTTGATGTAGCACTAAGCAGTGACTGGCGAGAAACACTTTCATGGAAAGGGGTTGTCAAGCTTCCCAAAATTACGAATCTCCAGAAATCTCAGCAAATATTTTTTCACCCAAACTGGATGATACTTTCAGGCAATGATCGGTACACTAAGGCGACTTGGTTCCCCAAATTTCGTTCTTCTATGTTGAAGCGTTCATTTCCAGTAACAGTTTGAATTTTTAGGTTTCACTCTGTTTTCTCCTATATTGGTAGAAGTTTTTGGATCTCTAAGTCCAACACGGTTTGTGCTATCTTCTTGAAACTTGACACAATAAAGTAGTTTCACATTCCATCTCTATGTTTTGTTTCCTCTTGATGTAGCCCTAAGCAGTGACTGGCGAGAAACACTTTCATGGAAAGGGGTTGCCAAGCTTCCCAAAATTACGAATCTCCAGATATCTCAGCCAATATTTTTTCACCCAATCTGGATGATACTTTCAGGTAATGATCAGTACACTAAGCCGACTTGGTTCCCCAAATTTCGTTCTTCTATGTTGAAGCGTTCATTTCCAGCAATAGTTTGAATTTTTAGGTTTCACACTGTTTTCTCCTATATTGATACAAGTATTTGGAACTCTAAATCCAACACGGTTTGTGCTAGCTTCTTGAAACTTGACACAATAAAGTAGTTTCACGTTCTATCTCTATGTTTTGTTTCCTCTTGATGTAGCCCTAAGCAGTGACTGGCGAGAAACACTTTCATGGAAAGGGGTTGCCAAGCTTCCCAAAATTACGAATCTCCAGAAATCTCAGTAAAAGTTTTTTCACCCAAACTGGATGATACTTTCAGGTAATGATCAGTACACTAAGGTGAACTTGGTTCCCCAGATTTCGTTCTTCTATGTTGAAGTGTTCATTTCCAGCAATAGTTTGAATTTTTAGGTTTCAGTCTGTTTTCTCCTATATTGATACATGTATTTGGAACTCTAAATCCAAAACGGTTTGTGCTAGCTTCTTGAAACTTGACACAATAAAGTAGTTTCACGTTCTATCTCTATGTTTTGTTTCCTCTTGATGTAGCCCTAAGCAGTGACTGGCGAGAAACACTTTCATGGAAAGGGGTTGCCAAGCTTCCCAAAATTACGAATCTCCAGAAATCTCAGCAAATATTTTTTCACCCAAACTGGATGATACTTTCAGGTAATGATCAGTACACTAAAGCGACTTGGTTCCCCAAATTTCGTTCTTCTATGTTGAAGCGTTCATTTCCAGTAACAGTTTGAATTTTTAGGTTTCCCTCTGTTTTCTCCTATATTGATACACATATTTGGAACTCTAAATCCAACATGGTTTGTGCTAGCTTCTTGAAACTTGACACAATAAAGTAGTTTCACATTCTATCTCTATGTTTTGTTTCCTCTTGATGTAGCCCTAAGCAGTGACTGGCAAGAAACACTCACATGGAAAGGGGTTGCCAAGCTTCCAAAAATTACGAATCTCCAGAAATCTCAGCAAATATTTTTTCACCCAAACTGGATGATACTTTCAGGTAATGATCAGTACACTAAGGCGACTTGGTTCCCCAAATTTCGTTCTTCTATGTTGAAGCGTTCATTTCCAGTAACAGTTTGAATTTTTAGATTTCACTCTGTTTTCTCCTATATTGATACATGTATTTGGAACTCTAAATCCAACACGGTTTGTGCTAGCTTCTTGAAACTTGACACAATAAAGTAGTTTCACGTTCTATCTTTATGTTTGTTTCCTCTTGATGTAGCCCTAAGCAGTGACTGGCGAGAAACACTTTCATGGAAAGGGGTTTCCAAGCTTCCCAAAATTACGAATCTCCAGAAATCTCAGCAAATATTTTTTCACCCAAACTGGATGATACTTTCAGGCAATGATCAGTACACTAAGGAGACTTGGTTCCCCATATTTCGATCTTCTATGTTGAAGTGTTCATTTCCAGTAACAGGTTGAATTTTTAGGTTTCACTCTGTTTTCTCCTATATTGGTAGAAGTTTTTGGATCTCTAAGTCCAACACAGTTTGTGGTAGCTTCTTGAAACTTGACACAATAAAGTAGTTTCACGTTCTATCTCAATGTTTTGTTTCCTCTTGATGTATCCCTAAGCAGTGACTGGCAAGAAACACTCACATGGAAAGGGGTGCCAAGCTTCCCAAAATTACGAATCTCCAGATATCTCAGCAAATATTTTTTCACCCAAACTGGATGATACTTTCAGGTAATGATCAGTACACTAAGCCGACTTGGTTCCCCAAATTTCGTTCTTCTTTGTTGAAGCGTTCATTTCCAGCAATAGTTTGAATTTTTAGGTTTCACTCTGTTTTCTCCTATATTGATACATGTATTTGGAACTCTAAATCCAACACGGTTTGTGCTAGCTTCTTGAAACTTGACACAATAAAGTAGTTTCACGTTCTATCTCTATGTTTTGTTTCCACTTGATGTAGCCCTAAGCAGTGACTGGCGAGGAACACTTTCATGGAAAGGGGTTGCCAAGCTTCCCAAAATTACGAATCTCCAGAAATCGCAGCAAATATTTTTTCACCCAAACTGGATGATACTTTCAGGTAATGATCAGTACACTAAGGCGACTTGGTTCCCCAAATTTCGTTCTTCTATGTTGATTGTTCATTTCCAGTAACAGTTTGAATTTTTAGGTTTCACTCTGTTTTCTCCTATATTGATACATGTATTTGGAACTCTAAATCCAACACGGATTGTGCTAGCTTCTTGAAACTTGACTCAATAAAGTTGTTTCACATTCTATCTCTTTGTTTTGTTCCCTCTTGGTGTAGTCCTAAGCAGTGACTGGCGAGATACACTTTCATGGAAAGGGGTTGCCAAACTTCCCAAAATTACGAATCTCCAGAAATCTCAGCAAATATTTTTTCACCCAAACTACATAATACTTTCAGGTGATGATCAGTACACTAAGGCGACTTGGTTCCCCAAATTTCTTTCTTCTATGTTGAAGCGTTCATTTCCAGTAACAGTTTGAATTTTTAGGTTTCACTCTGTTTTCTCCTATATTGATACATGTATTTGGAACTCTAAATCCAACAAGGTTTGTGCTAGCTTCTTGAAACTTGATACAATAAAGAAGTTTCACGTTCTATCTCAATGTTTTGTTTCCTCTTGATGTAGCCCTAAGCAGTGACTGGCGAGAAACACTTTCATGGAAATGGTTGCCAAGCTTCCCAAAATTACGAATCTCCCGAAATCTCAGCAAATATTTTTTCACCCAAACTGGATGATACTTTCAGGTAATGATTAGTACACTAAGCCGACTTGGTTCCCCCAATTTCGTTCTTCTATGTTGAAGCGTTCATTTCCAGCAATAGTTTGAATTTTTAGGTTTCACTCTGTTTTCTCCTATATTGATACATGTATTTGGAACTCTAAATCCAACACGGTTTGTGCTAGCTTCTTGAAACTTGACAGAATAAAGGAGTTTTACGTTCTATCTCTATGTTTTGTTTCCTCTTGATGTAGCCCTAAGTAGTGACTGGCGAGAAACACTTTCATGGAAAGGGGTTGCCAAGCTTCCCAAAATTACGAATCTCCAGAAATCTCAGCAAATGTTTTTTCACCCAAACTGGATGATACTTTCAGGTAATGATCAGTACACTAAGGTGACTTGGTTCCCCAAATTTCGTTCTTCTATGTTGAAGCGTTCATTTCCAGCAATAGTTTGAATTTTTAGGTTTCACTCTGTTTTCTCCTATATTGATACATGTATTTGGAACTCTAAATCCAACACGGTTTGTGCTAGCTTCTTGAAAATTGACACAATAAAGTAGTTTCACGTTCTATCTCTATGTTTTTTTTCCTCTTGATGTAGCCCTAAGCAGTGACTGGCGAGAAACACTTTCAAGGAAAGGGGTTGCCAAGCTTCCCAAAATTACGAATCTCCAGATATCTCAGCAAATATTTTTTCACCCAATCTGGATGATACTTTCAGGTAATGATCAGTACACTAAGCCGACTTGGTTCCCCCAATTTCGTTCTTCTATGTTGAAGCGTTCATTTCCAGTAACAGTTTGAATTTTTAGGTTTCACTGTGTTTTTTCCTATATTGATACATGTATTTGGAACTCTAAATCCAACACGGTTTGTGCTAGCTTCTTGAAAATTGACACAATAAAGTAGTTTCACGTTCTATCTCAAGGTTTTGTTTCCTCTTGATGTAGCCCTAAGCAGTGACTGGCGAGAAACACTTTCATGGAAATGGTTGCCAAGCTTCCCAAAATTACGAATCTCCCGAAATCTCAGCAAATATTTTTTCACCCAAACTGGATGATACTTTCAGGTAATGATTAGTACACTAAGCTGACTTGGTTCCCCCAATTTCGTTTTCTATGTTGAAGCGTTCATTTCCAGCAATAGTTTGAATTTTTAGGTTTCACTCTGTTTTCTCCTATATTGATACATGTATTTGGAACTCTAAATCCAACACGGTTTGTGCTAGCTTCTTGAAACTTGAAACAATAAAGTAGTTTCATGTTCTATCTCAATGTTTTGTTTCCTCTTGATGTAGCCCTAAGCAGTGACTGGCGAGAAACACTTTCATGGAAAGGGGTTGCCAACCTTCCCAAAATTACGAATCTCCAGAAATCTCAGCAAATATTTTTTCACCCAAACTGGATGAAACTTTCAGGTAATGATCAGTACACTAAAGCGACTTGGTTCCCCAAATTTCGTTCTTCTATGTTGAAGCGTTCATTTCCAGCAATAGTTTGAAATTTTAGGTTTCACTCTGTTTTCTCCTATATTGATACATGTATTTGGAACTCTAAATCCAACACGGTTTGTGCTAGCTTCTTGAAACTTGACACAATAAAGTAGTTTCACGTTCTATCTCTATGTTTTTTTTCCTCTTGATGTAGCCCTAAGCAGTGACTGCCGAGAAACACTTTCAAGGAAAGGGGTTGCCAAGCTTCCCAAAATTACGAATCTCCAGATATCTCAGCAAATATTTTTTCACCCAATCTGGATGATACTTTCAGGTAATGATTAGTACACTAAGCCGACTTGGTTCCCCCAATTTCGTTCTTCTATGTTGAAGCGTTCATTTCCAGTAACAGTTTGAATTTTTAGGTTTCACTGTGTTTTCTCCTATATTGATACATGTATTTGGAACTCTAAATCCAACACGGTTTGTGCTAGCTTCTTGAAAATTGACACAATAAAGTAGTTTCACGTTCTATCTCAAGGTTTTGTTTCCTCTTGATGTAGCCTAAGCAGTGACTGGCGAGAAACACTTTCATGGAAATGGTTGCCAAGCTTCCCAAAATTACGAATCTCCCGAAATCTCAGCAAATATTTTTTCACCCAAACTGGATGATACTTTCAGGTAATGATTAGTATACTAAGCCGACTTGGTTCCCCCAATTTCGTTCTTCTATGTTGAAGCGTTCATTTCCAGCAATAGTTTGAATTTTTAGGTTGCACTCTGTTTTCTCCTATATTGATAAATGTATTTGGAACTCTAAATCCAACACGGTTTGTGCTAGCTTCTTGAAACTTGACAAAATAATGTAGTTTCACGTTCTATCTCTATGTTTTCTTTCCTCTTGATGTAGCCCTAAGTAGTGACTGGCGAGAAACACTTTCATGGAAAGGGGTTGCCAAGCTTCCCAAAATTACGAATCTCCAGAAATCTCAGCAAATGTTTTTTCACCCAAACTGGATGAAACTTTCAGGTAATGATCAGTACACTAAAGCGACTCGGTTCCCCAAATTTCGTTATTCTATGTTGAAGTGTTCATTTCCAGTAACAGTTTGAATTTTTAGGTTTCACTCTGTTTCCTCCTATATTGATACATGTATTTGGAACTCTAAATCCAACACGGATTGTGCTAGCTTTTTGAAACTTGACACAATAAAGTTGTTTCACATTCTATCTCTATGTTTTGTTCCCTCTTGATGTAGTCTTAAGCAGTGACTGGCGAGATACACTTTCATGGAAAGGGGTTGCCAAGCTTCCAAAAATTACGAATCTCCAGAAATCTCAGCAAATATTTTTTCACCCAAACTAGATAATACTTTCAGGTGATGATCAGTACACAAAGGCGACTTGGTTCCCCAAATTTCGTTCTTCTATGTTGAAGCGTTCATTTCCAGTAACAGTTTGAATTTTTAGGTTTCACTCTGTTTTCTCCTATATTGATACATGTATTTGGAACTCTAAATCCAACAAGGTTTGTGCTAGCTTCTTGAAACTTGACACAATAAAGTAGTTTCACGTTCTATCTCAATGTTTTGTTTCCTCTTGATGTAGCCCTAAGCAGTGACTGGCGAGAAACACTTTCATGGAAATGGTTGCCAAGCTTCCCAAAATTACGAATCTCCCGAAATCTCAGCAAATATTTTTTCACCCAAACTGGATGATACTTTCAGGTAATGATCAGTACACTAAGGCGACTTGGTTCCCCAAATGTCGTTCTTCCATGTTGACGCGTTCATTTCCAGTAACAGTTTGAATTTTTAGGTTTCACTCTGTTTTCTCCTATATTAATACATGTATTTGGAACTCTAAATCCAACACGGTTTGTGCTAGCTTCTTGAAACTTGACACAATAAAGTAGTTTCACGTTCTATCTTTATGTTTGTTTCCTCTTGATGTAGCACTAAGCAGTGACTGGCGAGAAACACTTTCATGGAAAGGGGTTGTCAAGCTTCCCAAAATTACGAATCTCCAGAAATCTCAGCAAATATTTTTTCACCCAAACTGGATGATACTTTCAGGCAATGATCGGTACACTAAGGCGACTTGGTTCCCCAAATTTCGTTCTTCTATGTTGAAGCGTTCATTTCCAGTAACAGTTTGAATTTTTAGGTTTCACTCTGTTTTCTCCTATATTGATACATGTATTTGGAACTCTAAATCCAACACGGTTTGTGCTAGCTTCTTGAAACTTGACACAATAAAGTAGTTTCACGTTCTATCTCTATGTTTTTTTTCCTCTTGATGTAGCCCTAAGCAGTGACTGGAGAGAAACACTTTCATGGAAAGGGGTTTCCAACCTTCCCAAAATTACGAATCTCCAGAAATCTCAGCAAATATTTTTTCACCCAAACTGGATGATACTTTCAGGTAATGATCAGTACACTAAAGCGACTTGGTTCCCCAATTTTCGTTCTTCTATGTTGAAGCGTTCATTTCCAGCAATAGTTTGAATTTTTAGGTTTCACTCTGTTTTCTCCTATATTGATACATGTATTTGGAACTCTAAATCCAACACGGTTTGTGCTAGCTTCTTGAAACTTGAAACAATAAAGTAGTTTCATGTTCTATCTCGATGTTTTGTTTCCTCTTGATGTAGCCCTAAGCAGTGACTGGCGAGAAACACTTTCATGGAAAGGGGTTGCCAACCTTCCCAAAATTACGAATCTCCAGAAATCTCAGCAAATATTTTTTCACCCAAACTGGATGAAACTTTCAGGTAATGATCAGTACACTAAAGCGACTTGGTTCCCCAAATTTCGTTCTTCTATGTTGAAGCGTTCATTTCCAGCAATAGTTTGAATTTTTAGGTTTCACTCTGTTTTCTCCTATATTGATACATGTATTTGGAACTCTAAATCCAACACGGTTTGTGCTAGCTTCTTGAAACTTGACACAATAAAGTAGTTTCACGTTCTATCTCTATGTTTTTTTTCCTCTTGATGTAGCCCTAAGCAGTGACTGCCGAGAAACACTTTCAAGGAAAGGGGTTGCCAAGCTTCCCAAAATTACGAATCTCCAGATATCTCAGCAAATATTTTTTCACCCAATCTGGATGATACTTTCAGGTAATGATTAGTACACTAAGCCGACTTGGTTCCCCCAATTTCGTTCTTCTATGTTGAAGCGTTCATTTCCAGTAACAGTTTGAATTTTTAGGTTTCACTGTGTTTTCTCCTATATTGATACATGTATTTGGAACTCTAAATCCAACACGGTTTGTGCTAGCTTCTTGAAAATTGACACAATAAAGTAGTTTCACGTTCTATCTCAAGGTTTTGTTTCCTCTTGATGTAGCCTAAGCAGTGACTGGCGAGAAACACTTTCAATGAAAGGGGTTGCCAAGCTTCCCAAAATTACGAATCTCCCGAAATCTCAGCAAATATTTTTTCACCCAAACTGGATGATACTTTCAGGTAATGATTAGTACACTAAGCCGACTTGGTTCCCCCAATTTCGTTCTTCTATGTTGAAGCGTTCATTTCCAGCAATAGTTTGAATTTTTAGGTTGTACTCTGTTTTCTCCTATATTGATACATGTATTTGGAACTCTAAATCCAACACGGTTTGTGCTAGCTTCTTGAAACTTGACAAAATAAAGTAGTTTCACGTTCTATCTCTATGTTTTATTTCCTCTTGATGTAGCCCTAAGTAGTGACTGGCGAGAAACACTTTCATGGAAAGGGGTTGCCAAGCTTCCCAAAATTACGAATCTCCAGAAATCTCAGCAAATGTTTTTTCACACAAACTGGATGATACTTTCAGGTAATTATCAGTACACTAAGGCGACTTGGTTCCCCAAATTTCGTTATTCTATGTTGAAGTGTTCATTTCCAGTAACAGTTTGAATTTTTAGGTTTCACTCTGTTTTCTCCTATATTGATACATGTATTTGGAACTCTAAATCCAACACGGATTGTGCTAGCTTTTTGAAACTTGACACAATAAAGTTGTTTCACATTCTATCTCTATGTTTTGTTCCCTCTTGATGTAGTCCTAAGCAGTGACTGGCGAGATACACTTTCATGGAAAGTGGTTGCCAAGCTTCCAAAAATTACGAATCTCCAGAAATCTCAGCAAATATTTTTTCACCCAAACTAGATAATACTTTCAGGTGATGATCAGTACACAAAGGTGACTTGGTTCCCCAAATTTCGTTCTTCTATGTTGAAGCGTTCATTTCCAGTAACAGTTTGAATTTTTAGGTTTCACTCTGTTTTCTCCTATATTGATACATGTATTTGGAACTCTAAATCCAACAAGGTTTGTGCTAGCTTCTTGAAACTTGACACAATAAAGTAGTTTCACGTTCTATCTCAATGTTTTGTTTCCTCTTGATGTAGCCCTAAGGAGTGACTGGCGAGAAACCCTTTCATGGAAATGGTTGCCAAGCTTCCCAAAATTACGAATCTCCCGAAATCTCAGCAAATATTTTTTCACCCAAACTGGATGATACTTTCAGGTAATGATCAGTACACTAAGGCGACTTGGTTCCCCAAATGTCGTTCTTCCATGTTGAAGCGTTCATTTCCAGTAACAGTTTGAATTTTTGGGTTTCACTCTGTTTTCTCCTATATTGATACATATATTTGGAACTCTAAATCCAACACGGTTTGTGCTAGCTTCTTGAAACTTGACACAATAAAGTAGTTTCACGTTCTATCTTTATGTTTGTTTCCTCTTGATGTAGCACTAAGCAGTGACTGGCGAGAAACACTTTCATGGAAAGGGGTTGTCAAGCTTCCCAAAATTACGAATCTCCCGAAATCTCAGCAAATATTTTTTCACCCAAACTGGATGATACTTTCAGGCAATGATCGGTACACTAAGGCGACTTGGTTCCCCAAATTTCGTTCTTCTATGTTGAAGCGTTCATTTCCAGTAACAGTTTGAATTTTTAGGTTTCACTCTGTTTTCTCCTATATTGATACATGTATTTGGAACTCTAAATCCAACACGGTTTGTGCTAGCTTCTTGAAACTTGACACAATAAAGTAGTTTCACGTTCTATCTCTATGTTTTTTATCCTCTTGATGTAGCCCTAAGCAGTGACTGGAGAGAAACACTTTCATGGAAAGAGGTTTCCAACCTTCCCAAAATTACGAATCTCCAGAAATCTCAGCAAATATTTTTTCACCCAAACTGGATGATACTTTCAGGTAATGATCAGTACACTAAAGCGACTTGGTTCCCCAATTTTCGTTCTTCTATGTTGAAGCGTTCATTTCCAGCAATAGTTTGAATTTTTAGGTTTCACTCTGTTTTCTCCTATATTGATACATGTATTTGGAACTCTAAATCCAACACGGTTTGTGCTAGCTTCTTGAAACTTGAAACAATAAAGTAGTTTCATGTTCTATCTCGAAGTTTTGTTTCCTCTTGATGTAGCCCTAAGCAGTGACTGGCGAGAAACACTTTCATGGAAAGGGGTTGCCAACCTTCCCAAAATTACGAATCTCCAGAAATCTCAGCAAATATTTTTTCACCCAAACTGGATGAAACTTTCAGGTAATGATCAGTACACTAAAGCGACTTGGTTCCCCAAATTTCGTTCTTCTATGTTGAAGCGTTCATTTCCAGCAATAGTTTGAATTTTTAGGTTTCACTCTGTTTTCTCCTATATTGATACATGTATTTGGAACTCTAAATCCAACACGGTTTGTGCTAGCTTCTTGAAACTTGACAAAATAAAGTAGTTTCACGTTCTATCTCTATGTTTTTTTTCCTCTTGATGTAGCCCTAAGCAGTGACTGCCGAGAAACACTTTCAAGGAAAGGGGTTGCCAAGCTTCCCAAAATTACGAATCTCCAGATATCTCAGCAAATATTTTTTCACCCAATCTGGATGATACTTTCAGGTAATGATTAGTACACTAAGCCGACTTGGTTCCCCCAATTTCGTTCTTCTATGTTGAAGCGTTCATTTCCAGTAACAGTTTGAATTTTTAGGTTTCTCTGTGTTTTCTCCTATATTGATACATGTATTTGGAACTCTAAATCCAACACGGTTTGTGCTAGCTTCTTGAAAATTGACACAATAAAGTAGTTTCACGTTCTATCTCAAGGTTTTGTTTCCTCTTGATGTAGCCTAAGCAGTGACTGGCGAGAAACACTTTCATGGAAATGGTTGCCAAGCTTCCCAAAATTACGAATCTCCCGAAATCTCAGCAAATATTTTTTCACCCAAACTGGATGATACTTTCAGGTAATGATTAGTACACTAAGCCGACTTGGTTCCCCCAATTTCGTTCTTCTATGTTGAAGCATTCATTTCCAGCAATAGTTTGAATTTTTAGGTTGCACTCTGTTTTCTCCTATATTGATACATGTATTTGGAACTCTAAATCCAACACGGATTGTGCTAGCTTTTTGAAACTTGACACAATAAAGTTGTTTCACATTCTATCTCTATGTTTTGTTCCCTCTTGATGTAGTCCTAAGCAGTGACTGGCGAGATACACTTTCATGGAAAGGGGTTGCCAAGCTTCCAAAAATTACGAATCTCCAGAAATCTCAGCAAATATTTTTTCACCCAAACTAGATAATACTTTCAGGTGATGATCAGTACACAAAGGCAACTTGGTTCCCCAAATTTCGTTCTTCTATGTTGAAGCGTTCATTTCCAGTAACAGTTTGAATTTTTAGGTTTCACTCTGTTTTCTCCTATATTGATACATGTATTTGGAACTCTAAATCCAACAAGGTTTGTGCTAGCTTCTTGAAACTTGACACAATAAAGTAGTTTCACGTTCTATCTCAATGTTTTGTTTCCTCTTGATGTAGCCCTAAGCAGTGACTGGCGAGAAACACTTTCATGGAAATGGTTGCCAAGCTTCCCAAAATTACGAATCTCCCGAAATCTCAGCAAATATTTTTTCACCCAAACTGGATGATACATTCAGGTAATGATCAGTACACTAAGGCGACTTGGTTCCCCCAATGTCGTTCTTCCATGTTGAAGAGTTCATTTCCAGTAACAGTTTGAATTTTTAGGTTTCACTCTGTTTTCTCCTATATTGATACATGTATTTGGAACTCTAAATCCAACACGGTTTGTGCTAGCTTCTTGAAACTTGACACAATAAAGTAGTTTCACGTTCTATCTTTATGTTTGTTTCCTCTTGATGTAGCACTAAGCAGTGATTGGCGAGAAACACTTTCATGGAAAGGGGTTGTTAAGCTTCCCAAAATTACGAATCTCCAGAAATCTCAGCAAATATTTTTTCACCCAAACTGGATGATACTTTCAGGCAATGATCGGTACACTAAGGTGACTTGGTTCCCCAAATTTCGTTCTTCTATGTTGAAGCGTTCATTTCCAGTAACAGTTTGAATTTTTAGGTTTCACTCTGTTTTCTCCTATATTGGTAGAAGTTTTTGGATCTCTAAGTCCAACACGGTTTATGCTAGCTTCTTGAAACTTGACAGAATAAAGTAGTTTCACATTCTATCTCTATGTTTTGTTTCCTCTTGATGTAGCCCTAAGCAGTGACTGGTGAGAAACACTTTCATGGAAAGGGGTTGCCAAGCTTCCCAAAATTACGAATCTCCAGATATCTCAGCAAATATTTTTTCACCCAAACTGGATGATACCTTCAGGTAATGATCAGTACACTAAGGCGACTTGGTTCCCCAAATTTCGTTCTTCTATGTTGAACTGTTCATTTCAAGAAACAGTTTGAATTTTTAGGTTTCTCTCTGTTTTCTCCTATATTGATACATGTATTTGGAACTCTAAATCCAACACGGTTTGTGCTAGCTTCTTGAAACTTGACACAATAAAGTAGTTTCACATTCTATCTCTATGTTTTGTTTCCTCTTAATGTAGCCCTAAGCAGTGACTGGCGAGAAACACTTTCATGGAAAGGGGTTGCCAAGCTTCCAAAAATTACGAATCTCCAGAAATCTCAGCAAATATTTTTTCACCCAAACTGGATGATACTTTCAGGTAATGATCAGTACACTAAGGCGACTTGGTTCCCCAAATTTCGTTCTTCTATGTTGAAGCGTTCATTTCCAGTAACAGTTTGAATTTTTAGGTTTCACTCTGTTTTCTCCTATATTGGTAGAAGTTTTTGGATCTCTAAGTCCAACACGGTTTGTGCTAGCTTCTTGAAACTTGACACAATAAAGTAGTTTCACATTCTATCTCTATGTTTTGTTTCCTCTTGATGTAGCCCTAAGCAGTTACTGGCGAGAAACACTTTCATGGAAATGGTTGCCAAGCTTCCCAAAATTACGAATCTCCAGATATCTCAGCAAATATTTTTTCACCCAATCTGGATGATACTTTCAGGTAATGATCAGTACACTAAGCCGACTTGGTTCCCCAAATTTCGTTCTTCTATTTTGAAGCGTTCATTTCCAGCAATAGTTTGAATTTTTAGGTTTCACGCTGTTTTCTCCTATATTGATACAAGTATTTGGAACTCTAAATCCAACACGGTTTGTGCTAGCTTCTTGAAACTTGACACAATAAAGTAGTTTCACGTTCTATCTCTATGTTTTGTTTCCTCTTGATGTAGCCCTAAGCAGTGACTGGTGAGAAACACTTTCATGGAAAGGGGTTGCCAAGCTTCCCAAAATTGCGAATCTCCAGAAATCTCAGCAAATGTTTTTTCACCCAAACTGGATGATACTTTCAGTAATTATCAGTACACTAAGGCGACTTGGTTCCACAAATTTCGTTCTTCTATGTTGAAGTGTTCATTTCCAGTAACAGTTTGAATTTTTAGGTTTCACTCTGTTTTCTCCTATATTGATACATGTATTTGGAACTCTAAATCCAACACGGATTGTGCTAGCTTCTTGAAACTTGACTCAATAAAGTTGTTTCACATTCTATCTCTATGTTTTGTTCCCTCTTGATGTAGTCCTAAGCAGTGACTGGCGAGGTACACTTTCATGGAAAGGGGTTGCCAAGCTTCCAAAAATTACGAATCTCCAGAAATCTCAGCAAATATTTTTTCACCCAAACTACATAATACTTTCAGGTGATGATCAGTACACTAAGGCGACTTGGTTCCCCAAATTTCGTTCTTCTATGTTGAAGCGTTCATTTCCAGTAACAGTTTGAATTTTTAGGTTTCACTCTGTTTTCTCCTATATTGATACATGT
Source organism: Spermophilus citellus (assembly GCF_964194105.1). Classification (NCBI taxonomy): domain Eukaryota; kingdom Metazoa; phylum Chordata; class Mammalia; order Rodentia; family Sciuridae; genus Spermophilus; species Spermophilus citellus. The sequence goes on along the minus strand of NC_138187.1, from coordinate 42,698,283 downwards.
ATTTGGAACTCTAAATCCAACAAGGTTTGTGCTAGCTTCTTGAAACTTGACACAATAAAGTAGTTTCACGTTCTATCTCAATGTTTTGTTTCCTCTTGATGTAGCCCTAAGCAGTGACTGGCGAGAAACACTTTCATGGAAATGGTTGCCAAGCTTCCCAAAATTATGAATCTCCCGAAATCTCAGCAAATATTTTTTCACCCAAACTGGATGATACTTTCAGGTAATGATCAGTACACTAACGCGACTTGGTTCCCCAAATTTCGTTCTTCTATGTTGAAGCGTTCATTTCCAGTAACAGTTTGAATTTTTAGGTTTCACTGTGTTTTCTCCTATATTGATACATGTATTTGGAACTCTAAATCCAACACGGTTTGTGCTAGCTTCTTGAAAATTGACACAATAAAGTAGTTTCACGTTCTATCTCAAGGTTTTGTTTCCTCTTGATGTAGCCTAAGCAGTGACTGGCGAGAAACACTTTCATGGAAATGGTTGCCAAGCTTCCCAAAATTATGAATCTCCCGAAATCTCAGCAAATATTTTTTCACCCAAACTGGATGATACTTTCAGGTAATGATTAGTACACTAAGCCGACTTGGTTCCCCCAATTTCGTTCTTCTATGTTGAAGCGTTCATTTCCAGCAATAGTTTGAATTTTTAGGTTTCACTCTGTTTTCTCCTATATTGATACATGTATTTGGAACTCTAAATCCAACACGGTTTGTGCTAGCTTCTTGAAACTTGACACAATAAAGTAGTTTCACGTTCTATCTCTATGTTTTGTTTCCTCTTGATGTAGCCCTAAGTAGTGACTGGCGAGAAACACTTTCATGGAAAGGGGTTGCCAAGCTTCCCAAAATTACGAATCTCCAGAAATCTCAGCAAATGTTTTTTCACCCAAACTGGATGATATTTCAGGTAATTATCAGTACACTAAGCCGACTTGGTTCCCCCAATTTCGTTCTTCTATGTTGAAGCGTTCATTTCCAGCAATAGTTTGAATTTTTAGGTTTCACTCTGTTTTCTCCTATATTGATACATGTATTTGGAACTCTAAATCCAACACGGATTGTGCTAGCTTTTTGAAACTTGACAAAATAAAGTTGTTTCACATTCTATCTCTATGTTTTGTTCCCTCTTGATGTAGTCCTAAGAAGTGACTGGCGAGATACACTTTCATGGAAAGGGGTTGCCAAGATTCCAAGCATTACGAATCTCCAGAAATCTCAGCAAATATTTTTTCACCCAAAGTAGATAATACTTTCAGGTGATGATCAGTACACTAAGGCGACTTGGTTCCACAAATTTCGTTCTTCTATGTTGAAGCGTTCATTTCCAGTAACAGTTTGAATTTTTAGGTTTCACTCTGTTTTCTCCTATATTGATACATGTATTTGGAACTCTTAATCCAACAAGGTTTGTGCTAGCTTCTTGAAACTTGATACAATAAAGAAGTTTCACGTTCTATCTCAATGTTTTGTTTCCTCTTGATGTAGCCCTAAACAGTGACTGGCGAGAAACACTTTCATGGAAATTGTTGCCAAGCTTCCCAAAATTACGAATCCCCCGAAATCTCAGCAAATATTTTTTCACCCAAACTGGATGATACTTTCAGGTAATGATCAGTACACTAAGGCGACTTGGTTCCCCAACTTTCGTTCTTCTATGTTGAAGCGTTCATTTCCAGTAACAGTTTGAATTTTTAGGTTTCACTCTGTTTTCTCCTATATTGATACATGTATTTGGAACTCTAAATCCAACACGGTTTGTGCTAGCTTCTTGAAACTTGAAACAATAAAGTAGTTTCACGTTCTATCTCGATGTTTTGTTTCCTCATGATGTAGCCCTAAGCAGGGACTGGCGAGAATCACTTTCATGGAAAGGGGTTGCCAACCTTCCCAAAATTACGAATCTCCAGAAATCTCAGCAAATATTTTTTCACCCAAACTGGATGATACTTTCAGGTAATGATCAGTACACTAAAGCGACTTGGTTCCCCAAATTTCGTTCTTCTATGTTGAAGCGTTCATTTCCAGTAACAGTTTGAATTTTTAGGTTTCACTCTGTTTTCTCCTATATTGATACATGTATTTGGAACTCTAAATCCAACACGGTTTGTGCTAGCTTCTTGAAACTTGACACAATAAAGTAGTTTCACGTTCTATCTCTATGTTTTTTTTCCTCTTCATGTAGCCCTAAGCACTGACTGGTGAGAAACACTCTCAAGGAAAGGGGTTGCCAAGCTTCCCAAAATTACGAATCTCCAGATATCTCAGCAAATATTTTTTCAACCAATCTGGATGATACTTTCAGGTAATGATTAGTACACTAAGCCGACTTGGTTCCCCCAATTTCGTTCTTCTATGTTGTAGCGTTCATTTCCAGTAACAGTTTGAATTTTTAGGTTTCACTGTGTTTTCTCCTATATTGATACATGTATTTGGAACTCTAAATCCAACACGGTTTGTGCTAGCTTCTTGAAAATTGACACAATAAAGTAGTTTCACGTTCTATCTCAAAGTTTTGTTTCCTCTTGATGTAGCCTAAGCAGTGACTGGCGAGAAACACTTTCATGGAAATGGTTGCCAAGCTTCCCAAAATTACGAATCTCCCGAAATCTCAGCAAATATTTTTTCACCCAAACTGGATGATACTTTCAGGTAATGATTAGTACACTAAGCTGACTTGGTTCCAGCAATTTCGTTCTTCTATGTTGAAGCGTTCATTTCCAGCAATAGTTTGAATTTTTAGGTTTCACTCTGTTTTCTCCTATATTGATAAATGTATTTGGAACTCTAAATCCAACACGGTTTGTGCTAGCTTCTTGAAACTTGACAAAATAAAGTAGTTTCACGTTCTATCTCTATGTTTTATTTCCTCTTGATGTAGCCCTAAGTAGTGACTGGCGAGAAACACTTTCATGGAAAGGGGTTGCCAAGCTTCCCAAAATTACGAATCTCCAGAAATCTCAGCAAATGTTTTTTCACCCAAACTGGATGATACTTTCAGGTAATTATCAGTACACTAAGGCGACTTGGTTCCCCAAATTTCGTTATTCTATGTTGAAGTGTTCATTTCCAGTAACAGTTTGAATTTTTAGGTTTCACTCTGTTTTCTCCTATATTGATACATGTATTTGGAACTCTAAATCCAACACGGATTGTGCTAGCTTTTTGAAACTTGACACAATAAAGTTGTTTCACATTCTATCTCTATGTTTTGTTCCCTCTTGATGTAGTCCTAAGCAGTGACTGGCGAGATACACTTTCATGGAAAGGGGTTGCCAAGCTTCCAAAAATTACGAATCTCCAGAAATCTCAGCAAATATTTTTTCACCCAAACTAGATAATACTTTCAGGCGATGATCAGTACACAAAGGCGACTTGGTTCCCCAAATTTCGTTCTTCTATGTTGAAGCGTTCATTTCCAGTAACAGTTTGAATTTTTAGGTTTCACTCTGTTTTCTCCTATATTGGTAGAAGTTTTTGGATCTCTAAGTCCAACACGGTTTGTGCTAGCTTCTTGAAACTTGACACAATAAAGTAGTTTCACATTCTATCTCTATGTTTTGTTTCCTCTTGATGTAGCCCTAAGCAGTTACTGGCGAGAAACACTTTCATGGAAATGGTTGCCAAGCTTCCCAAAATTACGAATCTCCAGATATCTCAGCAAATATTTTTTCACCCAATCTGGATGATACTTTCAGGTAATGATCAGTACACTAAGCCGACTTGGTTCCCCAAATTTCGTTCTTCTATTTTGAAGCGTTCATTTCCAGCAATAGTTTGAATTTTTAGGTTTCACGCTGTTTTCTCCTATATTGATACAAGTATTTGGAACTCTAAATCCAACACGGTTTGTGCTAGCTTCTTGAAACTTGACACAATAAAGTAGTTTCACGTTCTATCTCTATGTTTTGTTTCCTCTTGATGTAGCCCTAAGCAGTGACTGGTGAGAAACACTTTCATGGAAAGGGGTTGCCAAGCTTCCCAAAATTGCGAATCTCCAGAAATCTCAGCAAATGTTTTTTCACCCAAACTGGATGATACTTTCAGTAATTATCAGTACACTAAGGCGACTTGGTTCCCCAAATTTCGTTCTTCTATGTTGAAGTGTTCATTTCCAGTAACAGTTTGAATTTTTAGGTTTCACTCTGTTTTCTCCTATATTGATACATGTATTTGGAACTCTAAATCCAACACGGATTGTGCTAGCTTCTTGAAACTTGACTCAATAAAGTTGTTTCACATTCTATCTCTATGTTTTTTTCCCTCTTGATGTAGTCCTAAGCAGTGACTGGCGAGGTACACTTTCATGGAAAGGGGTTGCCAAGCTTCCAAAAATTACGAATCTCCAGAAATCTCAGCAAATATTTTTTCACCCAAACTACATAATACTTTCAGGTGATGATCAGTACACTAAGGCGACTTGGTTCCCCAAATTTCGTTCTTCTATGTTGAAGCGTTCATTTCCAGTAACAGTTTGAATTTTTAGGTTTCACTCTGTTTTCTCCTATATTGATACATGTATTTGGAACTCTAAATCCAACAAGGTTTGTGCTAGCTTCTTGAAACTTGACACAATAAAGTAGTTTCACGTTCTATCTCAATGTTTTGTTTCCTCTTGATGTAGCCCTAAGCAGTGACTGGCGAGAAACACTTTCATGGAAATGGTTGCCAAGCTTCCCAAAATTATGAATCTCCCGAAATCTCAGCAAATATTTTTTCACCCAAACTGGATGATACTTTCAGGTAATGATCAGTACACTAACGCGACTTGGTTCCCCAAATTTCGTTCTTCTATGTTGAAGCGTTCATTTCCAGTAACAGTTTGAATTTTTAGGTTTCACTGTGTTTTCTCCTATATTGATACATGTATTTGGAACTCTAAATCCAACACGGTTTGTGCTAGCTTCTTGAAAATTGACACAATAAAGTAGTTTCACGTTCTATCTCAAGGTTTTGTTTCCTCTTGATGTAGCCTAAGCAGTGACTGGCGAGAAACACTTTCATGGAAATGGTTGCCAAGCTTCCCAAAATTATGAATCTCCCGAAATCTCAGCAAATATTTTTTCACCCAAACTGGATGATACTTTCAGGTAATGATTAGTACACTAAGCCGACTTGGTTCCCCCAATTTCGTTCTTCTATGTTGAAGCGTTCATTTCCAGCAATAGTTTGAATTTTTAGGTTTCACTCTGTTTTCTCCTATATTGATACATGTATTTGGAACTCTAAATCCAACACGGTTTGTGCTAGCTTCTTGAAACTTGACACAATAAAGTAGTTTCACGTTCTATCTCTATGTTTTGTTTCCTCTTGATGTAGCCCTAAGTAGTGACTGGCGAGAAACACTTTCATGGAAAGGGGTTGCCAAGCTTCCCAAAATTACGAATCTCCAGAAATCTCAGCAAATGTTTTTTCACCCAAACTGGATGATATTTCAGGTAATTATCAGTACACTAAGCCGACTTGGTTCCCCCAATTTCGTTCTTCTATGTTGAAGCGTTCATTTCCAGCAATAGTTTGAATTTTTAGGTTTCACTCTGTTTTCTCCTATATTGATACATGTATTTGGAACTCTAAATCCAACACGGATTGTGCTAGCTTTTTGAAACTTGACAAAATAAAGTTGTTTCACATTCTATCTCTATGTTTTGTTCCCTCTTGATGTAGTCCTAAGAAGTGACTGGCGAGATACACTTTCATGGAAAGGGGTTGCCAAGATTCCAAGCATTACGAATCTCCAGAAATCTCAGCAAATATTTTTTCACCCAAAGTAGATAATACTTTCAGGTGATGATCAGTACACTAAGGCGACTTGGTTCCCCAAATTTCGTTCTTCTATGTTGAAGCGTTCATTTCCAGTAACAGTTTGAATTTTTAGGTTTCACTCTGTTTTCTCCTATATTGATACATGTATTTGGAACTCTTAATCCAACAAGGTTTGTGCTAGCTTCTTGAAACTTGATACAATAAAGAAGTTTCACGTTCTATCTCAATGTTTTGTTTCCTCTTGATGTAGCCCTAAACAGTGACTGGCGAGAAACACTTTCATGGAAATTGTTGCCAAGCTTCCCAAAATTACGAATCCCCCGAAATCTCAGCAAATATTTTTTCACCCAAACTGGATGATACTTTCAGGTAATGATCAGTACACTAAGGCGACTTGGTTCCCCAACTTTCGTTCTTCTATGTTGAAGCGTTCATTTCCAGTAACTGTTTGAATTTTTAGGTTTCACTCTGTTTTCTCCTATATTGATACATGTATTTGGAACTCTAAATCCAACACGGTTTGTGCTAGCTTCTTGAAACTTGAAACAATAAAGTAGTTTCACGTTCTATCTCGATGTTTTGTTTCCTCATGATGTAGCCCTAAGCAGGGACTGGCGAGAATCACTTTCATGGAAAGGGGTTGCCAACCTTCCCAAAATTACGAATCTCCAGAAATCTCAGCAAATATTTTTTCACCCAAACTGGATGATACTTTCAGGTAATGATCAGTACACTAAAGCGACTTGGTTCCCCAAATTTCGTTCTTCTATGTTGAAGCGTTCATTTCCAGTAACAGTTTGAATTTTTAGGTTTCACTCTGTTTTCTCCTATATTGATACATGTATTTGGAACTCTAAATCCAACACGGTTTGTGCTAGCTTCTTGAAACTTGACACAATAAAGTAGTTTCACGTTCTATCTCTATGTTTTTTTTCCTCTTCATGTAGCCCTAAGCACTGACTGGTGAGAAACACTCTCAAGGAAAGGGGTTGCCAAGCTTCCCAAAATTACGAATCTCCAGATATCTCAGCAAATATTTTTTCAACCAATCTGGATGATACTTTCAGGTAATGATTAGTACACTAAGCCGACTTGGTTCCCCCAATTTCGTTCTTCTATGTTGTAGCGTTCATTTCCAGTAACAGTTTGAATTTTTAGGTTTCACTGTGTTTTCTCCTATATTGATACATGTATTTGGAACTCTAAATCCAACACGGTTTGTGCTAGCTTCTTGAAAATTGACACAATAAAGTAGTTTCACGTTCTATCTCAAAGTTTTGTTTCCTCTTGATGTAGCCTAAGCAGTGACTGGCGAGAAACACTTTCATGGAAATGGTTGCCAAGCTTCCCAAAATTACGAATCTCCCGAAATCTCAGCAAATATTTTTTCACCCAAACTGGATGATACTTTCAGGTAATGATTAGTACACTAAGCTGACTTGGTTCCAGCAATTTCGTTCTTCTATGTTGAAGCGTTCATTTCCAGCAATAGTTTGAATTTTTAGGTTTCACTCTGTTTTCTCCTATATTGATAAATGTATTTGGAACTCTAAATCCAACACGGTTTGTGCTAGCTTCTTGAAACTTGACAAAATAAAGTAGTTTCACGTTCTATCTCTATGTTTTATTTCCTCTTGATGTAGCCCTAAGTAGTGACTGGCGAGAAACACTTTCATGGAAAGGGGTTGCCAAGCTTCCCAAAATTACGAATCTCCAGAAATCTCAGCAAATGTTTTTTCACCCAAACTGGATGATACTTTCAGGTAATTATCAGTACACTAAGGCGACTTGGTTCCCCAAATTTCGTTATTCTATGTTGAAGTGTTCATTTCCAGTAACAGTTTGAATTTTTAGGTTTCACTCTGTTTTCTCCTATATTGATACATGTATTTGGAACTCTAAATCCAACACGGATTGTGCTAGCTTTTTGAAACTTGACACAATAAAGTTGTTTCACATTCTATCTCTATGTTTTGTTCCCTCTTGATGTAGTCCTAAGCAGTGACTGGCGAGATACACTTTCATGGAAAGGGGTTGCCAAGCTTCCAAAAATTACGAATCTCCAGAAATCTCAGCAAATATTTTTTCACCCAAACTAGATAATACTTTCAGGCGATGATCAGTACACAAAGGCGACTTGGTTCCCCAAATTTCGTTCTTCTATGTTGAAGCGTTCATTTCCAGTAACAGTTTGAATTTTTAGGTTTCACTCTCTTTTCTCCTATATTGATACATGTATTTGGATCTCTAAATCCACCAAGGTTTGTGCTAGCTTCTTGAAACTTGACACAATAAAGTAGTTTCACGTTCTATCTCAATGTTTTGTTTCCTCTTGATGTAGCCCTAAGCAGTGACTGGCGAGAAACACTTTCATGGAAATGGTTGCCAAGCTTCCCAAAATTACGAATCTCCCGAAATCTCAGCAAATATTTTTTCACCCAAACTGGATGATACTTTCAGGTAATGATCAGTACACTAAGGCGACTTGGTTCCCCAAATGTCGTTCTTCCATGTTGAAGCGTTCATTTCCAGTAACAGTTTGAATTTTTAGGTTTCACTCTGTTTTCTCCTATATTGATACATGTATTTGGAACTCTAAATCCAACACGGTTTGTGCTAGCTTCTTGAAACTTGACACAATAAAGTAGTTTCACGTTCTATCTTTATGTTTGTTTCCTCTTGATGTAGCACTAAGCAGTGACTGGCGAGAAACACTTTCATGGAAAGGGGTTGTCAAGCTTCCCAAAATTACGAATCTCCAGAAATCTCAGCAAATATTTTTTCACCCAAACTGGATGATACTTTCAGGCAATGATCAGTACACTAAGGTGACTTGGTTCCCCAAATTTCGTTCTTCTATGTTGAAGCGTTCATTTCCAGTAACAGTTTGAATTTTTAGGTTTCACTCTGTTTTCTCCTATATTGGTAGAAGTTTTTGGATCTCTAAGTCCAACACGGTTTGTGCTAGCTTCTTGAAACTTGACACAATAAAGTAGTTTCACATTCTATCTCTATGTTTTGTTTCCTCTTGATGTAGCCCTAAGCAGTGACTGGTGAGAAACACTTTCATGGAAAGGGGTTGCCAAGCTTCCCAAAATTACGAATCTCCAGATATCTCAGCAAATGTTTTTTCACCCAAACTGGATGATACGTTCAGGTAATGATCAGTACACTAAGGCGACTTGGTTCCCCAAATTTCGTTCTTCTATGTTGAAGCGTTCATTTCCAGAAACAGTTTGAATTTTTAGGTTTCACTCTGTTTTCTCCTATATTGATACATGTATTTGGAACTCTAAATCCAACACGGTTTGTGCTAGCTTCTTGAAACTTGACACAATAAAGAAGTTTCACATTCTATCTCTATGTTTTGTTTCCTCTTAATGTAGCCCTAAGCAGTGACTGGCGAGAAACACTTTCATGGAAAGGGGTTGCCAAGATTCCAAAAATTACGAATCTCCAGAAATCTCAGCAAATATTTTTTCACCCAAACTGGATGATACTTTCAGGTAATGATCAGTACACTAAGGCGACTTGGTTCCCCAAATTTCGTTCTTCTATGTTGAAGCGTTCATTTCCAGTAACAGTTTGAATTTTTAGGTTTCACTCTGTTTTCTCCTATATTGGTAGAAGTTTTTGGATCTCTAAGTCCAACACGGTTTGTGCTAGCTTCTTGAAACTTGACACAATAAAGTAGTTTCACATTCTATCTCTATGTTTTGTTTCCTCTTGATGTAGCCCTAAGCAGTGACTGGCGAGAAACACTTTCATGGAAAGGGGTTGCCAAGCTTCCCAAAATTGCGAATCTCCAGAAATCTCAGCAAATGTTTTTTCACCCAAACTGGATGATACTTTCAGTAATTATCAGTACACTAAGGCGACTTGGTTCCCCAAATTTCGTTCTTCTATGTTGAAGTGTTCATTTCCAGTAACAGTTTGAATTTTTAGGTTTCACTCTGTTTTCTCCTATATTGATACATGTATTTGGAACTCTAAATCCAACACGGATTGTGCTAGCTTCTTGAAACTTGACTCAATAAAGTTGTTTCACATTCTATCTCTATGTTTTGTTCCCTCTTGATGTAGTCCTAAGCAGTGACTGGCGAGGTACACTTTCATGGAAAGGGGTTGCCAAGCTTCCAAAAATTACGAATCTCCAGAAATCTCAGCAAATATTTTTTCACCCAAACTACATAATACTTTCAGGTGATGATCAGTACACTAAGGCGACTTGGTTCCCCAAATTTCGTTCTTCTATGTTGAAGCGTTCATTTCCAGTAACAGTTTGAATTTTTAGGTTTCACTCTGTTTTCTCCTATATTGATACATGTATTTGGAACTCTAAATCCAACAAGGTTTGTGCTAGCTTCTTGAAACTTGACACAATAAAGTAGTTTCACGTTCTATCTCAATGTTTTGTTTCCTCTTGATGTAGCCCTAAGCAGTGACTGGCGAGAAACACTTTCATGGAAAGGGGTTGCCAACCTTCCCAAAATTACGAATCTCCAGAAATCTCAGCAAATATTTTTTCACCCAAACTGGATGATACGTTCAGGTAATGATCAGTACACTAAAGCAACTTGGTTCCCCAAATTTCGTTCTTCTATGTTGAAGCGTTCATTTCCAGCAATAGTTTGAATTTTTAGGTTTCACTCTGTTTTCTCCTATATTGATACATGTATTTGGAACTCTAAATCCAACACGGTTTGTGCTAGCTTCTTGAAACTTGAAACAATAAAGTAGTTTCACGTTCTATCTCGATGATTTGTTTCCTCTTGATGTAGCCCTAAGCAGTGACTGGCGAGAATCACTTTCATGGAAAGGGGTTGCCAACCTTCCCAAAATTACGAATCTCCAGAAATCTCAGCAAATATTTTTTCACCCAAACTGGATGATACTTTCAGGTAATGGTCAGTACACTAAAGCGACTTGGTTCCCCAAATTTCGTTCTTCTATGTTGAAGCGTTCATTTCCAGCAATAGTTTGAATTTTTAGGTTTCACTCTGTTTTCTCCTATATTGATACATGGATTTGGAACTCTAAATCCAACACGGTTTGTGCTAGCTTCTTGAAACTTGACACAATAAAGTAGTTTCACGTTCTATCTCTATGTTTTTTTTTCCTCTTGATGTAGCCCTAAGCAGTGACTGGTGAGAAACACTTTCAAGGAAAGGGGTTGCCAAGCTTCCCAAAATTACGAATCTCCAGATATCTCAGCAAATATTTTTTCACCCAATCTGGATGATACTTTCAGGTAATGATTAGTACACTAAGCCGACTTGGTTCCCCCAATTTCGTTCTTCTATGTTGAAGCGTTCATTTCCAGTAACAGTTTGAATTTTTAGGTTTCACTGTGTTTTCTCCTATATTGATACATGTATTTGGAACTCTAAATCCAACACGGTTTGTGCTAGCTTCTTGAAAATTGACACAATAAAGTAGTTTCACGTTCTATCTCAAGGTTTTGTTTCCTCTTGATGTACCCTAAGCAGTGACTGGCGAGAAACACTTTCATGGAAATGGTTGCCAAGCTTCCCAAAATTACGAATCTCCCGAAATCTCAGCAAATATTTTTTCACCCAAACTGGATGATACTTTCAGGTAATGATTAGGACACTAAGCTGACTTGGTTCCCCCAATTTCGTTCTTCTATGTTGAAGCGTTCATTTCCAGCAATAGTTTGAATTTTTAGGTTTCACTCTGTTTTCTCCTATATTGATACATGTATTTGGAACTCTAAATCCAACAAGGTTTGTGCTAGCTTCTTGAAACTTGACACAATAAAGTAGTTTCACGTTCTATCTCAATGTTTTGTTTCCTCTTGATGTAGCCCTAAGCAGTGACTGGCGAGAAACACTTTCATGGAAATGGTTGCCAAGCTTCCCAAAATTACGAATCTCCCGAAATCTCAGCAAATATTTTTTCACCCAAACTGGATGATACTTTCAGGTAATGATCAGTACACTAAGGCAACTTGGTTCCCCAAATTTCGTTCTTCTATGTTGAAGCGTTCATTTCCAGTAACAGTTTGAATTTTTAGGTTTCACTCTGTTTTCTCCTATATTGATACATGTATTTGGAACTCTAAATCCAACACGGTTTGTGCTAGCTTCTTGAAACTTGACACAATAAAGTAGTTTCACGTTCTATCTCTATGTTTTTTTTTCTCTTGATGTAGCCCTAAGCAGTGACTGGCGAGAAACACTTTCATGGAAAGGGGTTGCCAACCTTCCCAAAATTACGAATCTCCAGAAATCTCAGCAAATATTTTTTCACCCAAACTGGATGATACGTTCAGGTAATCATCAGTACACTAAAGCGACTTGGTTCCCCAAATTTCGTTCTTCTATGTTGAAGCGTTCATTTCCAGCAATAGTTTGAATTTTTAGGTTTCACTCTGTTTTCTCCTATATTGATACATGTATTTGGAACTCTAAATCCAACACGGTTTGTGCTAGCTTCTTGAAACTTGAAACAATAAAGTAGTTTCACGTTCTATCTCGATGTTTTGTTTCCTCATGATGTAGCCCTAAGCAGGGACTGGCGAGAATCACTTTCATGGAAAGGGGTTGCCAACCTTCCCAAAATTACGAATCTCCAGAAATCTCAGCAAATATTTTTTCACCCAAACTGGATGATACTTTCAGGTAATGATCAGTACACTAAAGCGACTTGGTTCCCCAAATTTCGTTCTTCTATGTTGAAGCGTTCATTTCCAGCAATAGTTTGAATTTTTAGGTTTCACTCTGTTTTCTCCTATATTGATACATGTATTTGGAACTCTAAATCCAACACGGTTTGTGCTAGCTTCTTGAAACTTGACACAATAAAGTAGTTTCACGTTCTATCTCTATGTTTTTTTTCCTCTTGATGTAGCCCTAAGCAGTGACTGGTGAGAAACACTTTCAAGGAAAGGGGTTGCCAATCTTCCCAAAATTACGAATCTCCAGATATCTCAGCAAATATTTTTTCAACCAATCTGGATGATACTTTCAGGTAATGATTAGTACACTAAGCCGACTTGGTTCCCCCAATTTCGTTCTTCTATGTTGTAGCGTTCATTTCCAGTAACAGTTTGAATTTTTAGGTTTCACTGTGTTTTCTCCTATATTGATACATGTATTTGGAACTCTAAATCCAACACGGTTTGTGCTAGCTTCTTGAAAATTGACACAATAAAGTAGTTTCACGTTCTATCTCAAGGTTTTGTTTCCTCTTGATGTAGCCTAAGCAGTGACTGGCGAGAAACACTTTCATGGAAATGGTTGCCAAGCTTCCCAAAATTACGAATGTCCCGAAATCTCAGCAAATATTTTTTCACCCAAACTGGATGATACTTTCAGGTAATGATTAGTACACTAAGCTGACTTGGTTCCAGCAATTTCGTTCTTCTATGTTGAAGCGTTCATTTCCAGCAATAGTTTGAATTTTTAGGTTTCACTCTGTTTTCTCCTATATTGATAAATGTATTTGGAACTCTAAATCCAACACGGTTTGTGCTAGCTTCTTGAAACTTGACAAAATAAAGTAGTTTCACGTTCTATCTCTATGTTTTATTTCCTCTTGATGTAGCTCTAAGTAGTGACTGGCGAGAAACACTTTCATGGAAAGGGGTTGCCAAGCTTCCCAAAATTACGAATCTCCAGAAATCTCAGCAAATGTTTTTTCACCCAAACTGGATGATACTTTCAGGTAATTATCAGTACACTAAGGCGACTTGGTTCCCCAAATTTCGTTATTCTATGTTGAAGTGTTCATTTCCAGTAACAGTTTGAATTTTTAGGTTTCACTCTGTTTTCTCCTATATTGATACATGTATTTGGAACTCTAAATCCAACACGGATTGTGCTAGCTTTTTGAAACTTGACACAATAAAGTTGTTTCACATTCTATCACTATGTTTTGTTCCCTCTTGATGTAGTCCTAAGCAGTGACTGGCGAGATACACTTTCATGGAAAGGGGTTGCCAAGCTTCCAAAAATTACGAATCTCCAGAAATCTCAGCAAATATTTTTTCACCCAAACTAGATAATACTTTCAGGTGATGATCAGTACACAAAGGCGACTTGGTTCCCCAAATTTCTTTCTTCTATGTTGAAGCGTTCATTTCCAGTAACAGTTTGAATTTTTAGGTTTCACTCTCTTTTCTCCTATATTGATACATATATTTGGATCTCTAAATCCAACAAGGTTTGTGCTAGCTTCTTGAAACTTGACACAATAAAGTAGTTTCACGTTCTATCTCAATGTTTTGTTTCCTCTTGATGTAGCCCTAAGCAGTGACTGGCGAGAAACACTTTCATGGAAATGGTTGCCAAGCTTCCCAAAATTACGAATCTCCCGAAATCTCAGCAAATATTTTTTCACCCAAACTGGATGATACTTTCAGGTAATGATCAGTACACTAAGGCGACTTGGTTCCCCAAATGTCATTCTTCCATGTTGAAGCGTTCATTTCCAGTAACAGTTTGAATTTTTAGGTTTCACTCTGTTTTCTCCTATATTGATACATGTATTTGGAACTCTAAATCCAACACGGTTTGTGCTAGCTTCTTGAAACTTGACACAATAAAGTAGTTTCACGTTCTATCTTTATGTTTGTTTCCTCTTGATGTAGCACTAAGCAGTGACTGGCGAGAAACACTTTCATGGAAAGGGGTTGCCAAGCTTCCCAAAATTACGAATCTCCAGATATCTCAGCAAAAGTTTTTTCACCCAAACTGGATGATACCTTCAGGTAATGATCAGTACACTAAGGCGACTTGGTTCCCCAAATTTCGTTCTTCTATGTTGAACCGTTCATTTCCAGAAACAGTTTGAATTTTTAGGTTTCACTCTGTTTTCTCCTATATTGATACATGTATTTGGAACTCTAAATCCAACACGGTTTGTGCTAGCTTCTTGAAACTTGACACAATAAAGTAGTTTCACATTCTATCTCTATGTTTTGTTTCCTCTTAATGTAGCCCTAAGCAGTGACTGGCGAGATACACTTTCATGGAAAGGGGTTGCCAAGCTTCCAAAAATTACGAATCTCCAGAAATCTCAGCAAATATTTTTTCACCCATACTGGATGATACCTTCAGGTAATGATCAGTACACTAAGGCGACTTGGTTCCCCAAATTTCGTTCTTCTACGTTGAAGCGTTCATTTCCAGTAACAGTTTGAATTTTTAGGTTTCACTCTGTTTTCTCCTATATTGGTAGAAGTATTTGGATCTCTAAGTCCAACACGGTTTGTGCTAGCTTCTTGAAACTTCACACAATAAAGTAGTTTCACATTCTATCTCTATGTTTTGTTCCCTCTTGATGTAGTCCTAAGCAGTGACTGGCAAGGTACACTTTCATGGAAAGGGGTTGCCAAGCTTCCCAAAATTAAGAATCTCCAGAAATCTCAGCAAATATTTTTTCACCCAAACTACATAATACTTTCAGGTGATGATCAGTACACTAAGGCGACTTGGTTCCCCAAATTTCGTTCTTCTATGTTGAAGCGTTCATTTCCAGTAACAGTTTGAATTTTTAGGTTTCACTCTGTTTTCTCCTATATTGATACATGTATTTGGAACTCTAAATCCAACAAGGTTTGTGCTAGCTTCTTGAAACTTGACACAATAAAGTAGTTTCACGTTCTATCTCAATGTTTTGTTTCCTCTTGATGTAGCCCTAAGCAGTGACTGGCGAGAAACACTTTCATGAAAATGGTTGCCAAGCTTCCCAAAATTATGAATCTCCCGAAATCTCAGCAAATATTTTTTCACCCAAACTGGATGATACTTTCAGGTAATGATCAGTACACTAACGCGACTTGGTTCCCCAAATTTCGTTCTTCTATGTTGAAGCGTTCATTTCCAGTAACAGTTTGAATTTTTAGGTTTCACTGTGTTTTCTCCTATATTGATACATGTATTTGGAACTCTAAATCCAACACGGTTTGTGCTAGCTTCTTGAAAATTGACACAATAAAGTAGTTTCACGTTCTATCTCAAGGTTTTGTTTCCTCTTGATGTAGCCTAAGCAGTGACTGGCGAGAAACACTTTCATGGAAATGGTTGCCAAGCTTCCCAAAATTATGAATCTCCCGAAATCTCAGCAAATATTTTTTCACCCAAACTGGATGATACTTTCAGGTAATGATTAGTACACTAAGCCGACTTGGTTCCCCCAATTTCGTTCTTCTATGTTGAAGAGTTCATTTCCAGCAATAGTTTGAATTTTTAGGTTTCACTCTGTTTTCTCCTATATTGATACATGTATTTGGAACTCTAAATCCAACACGGTTTGTGCTAGCTTCTTGAAACTTGACACAATAAAGTAGTTTCACGTTCTATCTCTATGTTTTGTTTCCTCTTGATGTAGCCCTAAGTAGTGACTGGCGAGAAACACTTTCATGGAAAGGGGTTGCCAAGCTTCCCAAAATTACGAATCTCCAGAAATCTCAGCAAATGTTTTTTCACCCAAACTGGATGATATTTCAGGTAATTATCAGTACACTAAGGCGACTTGGTTCCCCAAATTTCGTTCTTCTATGTTGAAGTGTTCATTTCCAGTAACAGTTTGAATTTTTAGGTTTCACTCTGTTTTCTCCTATATTGATACATGTATTTGGAACTCTAAATCCAACACGGATTGTTCTAGCTTTTTGAAACTTGACACAATAAAGTTGTTTCACATTCTATCTCTATGTTTTGTTCCCTCTTGATGTAGTCCTAAGCAGTGACTGGCGAGATACACTTTCATGGAAAGGGGTTGCCAAGCTTCCAAAAATTACGAATCTCCAGAAATCTCAGCAAATATTTTTTCACCCAAACTAGATAATACTTTCAGGTGATGATCAGTACACTAAAGCGACTTGGTTCCCCAAATTTCGTTCTTCTATGTTGAAGCGTTCATTTCCAGTAACAGTTTGAATTTTTAGGTTTCACTCTGTTTTCTCCTATATTGATACATGTATTTGGAACTCTAAATCCAACAAGGTTTGTGCTAGCTTCCTGAAACTTGACACAATAAAGTAGTTTCACGTTCTATCTCAATGTTTTGTTTCCTCTTGATGTAGCCCTAAGCAGTGACTGGCGAGAAACACTTTCATGGAAATGGTTGCCAAGCTTCCCAAAATTACGAATCTCCCGAAATCTCAGCAAATATTTTTTCACCCAAACTGGATGATACTTTCAGGTAATGATCAGTACACTAACGCGACTTGGTTCCCCAAATTTCGTTCTTCTATGTTGAAGCGTTCATTTCCAGTAACAGTTTGAATTTTTAGGTTTCACTGTGTTTTCTCCTATATTGATACATGTATTTGGAACTCTAAATCCAACACGGTTTGTGCTAGCTTCTTGAAAATTGACACAATAAAGTAGTTTCACGTTCTATCTCAAGGTTTTGTTTCCTCTTGATGTAGCCTAAGCAGTGACTGGCGAGAAACACTTTCATGGAAATGGTTGCCAAGCTTCCCAAAATTATGAATCTCCCGAAATCTCAGCAAATATTTTTTCACCCAAACTGGATGATACTTTCAGGTAATGATTAGTACACTAAGCCGACTTGGTTCCCCCAATTTCGTTCTTCTATGTTGAAGAGTTCATTTCCAGCAATAGTTTGAATTTTTAGGTTTCACTCTGTTTTCTCCTATATTGATACATGTATTTGGAACTCTAAATCCAACACGGATTGTGCTAGCTTTTTGAAACTTGACACAATAAAGTTGTTTCACATTCTATCTCTATGTTTTCTTCCCTCTTGATGTAGTCCTAAGCAGTGACTGGCGAGATACACTTTCATGGAAAGGGGTTGCCAAGCTTCCAAAAATTATGAATCTCCAGAAATCTCAGCAAATATTTTTTCACCCAAACTAGATAATACTTTCAGGTGATGATCAGTACACTAAGGCGACTTGGTTCCCCAAATTTCGTTCTTCTATGTTGAAGCGTTCATTTCCAGTAACAGTTTGAATTTTTAGGTTTCACTCTGTTTTCTATTATATTGATACATGTATTTGGAACTCTACATCCAACAAGGTTTGTGCTAGCTTCTTGAAACTTGACACAATAAAGTAGTTTCACGTTCTATCTCAATGTTTTGTTTCCTCTTGATGTAGCCCTAAGCAGTGACTGGCGAGAAACACTTTCATGGAAATGGTTGCCAAGCTTCCCAAAATTAAGAATCTCCCGAAATCTCAGCAAATATTTTTTCACCCAAATTTGATGATACTTTCAGGTAATGATCAGTACACGAAGGCGACTTGGTTCCCCAAATTTCGTTCTTCTATGTTGAAGCGTTCATTTCCAGTAACAGTTTGAATTTTTAGGTTTCACTCTGTTTTCTCCTATATTGATACATGTATTTGGAACTCTAAATCCAACACGGTTTGTGCTAGCTTCTTGAAACTTGTCACAATAAAGTAGTTTCACGTTCTATCTTTATGTTTGTTTCCTCTTGATGTAGCACTAAGCAGTGACTGGCGAGAAACACTTTCATGGAAAGGGGTTGTCAAGCTTCCCAAAATTAAGAATCTCCAGAAATCTCAGCAAATATTTTTTCACCCAAACTGGATGATACTTTCAGGCAATGATCAGTACACTAAGGCGACTTGGTTCCCCAAATTTCGTTCTTCTATGTTGAAGCGTTCATTTCCAGTAACAGTTTGAATTTTTAGGTTTCACTCTGTTTTCTCCTATATTGATAGAAGTTTTTGGATCTCTAAGTCCAACACGGTTTGTGCTAGCTTCTTGAAACTTGACACAATAAAGTAGTTTCACATTCTATCTCTATGTTTTGTTTCCTCTTGATGTAGCCCTAAGCAGTGACTGGCGAGAAACACTTTCATGGAAAGGGGTTGCCAAGCTTAACAAAATTACGAATCTCCAGATATCACAGCAAATATTTTTTCACCCAATCTGGATGATACTTTCAGGTAATGATCAGTACACTAAGCCGACTTGGTTCCCCAAATTTTGTTCTTCTATGTTGAAGCGTTCATTTCCAGCAATAGTTTGAATTTTTAGGTTTCACACTGTTTTCTCCTATATTGATACAAGTATTTGGAACTCTAAATCCAACACGGTTTGTGCTAGCTTCTTGAAACTTGACACAATAAAGTAGTTTCACGTTCTATCTCTATGTTTTGTTTCCTCTTGATGTACCCCTAAGCAGTGACTGGCGAGAAACACTTTCATGGAAAGGGGTTGCCAAGCTTCCCAAAATTACGAATCTCCAGAAATCTCAGCAAATGTTTTTTCACCCAAACTGGATGATACTTTCAGGTAATGATCAGTACACTAAGGTGACTTGGTTCCCCAAATTTCGTTCTTCTATGTTGAAGTGTTCATTTCCAGCAATAGTTTGAATTTTTGGGTTTCACTCTGTTTTCTCCTATATTGATACATGTATTTGGAACTCTAAATCCAACACGGTTTGTGCTAGCTTCTTGAAACTTGACACAATAAAGTAGTTTCACGTTCTATCTCAATGTTTTGTTTCCTCTTGATGTAGCCCTAAGCAGTGACTGGCGAGAAACACTTTCATGGAAATGGTTGCCAAGCTTCCCAAAATTACGAATCTCCAGAAATCTCAGCAAATATTTTTTCACCCAAACTGGATGATACTTTCAGGTAATGATCAGTACACTAAGGCGACTTGGTTCCCCAAATTTCGTTCTTCCATGTTGAAGCGTTCATTTCCAGTAACAGTTTGAATTTTTAGGTTTCACTCTGTTTTCTCCTATATTGATACATGTATTTGGAACTCTAAATCGAACACGGTTTGTGCTAGCTTCTTGAAAATTGACACAATATAGTAGTTTCACTTGCTATCTCAAGGTTTTGTTTCCTCTTGATGTAGCCTAAGCAGTGACTGGCGAGAAACACTTTCATGGAAATGGTTGCCAAGCTTCCCAAAATTACGAATCTCCCGAAATCTCAGCAAATATTTTTTCACCCAAAATTGATGATACTTTCAGGTAAAGATTAGTACACTAAGCCGACTTGGTTCCCCAAATTTCGTTCTTCTATGTTGAAGCGTTCATTTCCAGCAATAGTTTGAATTTTTAGGTTTCACTCTGTTTTCTCCTATATTGATACATGTATTTGGAACTCTAAATCCAACACGGTTTGTGCTAGCTTCTTGAAACTTGACACAATAAAGTAGTTTCACGTTCTATCTCTATGTTTTGTTTCCTCTTGATGTAGCCCTAAGCAGTGACTGGCGAGAAACACTTTCATGGAAAGGGGTTGCCAACCTTCCCAAAATTAAGAATCTCCAGAAATCTCAGCAAATATTTTTTCACCCAAACTGGATGATACTTTCAGGTAATGATCAGTACACTAAAGAGACTTGGTTCCCCAAATTTCGTTCTTCTATGTTGGAGCGTTCATTTCCAGTAACAGTTTGTATTTTTAGGTTTCACTCTGTTTTCTCCTATATTGATACATGTATTTGGAACTCTAAATCCAACACGGTTTGTGCTAGCTTCTTGAAACTTGACACAATAAAGTAGTTTCACATTCTATCTCTATGTTTTGTTTCCTCTTGATGTAGCCCTAAGCAGTGACTGGCAAGAAACACTTATATGGAAAGGGGTTGCCAAGCTTCCAAAAATTACGAATCTCCAGAAATCTCAGCAAATATTTTTTCACCCAAACTGGATGATACTTTCAGGTAATGATCAGTACACTAAGACGACTTGGTTCCCCAAATTTCGTTCTTCTATGTTGAAGCGTTCATTTCCAGTAACAGTTTGAATTTTTAGGTTTCACTCTGTTTTCTCCTATATTGGTAGAAGTTTTTGGATCTCTAAGTCCAACATGGTTTGTGCTAGCTTCTTGAAACTTGACACAATAAAGTAGTTTCACATTCTATCTCTATGTTTTGTTTCCTCTTGATGTAGCCCGAAGCAGTGACCGGCGAGAAACACTTTCATGGAAAGGGGTTGCCAAGCTTCCCAAAATTACGAATCTCCAGATATCTCAGCAAATATTTTTTCACCCAATCTGGATGATACTTTCAGGTAATGATCAGTACACTAAGCTGACTTGATTCCCCAAATTTCGTTCTTCTATGTTGAAGCGTTCATTTCCAGCAATAGTTTGAATTTTTAGGTTTCACACTGTTTTCTCCTATATTGATACAAGTATTTGGAACTCTAAATCCAACACGGTTTGTGCTAGCTTCTTGAAACTTGACACAATAAAGTAGTTTCACGTTCTATCTCTATGTTTTGTTTCCTCTTGATGTAGCCCTAAGCAGTGACTGGCGAGAAACACTTTCATGGAAAGGGGTTGCCAAGCTTCCCAAAATTACGAATCTCCAGAAATCTCAGCAAATGTTTTTTCACCCAAACTGGATGATACTTTCAGGTAATGATCAGTACACTAAAGCGACTTGGTTCCCCAAATTTCGTTCTTCTATGTTGAAGCGTTCATTTCCAGTAACAGTTTGAATTTTTAGGTTTCACTCTGTTTTCTCCTATATTGATACACATATTTGGAACTCTAAATCCAACATGGTTTGTGCTAGCTTCTTGAAACTTGACACAATAAAGTAGTTTCACATTCTATCTCTATGTTTTGTTTCCTCTTGATGTATCCCTAAGCAGTGACTGGCAAGAAACACTCACATGGAAAGGGGTTGCCAAGCTTCCAAAAATTACGAATCTCCAGAAATCTCAGCAAATATTTTTTCACCCAAACTGGATGATACTTTCAGGTAATGATCAGTACACTAAGCCGACTTGGTTCCCCAAATTTCGTTCTTCTTTGTTGAAGCGTTCATTTCCAGCAATAGTTTGAATTTTTAGGTTTCACTCTGTTTTCTCCTATATTGATACATGTATTTGGAACTCTAAATCCAACACGGTTTGTGCTAGCTTCTTGAAACGTGACACAATAAAGTAGTTTCACGTTCTATCTCTATGTTTTGTTTCCTCTTGATGTAGCCCTAAGCAGTGACTGGCGAGAAACACTTTCATGGAAAGGGGTTGCCAAGCTTCCAAAAATTATGAATCTCCAGAAATCTCAGCAAATATTTTTTCACCCAAACTGGATGATACTTTCAGGTAATGATCAGTACACGAAGGCGACTTGGTTCCCCAAATTTCGTTCTTCTATGTTGAAGCGTTCATTTCCAGTAACAGTTTGAATTTTTAGGTTTCACTCTGTTTTCTCCTATATTGATACATGTATTTGGAACTCTAAATCCAACACGGTTTGTGCTAGCTTCTTGAAACTTGACACAATAAAGTAGTTTCATGTTCTATCTTTATGTTTGTTTCCTCTTGATGTAGCCCTTAGCAGTGACTGGCGAGAAACACTTTCATGGAAAGGGGTTTCCAAGCTTCCCAAAATTACGAATCTTCAGAAATCTCAGCAAATATTTGTTCACCCAAACTGGATGGTACTTTCAGGCAATGATCAGTACACTAAGGCGACTTGGTTCCCCAAATTTCGTTCTTCTATGTTGAAGCGTTCATTTCCAGTAACAGTTTGAATTTTTAGGTTTCACTCTGTTTTCTCCGATATTGGTAGAAGTTTTTGGATCTCTAAGTCCAACACGGTTTGTGCTAGCTTCTTGAAACTTGACACAATAAAGTAGTTTCACGTTCTATCTCTATGTTTTGTTTCCTCTTGATGTAGCCCTAAGCAGTGACTGGCGAGAAACACTTTCATGGAAAGGGGTTGCCAAGCTTCCCAAAATTACGAATCTCCAGAAATCTCAGCAAATATTTTTTCACCCAAACTGAATGATACTTTCAGGTAATGATCAGTACACTAAAGCGACTTGGTTCCCCATATTTCGTTCTTCTATGTTGAAGCGTTCATTTCCAGTAACAGTTTGAATTTTTAGGTTTCACTCTGTTTTCTCCTATATTGATACACGTATTTGGAACTCTAAATCCAACACGGTTTGTGCTAGCTTCTTGAAACTTGACACAATAAAGAAGTTTCACATTCTATCTCTATGTTTTGTTTCCTCTTGATGTAGCCCTAAGCAGTGACTGGCAAGAAACACTTACATGGAAAGGGGTTGCCAAGCTTCCAAAAATTACGAATCTCCAGAAATCTCAGCAAATATTTTTTCACCCAAACTGGATGATACTTTCAGGTAATGATCAGTACACTAAGGGGACTTGGTTCCCCAAATTTCGTTCTTCTATGTTGAAGCGTTCATTTCCAGTAACAGTTTGAATTTTTAGGTTTCACTCTGTTTTCTCCTATATTGTTACAGGTATTAGGAATTCTAAATCCAACACATTTCTGCTAGCTTCTTGAAACTTGACACAATAAAGTAGTTTCCCGTTCTATCTCTATGTTTTGTTTCCTCTTGATGTAGGCCTAAGCAGTGACTGGAGGGAAACACTTTCATGGAAAGGGCTTGCCAAGCTTCCAAAAATTACGAATCTCAAGAAATCTCAGCAAGTATTTTTTCACCCAAACTGGATGATACTTTCAGGTAATGAGCAGTACACTAAGGCGACTTGGGTACCCAAATTTCGTTCCTCTATGTTAAAGCGTTCATTTCCAGTAACAGTTTGAATTTTTAGGTTTCACTCTGTTTTCTCCTATATTGATACATATATTTTGATCTCTAAATCCAACGCGGTTTGTGCTAGCTTCTTGAAACTTGACACAATAAAGAAGTTTCACATTCTATCTCTATGTTTTGTTTCCTCTTGATGTAGCCCTAAGCAGAGACTGGCGAGAAACCCTTTCATAAAAAGGGGATGCCAAGCTTCCAAAAATTACGAATCTCCAGAAATCTCAGCAAATATTTTTTCACCCAAACTGGACGATACTTTCAGGTAATATTCATTATACTAAGGCGAATTGGATCCCCGAATTTCGTTCTTCTATGTTGAAGCGTTCATTTCCAGTAACAGTTTGAATTTTTAGGTTTCACTCTGTTTTCTCCTATATTGATACATGATTTGGATCTCTAAATCCAACATGGTTTATGCTAGCTTCTTGAAACTTGACACAATAATGTAGTTTCACGTTCTATCTCTATGTTTTGTTTCCTCTTGATGTAGCCCTAAGCAGTGACTGGCGATAAACCCTTTCATAAAAATTGGATGCCAAGCTTCCAAAAATTACGAATCTCCAGGACTCTCAGCAAATATTTTTTCACCCGAACTGGACGATACTTTCAGGTAATATTCAGTATACTAAGGCGACTTTGATCCCCGAATTTCGTTCTTCTATGTTGAAGCGTTCATTTCCAGTAACAGTTTGAATTTTTAGGTTTCACTCTGTTTTCTCCTATATTGATACATGTATTTGGAACTCTAAATCCAACACGGTTTGTGCTAGCTTCTTGAAACTTGACACAATAAAGTAGTTTCACGTTCTATCTCTATGTTTTGTTTCCTCTTGATGTAGCCCTAAGCAGTGACTGGCGAGAAACACTTTCATGGAAAGGGGTTGCCAAGCTTCCCAAAATTACGAATCTCCAGATATCTCAGCAAATATTTTATCACCCAATCTGGATGATACTTTCAGGTAATGATCAGTACACTAAGCCGACTTGGTTCCCCAAATTTCGTTCTTCTATGTTGAAGCGTTCATTTCCAGTAACAGTTTGAATTTTTAGGTTTCACTCTGTTTTCTCCTATATTGATACATGTATTTGGAACTCTAAATCCAACAAGGTTTGTGCTAGCTTCTTGAAACTTGACACAATAAAGTAGTTTCACGTTCTATCTCAATGTTTTGTTTCCTCTTGATGTAGCCCTAAGCAGTGACTGGCGAGAAACACTTTCATGGAAATGGTTGCCAAGCTTCCCAAATTTACGAATCTCCCGAAATCTCAGCAAATATTTTTTCACCCAAACTGGATGATACTTTCAGGTAATGATCAGTACACTAAGGCGACTTGGTTCCCCAAATTTCGTTCTTCTATGTTGAAGCGTTCATTTCCAGTAACAGTTTGAATTTTTAGGTTTCACTCTGTTTTCTCCTATATTGATACATGTATTTGGAACTCTAAATCCAACACGGTTTGTGCTACCTTCTTGAAAATTGACACAATAAAGTAGTTTCACTTTCTATCTCAAGGTTTTGTTTCCTCTTGATGTAGCCTAAGCAGTGACTGGCGAGAAACACTTTCATGGAAATGGTTGCCAAGCTTCCCAAAATTACGAATCTCCCGAAATCTCAGCAAATATTTTTTCACCCAAACTGGATGATACTTTCAGGTAATGATTAGTACACTAAGCCGACTTGGTTCCCCAAATTTCGTTCTTCTATGTTGAAGCGTTCATTTCCAGTAACAGTTTGAATTTTTAGGTTTCACTCTGTTTTCTCCTATATTGATACACGTATTTGGAACTCTAAATCCAACACGGTTTGTGCTAGCTTCTTGAAACTTGACACAATAAAGAAGTTTCACATTCTATCTCTATGTTTTGTTTCCTCTTGATGTAGCCCTAAGCAGTGACTGGCGAGAAACCCTTTCATGGAAATGGTTGCCAAGCTTCCCAATTTACGAATCTCCCGAAATCTCAGCAAATATTTTTTCACCCAAACTGGATGATAATTTCAGGTAATGATCAGTACACTAAGGCGACTTGGTTCCCCGAATTTCGTTCTTCTATGTTGAAGCGTTCATTTCCAGTAACAGTTTGAATTCTTAGGTTTCACTCT
Source organism: Spermophilus citellus (assembly GCF_964194105.1). Classification (NCBI taxonomy): domain Eukaryota; kingdom Metazoa; phylum Chordata; class Mammalia; order Rodentia; family Sciuridae; genus Spermophilus; species Spermophilus citellus. The sequence continues at coordinate 42,672,875 of NC_138187.1, read as the reverse complement.
GTTTTCTCCTATATTGATACATGTATTTGGAACTCTAAATCCAACACGGTTTGTGGTAGCTTCTTGAAACTTGACACAATAAAGTAGTTTCACGTTGTATCTTTATGTTTGTTTCCTCTTGATGTAGCCCTAAGCAGTGACTGGCGAGAAACACTTTCATGGAAATGGTTGCCAAGCTTCCCAAAATTACGAATCTCCCGAAATCTCAAAAATATTTTTTCACCCAAACTGGATGATACTTTCAGGTAATGATCAGTACACTAAGCCGTCTTGGTTCCCCAAATTTCGTTCTTCTATGTTGAAGCGTTCATTTCCAGCAATAGTTTGAATTTTTAGGTTTCACTCTGTTTTCTCCTATATTGATACATGTATTTGGAACTCTAAATCCAACACGGTTTGTGCTAGCTTCTTGAAACGTGACACAATAAAGTAGTTTCACGTTCTATCTCTATGTTTTGTTTCCTCTTGATGTAGCCCTAAGCAGTGACTGGCGAGAAACACTTTCATGGAAAGGGGTTGCCAAGCTTCCAAAAATTACGAATCTCCAGAAATCTCAGCAAATATTTTTTCACCCAAACTGGATGATACTTTCAAGTAATGATCAGTACACGAAGGCGACTTGGTTTCCCAAATTTCGTTCTTCTATGTTGAAGCGTTCATTTCCAGTAACAGTTTGAATTTTTAGGTTTCAGTCTGTTTTCTCCTATATTGATACATGTATTTGGAACTCTAAATCCAACACGGTTTGTGCTAGCTTCTTGAAACTTGACACAATAAAGTAGTTTCATGTTCTATCTTTATGTTTGTTTCCTCTTGATGTAGCCCTTAGCAGTGACTGGCGAGAAACACTTTCATGGAAAGGGGTTTCCAAGCTTCAAAAAATTACGAATCTTCAGAAATCTCAGCAAATATTTTTTCACCCAAACTGGATGGTACTTTCAGGCAATGATCAGTACACTAAGGCGACTTGGTTCCCCAAATTTCGTTCTTCTATGTTGAAGCGTTCATTTCCAGTAACAGTTTGAATTTTTAGGTTTCACTCTGTTTTCTCCGATATTGGTAGAAGTTTTTGGATCTCTAAGTCCAACATGGTTTGTGCTAGCTTCTTGAAACTTGACACAATAAAGTAGTTTCACGTTCTATCTCTATGTTTTGTTTCCTCTTGATGTAGCCCTAAGCAGTGACTGGCGAGAAACACTTTCATGGAAAGGGGTTGCCAAGCTTCCCAAAATTACGAATCTCCAGATATCTCAGCAAATATTTTATCACCCAATCTGGATGATACTTTCAGGTAATGATCAGTACACTAAGCCGACTTGGTTCCCCAAATTTCGTTCTTCTATGTTGAAGCGTTCATTTCCAGTAACAGTTTGAATTTTTAGGTTTCACTCTGTTTTCTCCTATATTGATACATGTATTTGGAACTCTAAATCCAACAAGGTTTGTGCTAGCTTCTTGAAACTTGACACAATAAAGTAGTTTCACGTTCTATCTCAATGTTTTGTTTCCTCTTGATGTAGCCCTAAGCAGTGACTGGCGAGAAACACTTTCATGGAAATGGTTGCCAAGCTTCCCAAATTTACGAATCTCCCGAAATCTCAGCAAATATTTTTTCACCCAAACTGGATGATACTTTCAGGTAATGATCAGTACACTAAGGGGACTTGGTTCCCCAAATTTCGTTCTTCTATGTTGAAGCGTTCATTTCCAGTAACAGTTTGAATTTTTAGGTTTCACTCTGTTTTCTCCTATATTGTTACAGGTATTAGGAATTCTAAATCCAACACATTTGTGCTAGCTTCTTGAAACTTGACACAATAAAGTAGTTTCCCGTTCTATCTCTATGTTTTGTTTCCTCTTGATGTAGGCCTAAGCAGTGACTGGAGGGAAACACTTTCATGGAAAGGGCTTGCCAAGCTTCCAAAAATTACGAATCTCAAGAAATCTCAGCAAGTATTTTTTCACCCAAACTGGATGATACTTTCAGGTAATGAGCAGTACACTAAGGCGACTTGGGTACCCAAATTTCGTTTTTCTATGTTAAAGCGTTCATTTCCAATAACAGTTTGAATTTTTAGGTTTCACTCTGTTTTCTCCTATATTGATACATATATTTGGATCTCTAAATCCAACGCGGTTTGTGGTAGCTTCTTGAAACTTGACACAATAAAGTAGTTTCACATTCTATCTCTATGTTTTGTTTCCTCTTGATGTAGCCCTAAGCAGTAACTGGCGAGAAACCCTTTCATAAAAAGGGGATGCCAAGCTTCCAAAAATTACGAATCTCCAGAAATCTCAGCAAATATTTTTTCACCCAAACTGGACGATACTTTCAGGTAATATTCAGTATACTAAGGCGACTTGGATCCCCGAATTTCGTTCTTCTATGTTGAAGCGTTCATTTCCAGTAACAGTTTGAATTTTTAGGTTTCACTCTGTTTTCTCCTATATTGATACATGATTTGGATCTCTAAATCCAACACGGTTTATGCTAGCTTCTTGAAACTTGACACACTAATGTAGTTTCACGTTCTATCTCTATGTTTTGTTTCCTCTTGATGTAGCCCTAAGCAGTGACTGGCGATAAACCCTTTCATAAAAATTGGATGCCAAGCTTCCAAAAATTACAAATCTCCAGGACTCTCAGCAAATATTTTTTCACCCAAACTGGACGATACTTTCAGGTAATATTGAGTATACTAAGGCGACTTGGATCCCCGAATTTCGTTCTTCTATGTTGAAGCGTTCATTTCCAGTAACAGTTTGAATTTTTAGGTTTCACTCTGTTTTCTCCTATATTGGTAGAAGTTTTTGGATCTCTAAGTCCAACACGGTTTGTGCTAGCTCTTGAAACTTGACACAATAAACTAGTTTCACATTCTATCTCTATGTTTTGTTTCCTCTTTATGTAGTCCTAAGCAGTGACTGGCGAGATACACTTTCATGGGAAGGGGTTGCCAAGCTTCCAAAAATTACGAATCTCCAGAAATCTCAGCAAATATTTTTTCACCCAAACTAGATAATACTTTCAGGTGATGATCAGTACACTAAGGCGACTTGGTTCCCCAAATTTCGTTCTTCTATGTTGAAGCGTTCATTTCCAGTAACAGTTTGAATTTTTAGGTTTCACTCTGTTTTCTCCTATATTGATACATGTATTTGGAACTCTAAATCCAACACGGTTTGTGCTAGCTTCTTGAAAATTGACACAATAAAGTAGTTTCACGTTCTATCTCAAGGTTTTGTTTCCTCTTGATGTAGCCTAAGCAGTGACTGGCGAGAAACACTTTCATGGAAATGGTTGCCAAGCTTCCCAAAATTACGAATCTCCCGAAATCTCAGCAAATATTTTTTCACCCAAACTGGATGATACTTTCAGGTAATGATTAGTACACTAAGCCGACTTGGTTCCCCAAATTTCGTTCTTCTATGTTGAAGCGTTCATTTCCAGTAACAGTTTGAATTTTTAGGTTTCACTCTGTTTTCTCCTATATTGATAGATGTATTTGCAACTCTAAATCCAACACGGTTTGTGCTAGCTTCTTGAAACTTGACACAATAAAGTAGTTTCACATTCTATCTCTATGTTTTTTTTCCTCTTGATGTAGCCCTAAGCAGTGACTGGCGAGAAACACTTTCATGGAAAGGGGTTGCCAACCTTCCCAAAATTACGAATCTCCAGAAATCTCAGCAAATATTTTTTCACCCAAACTGGATGATACTTTCAGGTAATGATCAGTACACTAAAGCGACTTGGTTCCCCAAATTTCGTTCTTCTATGTTGAAGCGTTCATTTCCAGCAATAGTTTGAATTTTTAGGTTTCACTCTGTTTTCTCCTATATTGATACATGTATTTGGAACTCTAAATCCAACACGGTTTGTGGTAGCTTCTTGAAACTTGAAACAATAAAGTAGTTTCACGTTCTATCTCGATGTTTTGTTTCCTCTTTATGTAGTCCTAAGCAGTGACTGGCGAGATACACTTTCATGGAAAGGGGTTGCCAACCTTCCCAAAATTACGAATCTCCAGAAATCTGAGCAAATATTTTTTCACCCAAACTGGATGATACTTTCAGGTAATGGTCAGTACACTAAAGCGACTTGGTTCCCCAAATTTCGTTCTTCTATGTTGAAGCGTTCATTTCCAGCAATAGTTTGAATTTTTAGGTTTCACTCTGTTTTCTCCTATATTGATACATGTATTTGGAACTCTAAATCCAACACGGTTTGTGCTACCTTCTTGAAAATTGACACAATAAAGTAGTTTCACTTTCTATCTCAAGGTTTTGTTTCCTCTTGATGTAGCCTAAGCAGTGACTGGCGAGAAACACTTTCATGGAAATGGTTGCCAACCTTCCCAAAATTACGAATCTCCAGAAATCTGAGCAAATATTTTTTCACCCAAACTGGATGATACTTTCAGGTAATGATCAGTACACTAAGGCGACTTAGTTCCCCAAATTTCGTTCTTCTATGTTGAAGCGTTCATTTCCAGTAACAGTTTGAATTTTTAGGTTTCACTCTGTTTTCTCCTATATTGATACATGTATTTGGAACTCTAAATCCAACACGGTTTGTGCTAGCTTCTTGAAACTTGACACAATAAAGTAGTTTCACGTTCTATCTTTATGTTTGTTTCCTCTTGATGTAGCCCTAAGCAGTGACTGGCGAGAAACACTTTCATGGAAAGTGGTTGCCAACCTTCCCAAAATTACGAATCTCCAGAAATCTCAGCAAATATTTTTTCACCCAAACTGGATGATACTTTCAGGCAATGATCATTACACTAAGGCGACTTGGTTCCCCAAATTTCGTTCTTCTATGTTGAAGCGTTCATTTCCAGTAACAGTTTGAATTTTTAGGTTTCACTCTGTTTTCTCCTATATTGGTAGAAGTTTTTGGATCTCTAAGTCCAACACGGTTTGTGCTAGCTTCTTGAAACTTGACACAATTAAGTAGTTTCACATTCTATCTCTATGTTTTGTTTCCTCTTTATGTAGTCCTAAGCAGTGACTGGCGAGATACACTTTCATGGAAAGGGGTTGCCAAGCTTCCAAAAATTACGAATCTCCAGAAATCTCAGCAAATATTTTTTCACCCAAACTAGGTAATACTTTCAGGTGATGATCAGTACACTAAGGCGACTTGGTTCCCCAAATTTCGTTCTTCTATGTTGAAGCGTTCATTTCCAGCAATAGTTTGAATTTTTAGGTTTCACTCTGTTTTCTCCTATATTGATACATGTATTTGGAACTCTAAATCCAACAAGGTTTGTGCTAGCTTCTTGAAACTTGACACAATAAAGTAGTTTCACGTTCTATCTCAATGTTTTGTTTCCTCTTGATGTAGCCCTAAGCAGTGACTGGCGAGAAACACTTTCATGGAAATGGTTGCCAAGCTTCCCAAAATTACGAATCTCCCGAAATCTCAGCAAATATTTTTTCACCCAAACTGGATGATACTTTCCGGTAATGATCAGTACACTAAGGCGACTTGGTTCCCCAAATTTCGTTCTTCTATGTTGAAGCGTTCATTTCCAGTAACAGTTTGAATTTTTAGGTTTCACTCTGTTTTCTCCTATATTGATACATGTATTTGGAACTCTAAATCCAACACGGTTTGTGCTAGCTTCTTGAAACTTGACACAATAAAGTAGTTTCACGTTCTATCTCTATGTTTTTTTTTTCTCTTGATGTAGCCCTAAGCAGTGACTGGCGAGAAACACTTTCATGGAAAGGGGTTGCCAACCTTCCCAAAATTACGAATCTCCAGAAATCTCAGCAAATATTTTTTTACCCAAACTGGATGATACGTTCAGGTAATGATCAGTACACTAAAGCGACTTGGTTCCCCAAATTTCGTTCTTCTATGTTGAAGCGTTCATTTCCAGCAATAGTTTGAATTTTTAGGTTTCACTCTGTTTTCTCCTATATTGATACATGTATTTGGAACTCTAAATCCAACACGGTTTGTGCTAGCTTCTTGAAACTTGAAACAATAAAGTAGTTTCACGTTCTATCTCGATGTTTTGTTTCCTCTTGATGTAGCCCTAAGCAGTGACTGGCGAGAATCACTTTCATGGAAAGGGGTTGCCAACCTTCCCAAAATTACGAATCTCCAGAAATCTCAGCAAATATTTTTTCACCCAAACTGGATGATACTTTCAGGTAATGGTCAGTACACTAAAGCGACTTGGTTCCCCAAATTTCGTTCTTCTATGTTGAAGCGTTCATTTCCAGCAATAGTTTGAATTTTTAGGTTTCACTCTGTTTTCTCCTATATTGATACATGTATTTGGAACTCTAAATCCAACACGGTTTGTGCTAGCTTCTTGAAACTTGACACAATAAAGTAGTTTCACGTTCTATCTCTATGTTTTTTTTCCTCTTGATGTAGCCCTAAGCAGTGACTGGTGAGAAACACTTTCAAGGAAAGGGGTTGCCAAGCTTCCCAAAATTACGAATCTCCAGATATCTCAGCAAATATTTTTTCACCCAATCTGGATGATACTTTCAGGTAATGATTAGTACACTAAGCCGACTTGGTTCCCCCAATTTCGTTCTTCTATGTTGAAGCGTTCATTTCCAGTAACAGTTTGAATTTTTAGGTTTCACTGTGTTTTCTCCTATATTGATACATGTATTTGGAACTCTAAATCCAACACGGTTTGTGCTAGCTTCTTGAAAATTGACACAATAAAGTAGTTTCACGTTCTATCTCAAGGTTTTGTTTCCTCTTGATTTAGCCTAAGCAGTGACTGGCGAGAAACACTTTCATGGAAATGGTTGCCAAGCTTCCCAAAATTACGAATCTCCCGAAATCTCAGCAAATATTTTTTCACCCAAACTGGATGATACTTTCAGGTAATGATTAGTACACTAAGCTGACTTGGTTCCCCCAATTTCGTTCTTCTATGTTGAAGCGTTCATTTCCAGCAATAGTTTGAATTTTTAGGTTTCACTCTGTTTTCTCCTATATTGATACATGTATTTGGAACTCTAAATCCAACAAGGTTTGTGCTAGCTTCTTGAAACTTGACACAATAAAGTAGTTTCACGTTCTATCTCAATGTTTTGTTTCCTCTTGATGTAGCCCTAAGCAGTGACTGGCGAGAAACACTTTCATGGAAATGGTTGCCAAGCTTCCCAAAATTACGAATCTCCAGAAATCTCAGCAAATATTTTTTCACCCAAACTGGATGATACTTTCAGGTAATGATCAGTACACTAAGGCGACTTGGTTCCCCAAATTTCGTTCTTCTATGTTGAAGCGTTCATTTCCAGTAACAGTTTGAATTTTTAGGTTTCACTCTGTTTTCTCCTATATTGATACATGTATTTGGAACTCTAAATCCAACACGGTTTGTGCTAGCTTCTTGAAACTTGACACAATAAAGTAGTTTCACGTTCTATCTCTATGTTTTATTTCCTCTTGATGTTGCCCTAAGTAGTGACTGGCGAGAAACACTTTCATGGAAAGGGGTTGCCAAGCTTCCCAAAATTACGAATCTCCAGAAATCTCAGCAAATGTTTTTTCACCCAAACTGGATGATACTTTCAGGTAATTATCAGTACACTAAGGCGACTTGGTTCCCCAAATTTCGTTATTCTATGTTGAAGTGTTCATTTCCAGTAACAGTTTGAATTTTTAGGTTTCACTCTGTTTTCTCCTATATTGATACATGTATTTGGAACTCTAAATCCAACACGGATTGTGCTAGCTTTTTGAAACTTGACACAATAAAGTTGTTTCACATTCTATCTCTATGTTTTGTTCCCTCTTGATGTAGTCCTAAGCAGTGACTGGCGAGATACACTTTCATGGAAAGGGGTTGCCAAGCTTCCAAAAATTACGAATCTCCAGAAATCTCAGCAAATATTTTTTCACCCAAACTAGATAATACTTTCAGGTGATGATCAGTACACAAAGGCGACTTGGTTCCCCAAATTTCGTTCTTCTATGTTGAAGCGTTCATTTCCAGTAACAGTTTGAATTTTTAGGTTTCACTCTGTTTTCTCCTATATTGATACATGTATTTGCAACTCTAAATCCAACAAGGTTTGTGCTAGCTTCTTGAAACTTGACACAATAAAGTAGTTTCACGTTCTATCTCAATGTTTTGTTTCCTCTTGATGTAGCCCTAAGCAGTGACTGGCGAGAAACACTTTCATGGAAATGGTTGCCAAGCTTCCCAAAATTACGAATCTCCCGAAATCTCAGCAAATATTTTTTCACCCAAACTGGATGATACTTTCAGGTAATGATCAGTACACTAAGGCGACTTGGTTCCCCAAATGTCGTTCTTCCATGTTGAAGCGTTCATTTCCAGTAACAGTTTGAATTTTTAGGTTTCACTCTGTTTTCTCCTATATTGATACATGTATTTGGAACTCTAAATCCAACACGGTTTGTGCTAGCTTCTTGAAACTTGACACAATAAAGTAGTTTCACGTTCTATCTTTATGTTTGTTTCCTCTTGATGTAGCACTAAGCAGTGACTGGCGAGAAACACTTTCATGGAAAGGGGTTGTCAAGCTTCCCAAAATTACGAATCTCTAGAAATCTCAGCAAATATTTTTTCACCCAAACTGGATGATACTTTCAGGCAATGATCAGTACACTAAGGTGACTTGGTTCCCCAAATTTCGTTCTTCTATGTTGAAGCGTTCATTTCCAGTAACAGTTTGAATTTTTAGGTTTCACTCTGTTTTCTCCTATATTGGTAGAAGTTTTTGGATCTCTAAGTCCAACACGATTTGTGCTAGCTTCTTGAAACTTGACACAATAAAGTAGTTTCACATTCTATCTCTATGTTTTGTTTCCTCTTGATGTAGCCCTAAGCAGTGACTGGTGAGAAACACTTTCATGGAAAGGGGTTGCCAAGCTTCCCAAAATTACGAATCTCCAGATATCTCAGCAAATGTTTTTTCACCCAAACTGGATGATACGTTCAGGTAATGATCAGTACACTAAGGCGACTTGGTTCCCCAAATTTCGTTCTTCTATGTTGAACCGTTCATTTCCAGAAAAAGTTTGAATTTTTAGGTTTCACTCTGTTTTCTCCTATATTGATACATGTATTTGGAACTCTAAATCCAACACGGTTTGTGCTAGCTTCTTGAAACTTGACACAATAAAGTAGTTTCACATTCTATCTCTATGTTTTGTTTCCTCTTAATGTAGCCCTAAGCAGTGACTGGCGAGAAACACTTTCATGGAAAGGGGTTGCCAAGCTTCCAAAAATTACGAATCTCCAGAAATCTCAGCAAATATTTTTTCACCCAAACTGGATGATACTTTCATGTAATGATCAGTACACTAAGGCGACTTGGTTCCCCAAATTTCGTTCTTCTATGTTGAAGCGTTCATTTCCAGTAACAGTTTGAATTTTTAGGTTTCACTCTGTTTTCTCCTATATTGGTAGAAGTTTTTGGATCTCTAAGTCCAACACGGTTTGTGCTAGCTTCTTGAAACTTGACACAATAAAGTAGTTTCACATTCTATCTCTATGTTTTGTTTCCTCTTGATGTAGCCCTAAGCAGTGACTGGCGAGAAACACTTTCATGGAAAGGGGTTGCCAAGCTTCCCAAAATTACGAATCTCCAGATATCTCAGCAAATATTTTTTCACCCAATCTGGATGATACTTTCAGGTAATGATCAGTACACTAAGGCGACTTGGTTCCCCAAATTTCGTTCTTCTATGTTGAAGCGTTCATTTCCAGCAATAGTTTGAATTTTTAGGTTTCACTCTGTTTTCTCCTATATTGATACATGTATTTGGAACTCTAAATCCAACACGGTTTGTGCTAGCTTCTTGAAACTTGACACAATAAAGTAGTTTCACGTTCTATCTCTATGTTTTGTTTCCTCTTGATGTAGCCCTAAGTAGTGACTGGCGAGAAACACTTTCATGGAAAGGGGTTGCCAACCTTCCCAAAATTACGAATCTCCAGAAATCTCAGCAAATGTTTTTTCACCCAAACTGGATGATATTTCAGGTAATTATCAGTACACTAAGGCGACTTGGTTCCCCAAATTTCGTTCTTCTATGTTGAAGTGTTCATTTCCAGTAACAGTTTGAATTTTTAGGTTTCACTCTGTTTTCTCCTATATTGATACATGTATTTGGAACTCTAAATCCAACACGGATTGTTCTAGCTTTTTGAAACTTGACACAATAAAGTTGTTTCACATTCTATCTCTATGTTTTGTTCCCTCTTGATGTAGTCCTAAGCAGTGACTGGCGAGATACACTTTCATGGAAAGGGGTTGCCAAGCTTCCAAAAATTACGAATCTCCAGAAATCTCAGCAAATATTTTTTCACCCAAACTAGATAATACTTTCAAGTGATGATCAGTACACTAAAGGGACTTGGTTCTCCAAATTTCGTTCTTCTATGTTGAAGCGTTCATTTCCAGTAACAGTTTGAATTTTTAGGTTTCACTCTGTTTTCTCCTATATTGATACATGTATTTGGAACTCTAAATCCAACAAGGTTTGTGCTAGCTTCCTGAAACTTGACACAATAAAGTAGTTTCACGTTCTATCTCAATGTTTTGTTTCCTCTTGATGTAGCCCTAAGCAGTGACTGGCGAGAAACACTTTCATGGAAATGGTTGCCAAGCTTCCCAAAATTACGAATCTCCCGAAATCTCAGCAAATATTTTTTCACCCAAACTGGATGATACTTTCAAAATGATCAGTACACTAAGGCGACTTGGTTCCCCAACTTTCGTTCTTCTATGTTGAAGCGTTCATTTCCAGTAACAGTTTGAATTTTTAGGTTTCACTCTGTTTTCTCCTATATTGATACATGTATTTGGAACTCTAAATCCAACACGGTTTGTGCTAGCTTCTTGAAACTTGACACAATAAAGTAGTTTCACGTTCTATCTTTATGTTTGTTTCCTCTTGATGTAGCACTAAGCAGTGACTGGCGAGAAACACTTTCATGGAAAGGGGTTGCCAAGCTTCCCAAAATTACGAATCTCCAGAAATCTCAGCAAATGTTTTTTCACCCAAACTGGATGATACTTTCAGGTAATTATCAGTACACTAAGGCGACTTGGTTCCCCAAATTTCATTCTTCTATGTTGAAGTGTTCATTTCCAGTAACAGTTTGAATTTTTAGGTTTCACTCTGTTTTCTCCTATATTGATACATGTATTTGGAACTCTAAATCCAACACGGATTGTGCTAGCTTTTTGAAACTTGACACAATAAAGTTGTTTCACATTCTATCTCTATGTTTTCTTCCCTCTTGATGTAGTCCTAAGCAGTGACTGGCGAGATACACTTTCATGGAAAGGGGTTGCCAAGCTTCCCAAAATTACGAATCTCCAGATATCTCAGCAAATATTTTATCACCCAATCTGGATGATACTTTCAGGTAATGATCAGTACACTAAGCCGACTTGGTTCCCCAAATTTCGTTCTTCTATGTTGAAGCGTTCATTTCCAGTAACAGTTTGAATTTTTAGGTTTCACTCTGTTTTCTATTATATTGATACATGTATTTGGAACTCTACATCCAACAAGGTTTGTGCTAGCTTCTTGAAACTTGACACAATAAAGTAGTTTCACGTTCTATCTCAATGTTTTGTTTCCTCTTGATGTAGCCCTAAGCAGTGACTGGCGAGAAACACTTTCATGGAAATGGTTGCCAAGCTTCCCAAAATTAAGAATCTCCCGAAATCTCAGCAAATATTTTTTCACCCAAATTGGATGATACTTTCAGGTAATGATCAGTACACTAAGGCGACTTGGTTCCCCAAATTTCGTTCTTCTATGTTGAAGCGTTCATTTCCAGCAACAGTTTGAATTTTTAGGTTTCACTCTGTTTTCTCCTATATTGATACATGTATTTGGAACTCTAAATCCAACACGGTTTGTGCTAGCTTCTTGAAACTTGTCACAATAAAGTAGTTTCACGTTCTATCTTTATGTTTGTTTCCTCTTGATGTAGCACTAAGCAGTGACTGGCGAGAAACACTTTCATGGAAAGGGGTTGTCAAGCTTCCCAAAATTACGAATCTCCAGAAATCTCAGCAAATATTTTTTCACCCAAACTGGATGATACTTTCAGGCAATGATCAGTACACTAAGGCGACTTGGTTCCCCAAATTTCGTTCTTCTATGTTGAAGCGTTCATTTCCAGTAACAGTTTGAATTTTTAGGTTTCACTCTGTTTTCTCCTATATTGATAGAAGTTTTTGGATCTCTAAGTCCAACACGGTTTGTGCTAGCTTCTTGAAACTTGACACAATAAAGTAGTTTCACATTCTATCTCTATGTTTTGTTTCCTCTTGATGTAGCCCTAAGCAGTGACTGGCGAGAAACACTTTCATGGAAAGGGGTTGCCAAGCTTCCCAAAATTACGAATCTCCAGATATCTCAGCAAATATTTTTTCACCTAATCTGGATGATACTTTCAGGTAATGATCAGTACACTAAGCCGACTTGGTTCCCCAAATTTCGTTCTTCTATGTTGAAGCGTTCATTTCCAGCAATAGTTTGAATTTTTAGGTTTCACACTGTTTTCTCCTATATTGATACAAGTATTTGGAACTCTAAATCCAACACGGTTTGTGCTAGCTTCTTGAAACTTGACACAATAAAGTAGTTTCACGTTCTATCTCTATGTTTTGTTTCCTCTTGATGTAGCCCTAAGCAGTGACTGGCGAGAAACACTTTCATGGAAAGGGGTTGCCAAGCTTCCCAAAATTACGAATCTCCAGAAATCTCAGCAAATATTTTTTCACCCAAACTGGATGATACTTTCAGGTAATGATCAGTACACTAAGGCGACTGGGTTCCCCAAATTTCGTTCTTCCATGTTGAAGCGTTCATTTCCAGTAACAGTTTGAATTTTTAGGTTTCACTCTGTTTTCTCCTATATTGATACATGTATTTGGAACTCTAAATCGAACACGGTTTGTGCTAGCTTCTTGAAAATTGACACAATATAGTAGTTTCACTTTCTATCTCAAGGTTTTTTTTCCTCTTGATGTAGCCTAAGCAGTGACTGGCGAGAAACACTTTCATGGAAATGGTTGCCAAGCTTCCCAAAATTACGAATCTCCCGAAATCTCAGCAAATATTTTTTCACCCAAAATTGATGATACTTTCAGGTAAAGATTAGTACACTAAGCCGACTTGGTTCCCCAAATTTCGTTCTTCTATGTTGAAGCGTTCATTTCCAGCAATAGTTTGAATTTTTAGGTTTCACTCTGTTTTCTCCTATATTGATACATGTATTTGGAACTCTAAATCCAACACGGTTTGTGCTAGCTTCTTGAAACTTGACACAATAAAGTAGTTTCACGTTCTATCTCTATGTTTTTTTTCCTCTTGATGTAGCCCTAAGCAGTGACTGGCGAGAAACACTTTCATGGAAAGGGGTTGCCAACCTTCCCAAAATTAAGAATCTCCAGAAATCTCAGCAAATATTTTTTCACCCAAACTGGATGATACTTTCAGGTAATGATCAGTACACTAAAGTGACTTGGTTCCCCAAATTTCGTTCTTCTATGTTGGAGCGTTCATTTCCAGTAACAGTTTGTATTTTTAGGTTTCACTCTGTTTTCTCCTATATTGATACATGTATTTGGAACTCTAAATCCAACACGGTTTGTGCTAGCTTCTTGAAACTTGACACAATAAAGTAGTTTCACATTGTATCTCTATGTTTTGTTTCCTCTTGATGTAGCCCTAAACAGTGACTGGCGAGAAACACTTTCATGGAAAGGGGTTGCGAAGCTTCCCAAAATTACGAATCTCCAGAAATCTCAGCAAATATTTTTTCACCCAAACTGGATGATACTTTCAGGCAATGATCAGTACACTAAGGCGACTTGGTTCCCCAAATTTCGTTCTTCTATGTTGAAGCGTTCATTTCCAGTAACAGTTTGAATTTTTAGGTTTCACTCTGTTTTCTCCTATATTGGTAGAAGTTTTTGGATCTCTAAGTCCAACACGGTTTGTGCTAGCTTCTTGAAACTTGACACAATAAAGTAGTTTCACATTCTATCTCTATGTTTTGTTTCCTCTTGATGTAGCCCTAAGCAGTGACTGGCGAGAAACACTTTCATGGAAAGGGGTTGCGAAGCTTCCCAAAATTACGAATCTCCAGATATCTCAGCAAATATTTTTTCACCCAATCTGGATGATACTTTCAGGTAATGATAAGTACACTAAGCCGACTTGGTTCCCCAAATTTCGTTCTTCTATGTTGAAGCGTTCATTTCCAGCAATAGTTTGAATTTTTAGGTTTCACACTGTTTTCTCCTATATTGATACAAGTATTTGGAACTCTAAATCCAACATGGTTTGTGCTAGCTTCTTGAAACTTGACACAATAAAGTAGTTTCACGTTCTATCTCTATGTTTTGTTTCCTCTTGATGTAGCCCTAAGCAATGACTGGCGAGAAACACTTTCATGGAAAGGGGTTGCCAAGCTTCCCAAAATTACGAATCTCCAGAAATCTCAGCAAATGTTTTTTCACCCAAACTGGATGATACTTTCAGGTAATTATCAGTACACTAAGGTGACTTGGTTCCCCAAATTTCGTTCTTCTATGTTGAAGTGTTCATTTCCAGCAATAGTTTGAATTTTTAGGTTTCACTCTGTTTTCTCCTATATTGATACATGTATTTGGAACTCTAAATCCAACACGGTTTGTGCTAGCTTCTTGAAACTTGACACAATAAAGTAGTTTCACGTTCTATCTCAAGGTTTTGTTTACTCTTGATGTAGCCCTAAGCAGTGACTGGCGAGAAACACTTTCATGGAAATGGTTGCCAAGCTTCCCAAAATTACGAATCTCCCGAAATCTCAGCAAACATTTTTTCACCCAAACTGGATGATACTTTCAGGTAATGATCAGTACACTAAGCCGACTTGGTTCCCCAAATTTCGTTCTTCTTTGTTGAAGCGTTCATTTCCAGCAATAGTTTGAATTTTTAGGTTTCAGTGTGTTTTCTCCTATATTGATACATGTATTTGGAACTCTAAATCCAACACGGTTTGTGCTAGCTTCTTGAAACTTGACACAATAAAGTAGTTTCACGTTCTTTCTCTATGTTTTGTTTCCTCTTGATGTAGCCCTAAGCAGTGACTGGCGAGAAACACTTTCATGGAAATGGTTGCCAAGCTTCCCAAAATTACGAATCTCCCGAAATCTCAGCAAATATTTTTTCACCCAAACTGGATGATACTTTCAGGTAATGATCAGTACACTAAAGCGACTTGGTTCCCCAAATTTCGTTCTTCTATGTTGAAGCGTTCATTTCCAGTAACAGTTTGAATTTTTAGGTTTCACTCTGTTTTCTCCTATATTGATACACATATTTGGAACTCTAAATCCAACATGGTTTGTGCTAGCTTCTTGAAACTTGACACAATAAAGTAGTTTCACATTCTATCTCTATGTTTTGTTTCCTCTTGATGTATCCCTAAGCAGTGACTGGCAAGAAACACTCACATGGAAAGGGGTTGCCAAGCTTCCAAAAATTACGAATCTCCAGAAATCTCAGCAAATATTTTTTCACCCAAACTGGATGATACTTTCAGGTAATGATCAGTACACTAAGCCGACTTGGTTCCCCAAATTTCGTTCTTCTTTGTTGAAGCGTTCATTTCCAGCAATAGTTTGAATTTTTAGGTTTCACTCTGTTTTCTCCTATATTGATACATGTATTTGGAACTCTAAATCCAACACGGTTTGTGCTAGCTTCTTGAAACTTGACACAATAAAGTAGTTTCACGTTCTATCTCTATGTTTTGTTTCCTCTTGATGTAGCCCTAAGCAGTGACTGGCGAGGAACACTTTCATGGAAAGGGGTTGCCAAGCTTCCCAAAATTACGAATCTCCAGAAATCGCAGCAAATATTTTTTCACCCAAACTGGATGATACTTTCAGGTAATGATCAGTACACTAAGGCGACTTGGTTCCCCAAATTTCGTTCTTCTATGTTGAAGTGTTCATTTCCAGTAACAGTTTGAATTTTTAGGTTTCACTCTGTTTTCTCCTATATTGATACATGTATTTGGAACTCTAAATCCAACACGGATTGTGCTAGCTTCTTGAAACTTGACTCAATAAAGTTGTTTCACATTCTATCTCTATGTTTTGTTCCCTCTTGATGTAGTCCTAAGCAGTGACTGGCGAGATACACTTTCATGGAAAGGGGTTGCCAAGCTTCCAAAAATTACGAATCTCCAGAAATCTCAGCAAATATTTTTTCACCCAAACTACATAATACTTTCAGGTGATGATCAGTACACTAAGGCGACTTGGTTCCCCAAATTTCGTTCTTCTATGTTGAAGCGTTCATTTCCAGTAACAGTTTGAATTTTTAGGTTTCACTCTGTTTTCTCCTATATTGATACATGTATTTGGAACTCTAAATCCAACAAGGTTTGTGCTAGCTTCTTGAAACTTGATACAATAAAGAAGTTTCACGTTCTATCTCAATGTTTTGATTCCTCTTGATGTAGCCCTAAGCAGTGACTGGCGAGAAACACTTTCATGGAAATGGTTGCCAAGCTTCCCAAAATTACGAATCTCCCGAAATCTCAGCAAATATTTTTTCACCCAAACTGGATGATACTTTCAGGTAATGATTAGTACACTAAGCCGACTTGGTTCCCCCAATTTCGTTCTTCTATGTTGAAGCGTTCATTTCCAGCAATAGTTTGAATTTTTAGGTTGCACTCTGTTTTCTCCTATATTGATACATGTATTTGGAACTCTAAATCCAACACGGTTTGTGCTAGCTTCTTGAAACTTGACACAATAAAGTAGTTTTACGTTCTATCTCTATGTTTTGTTTCCTCTTGATGTAGCCCTAAGTAGTGATTGGCGAGAAACAATTTCATGGAAAGGGGTTGCCAAGCTTCCCAAAATTACGAATCTCCAGAAATCTCAGCAAATGTTTTTTCACCCAAACTGGATGATACTTTCAGGTAATTATCAGTACACTAAGGCGACTTGGTTCCCCAAATTTCGTTATTCTATGTTGAAGTGTTCATTTCCAGTAACAGTTTGAATTTTTAGGTTTCACTCTGTTTTCTCCTATATTGATACATGTATTTGGAACTCTAAATCCAACACGGTTTGTGCTAGCTTCTTGAAACTTGACACAATAAAGTAGTTTCACGTTCTATCTTTATGTTTGTTTCCTCTTGATGTAGCACTAAGCAGTGACTGGCGAGAAACACTTTCATGGAAAGGGTTTGTCAAGCTTCCCAAAATTACGAATCTCCAGAAATCTCAGCAAATATTTTTTCACCCAAACTGGATGATACTTTCAGGCAATGATCGGTACACTAAGGCGACTTGGTTCCCCAAATTTCGTTCTTCTATGTTGAAGCGTTCATTTCCAGTAACAGTTTGAATTTTTAGGTTTCACTCTGTTTTCTCCTATATTGGTAGAAGTTTTTGGATCTCTAAGTCCAACACGGTTTGTGCTATCTTCTTGAAACTTGACACAATAAAGTAGTTTCACATTCCATCTCTATGTTTTGTTTCCTCTTGATGTAGCCCTAAGCAGTGACTGGCGAGAAACACTTTCATGGAAAGGGGTTGCCAAGCTTCCCAAAATTATGAATCTCCAGATATCTCAGCAAATATTTTATCACACAATCTGGATGATACTTTCAGGTAATGATCAGTACACTAAGCCGACTTGGTTCCCCAAATTTCGTTCTTCTATGTTGAAGCGTTCATTTCCAGTAACAGTTTGAATTTTTAGGTTTCACTCTGTTTTCTATTATATTGATACATGTATTTGGAACTCTACATCCAACAAGGTTTGTGCTAGCTTCTTGAAACTTGACACAATAAAGTAGTTTCACGTTCTATCTCTATGTTTTGTTTCCTCTTGATGTAGCCCTAAGCAGTGACTGGCGAGAAACACTTTCATGGAAAGGGGTTGCCAAGCTTCCCAAAATTACGAATCTCAAGAAATCTCAGCAAAAGTTTTTTCACCCAAACTGGATGATACTTTCAGGTAATGATCAGTACACTAAGGCGACTTGGTTCCCCAAATTTCGTTCTTCTATGTTGAAGCGTTCATTTCCAGTAACAGTTTGAATTTTTAGGTTTCACTCTGTTTTCTCCTATATTGATACATGTATTTGGAACTCTAAATCCTACAAGGTTTGTGCTAGCTTCTTGAAACTTGACACAATAAAGTATTTTCACGTTCTATCTCAATGTTTTGTTTCCTCTTGATTAGCCCTAAGCAGTGACTGGCGAGAAACACTTTCATGGAAATGGTTGCCAAGCTTCCCAAAATTACGAATCTTCCGAA
Organism: Spermophilus citellus; assembly: GCF_964194105.1. Lineage (NCBI taxonomy): Eukaryota > Metazoa > Chordata > Mammalia > Rodentia > Sciuridae > Spermophilus > Spermophilus citellus. The sequence continues at coordinate 42,654,556 of NC_138187.1, read as the reverse complement.
ATCTCAGCAAATATTTTTTCACCCAAACTGGATGATACTTTCAGGTAATGATCAGTACACTAAGGCGACTTGGTTCCCCAACTTTCGTTCTTCTATGTTGAAGCGTTCATTTCCAGTAACAGTTTGAATTTTTAGGTTTCACTCTGTTTTCTCCTATATTGATACATGTATTTGGAACTCTAAATCCAACACGGTTTGTGCTAGCTTCTTGAAACTTGACACAATAAAGTAGTTTCACATTCTATCTTTATGTTTGTTTCCTCTTGATGTAGCCCTAAGCAGTGACTGGCGAGAAACACTTTCATGGAAAGGGGTTGTCAAGCTTCCCAAAATTACGAATCTCCAGAAATCTCAGCAAATATTTTTTCACCCAAACTGGATGATACTTTCAGGCAATGATCAGTACACTAAGGCGACTTGGTTCCCCAAATTTCGTTCTTCTATGTTGAAGCGTTCATTTCCAGTAACAGTTTGAATTTTTAGGTTTCACTCTGTTTTCTCCTATATTGGTAGAAGTTTTTGGATCTCTAAGTCCAACACGGTTTGTGCTAGCTTCTTGAAACTTGACACAATAAAGTAGTTTCACATTCTATCTCTATGTTTTGTTTCCTCTTGATGTAGCCCTAAGCAGTGACTGGCGAGAAACACTTTCATGGAAAGGGGATGCGAAGCTTCCCAAAATTACGAATCTCCAGATATCTCAGCAAATATTTTTTCACCCAATCTGGATGATACTTTCAGGTAATGATAAGTACACTAAGCCGACTTGGTTCCCCAAAATTCGTTCTTCTATGTGGAAGCGTTCATTTCCAGCAATAGTTTGAATTTTTAGGTTTCACACTGTTTTCTCCTATATTGATACAAGTATTTGGAACTCTAAATCCAACATGGTTTGTGCTAGCTTCTTGAAACTTGACACAATAAAGTAGTTTCACGTTCTATCTCTATGTTTTGTTTCCTCTTGATGTAGCCCTAAGCAGTGACTGGCGAGAAACACTTTCATGGAAAGGGGTTGCCAAGCTTCCCAAAATTACGAATCTCCAGAAATCTCAGCAAATGTTTTTTCACCCAAACTGGATGATACTTTCAGGTAATGATCAGTACACTAAGGTGACTTGGTTCCCCAAATTTCGTTCTTCTATGTTGAAGTGTTCATTTCCAGCAATAGTTTGAATTTTTAGGTTTCACTCTGTTTTCTCCTATATTGATACATGTATTTGGAACTCTAAATCCAACACGGTTTGTGCTAGCTTCTTGAAACTTGACACAATAAAGTAGTTTCACGTTCTATCTCAAGGTTTTGTTTACTCTTGATGTAGCCCTAAGCAGTGACTGGTGAGAAACACTTTCATGGAAATGGTTGCCAAGCTTCCCAAAATTACGAATCTCCCGAAATCTCAGCAAACATTTTTTCACCCAAACTGGATGATACTTTCAGGTAATGATCAGTACACTAAGCCGACTTGGTTCCCCAAATTTCGTTCTTCTTTGTTGAAGCGTTCATTTCCAGCAATAGTTTGAATTTTTAGGTTTCAGTCTGTTTTCTCCTATATTGATACATGTATTTGGAACTCTAAATCCAACACGGTTTGTGCTAGCTTCTTGAAACTTGACACAATAAAGTAGTTTCACGTTCTTTCTCTATGTTTTGTTTCCTCTTGATGTAGCCCTATGCAGTGACTGGCGAGAAACACTTTCATGGAAATGGTTGCCAAGCTTCCCAAAATTACGAATCTCCCGAAATCTCAGCAAATATTTTTTCACCCAAACTGGATGATACTTTCAGGTAATGATCAGTACACTAAAGCGACTTGGTTCCCCAAATTTCGTTCTTCTATGTTGAAGCGTTCATTTCCAGTAACAGTTTGAATTTTTAGGTTTCACTCTGTTTTCTCCTATATTGATACACATATTTGGAACTCTAAATCCAACATGGTTTGTGCTAGCTTCTTGAAACTTGACACAATAAAGTAGTTTCACATTCTATCTCTATGTTTTGTTTCCTCTTGATGTATCCCTAAGCAGTGACTGGCAAGAAACACTCACATGGAAAGGGGTTGCCAAGCTTCCAAAAATTACGAATCTCCAGAAATCTCAGCAAATATTTTTTCACCCAAACTGGATGATACTTTCAGGTAATGATCAGTACACTAAGCCAACTTGGTTCCCCAAATTTCGTTCTTCTTTGTTGAAGCGTTCATTTCCAGCAATAGTTTGAATTTTTAGGTTTCACTCTGTTTTCTCCTATATTGATACATGTATTTGGAACTCTAAATCCAACACGGTTTGTGCTAGCTTCTTGAAACTTGACACAATAAAGTAGTTTCACGTTCTATCTCTATGTTTTGTTTCCTCTTGATGTAGCCCTAAGCAGTGACTGGCGAGGAACACTTTCATGGAAAGGGGTTGCCAAGCTTCCCAAAATTACGAATCTCCAGAAATCGCAGCAAATATTTTTTCACCCAAACTGGATGATACTTTCAGGTAATGATCAGTACACTAAGGCGACTTGGTTCCCCAAATTTCGTTCTTCTATGTTGAAGTGTTCATTTCCAGTAACAGTTTGAATTTTTAGGTTTCACTCTGTTTTCTCCTATATTGATACATGTATTTGGAACTCTAAATCCAACACGGATTGTGCTAGCTTCTTGAAACTTGACTCAATAAAGTTGTTTCACATTCTATCTCTATGTTTTTTTCCCTCTTGATGTAGTCCTAAGCAGTGACTGGCGAGATACACTTTCATGGAAAGGGGTTGCCAAGCTTCCAAAAATTACGAATCTCCAGAAATCTCAGCAAATATTTTTTCACCCAAACTACATAATACTTTCAGGTGATGATCAGTACACTAAGGCGACTTGGTTCCCCAAATTTCGTTCTTCTATGTTGAAGCGTTCATTTCCAGTAACAGTTTGAATTTTTAGGTTTCACTCTGTTTTCTCCTATATTGATACATGTATTTGGAACTCTAAATCCAACAAGGTTTGTGCTAGCTTCTTGAAACTTGATACAATAAAGAAGTTTCACGTTCTATCTCAATGTTTTGATTCCTCTTGATGTAGCCCTAAGAAGTGACTGGCGAGAAACACTTTCATGGAAATGGTTGCCAAGCTTCCCAAAATTACGAATCTCCCGAAATCTCAGCAAATATTTTTTCACCCAAACTGGATGATACTTTCAGGTAATGATTAGTACACTAAGCCGACTTGGTTCCCCCAATTTCGTTCTTCTATGTTGAAGCGTTCATTTCCAGCAATAGTTTGAATTTTTAGGTTGCACTCTGTTTTCTCCTATATTGATACATGTATTTGGAACTCTAAATCCAACACGGTTTGTGCTAGCTTCTTGAAACTTGATACAATAAAGTAGTTTTACGTTCTATCTCTATGTTTTGTTTCCTCTTGATGTAGCCCTAAGTAGTGACTGGCGAGAAACAATTTCATGGAAAGGGGTTGCCAAGCTTCCCAAAATTACGAATCTCCAGAAATCTCAGCAAATGTTTTTTCACCCAAACTGGATGATACTTTCAGGTAATTATCAGTACACTAAGGCGACTTGGTTCCCCAAATTTCGTTATTCTATGTTGAAGTGTTCATTTCCAGTAACAGTTTGAATTTTTAGGTTTCACTCTGTTTTCTCCTATATTGATACATGTATTTGGAACTCTAAATCCAACACGGATTGTGCTAGCTTTTTGAAACTTGACACAACAAAGTTGTTTCACATTCTATCTCTATGTTTTGTTCCCTCTTGATGTAGTCCTAAGTAGTGACTGGCGAGATACACTTTCATGGAAAGGGGTTGCCAAGCTTCCAAAAATCACGAATCTCCAGAAATCTCAGCAAATATTTTTTCACCCAAACTGGATGATACTTTCAGGCAATGATCGGTACACTAAGGCGACTTGGTTCCCCAAATTTCGTTCTTCTATGTTGAAGCGTTCATTTCCAGTAACAGTTTGAATTTTTAGGTTTCACTCTGTTTTCTCCTATATTGGTAGAAGTTTTTGGATCTCTAAGTCCAACACGGTTTGTGCTATCTTCTTGAAACTTGACACAATAAAGTAGTTTCACATTCCATCTCTATGTTTTGTTTCCTCTTGATGTAGCCCTAAGCAGTGACTGGCGAGAAACACTTTCATGGAAAGGGGTTGCCAAGCTTCCCAAAATTACGATTCTCCAGATATCTCAGCAAATATTTTTTCACACAATCTGGATGATACTTTCAGGTAATGATCAGTACACTAAGCCGACTTGGTTCCCCAAATTTCGTTCTTCTATGTTGAAGCGTTCATTTCCAGCAATAGTTTGAATTTTTAGGTTTCACACTGTTTTCTCCTATATTGATACAAGTATTTGGAACTCTAAATCCAACACGGTTTGTGCTAGCTTCTTGAAACTTGACACAATAAAGTAGTTTCACGTTCTATCTCTATGTTTTGTTTCCTCTTGATGTAGCCCTAAGCAGTGACTGGCGAGAAACACTTTCATGGAAAGGGGTTGCCAAGCTTCCCAAAATTACGAATCTCCAGAAATCTCAGCAAAAGTTTTTTCACCCAAACTGGATGATACTTTCAGGTAATGATCAGTACACTAAGGCGACTTGGTTCCCCAAATTTCGTTCTTCTATGTTGAAGCGTTCATTTCCAGTAACAGTTTGAATTTTTAGGTTTCACTCTGTTTTCTCCTATATTGATACATGTATTTGGAACTCTAAATCCTACAAGGTTTGTGCTAGCTTCTTGAAACTTGACACAATAAAGTATTTTCACGTTCTATCTCAATGTTTTGTTTCCTCTTGATTAGCCCTAAGCAGTGACTGGCGAGAAACACTTTCATGGAAATGGTTGCCAAGCTTCCCAAAATTACGAATCTTCCGAAATCTCAGCAAATATTTTTTCACCCAAACTGGATGATACTATCAGGTAATGATCAGTACACTAAGGCGACTTGGTTCCCCAACTTTCGTTCTTCTATGTTGAAGCGTTCATTTCCAGTAACAGTTTGAATTTTTAGGTTTCACTCTGTTTTCTCCTATATTGATACATGTATTTGGAACTCTAAATCCAACACGGTTTGTGCTAGCTTCTTGAAACTTGACACAATAAAGTAGTTTCACGTTCTATCTTTATGTTTGTTTCCTCTTGATGTAGCACTAAGCAGTGACTGGCGAGAAACACTTTCATGGAAAGGGGTTGTCAAGCTTCCCAAAATTACGAATCTCCAGAAATCTCAGCAAATATTTTTTCACCCAAACTGGATGATACTTTCAGGCAATGATCAGTACACTAAGGCGACTTGGTTCCCCAAATTTCGTTCTTCTATGTTGAAGCGTTCATTTCCAGTAACAGTTTGAATTTTTTGGTTTCACTCTGTTTTCTCCTATATTGGTAGAAGTTTTTGGATCTCTAAGTCCAACACGGTTTGTGCTAGCTTCTTGAAACTTGACACAAGAAAGTAGTTTCACATTCTATCTCTATGTTTTGTTTCCTCTTGATGTAGCCCTAAGCAGTGACTGGCGAGAAACACTTTCATGGAAAGGGGATGCGAAGCTTCCCAAAATTACGAATCTCCAGATATCTCAGCAAATATTTTTTCACCCAATCTGGATGATACTTTCAGGTAATGATAAGTACACTAAGCCGACTTGGTTCCCCAAATTTCGTTCTTTTATGTTGAAGCGTTCATTTCCAGCAATAGTTTGAATTTTTAGGTTTCACACTGTTTTCTCCTATATTGATACAAGTATTTGGAACTCTAAATCCAACATGGTTTGTGCTAGCTTCTTGAAACTTGACACAATAAAGTAGTTTCACGTTCTATCTCTATGTTTTGTTTCCTCTTGATGTAGCCCTAAGCAGTGACTGGCGAGAAACACTTTCATGGAAAGGGGTTGCCAAGCTTCCCAAAATTACGAATCTCCAGAAATCTCAGCAAATGTTTTTTCACCCAAACTGGATGATACTTTCAGGTAATGATCAGTACACTAAGGTGACTTGGTTCCCCAAATTTCGTTCTTCTATGTTGAAGTGTTCATTTCCAGCAATAGTTTGAATTTTTAGGTTTCACTCTGTTTTCTCCTATATTGATACATGTATTTGGAACTCTAAATCCAACACGGTTTGTGCTAGCTTCTTGAAACTTGACACAATAAAGTAGTTTCACGTTCTATCTCAAGGTTTTGTTTACTCTTGATGTAGCCCTAAGCAGTGACTGGTGAGAAACACTTTCATGGAAATGGTTGCCAAGCTTCCCAAAATTACGAATCTCCCGAAATATCAGCAAACATTTTTTCACCCAAACTGGATGATACTTTCAGGTAATGATCAGTACACTAAGCCGACTTGGTTCCCCAAATTTCGTTCTTCTTTGTTGAAGCGTTCATTTCCAGCAATAGTTTGAATTTTTAGGTTTCAGTCTGTTTTCTCCTATATTGATACATGTATTTGGAACTCTAAATCCAACACGGTTTGTGCTAGCTTCTTGAAACTTGACACAATAAAGTAGTTTCACGTTCTTTCTCTATGTTTTGTTTCCTCTTGATGTAGCCCTATGCAGTGACTGGCGAGAAACACTTTCATGGAAATGGTTGCCAAGCTTCCCAAAATTACGAATCTCCCGAAATCTCAGCAAATATTTTTTCACCCAAACTGGATGATACTTTCAGGTAATGATCAGTACACTAAAGCGACTTGGTTCCCCAAATTTCGTTCTTCTATGTTGAAGCGTTCATTTCCAGTAACAGTTTGAATTTTTAGGTTTCACTCTGTTTTCTCCTATATTGATACACATATTTGGAACTCTAAATCCAACATGGTTTGTGCTAGCTTCTTGAAACTTGACACAATAAAGTAGTTTCACATTCTATCTCTATGTTTTGTTTCCTCTTGATGTATCCCTAAGCAGTGACTGGCAAGAAACACTCACATGGAAAGGGGTTGCCAAGCTTCCAAAAATTACGAATCACCAGAAATCTCAGCAAATATTTTTTCACCCAAACTGGATGATACTTTCAGGTAATGATCAGTACACTAAGCCGACTTGGTTCCCCAAATTTCGTTCTTCTTTGTTGAAGCGTTCATTTCCAGCAATAGTTTGAATTTTTAGGTTTCACTCTGTTTTCTCCTATATTGATACATGTATTTGGAACTCTAAATCCAACACGGTTTGTGCTAGCTTCTTGAAACTTGACACAATAAAGTAGTTTCACGTTCTATCTCTATGTTTTGTTTCCTCTTGATGTAGCCCTAAGCAGTGACTGGCGAGGAACACTTTCATGGAAAGGGGTTGCCAAGCTTCCCAAAATTACGAATCTCCAGAAATCGCAGCAAATATTTTTTCACCCAAACTGGATGATACTTTCAGGTAATGATCAGTACACTAAGGCGACTTGGTTCCCTAAATTTCGTTCTTCTATGTTGAAGTGTTCATTTCCAGTAACAGTTTGAATTTTTAGGTTTCACTCTGTTTTCTCCTATATTGATACATGTATTTGGAACTCTAAATCCAACACGGATTGTGCTAGCTTCTTGAAACTTGACTCAATAAAGTTGTTTCACATTCTATCTCTATGTTTTGTTCCCTCTTGATGTAGTCCTAAGCAGTGACTGGCGAGATACACTTTCATGGAAAGGGGTTGCCAAGCTTCCAAAAATTACGAATCTCCAGAAATCTCAGCAAATATTTTTTCACCCAAACTACATAATACTTTCAGGTGATGATCAGTACACTAAGGCGACTTGGTTCCCCAAATTTCGTTCTTCTATGTTGAAGCGTTCATTTCCAGTAACAGTTTGAATTTTTAGGTTTCACTCTGTTTTCTCCTATATTGATACATGTATTTGGAACTCTAAATCCAACAAGGTTTGTGCTAGCTTCTTGAAACTTGATACAATAAAGAAGTTTCACGTTCTATCTCAATGTTTTGATTCCTCTTGATGTAGCCCTAAGAAGTGACTGGCGAGAAACACTTTCATGGAAATGGTTGCCAAGCTTCCCAAAATTACGAATCTCCCGAAATCTCAGCAAATATTTTTTCACCCAAACTGGATGATACTTTCAGGTAATGATTAGTACACTAAGCCGACTTGGTTCCCCCAATTTCGTTCTTCTATGTTGAAGCGTTCATTTCCAGCAATAGTTTGAATTTTTAGGTTGCACTCTGTTTTCTCCTATATTGATACATGTATTTGGAACTCTAAATCCAACACGGTTTGTGCTAGCTTCTTGAAACTTGATACAATAAAGTAGTTTTACGTTCTATCTCTATGTTTTGTTTCCTCTTGATGTAGCCCTAAGTAGTGACTGGCGAGAAACAATTTCATGGAAAGGGGTTGCCAAGCTTCCCAAAATTACGAATCTCCAGAAATCTCAGCAAATGTTTTTTCACCCAAACTGGATGATACTTTCAGGTAATTATCAGTACACTAAGGCGACTTGGTTCCCCAAATTTCGTTATTCTATGTTGAAGTGTTCATTTCCAGTAACAGTTTGAATTTTTAGGTTTCACTCTGTTTTCTCCTATATTGATACATGTATTTGGAACTCTAAATCCAACACGGATTGTGCTAGCTTTTTGAAACTTGACACAACAAAGTTGTTTCACATTCTATCTCTATGTTTTGTTCCCTCTTGATGTAGTACTAAGTAGTGACTGGCGAGATACACTTTCATGGAAAGGGGTTGCCAAGCTTCCAAAAATTACGAATCTCCAGAAATCTCAGCAAATATTTTTTCACCCAAACTAGATAATATTTTCAGGTGATGATCAGTACACTAAGGCGACTTGGTTCCCCAAATTTCGTTCTTCTATGTTGAAGCGTTCATTTCCAGTAACAGTTTGAATTTTTAGGTTTCACTCTGTTTTCTCCTATATTGATACATGTATTTGGAACTCTAAATCCTACAAGGTTTGTGCTAGCTTCTTGAAACTTGACACAATAAAGTAGTTTCACGTTCTATCTCAATGTTTTGTTTCCTCTTGATTAGCTCTAAGCAGTGACTGGCGAGAAACACTTTCATGGAAATGGTTGCCAAGCTTCCCAAAATTACGAATCTCCCGAAATCTCAGCAAATATTTTTTCACCCAAACTACATAATACTTTCAGGTGATGATCAGTACACTAAGGCGACTTGGTTCCCCAAATTTCGTTCTTCTATGTTGAAGCGTTCATTTCCAGTAACAGTTTGAATTTTTAGGTTTCACTCTGTTTTCTCCTATATTGATACATGTATTTGGAACTCTAAATCCAACAAGGTTTGTGCTAGCTTCTTGAAACTTGATACAATAAAGAAGTTTCACGTTCTATCTCAATGTTTTGATTCCTCTTGATGTAGCCCTAAGCAGTGACTGGCGAGAAACACTTTCATGGAAATGGTTGCCAAGCTTCCCAAAATTACGAATCTCCCGAAATCTCAGCAAATATTTTTTCACCCAAACTGGATGATACTTTCAGGTAATGATTAGTACACTAAGGCGACTTGGTTCCCCAAATTTCGTTATTCTATGTTGAAGTGTTCATTTCCAGTAACAGTTTGAATTTTTAGGTTTCACTCTGTTTTCTCCTATATTGATACATGTATTTGGAACTCTAAATCCAACACGGTTTGTGCTAGCTTCTTGAAACTTGACACAATAAAGTAGTTTCACGTTCTATCTTTATGTTTGTTTCCTCTTGATGTAGCACTAAGCAGTGACTGGCGAGAAACACTTTCATGGAAAGGGGTTGTCAAGCTTCCCAAAATTACGAATCTCCAGAAATCTCAGCAAATATTTTTTCACCCAAACTGGATGATACTTTCAGGCAATGATCGGTACACTAAGGCGACTTGGTTCCCCAAATTTCGTTCTTCTATGTTGAAGCGTTCATTTCCAGTAACAGTTTGAATTTTTAGGTTTCACTCTGTTTTCTCCTATGTTGGTAGAAGTTTTTGGATCTCTAAGTCCAACACGGTTTGTGCTATCTTCTTGAAACTTGACACAATAAAGTAGTTTCACATTCCATCTCTATGTTTTGTTTCCTCTTGATGTAGCCCTAAGCAGTGACTGGCGAGAAACACTTTCATGGAAAGGGGTTGCCAAGCTTCCCAAAATTACGAATCTCCAGATATCTCAGCCAATATTTTTTCACCCAATCTGGATGATACTTTCAGGTAATGATCAGTACACTAAGCCGACTTGGTTCCCCAAATTTCGTTCTTCTATGTTGATGCGTTCATTTCCAGCAATAGTTTGAATTTTTAGGTTTCACACTGTTTTCTCCTATATTGATACAAGTATTTGGAACTCTAAATCCAACACGGTTTGTGCTAGCTTCTTGAAACTTGACACAATAAAGTAGTTTCACGTTCTATCTCTATGTTTTGTTTCCTCTTGATGTAGCCCTAAGCAGTGACTGGCGAGAAACACTTTCATGGAAAGGGGTTGCCAAGCTTCCCAAAATTACGAATCTCCAGAAATCTCAGTAAAAGTTTTTTCACCCAAACTGGATGATACTTTCAGGTAATGATCAGTACACTAAGGTGAACTTGGTTCCCCAGATTTCATTCTTCTATGGTGAAGTGTTCATTTCCAGCAATAGTTTGAATTTTTAGGTTTCAGTCTGTTTTCTCCTATATTGATACATGTATTTGGAACTCTAAATCCAAAACGGTTTGTGCTAGCTTCTTGAAACTTGACACAATAAAGTAGTTTCACGTTCTATCTCTATGTTTTGTTTCCTCTTGATGTAGCCCTAAGCAGTGACTGGCGAGAAACACTTTCATGGAAAGGGGTTGCCAAGCTTCCCAAAATTACGAATCTCCAGAAATCTCAGCAAATATTTTTTCACCCAAACTGGATGATACTTTCAGGTAATGATCAGTACACTAAAGCGACTTGGTTCCCCAAATTTCGTTCTTCTATGTTGAAGCGTTCATTTCCAGTAACAGTTTGAATTTTTAGGTTTCCCTCTGTTTTCTCCTATATTGATACACATATTTGGAACTCTAAATCCAACATGGTTTGTGCTAGCTTCTTGAAACTTGACACAATAAAGTAGTTTCACATTCTATCTCTATGTTTTGTTTCCTCTTGATGTAGCCCTAAGCAGTGACTGGCAAGAAACACTCACATGGAAAGGGGTTGCCAAGCTTCCAAAAATTACGAATCTCCAGAAATCTCAGCAAATATTTTTTCACCCAAACTGGATGATACTTTCAGGTAATGATCAGTACACTAAGGCGACTTGGTTCCCCAAATTTCGTTCTTCTATGTTGAAGCGTTCATTTCCAGTAACAGTTTGAATTTTTAGATTTCACTCTGTTTTCTCCTATATTGATACATGTATTTGGAACTCTAAATCCAACACGGTTTGTGCTAGCTTCTTGAAACTTGACACAATAAAGTAGTTTCACGTTCTATCTTTATGTTTGTTTCCTCTTGATGTAGCCCTAAGCAGTGACTGGCGAGAAACACTTTCATGGAAAGGGGTTTCCAAGCTTCCCAAAATTACGAATCTCCAGAAATCTCAGCAAATATTTTTTCACCCAAACTGGATGATACTTTCAGGCAATGATCAGTACACTAAGGAGACTTGGTTCCCCATATTTCGATCTTCTATGTTGAAGTGTTCATTTCCAGTAACAGGTTGAATTTTTAGGTTTCACTCTGTTTTCTCCTATATTGGTAGAAGTTTTTGGATCTCTAAGTCCAACACAGTTTGTGGTAGCTTCTTGAAACTTGACACAATAAAGTAGTTTCACGTTCTATCTCAATGTTTTGTTTCCTCTTGATGTATCCCTAAGCAGTGACTGGCAAGAAACACTCACATGGAAAGGGGTGCCAAGCTTCCCAAAATTACGAATCTCCAGATATCTCAGCAAATATTTTTTCACCCAAACTGGATGATACTTTCAGGTAATGATCAGTACACTAAGCCGACTTGGTTCCCCAAATTTCGTTCTTCTTTGTTGAAGCGTTCATTTCCAGCAATAGTTTGAATTTTTAGGTTTCACTCTGTTTTCTCCTATATTGATACATGTATTTGGAACTCTAAATCCAACACGGTTTGTGCTAGCTTCTTGAAACTTGACACAATAAAGTAGTTTCACGTTCTATCTCTATGTTTTGTTTCCACTTGATGTAGCCCTAAGCAGTGACTGGGGAGGAACACTTTCATGCAAAGGGGTTGCCAAGCTTCCCAAAATTACGAATCTCCAGAAATCGCAGCAAATATTTTTTCACCCAAACTGGATGATACTTTCAGGTAATGATCAGTACACTAAGGCGACTTGGTTCCCCAAATTTCGTTCTTCTATGTTGATTGTTCATTTCCAGTAACAGTTTGAATTTTTAGGTTTCACTCTGTTTTCTCCTATATTGATACATGTATTTGGAACTCTAAATCCAACACGGATTGTGCTAGCTTCTTGAAACTTGACTCAATAAAGTTGTTTCACATTCTATCTCTATGTTTTGTTCCCTCTTGGTGTAGTCCTAAGCAGTGACTGGCGAGATACACTTTCATGGAAAGGGGTTGCCAAACTTCCCAAAATTACGAATCTCCAGAAATCTCAGCAAATATTTTTTCACCCAAACTACATAATACTTTCAGGTGATGATCAGTACACTAAGGCGACTTGGTTCCCCAAATTTCTTTCTTCTATGTTGAAGCGTTCATTTCCAGTAACAGTTTGAATTTTTAGGTTTCACTCTGTTTTCTCCTATATTGATACATGTATTTGGAACTCTAAATCCAACAAGGTTTGTGCTAGCTTCTTGAAACTTGATACAATAAAGAAGTTTCACGTTCTATCTCAATGTTTTGTTTCCTCTTGATGTAGCCCTAAGCAGTGACTGGCGAGAAACACTTTCATGGAAATGGTTGCCAAGCTTCCCAAAATTACGAATCTCCCGAAATCTCAGCAAATATTTTTTCACCCAAACTGGATGATACTTTCAGGTAATGATTAGTACACTAAGCCGACTTGGTTCCCCCAATTTCGTTCTTCTATGTTGAAGCGTTCATTTCCAGCAATAGTTTGAATTTTTAGGTTTCACTCTGTTTTCTCCTATATTGATACATGTATTTGGAACTCTAAATCCAACACGGTTTGTGCTAGCTTCTTGAAACTTGACACAATAAAGTAGTTTTACGTTCTATCTCTATGTTTTGTTTCCTCTTGATGTAGCCCTAAGTAGTGACTGGCGAGAAACACTTTCATGGAAAGGGGTTGCCAAGCTTCCCAAAATTACGAATCTCCAGAAATCTCAGCAAATGTTTTTTCACCCAAACTGGATGATACTTTCAGGTAATGATCAGTACACTAAGGTGACTTGGTTCCCCAAATTTCGTTCTTCTATGTTGAAGCGTTCATTTCCAGCAATAGTTTGAATTTTTAGGTTTCACTCTGTTTTCTCCTATATTGATACATGTATTTGGAACTCTAAATCCAACACGGTTTGTGCTAGCTTCTTGAAAATTGACACAATAAAGTAGTTTCACGTTCTATCTCTATGTTTTTTTTCCTCTTGATGTAGCCCTAAGCAGTGACTGGCGAGAAACACTTTCAAGGAAAGGGGTTGCCAAGCTTCCCAAAATTACGAATCTCCAGATATCTCAGCAAATATTTTTTCACCCAATCTGGATGATACTTTCAGGTAATGATCAGTACACTAAGCCGACTTGGTTCCCCCAATTTCGTTCTTCTATGTTGAAGCGTTCATTTCCAGTAACAGTTTGAATTTTTAGGTTTCACTGTGTTTTTTCCTATATTGATACATGTATTTGGAACTCTAAATCCAACACGGTTTGTGCTAGCTTCTTGAAAATTGACACAATAAAGTAGTTTCACGTTCTATCTCAAGGTTTTGTTTCCTCTTGATGTAGCCCTAAGCAGTGACTGGCGAGAAACACTTTCATGGAAATGGTTGCCAAGCTTCCCAAAATTACGAATCTCCCGAAATCTCAGCAAATATTTTTTCACCCAAACTGGATGATACTTTCAGGTAATGATTAGTACACTAAGCTGACTTGGTTCCCCCAATTTCGTTTTCTATGTTGAAGCGTTCATTTCCAGCAATAGTTTGAATTTTTAGGTTTCACTCTGTTTTCTCCTATATTGATACATGTATTTGGAACTCTAAATCCAACACGGTTTGTGCTAGCTTCTTGAAACTTGAAACAATAAAGTAGTTTCATGTTCTATCTCAATGTTTTGTTTCCTCTTGATGTAGCCCTAAGCAGTGACTGGCGAGAAACACTTTCATGGAAAGGGGTTGCCAACCTTCCCAAAATTACGAATCTCCAGAAATCTCAGCAAATATTTTTTCACCCAAACTGGATGAAACTTTCAGGTAATGATCAGTACACTAAAGCGACTTGGTTCCCCAAATTTCGTTCTTCTATGTTGAAGCGTTCATTTCCAGCAATAGTTTGAAATTTTAGGTTTCACTCTGTTTTCTCCTATATTGATACATGTATTTGGAACTCTAAATCCAACACGGTTTGTGCTAGCTTCTTGAAACTTGACACAATAAAGTAGTTTCACGTTCTATCTCTATGTTTTTTTTCCTCTTGATGTAGCCCTAAGCAGTGACTGCCGAGAAACACTTTCAAGGAAAGGGGTTGCCAAGCTTCCCAAAATTACGAATCTCCAGATATCTCAGCAAATATTTTTTCACCCAATCTGGATGATACTTTCAGGTAATGATTAGTACACTAAGCCGACTTGGTTCCCCCAATTTCGTTCTTCTATGTTGAAGCGTTCATTTCCAGTAACAGTTTGAATTTTTAGGTTTCACTGTGTTTTCTCCTATATTGATACATGTATTTGGAACTCTAAATCCAACACGGTTTGTGCTAGCTTCTTGAAAATTGACACAATAAAGTAGTTTCACGTTCTATCTCAAGGTTTTGTTTCCTCTTGATGTAGCCTAAGCAGTGACTGGCGAGAAACACTTTCATGGAAATGGTTGCCAAGCTTCCCAAAATTACGAATCTCCCGAAATCTCAGCAAATATTTTTTCACCCAAACTGGATGATACTTTCAGGTAATGATTAGTATACTAAGCCGACTTGGTTCCCCCAATTTCGTTCTTCTATGTTGAAGCGTTCATTTCCAGCAATAGTTTGAATTTTTAGGTTGCACTCTGTTTTCTCCTATATTGATAAATGTATTTGGAACTCTAAATCCAACACGGTTTGTGCTAGCTTCTTGAAACTTGACAAAATAAAGTAGTTTCACGTTCTATCTCTATGTTTTCTTTCCTCTTGATGTAGCCCTAAGTAGTGACTGGCGAGAAACACTTTCATGGAAAGGGGTTGCCAAGCTTCCCAAAATTACGAATCTCCAGAAATCTCAGCAAATGTTTTTTCACCCAAACTGGATGAAACTTTCAGGTAATGATCAGTACACTAAAGCGACTCGGTTCCCCAAATTTCGTTATTCTATGTTGAAGTGTTCATTTCCAGTAACAGTTTGAATTTTTAGGTTTCACTCTGTTTCCTCCTATATTGATACATGTATTTGGAACTCTAAATCCAACACGGATTGTGCTAGCTTTTTGAAACTTGACACAATAAAGTTGTTTCACATTCTATCTCTATGTTTTGTTCCCTCTTGATGTAGTCTTAAGCAGAGACTGGCGAGATACACTTTCATGGAAAGGGGTTGCCAAGCTTCCAAAAATTACGAATCTCCAGAAATCTCAGCAAATATTTTTTCACCCAAACTAGATAATACTTTCAGGTGATGATCAGTACACAAAGGCGACTTGGTTCCCCAAATTTCGTTCTTCTATGTTGAAGCGTTCATTTCCAGTAACAGTTTGAATTTTTAGGTTTCACTCTGTTTTCTCCTATATTGATACATGTATTTGGAACTCTAAATCCAACAAGGTTTGTGCTAGCTTCTTGAAACTTGACACAATAAAGTAGTTTCACGTTCTATCTCAATGTTTTGTTTCCTCTTGATGTAGCCCTAAGCAGTGACTGGCGAGAAACACTTTCATGGAAATGGTTGCCAAGCTTCCCAAAATTACGAATCTCCCGAAATCTCAGCAAATATTTTTTCACCCAAACTGGATGATACTTTCAGGTAATGATCAGTACACTAAGGCGACTTGGTTCCCCAAATGTCGTTCTTCCATGTTGAAGCGTTCATTTCCAGTAACAGTTTGAATTTTTAGGTTTCACTCTGTTTTCTCCTATATTGATACATGTATTTGGAACTCTAAATCCAACACGGTTTGTGCTAGCTTCTTGAAACTTGACACAATAAAGTAGTTTCACGTTCTATCTTTCTGTTTGTTTCCTCTTGATGTAGCACTAAGCAGTGACTGGCGAGAAACACTTTAATGGAAAGGGGTTGTCAAGCTTCCCAAAATTACGAATCTCCCGAAATCTCAGCAAATATTTTTTCACCCAAACTGGATGATACTTTCAGGCAATGATCGGTACACTAAGGCGACTTGGTTCCCCAAATTTCGTTCTTCTATGTTGAAGCGTTCATTTCCAGTAACAGTTTGAATTTTTAGGTTTCACTCTGTTTTCTCCTATATTGATACATGTATTTGGAACTCTAAATCCAACACGGTTTGTGCTAGCTTCTTGAAACTTGACACAATAAAGTAGTTTCACGTTCTATCTCTATGTTTTTTTTCCTCTTGATGTAGCCTAAGCAGTGACTGGAGAGAAACACTTTCATGGAAAGGGGTTTCCAACCTTCCCAAAATTACGAATCTCCAGAAATCTCAGCAAATATTTTTTCACCCAAACTGGATGATACTTTCAGGTAATGATCAGTACACTAAAGCGACTTGGTTCCCCAATTTTCGTTCTTCTATGTTGAAGCGTTCATTTCCAGCAATAGTTTGAATTTTTAGGTTTCACTCTGTTTTCTCCTGTATTGATACATGTATTTGGAACTCTAAATCCAACACGGTTTGTGCTAGCTTCTTGAAACTTGAAACAATAAAGTAGTTTCATGTTCTATCTCGATGTTTTGTTTCCTCTTGATGTAGCCCTAAGCAGTGACTGGCGAGAAACACTTTCATTGAAAGGGGTTGCCAAGCTTCCCAAAATTACGAATCTCCAGAAATCTCAGCAAATATTTTTTCACCCAAACTGGATGAAACTTTCAGGTAATGATCAGTACACTAAAGCGACTTGGTTCCCCAAATTTCGTTCTTCTATGTTGAAGCGTTCATTTCCAGCAATAGTTTGAATTTTTAGGTTTCACTCTGTTTTCTCCTATATTGATACATGTATTTGGAACTCTAAATCCAACACGGTTTGTGCTAGCTTCTTGAAACTTGACACAATAAAGTAGTTTCACGTTCTATCTCTATGTTTTTTTTCCTCTTGATGTAGCCCTAAGCAGTGACTGCCGAGAAACACTTTCAAGGAAAGGGGTTGCCAAGCTTCCCAAAATTACGAATCTCCAGATATCTCAGCAAATATTTTTTCACCCAATCTGGATGATACTTTCAGGTAATGATTAGTACACTAAGCCGACTTGGTTCCCCCAATTTCGTTCTTCTATGTTGAAGCGTTCATTTCCAGTAACAGTTTGAATTTTTAGGTTTCACTGTGTTTTCTCCTATATTGATACATGTATTTGGAACTCTAAATCCAACACGGTTTGTGCTAGCTTCTTGAAACTTGACACAATAAAGTAGTTTCACGTTCTATCTCAAGGTTTTGTTTCCTCTTGATGTAGCCTAAGCAGTGACTGGCGAGAAACACTTTCATGGAAATGGTTGCCAAGCTTCCCAAAATTACGAATCTCCCGAAATCTCAGCAAATATTTTTTCACCCAAACTGGATGATACTTTCAGGTAATGATTAGTACACTAAGCCGACTTGGTTCCCCCAATTTCGTTCTTCTATGTTGAAGCGTTCATTTCCAGCAATAGTTTGAATTTTTAGGTTGCACTCTGTTTTCTCCTATATTGATACATGTATTTGGAACTCTAAATCCAACACGGTTTGTGCTAGCTTCTTGAAACTTGACAAAATAAAGTAGTTTCACGTTCTATCTCTATGTTTTATTTCCTCTTGATGTAGCACTAAGTAGTGACTGGCGAGAAACACTTTCATGGAAAGGGGTTGCCAAGCTTCCCAAAATTACGAATCTCCAGAAATCTCAGCAAATGTTTTTTCACCCAAACTGGATGATACTTTCAGGTAATTATCAGTACACTAAGGCGACTTGGTTCCCCAAATTTTGTTATTCTATGTTGAAGTGTTCATTTCCAGTAACAGTTTGAATTTTTAGGTTTCACTCTGTTTTCTCCTATATTGATACATGTATTTGGAACTCTAAATCCAACACGGATTGTGCTAGCTTTTTGAAACTTGACACAATAAAGTTGTTTCACATTCTATCTCTATGTTTTGTTCCCTCTTGATGTAGTCCTAAGCAGTGACTGGCGAGATACACTTTCATGGAAAGGGGTTGCCAAGCTTCCAAAAATTACGAATCTCCAGAAATCTCAGCAAATATTTTTTCACCCAAACTAGATAATACTTTCAGGTGATGATCAGTACACATAGGCGACTTGGTTCCCCAAATTTCGTTCTTCTATGTTGAAGCGTTCATTTCCAGTAACAGTTTGAATTTTTAGGTTTCACTCTGTTTTCTCCTATATTGATACATGTATTTGGAACTCTAAATCCAACAAGGTTTGTGCTAGCTTCTTGAAACTTGACACAATAAAGTAGTTTCACGTTCTATCTCAATGTTTTGTTTCCTCTTGATGTAGCCCTAAGCAGTGACTGGCGAGAAACACTTTCATGGAAATGGTTGCCAAGCTTCCCAAAATTACGAATCTCCCGAAATCTCAGCAAATATTTTTTCACCCAAACTGGATGATACTTTCAGGTAATGATCAGTACACTAAGGCGACTTGGTTCCCCAAATGTCGTTCTTCCATGTTGACGCGTTCATTTCCAGTAACAGTTTGAATTTTTAGGTTTCACTCTGTTTTCTCCTATATTAATACATGTATTTGGAACTCTAAATCCAACACGGTTTGTGCTAGCTTCTTGAAACTTGACACAATAAAGTAGTTTCACGTTCTATCTTTATGTTTGTTTCCTCTTGATGTAGCACTAAGCAGTGACTGGCGAGAAACACTTTCATGGAAAGGGGTTGTCAAGCTTCCCAAAATTACGAATCTCCAGAAATCTCAGCAAATATTTTTTCACCCAAACTGGATGATACTTTCAGGCAATGATCGGTACACTAAGGCGACTTGGTTCCCCAAATTTCGTTCTTCTATGTTGAAGCGTTCATTTCCAGTAACAGTTTGAATTTTTAGGTTTCACTCTGTTTTCTCCTATATTGATACATGTATTTGGAACTCTAAATCCAACACGGTTTGTGCTAGCTTCTTGAAACTTGACACAATAAAGTAGTTTCACGTTCTATCTCTATGTTTTTTTTCCTCTTGATGTAGCCCTAAGCAGTGACTGGAGAGAAACACTTTCATGGAAAGGGGTTTCCAACCTTCCCAAAATTACGAATCTCCAGAAATCTCAGCAAATATTTTTTCACCCAAACTGGATGATACTTTCAGGTAATGATCAGTACACTAAAGCGACTTGGTTCCCCAATTTTCATTCTTCTATGTTGAAGCGTTCATTTCCAGCAATAGTTTGAATTTTTAGGTTTCACTCTGTTTTCTCCTATATTGATACATGTATTTGGAACTCTAAATCCAACACGGTTTGTGCTAGCTTCTTGAAACTTGAAACAATAAAGTAGTTTCATGTTCTATCTCGATGTTTTGTTTCCTCTTGATGTAGCCCTAAGCAGTGACTGGCGAGAAACACTTTCATGGAAAGGGGTTGCCAACCTTCCCAAAATTACGAATCTCCAGAAATCTCAGCAAATATTTTTTCACCCAAACTGGATGAAACTTTCAGGTAATGATCAGTACACTAAAGCGACTTGGTTCCCCAAATTTCGTTATTCTATGTTGAAGTGTTCATTTCCAGTAACAGTTTGAATTTTTAGGTTTCACTCTGTTTCCTCCTATATTGATACATGTATTTGGAACTCTAAATCCAACACGGATTGTGCTAGCTTTTTGAAACTTGACACAATAAAGTTGTTTCACATTCTATCTCTATGTTTTGTTCCCTCTTGATGTAGTCTTAAGCAGTGACTGGCGAGATACACTTTCATGGAAAGGGGTTGCCAAGCTTCCAAAAATTACGAATCTCCAGAAATCTCAGCAAATATTTTTTCACCCAAACTAGATAATACTTTCAGGTGATGATCAGTACACAAAGGCGACTTGGTTCCCCAAATTTCGTTCTTCTATGTTGAAGCGTTCATTTCCAGTAACAGTTTGAATTTTTAGGTTTCACTCTGTTTTCTCCTATATTGATACATGTATTTGGAACTCTAAATCCAACAAGGTTTGTGCTAGCTTCTTGAAACTTGACACAATAAAGTAGTTTCACGTTCTATCTCAATGTTTTGTTTCCTCTTGATGTAGCCCTAAGCAGTGACTGGCGAGAAACACTTTCATGGAAATGGTTGCCAAGCTTCCCAAAATTA
The DNA here is from genome assembly GCF_964194105.1 of Spermophilus citellus. NCBI lineage: Eukaryota > Metazoa > Chordata > Mammalia > Rodentia > Sciuridae > Spermophilus > Spermophilus citellus. Next base: position 42,634,007 of record NC_138187.1, on the reverse strand, counting down.
CGAATCTCCCGAAATCTCAGCAAATATTTTTTCACCCAAACTGGATGATACTTTCAGGTAATGATCAGTACACTAAGGCGACTTGGTTCCCCAAATGTCGTTCTTCCATGTTGAAGCGTTCATTTCCAGTAACAGTTTGAATTTTTAGGTTTCACTCTGTTTTCTCCTATATTGATACATGTATTTGGAACTCTAAATCCAACACGGTTTGTGCTAGCTTCTTGAAACTTGACACAATAAAGTAGTTTCACGTTCTATCTTTCTGTTTGTTTCCTCTTGATGTAGCACTAAGCAGTGACTGGCGAGAAACACTTTAATGGAAAGGGGTTGTCAAGCTTCCCAAAATTACGAATCTCCCGAAATCTCAGCAAATATTTTTTCACCCAAACTGGATGATACTTTCAGGCAATGATCGGTACACTAAGGCGACTTGGTTCCCCAAATTTCGTTCTTCTATGTTGAAGCGTTCATTTCCAGTAACAGTTTGAATTTTTAGGTTTCACTCTGTTTTCTCCTATATTGATACATGTATTTGGAACTCTAAATCCAACACGGTTTGTGCTAGCTTCTTGAAACTTGACACAATAAAGTAGTTTCACGTTCTATCTCTATGTTTTTTTTCCTCTTGATGTAGCCCTAAGCAGTGACTGGAGAGAAACACTTTCATGGAAAGGGGTTTCCAACCTTCCCAAAATTGCGAATCTCCAGAAATCTCAGCAAATATTTTTTCACCCAAACTGGATGATACTTTCAGGTAATGATCAGTACACTAAAGCGACTTGGTTCCCCAATTTTCGTTCTTCTATGTTGAAGCGTTCATTTCCAGCAATAGTTTGAATTTTTAGGTTTCACTCTGTTTTCTCCTATATTGATACATGTATTTGGAACTCTAAATCCAACACGGTTTGTGCTAGCTTCTTGAAACTTGAAACAATAAAGTAGTTTCATGTTCTATCTCGATGTTTTGTTTCCTCTTGATGTAGCCCTAAGCAGTGACTGGCGAGAAACACTTTCATTGAAAGGGGTTGCCAAGCTTCCCAAAATTACGAATCTCCAGAAATCTCAGCAAATATTTTTTCACCCAAACTGGATGAAACTTTCAGGTAATGATCAGTACACTAAAGCGACTTGGTTCCCCAAATTTCGTTCTTCTATGTTGAAGCGTTCATTTCCAGCAATAGTTTGAATTTTTAGGTTTCACTCTGTTTTCTCCTATATTGATACATGTATTTGGAACTCTAAATCCAACACGGTTTGTGCTAGCTTCTTGAAACTTGACACAATAAAGTAGTTTCACGTTCTATCTCTATGTTTTTTTTCCTCTTGATGTAGCCCTAAGCAGTGACTGCCGAGAAACACTTTCAAGGAAAGGGGTTGCCAAGCTTCCCAAAATTACCAATCTCCAGATATCTCAGCAAATATTTTTTCACCCAATCTGGATGATACTTTCAGGTAATGATTAGTACACTAAGCCGACTTGGTTCCCCCAATTTCGTTCTTCTATGTTGAAGCGTTCATTTCCAGTAACAGTTTGAATTTTTAGGTTTCACTGTGTTTTCTCCTATATTGATACATGTATTTGGAACTCTAAATCCAACACGGTTTGTGCTAGCTTCTTGAAAATTGACACAATAAAGTAGTTTCACGTTCTATCTCAAGGTTTTGTTTCCTCTTGATGTAGCCTAAGCAGTGACTGGCGAGAAACACTTTCATGGAAATGGTTGCCAAGCTTCCCAAAATTACGAATCTCCCGAAATCTCAGCAAATATTTTTTCACCCAAACTGGATGATACTTTCAGGTAATGATTAGTACACTAAGCCGACTTGGTTCCCCCAATTTCGTTCTTCTATGTTGAAGCGTTCATTTCCAGCAATAGTTTGAATTTTTAGGTTGCACTCTGTTTTCTCCTATATTGATACATGTATTTGGAACTCTAAATCCAACACGGTTTGTGCTAGCTTCTTGAAACTTGACAAAATAAAGTAGTTTCACGTTCTATCTCTATGTTTTATTTCCTCTTGATGTAGCACTAAGTAGTGACTGGCGAGAAACACTTTCATGGAAAGGGGTTGCCAAGCTTCCCAAAATTACGAATCTCCAGAAATCTCAGCAAATGTTTTTTCACCCAAACTGGATGATACTTTCAGGTAATTATCAGTACACTAAGGCGACTTGGTTCCCCAAATTTTGTTATTCTATGTTGAAGTGTTCATTTCCAGTAACAGTTTGAATTTTTAGGTTTCACTCTGTTTTCTCCTATATTGATACATGTATTTGGAACTCTAAATCCAACACGGATTGTGCTAGCTTTTTGAAACTTGACACAATAAAGTTGTTTCACATTCTATCTCTATGTTTTGTTCCCTCTTGATGTAGTCCTAAGCAGTGACTGGCGAGATACACTTTCATGGAAAGGGGTTGCCAAGCTTCCAAAAATTACGAATCTCCAGAAATCTCAGCAAATATTTTTTCACCCAAACTAGATAATACTTTCAGGTGATGATCAGTACACATAGGCGACTTGGTTCCCCAAATTTCGTTCTTCTATGTTGAAGCGTTCATTTCCAGTAACAGTTTGAATTTTTAGGTTTCACTCTGTTTTCTCCTATATTGATACATGTATTTGGAACTCTAAATCCAACAAGGTTTGTGCTAGCTTCTTGAAACTTGACACAATAAAGTAGTTTCACGTTCTATCTCAATGTTTTGTTTCCTCTTGATGTAGCCCTAAGCAGTGACTGGCGAGAAACACTTTCATGGAAATGGTTGCCAAGCTTCCCAAAATTACGAATCTCCCGAAATCTCAGCAAATATTTTTTCACCCAAACTGGATGATACTTTCAGGTAATGATCAGTACACTAAGGCGACTTGGTTCCCCAAATGTCGTTCTTCCATGTTGACGCGTTCATTTCCAGTAACAGTTTGAATTTTTAGGTTTCACTCTGTTTTCTCCTATATTAATACATGTATTTGGAACTCTAAATCCAACACGGTTTGTGCTAGCTTCTTGAAACTTGACACAATAAAGTAGTTTCACGTTCTATCTTTATGTTTGTTTCCTCTTGATGTAGCACTAAGCAGTGACTGGCGAGAAACACTTTCATGGAAAGGGGTTGTCAAGCTTCCCAAAATTACGAATCTCCAGAAATCTCAGCAAATATTTTTTCACCCAAACTGGATGATACTTTCAGGCAATGATCGGTACACTAAGGCGACTTGGTTCCCCAAATTTCGTTCTTCTATGTTGAAGCGTTCATTTCCAGTAACAGTTTGAATTTTTAGGTTTCACTCTGTTTTCTCCTATATTGATACATGTATTTGGAACTCTAAATCCAACACGGTTTGTGCTAGCTTCTTGAAACTTGACACAATAAAGTAGTTTCACGTTCTATCTCTATGTTTTTTTTCCTCTTGATGTAGCCCTAAGCAGTGACTGGAGAGAAACACTTTCATGGAAAGGGGTTTCCAACCTTCCCAAAATTACGAATCTCCAGAAATCTCAGCAAATATTTTTTCACCCAAACTGGATGATACTTTCAGGTAATGATCAGTACACTAAAGCGACTTGGTTCCCCAATTTTCGTTCTTCTATGTTGAAGCGTTCATTTCCAGCAATAGTTTGAATTTTTAGGTTTCACTCTGTTTTCTCCTATATTGATACATGTATTTGGAACTCTAAATCCAACACGGTTTGTGCTAGCTTCTTGAAACTTGAAACAATAAAGTAGTTTCATGTTCTATCTCGATGTTTTGTTTCCTCTTGATGTAGCCCTAAGCAGTGACTGGCGAGAAACACTTTCATGGAAAGGGGTTGCCAACCTTCCCAAAATTACGAATCTCCAGAAATCTCAGCAAATATTTTTTCACCCAAACTGGATGAAACTTTCAGGTAATGATCAGTACACTAAAGCGACTTGGTTCCCCAAATTTCGTTCTTCTATGTTGAAGCGTTCATTTCCAGCAATAGTTTGAATTTTTAGGTTTCACTCTGTTTTCTCCTATATTGATACATGTATTTGGAACTCTAAATCCAACACGGTTTGTGCTAGCTTCTTGAAACTTGACACAATAAAGTAGTTTCACGTTCTATCTCTATGTTTTTTTTCCTCTTGATGTAGCCCTAAGCAGTGACTGCCGAGAAACACTTTCAAGGAAAGGGGTTGCCAAGCTTCCCAAAATTACGAATCTCCAGATATCTCAGCAAATATTTTTTCACCCAATCTGGATGATACTTTCAGGTAATGATTAGTACACTAAGCCGACTTGGTTCCCCCAATTTCGTTCTTCTATGTTGAAGCGTTCATTTCCAGTAACAGTTTGAATTTTTAGGTTTCACTGTGTTTTCTCCTATATTGATACATGTATTTGGAACTCTAAATCCAACACGGTTTGTGCTAGCTTCTTGAAAATTGACACAATAAAGTAGTTTCACGTTCTATCTCAAGGTTTTGTTTCCTCTTGATGTAGCCTAAGCAGTGACTGGCGAGAAACACTTTCAATGAAAGGGGTTGCCAAGCTTCCCAAAATTACGAATCTCCCGAAATCTCAGCAAATATTTTTTCACCCAAACTGGATGATACTTTCAGGTAATGATTAGTACACTAAGCCGACTTGGTTCCCCCAATTTCGTTCTTCTATGTTGAAGCGTTCATTTCCAGCAATAGTTTGAATTTTTAGGTTGCACTCTGTTTTCTCCTATATTGATACATGTATTTGGAACTCTAAATCCAACACGGTTTGTGCTAGCTTCTTGAAACTTGACAAAATAAAGTAGTTTCACGTTCTATCTCTATGTTTTATTTCCTCTTGATGTAGCCCTAAGTAGTGACTGGCGAGAAACACTTTCATGGAAAGGGGTTGCCAAGCTTCCCAAAATTACGAATCTCCAGAAATCTCAGCAAATGTTTTTTCACACAAACTGGATGATACTTTCAGGTAATTATCAGTACACTAAGGCGACTTGGTTCCCCAAATTTCGTTATTCTATGTTGAAGTGTTCATTTCCAGTAACAGTTTGAATTTTTAGGTTTCACTCTGTTTTCTCCTATATTGATACATGTATTTGGAACTCTAAATCCAACACGGATTGTGCTAGCTTTTTGAAACTTGACACAATAAAGTTGTTTCACATTCTATCTCTATGTTTTGTTCCCTCTTGATGTAGTCCTAAGCAGTGACTGGCGAGATACACTTTCATGGAAAGGGGTTGCCAAGCTTCCAAAAATTACGAATCTCCAGAAATCTCAGCAAATATTTTTTCACCCAAACTAGATAATACTTTCAGGTGATGATCAGTACACAAAGGCGACTTGGTTCCCCAAATTTCGTTCTTCTATGTTGAAGCGTTCATTTCCAGTAACAGTTTGAATTTTTAGGTTTCACTCTGTTTTCTCCTATATTGATACATGTATTTGGAACTCTAAATCCAACAAGGTTTGTGCTAGCTTCTTGAAACTTGACACAATAAAGTAGTTTCACGTTCTATCTCAATGTTTTGTTTCCTCTTGATGTAGCCCTAAGGAGTGACTGGCGAGAAACCCTTTCATGGAAATGGTTGCCAAGCTTCCCAAAATTACGAATCTCCCGAAATCTCAGCAAATATTTTTTCACCCAAACTGGATGATACTTTCAGGTAATGATCAGTACACTAAGGCGACTTGGTTCCCCAAATGTCGTTCTTCCATGTTGAAGCGTTCATTTCCAGTAACAGTTTGAATTTTTGGGTTTCACTCTGTTTTCTCCTATATTGATACATGTATTTGGAACTCTAAATCCAACACGGTTTGTGCTAGCTTCTTGAAACTTGACACAATAAAGTAGTTTCACGTTCTATCTTTATGTTTGTTTCCTCTTGATGTAGCACTAAGCAGTGACTGGCGAGAAACACTTTCATGGAAAGGGGTTGTCAAGCTTCCCAAAATTACGAATCTCCCGAAATCTCAGCAAATATTTTTTCACCCAAACTGGATGATACTTTCAGGCAATGATCGCTACACTAAGGCGACTTGGTTCCCCAAATTTCGTTCTTCTATGTTGAAGCGTTCATTTCCAGTAACAGTTTGAATTTTTAGGTTTCACTCTGTTTTCTCCTATATTGATACATGTATTTGGAACTCTAAATCCAACACGGTTTGTGCTAGCTTCTTGAAACTTGACACAATAAAGTAGTTTCACGTTCTATCTCTATGTTTTTTATCCTCTTGATGTAGCCCTAAGCAGTGACTGGAGAGAAACACTTTCATGGAAAGGGGTTTCCAACCTTCCCAAAATTACGAATCTCCAGAAATCTCAGCAAATATTTTTTCACCCAAACTGGATGATACTTTCAGGTAATGATCAGTACACTAAAGCGACTTGGTTCCCCAATTTTCGTTCTTCTATGTTGAAGCGTTCATTTCCAGCAATAGTTTGAATTTTTAGGTTTCACTCTGTTTTCTCCTATATTGATACATGTATTTGGAACTCTAAATCCAACACGGTTTGTGCTAGCTTCTTGAAACTTGAAACAATAAAGTAGTTTCATGTTCTATCTCGAAGTTTTGTTTCCTCTTGATGTAGCCCTAAGCAGTGACTGGCGAGAAACACTTTCATGGAAAGGGGTTGCCAACCTTCCCAAAATTACGAATCTCCAGAAATCTCAGCAAATATTTTTTCACCCAAACTGGATGAAACTTTCAGGTAATGATCAGTACAATAAAGCGACTTGGTTCCCCAAATTTCGTTCTTCTATGTTGAAGCGTTCATTTCCAGCAATAGTTTGAATTTTTAGGTTTCACTCTGTTTTCTCCTATATTGATACATGTATTTGGAACTCTAAATCCAACACGGTTTGTGCTAGCTTCTTGAAACTTGACAAAATAAAGTAGTTTCACGTTCTATCTCTATGTTTTTTTTCCTCTTGATGTAGCCCTAAGCAGTGACTGCCGAGAAACACTTTCAAGGAAAGGGGTTGCCAAGCTTCCCAAAATTACGAATCTCCAGATATCTCAGCAAATATTTTTTCACCCAATCTGGATGATACTTTCAGGTAATGATTAGTACACTAAGCCGACTTGGTTCCCCCAATTTCGTTCTTCTATGTTGAAGCGTTCATTTCCAGTAACAGTTTGAATTTTTAGGTTTCTCTGTGTTTTCTCCTATATTGATACATGTATTTGGAACTCTAAATCCAACACGGTTTGTGCTAGCTTCTTGAAAATTGACACAATAAAGTAGTTTCACGTTCTATCTCAAGGTTTTGTTTCCTCTTGATGTAGCCTAAGCAGTGACTGGCGAGAAACACTTTCATGGAAATGGTTGCCAAGCTTCCCAAAATTACGAATCTCCCGAAATCTCAGCAAATATTTTTTCACCCAAACTGGATGATACTTTCAGGTAATGATTAGTACACTAAGCCGACTTGGTTCCCCCAATTTCGTTCTTCTATGTTGAAGCATTCATTTCCAGCAATAGTTTGAATTTTTAGGTTGCACTCTGTTTTCTCCTATATTGATACATGTATTTGGAACTCTAAATCCAACACGGATTGTGCTAGCTTTTTGAAACTTGACACAATAAAGTTGTTTCACATTCTATCTCTATGTTTTGTTCCCTCTTGATGTAGTCCTAAGCAGTGACTGGCGAGATACACTTTCATGGAAAGGGGTTGCCAAGCTTCCAAAAATTACGAATCTCCAGAAATCTCAGCAAATATTTTTTCACCCAAACTAGATAATACTTTCAGGTGATGATCAGTACACAAAGGCAACTTGGTTCCCCAAATTTCGTTCTTCTATGTTGAAGCGTTCATTTCCAGTAACAGTTTGAATTTTTAGGTTTCACTCTGTTTTCTCCTATATTGATACATGTATTTGGAACTCTAAATCCAACAAGGTTTGTGCTAGCTTCTTGAAACTTGACACAATAAAGTAGTTTCACGTTCTATCTCAATGTTTTGTTTCCTCTTGATGTAGCCCTAAGCAGTGACTGGCGAGAAACACTTTCATGGAAATGGTTGCCAAGCTTCCCAAAATTACGAATCTCCCGAAATCTCAGCAAATATTTTTTCACCCAAACTGGATGATACTTTCAGGTAATGATCAGTACACTAAGGCGACTTGGTTCCCCCAATGTCGTTCTTCCATGTTGAAGAGTTCATTTCCAGTAACAGTTTGAATTTTTAGGTTTCACTCTGTTTTCTCCTATATTGATACATGTATTTGGAACTCTAAATCCAACACGGTTTGTGCTAGCTTCTTGAAACTTGACACAATAAAGTAGTTTCACGTTCTATCTTTATGTTTGTTTCCTCTTGATGTAGCACTAAGCAGTGATTGGCGAGAAACACTTTCATGGAAAGGGGTTGTTAAGCTTCCCAAAATTACGAATCTCCAGAAATCTCAGCAAATATTTTTTCACCCAAACTGGATGATACTTTCAGGCAATGATCGGTACACTAAGGTGACTTGGTTCCCCAAATTTCGTTCTTCTATGTTGAAGCGTTCATTTCCAGTAACAGTTTGAATTTTTAGGTTTCACTCTGTTTTCTCCTATATTGGTAGAAGTTTTTGGATCTCTAAGTCCAACACGGTTTGTGCTAGCTTCTTGAAACTTGACACAATAAAGTAGTTTCACATTCTATCTCTATGTTTTGTTTCCTCTTGATGTAGCCCTAAGCAGTGACTGGTGAGAAACACTTTCATGGAAAGGGGTTGCCAAGCTTCCCAAAATTACGAATCTCCAGATATCTCAGCAAATGTTTTTTCACCCAAACTGGATGATACCTTCAGGTAATGATCAGTACACTAAGGCGACTTGGTTCCCCAAATTTCGTTCTTCTATGTTGAACTGTTCATTTCAAGAAACAGTTTGAATTTTTAGGTTTCTCTCTGTTTTCTCCTATATTGATACATGTATTTGGAACTCTAAATCCAACACGGTTTGTGCTAGCTTCTTGAAACTTGACACAATAAAGTAGTTTCACATTCTATCTCTATGTTTTGTTTCCTCTTAATGTAGCCCTAAGCAGTGACTGGCGAGAAACACTTTCATGGAAAGGGGTTGCCAAGCTTCCAAAAATTACGAATCTCCAGAAATCTCAGCAAATATTTTTTCACCCAAACTGGATGATACTTTCAGGTAATGATCAGTACACTAAGGCGACTTGGTTCCCCAAATTTCGTTCTTCTATGTTGAAGCGTTCATTTCCAGTAACAGTTTGAATTTTTAGGTTTCACTCTGTTTTCTCCTATATTGGTAGAAGTTTTTGGATCTCTAAGTCCAACACGGTTTGTGCTAGCTTCTTGAAACTTGACACAATAAAGTAGTTTCACATTCTATCTCTATGTTTTGTTTCCTCTTGATGTAGCCCTAAGCAGTGACTGGCGAGAAACACTTTCATGGAAATGGTTGCCAAGCTTCCCAAAATTACGAATCTCCAGATATCTCAGCAAATATTTTTTCACCCAATCTGGATGATACTTTCAGGTAATGATCAGTACACTAAGCCGACTTGGTTCCCCAAATTTCGTTCTTCTATTTTGAAGCGTTCATTTCCAGCAATAGTTTGAATTTTTAGGTTTCACGCTGTTTTCTCCTATATTGATACAAGTATTTGGAACTCTAAATCCAACACGGTTTGTGCTAGCTTCTTGAAACTTGACACAATAAAGTAGTTTCACGTTCTATCTCTATGTTTTGTTTCCTCTTGATGTAGCCCTAAGCAGTGACTGGTGAGAAACACTTTCATGGAAAGGGGTTGCCAAGCTTCCCAAAATTGCGAATCTCCAGAAATCTCAGCAAATGTTTTTTCACCCAAACTGGATGATACTTTCAGTAATTATCAGTACACTAAGGCGACTTGGTTCCCCAAATTTCGTTCTTCTATGTTGAAGTGTTCATTTCCAGTAACAGTTTGAATTTTTAGGTTTCACTCTGTTTTCTCCTATATTGATACATGTATTTGGAACTCTAAATCCAACACGGATTGTGCTAGCTTCTTGAAACTTGACTCAATAAAGTTGTTTCACATTCTATCTCTATGTTTTGTTCCCTCTTGATGTAGTCCTAAGCAGTGACTGGCGAGGTACACTTTCATGGAAAGGGGTTGCCAAGCTTCCAAAAATTACGAATCTCCAGAAATCTCAGCAAATATTTTTTCACCCAAACTACATAATACTTTCAGGTGATGATCAGTACACTAAGGCGACTTGGTTCCCCAAATTTCGTTCTTCTATGTTGAAGCGTTCATTTCCAGTAACAGTTTGAATTTTTAGGTTTCACTCTGTTTTCTCCTATATTGATACATGTATTTGGAACTCTAAATCCAACAAGGTTTGTGCTAGCTTCTTGAAACTTGACACAATAAAGTAGTTTCACGTTCTATCTCAATGTTTTGTTTCCTCTTGATGTAGCCCTAAGCAGTGACTGGCGAGAAACACTTTCATGGAAATGGTTGCCAAGCTTCCCAAAATTATGAATCTCCCGAAATCTCAGCAAATATTTTTTCACCCAAACTGGATGATACTTTCAGGTAATGATCAGTACACTAACGCGACTTGGTTCCCCAAATTTCGTTCTTCTATGTTGAAGCATTCATTTCCAGTAACAGTTTGAATTTTTAGGTTTCACTGTGTTTTCTCCTATATTGATACATGTATTTGGAACTCTAAATCCAACACGGTTTGTGCTAGCTTCTTGAAAATTGACACAATAAAGTAGTTTCACGTTCTATCTCAAGGTTTTGTTTCCTCTTGATGTAGCCTAAGCAGTGACTGGCGAGAAACACTTTCATGGAAATGGTTGCCAAGCTTCCCAAAATTATGAATCTCCCGAAATCTCAGCAAATATTTTTTCACCCAAACTGGATGATACTTTCAGGTAATGATTAGTACACTAAGCCGACTTGGTTCCCCCAATTTCGTTCTTCTATGTTGAAGCGTTCATTTCCAGCAATAGTTTGAATTTTTAGGTTTCACTCTGTTTTCTCCTATATTGATACATGTATTTGGAACTCTAAATCCAACACGGTTTGTGCTAGCTTCTTGAAACTTGACACAATAAAGTAGTTTCACGTTCTATCTCTATGTTTTGTTTCCTCTTGATGTAGCCCTAAGTAGTGACTGGCGAGAAACACTTTCATGGAAAGGGGTTGCCAAGCTTCCCAAAATTACGAATCTCCAGAAATCTCAGCAAATGTTTTTTCACCCAAACTGGATGATATTTCAGGTAATTATCAGTACACTAAGCCGACTTGGTTCCCCCAATTTCGTTCTTCTATGTTGAAGCGTTCATTTCCAGCAATAGTTTGAATTTTTAGGTTTCACTCTGTTTTCTCCTATATTGATACATGTATTTGGAACTCTAAATCCAACACGGATTGTGCTAGCTTTTTGAAACTTGACAAAATAAAGTTGTTTCACATTCTATCTCTATGTTTTGTTCCCTCTTGATGTAGTCCTAAGAAGTGACTGGCGAGATACACTTTCATGGAAAGGGGTTGCCAAGATTCCAAGCATTACGAATCTCCAGAAATCTCAGCAAATATTTTTTCACCCAAAGTAGATAATACTTTCAGGTGATGATCAGTACACTAAGGCGACTTGGTTCCCCAAATTTCGTTCTTCTATGTTGAAGCGTTCATTTCCAGTAACAGTTTGAATTTTTAGGTTTCACTCTGTTTTCTCCTATATTGATACATGTATTTGGAACTCTTAATCCAACAAGGTTTGTGCTAGCTTCTTGAAACTTGATACAATAAAGAAGTTTCACGTTCTATCTCAATGTTTTGTTTCCTCTTGATGTAGCCCTAAACAGTGACTGGCGAGAAACACTTTCATGGAAATTGTTGCCAAGCTTCCCAAAATTACGAATCCCCCGAAATCTCAGCAAATATTTTTTCACCCAAACTGGATGATACTTTCAGGTAATGATCAGTACACTAAGGCGACTTGGTTCCCCAACTTTCGTTCTTCTATGTTGAAGCGTTCATTTCCAGTAACAGTTTGAATTTTTAGGTTTCACTCTGTTTTCTCCTATATTGATACATGTATTTGGAACTCTAAATCCAACACGGTTTGTGCTAGCTTCTTGAAACTTGACACAATAAAGTAGTTTCACGTTCTATCTTTACGTTTGTTTCCTCTTGATGTAGCACTAAGCAGTGACTGGCGAGAAACACTTTCATGGATAGGGGTTGCCAAGCTTCCCAAAATTACGAATCTCCAGAAATCTCAGCAAATGTTTTTTCACCCAAACTGGATGATACTTTCAGGTAATTATCAGTACACTAAGGCGACTTGGTTCCCCAAATTTCATTCTTCTATGTTGAAGTGTTCATTTCCAGTAACAGTTTGAATTTTTAGGTTTCACTCTGTTTTCTCCTATATTGATACATGTATTTGGAACTCTAAATCCAACACGGATTGTGCTAGCTTTTTGAAACTTGACACAATAAAGTTGTTTCACATTCTATCTCTATGTTTTGTTCCCTCTTGATGTAGTCCTAAGCAGTGACTGGCGAGATACACTTTCATGGAAAGGGGTTGCCAAGCTTCCAAAAATTACGAATCTCCAGAAATCTCAGCAAATATTTTTTCACCCAAACTAGATAATATTTTCAGGTGATGATCAGTACACTAAGGCGACTTGGTTCCCCAAATTTCGTTCTTCTATGTTGAAGCGTTCATTTCCAGTAACAGTTTGAATTTTTAGGTTTCACTCTGTTTTCTCCTATATTGATACATGTATTTGGAACTCTACATCCAACAAGGTTTGTGCTAGCTTCTTGAAACTTGACACAATAAAGTAGTTTCACGTTCTATCTCAATGTTTTGTTTCCTCTTGATGTAGCACTAAGCAGTGACTGGCGAGAAACACTTTCATGGAAATGGTTGCCAAGCTTCCCAAAATTAAGAATCTCCCGAAATCTCAGCAAATATTTTTTCACCCAAACTGGATGATACTTTCAGGTAATGATCAGTACACTAAGGCGACTTGGTTCCCCAAATTTCGTTCTTCTATGTTGAAGCGTTCATTTCCAGTAACAGTTTGAATTTTTAGGTTTCACTCTGTTTTCTCCTATATTGATACATGTATTTGGAACTCTAAATCCAACACGGTTTGTGCTAGCTTCTTGAAACTTGTCACAATAAAGTAGTTTCACGTTCTATATTTATGTTTGTTTCCTCTTGATGTAGCACTAAGCAGTGACTGGCGAGAAACACTTTCATGGAAAGGGGTTGCCAAGCTTCCCAAAATTACGAATCTCCAGAAATCTCAGCAAATATTTTTTCACCCAAACTAGATAATACTTTCAGGTGATGATCAGTACACTAAGGCGACTTGGTTCCCCAAATTTCGTTCTTCTATGTTGAAGCGTTCATTTCCAGCAATAGTTTGAATTTTTAGGTTTCACACTGTTTTCTCCTATATTGATACAAGTATTTGGAACTCTAAATCCAACACGGTTTGTGCTAGCTTCTTGAAACTTGACACAATAAAGTAGTTTCACGTTCTATCTCTATGTTTTGTTTCCTCTTGATGTAGCCCTAAGCAGTGACTGGCGAGAAACACTTTCATGGAAAGGGGTTGCCAAGCTTCCCAAAATTACGAATCTCCAGAAATCTCAGCAAATGTTTTTTCACCCAAACTGGATGATACTTTCAGGTAATGATCAGTACACTAAGGTGACTTGGTTCCCCAAATTTCGTTCTTCTATGTTGAAGTGTTCATTTCCAGCAATAGTTTGAATTTTTGGGTTTCACTCTGTTTTCTCCTATATTGATACATGTATTTGGAACTCTAAATCCAACACGGTTTGTGCTAGCTTCTTGAAACTTGACACAATAAAGTAGTTTCACGTTCTATCTCAATGTTTTGTTTCCTCTTGATGTAGCCCTAAGCAGTGACTGGCGAGAAACACTTTCATGGAAATGGTTGCCAAGCTTCCCAAAATTACGAATCTCCCGAAATCTCAGCAAATATTTTTTCACCCAAACTGGATGATACTTTCAGGTAATGATCAGTACACTAAGGCGACTTGGTTCCCCAAATTTCGTTCTTCCATGTTGAAGCGTTCATTTCCAGTAACAGTTTGAATTTTTAGGTTTCACTCTGTTTTCTCCTATATTGATACATGTATTTGGAACTCTAAATCGAACACGGTTTGTGCTAGCTTCTTGAAAATTGACACAATATAGTAGTTTCACTTTCTATCTCAAGGTTTTGTTTCCTCTTGATGTAGCCAAAGCAGTGACTGGCGAGAAACACTTTCATGGAAATGGTTGCCAAGCTTCCCAAAATTACGAATCTCCCGAAATCTCAGCAAATATTTTTTCACCCAAAATTGATGATACTTTCAGGTAAAGATTAGTACACTAAGCCGACTTGGTTCCCCAAATTTCGTTCCTCTATGTTGAAGCGTTCATTTCCAGCAATAGTTTGAATTTTTAGGTTTCACTCTGTTTTCTCCTATATTGATACATGTATTTGGAACTCTAAATCCAACACGGTTTGTGCTAGCTTCTTGAAACTTGACACAATAAAGTAGTTTCACGTTCTATCTCTATGTTTTTTTTCCTCTTGATGTAGCCCTAAGCAGTGACTGGCGAGAAACACTTTCATGGAAAGGGGTTGCCAAGCTTCCCAAAATTACGATTCTCCAGATATCTCAGCAAATATTTTTTCACACAATCTGGATGATACTTTCAGGTAATGATCAGTACACTAAAGCGACTTGGTTCCCCAAATTTCGTTCTTCTATGTTGAAGCGTTCATTTCCAGTAACAGTTTGAATTTTTAGGTTTCACTCTGTTTTCTCCTATATTGATACATGTATTTGGAACTCTAAATCCAACAGGGTTTGTGGTAGCTTCTTGAAAATTGACACAATAAAGTAGTTTCACATTTTATCTTTATGTTTTGTTTCCTCTTGATGTAGCCCTAAGCAGTGACTGGCAAGAAACACTTACATGGAAAGGGGTTGCCAAGCTTCCAAAAATTACGAATCTCCAGAAATCTCAGCAAATATTTTTTCACCCAAACTGGATGATACTTTCAGGTAATGATCAGTACACTAAGACGACTTGGTTCCCCAAATTTCGTTCTTCTATGTTGAAGCGTTCATTTCCAGTAACAGTTTGAATTTTTAGGTTTCACTCTGTTTTCTCCTATATTGGTAGAAGTTTTTGGATCTCTAAGTCCAACATGGTTTGTGCTAGCTTCTTGAAACTTGACACAATAAAGTAGTTTCACATTCTATCTCTATGTTTTGTTTCCTCTTGATGTAGCCCTAATCAGTGACTGGCGAGAAACACTTTCATGGAAAGGGGTTGCCAAGCTTCCCAAAATTACGAATCTCCAGATATCTCAGCAAATATTTTTTCACCCAATCTGGATGATACTTTCAGGTAATGATCAGTACACTAAGCCGACTTGATTCCCCAAATTTCGTTCTTCTATGTTGAAGCGTTCATTTCCAGCAATAGTTTGAATTTTTAGGTTTCACACTGTTTTCTCCTATATTGATACAAGTATTTGGAACTCTAAATCCAACACGGTTTGTGCTAGCTTCTTGAAACTTGACACAATAAAGTAGTTTCACGTTCTATCTCTATGTTTTGTTTCCTCTTGATGTAGCCCTAAGCAGTGACTGGCGAGAAACACTTTCATGGAAAGGGGTTGCCAAGCTTCCCAAAATTACGAATCTCCAGAAATCTCAGCAAATGTTTTTTCACCCAAACTGGATGATACTTTCAGGTAATTATCAGTACACTAAGGCGACTTGGTTCCCCAAATTTCGTTCTTCTATGTTGAAGTGTTCATTTCCAGTAACAGTTTGAATTTTTAGGTTTCACTCTGTTTTCTCCTATATTGATACATGTATTTGGAACTCTAAATCCAACACGGATTGTGCTAGCTTCTTGAAACTTGACTCAATAAAGTTGTTTCACATTCTATCTCTATGTATTGTTCCCTCTTGATGTAGTCCTAAGCAGTGACTGGCGAGGTACACTTTCATGGAAAGGGGTTGCCAAGCTTCCAAAAATTACGAATCTCCAGAAATCTCAGCAAATATTTTTTCACCCAAACTGGATGATACTTTCAGGTAATGATCAGTACACTAAGGCGACTTGGTTCCCCAAATTTCGTTCTTCTATGTTGAAGCCTTCATTTCCAGTAACAGTTTGAATTTTTAGGTTTCACTCTGTTTTCTCCTATATTGATACATGTATTTGGAACTCTAAATCCAACAAGGTTTGTGCTAGCTTCTTGAAACTTGACACAATAAAGTAGTTTCACGTTCTATCTCAATGTTTTGTTTCCTCTTGATGTAGCCCTAAGCAGTGACTGGCGAGAAACACTTTCATGGAAATGGTTGAAAAGCTTCCCAAAATTACGAATCTCCCGAAATCTCAGCAAATATTTTTTCACCCAAACTGGATGATACTTTCAGGTAATGATTAGTACACTAAGCCGACTTGGTTCCCCCAATTTCGTTCTTCTATGTTGAAGCGTTCATTTCCAGCAATAGTTTGAATTTTTAGGTTTCACTCTGTTTTCTCCTATATTGATACATGTATTTGGAACTCTAAATCGAACACGGTTTGTGCTAGCTTCTTGAAACTTGACACAATAAAGTAGTTTCACGTTCTATCTCTATGTTTTGTTTCCTCTTGATGTAGCCCTAAGTAGTGACTGGCGAGAAACACTTTCATGGAAAGGGGTTGCCAAGCTTCCCAAAATTACGAATCTCCAGAAATCTCAGCAAATGTTTTTTCACCCAAACTGGATGATACTTTCAGGTAATTATCAGTACACTAAGGCGACTTGGTTTCCCAAATTTCGTTCTTCTATGTTGAAGTGTTCATTTCCAGTAACAGTTTGAATTTTTAGGTTTCACTCTGTTTTCTCCTATATTGATACATGTATTTGGAACTCTAAATCCAACACGGATTGTGCTAGCTTTTTGAAACTTGACACAACAAAGTTGTTTCACATTCTATCTCTATGTTTTGTTCCCTCTTGATGTAGTCCTAAGCAGTGACTGGCGAGATACACTTTCATGGAAAGGGGTTGCCAAGCTTCCAAAAATTACGAATCTCCAGAAATCTCAGCAAATATTTTTTCACCCAAACTAGATAATACTTTCAGGTGATGATCAGTACACTAAGGCGACTTGGTTTCCCAAATTTCGTTCTTCTATGTTGAAGCGTTCATTTCCAGTAACAGTTTGAATTTTTAGGTTTCACTCTGTTTTCTCCTATATTGATACATGTATTTGGAACTCTAAATCCTACAAGGTTTGTGCTAGCTTCTTGAAACTTGACACAATAAAGTATTTTCACGTTCTATCTCAATGTTTTGTTTCCTCTTGATTAGCCCTAAGCAGTGACTGGCGAGAAACACTTTCATGGAAATGGTTGCCAAGCTTCCCAAAATTACGAATCTTCCGAAATCTCAGCAAATATTTTTTCACCCAAACTGGATGATACTTTCAGGTAATGATCAGTACACTAAGGCGACTTGGTTCCCCAAATTTCGTTCTTCTATGTTGAAGCGTTCATTTCCAGTAACAGTTTGAATTTTTAGGTTTCACTCTGTTTTCTCCTATATTGATACATGTATTTGGAACTCTAAATCCAACACGGTTTGTGCTAGCTTCTTGAAACTTGACACAATAAAGTAGTTTCACGTTCTATCTTTATGTTTGTTTCCTCTTGATGTAGCACTAAGCAGTGACTGGCGAGAAACACTTTCATGGAAAGGGGTTGTCAAGCTTCCCAAAATTACGAATCTCCAGAAATCTCAGCAAATATTTTTTCACCCAAACTGGATGATACTTTCAGGCAATGATCAGTACACTAAGGCGACTTGGTTCCAAAAATTTCGTTCTTCTATGTTGAAGCGTTCATTTCCAGTAACAGTTTGAATTTTTAGGTTTCACTCTGTTTTCTCCTATATTGGTAGAAGTTTTTGGATCTCTAAGTCCAACACGGTTTGTGCTAGCTTCTTGAAACTTGACACAATAAAGTAGTTTCACATTCTATCTCTATGTTTTGTTTCCTCTTGATGTAGCCCTAAGCAGTGACTGGCGAGAAACACTTTCATGGAAAGGGGTTGCCAAGCTTCCCAAAATTACGAATCTCCAGATATCTCAGCAAATATTTTTTCACCCAATCTGGATGATACTTTCAGGTAATGATCAGTACACTAAGCCGACTTGGTTCCCCAAATTTCGTTCTTCTATGTTGAAGCGTTCATTTCCAGCAATAGTTTGAATTTTTAGGTTTCACACTGTTTTCTCCTATATTGATACAAGTATTTGGAACTGTAAATCCAACATGGTTTGTGCTAGCTTCTTGAAACTTGACACAATAAAGTAGTTTCACGTTCTATCTCTATGTTTTGTTTCCTCTTGATGTAGCCCTAAGCAATGACTGGCGAGAAACACTTTCATGGAAAGGGGTTGCCAAGCTTCCCAAAATTACGAATCTCCAGAAATCTCAGCAAATGTTTTTTCACCCAAACTGGATGATACTTTCAGGTAATGATCAGTACACTAAGGTGACTTGGTTCCCCAAATTTCGTTCTTCTATGTTGAAGTGTTCATTTCCAGCAATAGTTTGAATTTTTAGGTTTCACTCTGTTTTCTCCTATATTGATACATGTATTTGGAACTCTAAATCCAACACGGATTGTGCTAGCTTCTTGAAACTTGACACAATAAAGTAGTTTCACGTTCTATCTCAAGGTTTTGTTTCCTCTTGATGTAGCCCTAAGCAGTGACTGGCGAGAAACACTTTCATGGAAATGGTTGCCAAGCTTCCCAAAATTACGAATCTCCCGAAATCTCAGCAAATATTTTTTCACCCAAACTGGATGATACTTTCAGGTAATGATCAGTACACTAAGCCGACTTGGTTCCCCAAATTTCGTTCTTCTTTGTTGAAGCGTTCATTTCCAGCAATAGTTTGAATTTTTAGGTTTCAGTCTGTTTTCTCCTATATTGATACATGTATTTGGAACTCTAAATCCAACACGGATTGTGCTAGCTTCTTGAAACTTGACTCAATAAAGTTGTTTCACATTCTATCTCTATGTATTGTTCCCTCTTGATGTAGTCCTAAGCAGTGACTGGCGAGGTACACTTTCATGGAAAGGGGTTGCCAAGCTTCCAAAAATTACGAATCTCCAGAAATCTCAGCAAATATTTTTTCACCCAAACTACATAATACTTTCAGGTGATGATCAGTACACTAAGGCGACTTGGTTCCCCAAATTTCGTTCTTCTATGTGGAAGCGTTCATTTCCAGTAACAGTTTGAATTTTTAGGTTTCACTCTGTTTTCTCCTATATTGATACATGTATTTGGAACTCTAAATCCAACAAGGTTTGTGCTAGCTTCTTGAAACTTGACACAATAAAGTAGTTTCACGTTCTATCTCAATGTTTTGTTTCCTCTTGATGTAGCCCTAAGCAGTGACTGGCGAGAAACACTTTCATGGAAATGGTTGAAAAGCTTCCCAAAATTACGAATCTCCCGAAATCTCAGCAAATATTTTTTCACCCAAACTGGATGATACTTTCAGGTAATGATTAGTACACTAAGCCGACTTGGTTCCCCCAATTTCGTTCTTCTATGTTGAAGCGTTCATTTCCAGCAATAGTTTGAATTTTTAGGTTTCACTCTGTTTTCTCCTATATTGATACATGTATTTGGAACTCTAAATCGAACACGGTTTGTGCTAGCTTCTTGAAACTTGACACAATAAAGTAGTTTCACGTTCTATCTCTATGTTTTGTTTCCTCTTGATGTAGCCCTAAGTAGTGACTGGCGAGAAACACTTTCATGGAAAGGGGTTGCCAAGCTTCCCAAAATTACGAATCTCCAGAAATCTCAGCAAATGTTTTTTCACCCAAACTGGATGATACTTTCAGGTAATTATCAGTACACTAAGGCGACTTGGTTTCCCAAATTTCGTTCTTCTATGTTGAAGTGTTCATTTCCAGTAACAGTTTGAATTTTTAGGTTTCACTCTGTTTTCTCCTATATTGATACATGTATTTGGAACTCTAAATCCAACACGGATTGTGCTAGCTTTTTGAAACTTGACACAACAAAGTTGTTTCACATTCTATCTCTATGTTTTGTTCCCTCTTGATGTAGTCCTAAGCAGTGACTGGCGAGATACACTTTCATGGAAAGGGGTTGCCAAGCTTCCAAAAATTACGAATCTCCAGAAATCTCAGCAAATATTTTTTCACCCAAACTAGATAATACTTTCAGGTGATGATCAGTACACTAAGGCGACTTGGTTTCCCAAATTTCGTTCTTCTATGTTGAAGCGTTCATTTCCAGTAACAGTTTGAATTTTTAGGTTTCACTCTGTTTTCTCCTATATTGATACATGTATTTGGAACTCTAAATCCTACAAGGTTTGTGCTAGCTTCTTGAAACTTGACACAATAAAGTATTTTCACGTTCTATCTCAATGTTTTGTTTCCTCTTGATTAGCCCTAAGCAGTGACTGGCGAGAAACACTTTCATGGAAATGGTTGCCAAGCTTCCCAAAATTACGAATCTTCCGAAATCTCAGCAAATATTTTTTCACCCAAACTGGATGATACTTTCAGGTAATGATCAGTACACTAAGGCGACTTGGTTCCCCAAATTTCGTTCTTCTATGTTGAAGCGTTCATTTCCAGTAACAGTTTGAATTTTTAGGTTTCACTCTGTTTTCTCCTATATTGATACATGTATTTGGAACTCTAAATCCAACACGGTTTGTGCTAGCTTCTTGAAACTTGACACAATAAAGTAGTTTCACGTTCTATCTTTATGTTTGTTTCCTCTTGATGTAGCACTAAGCAGTGACTGGCGAGAAACACTTTCATGGAAAGGGGTTGTCAAGCTTCCCAAAATTACGAATCTCCAGAAATCTCAGCAAATATTTTTTCACCCAAACTGGATGATACTTTCAGGCAATGATCAGTACACTAAGGCGACTTGGTTCCAAAAATTTCGTTCTTCTATGTTGAAGCGTTCATTTCCAGTAACAGTTTGAATTTTTAGGTTTCACTCTGTTTTCTCCTATATTGGTAGAAGTTTTTGGATCTCTAAGTCCAACACGGTTTGTGCTAGCTTCTTGAAACTTGACACAATAAAGTAGTTTCACATTCTATCTCTATGTTTTGTTTCCTCTTGATGTAGCCCTAAGCAGTGACTGGCGAGAAACACTTTCATGGAAAGGGGTTGCCAAGCTTCCCAAAATTACGAATCTCCAGATATCTCAGCAAATATTTTTTCACCCAATCTGGATGATACTTTCAGGTAATGATCAGTACACTAAGCCGACTTGGTTCCCCAAATTTCGTTCTTCTATGTTGAAGCGTTCATTTCCAGCAATAGTTTGAATTTTTAGGTTTCACACTGTTTTCTCCTATATTGATACAAGTATTTGGAACTCTAAATCCAACACGGTTTGTGCTAGCTTCTTGAAACTTGACACAATAAAGTAGTTTCACGTTCTATCTCTATGTTTTGTTTCCTCTTGATGTAGCCCTAAGCAATGACTGGCGAGAAACACTTTCATGGAAAGGGGTTGCCAAGCTTCCCAAAATTACGAATCTCCAGAAATCTCAGCAAATGTTTTTTCACCCAAACTGGATGATACTTTCAGGTAATGATCAGTACACTAAGGTGACTTGGTTCCCCAAATTTCGTTCTTCTATGTTGAAGTGTTCATTTCCAGCAATAGTTTGAATTTTTAGGTTTCACTCTGTTTTCTCCTATATTGATACATGTATTTGGAACTCTAAATCCAACACGGATTGTGCTAGCTTCTTGAAACTTGACACAATAAAGTAGTTTCACGTTCTATCTCAAGGTTTTGTTTCCTCTTGATGTAGTCCTAAGCAGTGACTGGCGAGAAACACTTTCATGGAAATGGTTGCCAAGCTTCCCAAAATTACGAATCTCCCGAAATCTCAAAAATATTTTTTCACCCAAACTGGATGATACTTTCAGGTAATGATCAGTACACTAAAGCGACTTGGTTCCCCAAATTTCGTTCTTCTATGTTGAAGCGTTCATTTCCAGTAACAGTTTGAATTTTTAGGTTTCACTCTGTTTTCTCCTATATTGATACACATATTTGGAACTCTAAATCCAACATGGTTTGTGCTAGCTTCTTGAAACTTGACACAATAAAGTAGTTTCACATTCTATCTCTATGTTTTGTTTCCTCTTGATGTATCCCTAAGCAGTGACTGGCAATAAACACTCACATGGAAAGGGGTTGCCAAGCTTCCAAAAATTACGAATCTCCAGAAATCTCAGCAAATATTTTTTCACCCAAACTAGATAATACTTTCAGGTGATGATCAGTACACTAAGGCGACTTGGTTCCCCAAATTTCGTTCTTCTATGTTGAAGCGTTCATTTCCAGTAACAGTTTGAATTTTTAGGTTTCACTCTGTTTTCTCCTATATTGATACATGTATTTGGAACTCTAAATCCTACAAGGTTTGTGCTAGCTTCTTGAAACTTGACACAATAAAGTAGTTTCACGTTCTATCTCAATGTTTTGTTTCCTCTTGATTAGCTCTAAGCAGTGACTGGCGAGAAACACTTTCATGGAAATGGTTGCCAAGCTTCCCAAAATTACGAATCTCCCGAAATCTCAGCAAATATTTTTTCACCCAAACTACATAATACTTTCAGGTGATGATCAGTACACTAAGGCGACTTGGTTCCCCAAATTTCGTTCTTCTATGTTGAAGCGTTCATTTCCAGTAACAGTTTGAATTTTTAGGTTTCACTCTGTTTTCTCCTATATTGATACATGTATTTGGAACTCTAAATCCAACAAGGTTTGTGCTAGCTTCTTGAAACTTGATACAATAAAGAAGTTTCACGTTCTATCTCAATGTTTTGATTCCTCTTGATGTAGCCCTAAGCAGTTACTGGCGAGAAACACTTTCATGGAAATGGTTGCCAAGCTTCCCAAAATTACGAATCTCCCGAAATCTCAGCAAATATTTTTTCACCCAAACTGGATGATACTTTCAGGTAATGATTAGTACACTAAGCCGACTTGGTTCCCCCAATTTCGTTCTTCTATGTTGAAGCGTTCATTTCCAGCAATAGTTTGAATGTTTAGGTTGCACTCTGTTTTCTCCTATATTGATACATGTATTTGGAACTCTAAATCCAACACGGTTTGTGCTAGCTTCTTGAAACTTGACACAATAAAGTAGTTTTACGTTCTATCTCTATGTTTTGTTTCCTCTTGATGTAGCCCTAAGTAGTGACTGGCGAGAAACGATTTCATGGAAAGGGGTTGCCAAGCTTCCCAAAATTACGAATCTCCAGAAATCTCAGCAAATGTTTTTTCACCCAAACTGGATGATACTTTCAGGTAATTATCAGTACACTAAGGCGACTTGGTTCCCCAAATTTCGTTATTCTATGTTGAAGTGTTCATTTCCAGTAACAGTTTGAATTTTTAGGTTTCACTCTGTTTTCTCCTATATTGATACATGTATTTGGAACTCTAAATCCAACACGGATTGTGCTAGCTTTTTGAAACTTGACACAACAACGTTGTTGCACATTCTATCTCTATGTTTTGTTCCCTCTTGATGTAGTCCTAAGTAGTGACTGGCGAGATACACTTTCATGGAAAGGGGTTGCCAAGCTTCCAAAAATTACGAATCTCCAGAAATCTCAGCAAATATTTTTTCACCCAAACTACATAATACTTTCAGGTGATGATCAGTACACTAAGGCGACTTGGTTCCCCAAATTTCGTTCTTCTATGTTGAAGCGTTCATTTCCAGTAACAGTTTGAATTTTTAGGTTTCACTCTGTTTTCTCCTATATTGATACATGTATTTGGAACTCTAAATCCTACAAGGTTTGTGCTAGCTTCTTGAAACTTGACACAATAAAGTAGTTTCACGTTCTATCTCAATGTTTTTTTTCCTCTTGATTAGCCCTAAGCAGTGACTGGCGAGAAACACTTTCATGGAAAGGGGTTGCCAAGCTTCCCAAAATTACGAATCTCCAGATATCTCAGCAAATATTTTTTCACCCAAACTGGATGATACTTTCAGGTAATGATCAGTACACTAAGGCGACTTGGTTCCCCAAATTTCGTTCTTCTATGTTGAAGCGTTCATTTCCAGTAACAGTTTGAATTTTTAGGTTTCACTCTGTTTTCTCCTATATTGATACATGTATTTGGAACTCTAAATCCAACACGGTTTGTGCTAGCTTCTTGAAACTTGACACAATAAAGTAGTTTCACGTTCTATCTTTATGTTTGTTTCCTCTTGATGTAGCACTAAGCAGTGACTGGCGAGAAACACTTTCATGGAAAGGGGTTGTCAAGCTTCCCAAAATTACGAATCTCCAGAAATCTCAGCAAATATTTTTTCACCCAAACTGGATGATACTTTCAGGCAATAATCAGTACACTAAGGCGACTTGGTTCCCCAAATTTCGTTCTTCTATGTTGAAGCGTTCATTTCCAGTAACAGTTTGAATTTTTAGGTTTCACTCTGTTTTCTCCTATATTGGTAGAAGTTTTTGGATCTCTAAGTCCAACACGGTTTGTGCTAGCTTCTTGAAACTTGACACAATAAAGTAGTTTCACATTCTATCTCTATGTTTTGTTTCCTCTTGATGTAGCCCTAAGCAGTGACTGGCGAGAAACACTTTCATGGAAAGGGGTTGCCAAGCTTCCCAAAATTACGAATCTCCAGATATCTCAGCAAATATTTTTTCACCCAATCTGGATGATACTTTCAGGTAATGATCAGTACACTAAGCCGACTTGGTTCCCCAAATTTCGTTCTTCTATGTTGAAGCGTTCATTTCCAGCAATAGTTTGAATTTTTAGGTTTCACACTGTTTTCTCCTATATTGATACAAGTATTTGGAACTCTAAATCCAACACGGTTTGTGCTAGCTTCTTGAAACTTGACATAATAAAGTAGTTTCACGTTCTATCTCTATGTTTTGTTTCCTCTTGATGTAGCCCTAAGCAGTGACTGGCGAGAAACACTTTCATGGAAAGGGGTTGCCAAGCTTCCCAAAATTACGAATCTCCAGAAATCACAGCAAATGTTTTTTCACCCAAACTGGATGATACTTTCAGGTAATGATCAGTACACTAAGGTGACTTGGTTCCCCAGATTTCGTTCTTCTATGTTGAAGTGTTCATTTCCAGCAATAGTTTGAATTTTTAGGTTTCACTCTGTTTTCTCCTCTATTGATCCATGTATTTGGAACTCTAAATCCAACACTGTTTGTGCTAGCTTCTTGAAACTTGACACAATGAAGTAGTTTCACGTTCTATCTCAAGGTTTTGTTTCCTCTTGATGTAGCCCTAAGCAGTGACTGGCGAGAAACACTTTCATGGAAATGGTTGCCAAGCTTCCCAAAATTACGAATCTCCCGAAATCTCAGCAAATATTTTTTCACCCAAACTGGATGATACTTTCAGGTAATGATCAGTACACTAAGCCGACTTGGTTCCCCAAATTTCGTTCTTCTTTGTTGAAGCGTTCATTTCCAGCAATAGTTTGAATTTTTAGGTTTCAGTCTGTTTTCTCCTATATTGATACATGTCTTTGGAACTCTAAATCCAAAACGGTTTGTGCTAGCTTCTTGAAACTTGACACAATAAAGTAGTTTCACGTTCTATCTCTATGTTTTGTTTCCTCTTCATGTAGCCCTAAGCAGTGACTGGCGAGAAACACTTTCATGGAAAGGGGTTTCCAAGCTTCCCAAAATTACGAATCTCCAGAAATCTCAGCAAATATTTTTTCACCCAAACTGGATGATACTTTCAGGTAATGATCAGTACACTAAAGCGACTTGGTTCCCCAAATTTCGTTCTTCTATGTTGAAGCGTTCATTTCCAGTAACAGTTTGAATTTTTAGGTTTCACTCTGTTTTCTCCTATATTGATACACATATTTGGAACTCTAAATCGAACATGGTTTGTGCTAGCTTCTTGAAACTTGACACAATAAAGTAGTTTCACATTCTATCTCTATGTTTTGTTTCCTCTTGATGTAGCCCTAAGCAGTGACTGGCAAGAAACACTCACATGGAAAGGGGTTGCCAAGCTTCCAAAAATTACGAATCTCCAGAAATCTCAGCAAATATTTTTTCACCCAAACTGGATGATACTTTCAGGTAATGATCAGTACACTAAGGCGACTTGGTTCCCCAAATTTCGTTCTTCTATGTTGAAGCGTTCATTTCCAGTAACAGTTTGAATTTTTAGGTTTCACTCTGTTTTCTCCTATATTGATACATGTATTTGGAACTCTAAATCCAACACGGTTTGTGCTAGCTTCTTGAAACTTGACACAATAAAGTAGTTTCACGTTCTATCTTTATGTTTGTTTCCTCTTGATGTAGCCCTAAGCAGTGACTGGCGAGAAACACTTTCATGGAAAGGGGTTTCCAAGCTTCCCAAAATTACGAATCTCCAGAAATCTCAGCAAATATTTTTTCACCCAAACTGGATGATACTTTCAGGCAATGATCAGTACACTAAGGAGACTTGGTTCCCCAAATTTCGTTCTTCTATGTTGAAGTGTTCATTTCCAGTAACAGGGTGAATTTTTAGGTTTCACTCTGTTTTCTCCTATATTGGTAGAAGTTTTTGGATCTCTAAGTCCAACACGGTTTGTGCTAGCTTCTTGAAACTTGACATAATAAAGTAGTTTCACGTTCTATCTCTATGTTTTGTTTCCTCTTGATGTAGCCCTAAGCAGTGACTGGCGAGAAACACTTTCATGGAAAGGGGTTGCCAAGCTTCCCAAAATTACGAATCTCCAGAAATCACAGCAAATGTTTTTTCACCCAAACTGGATGATACTTTCAGGTAATGATCAGTACACTAAGGTGACTTGGTTCCCCAGATTTCGTTCTTCTATGTTGAAGTGTTCATTTCCAGCAATAGTTTGAATTTTTAGGTTTCACTCTGTTTTCTCCTCTATTGATCCATGTATTTGGAACTCTAAATCCAACACTGTTTGTGCTAGCTTCTTGAAACTTGACACAATGAAGTAGTTTCACGTTCTATCTCAAGGTTTTGTTTCCTCTTGATGTAGCCCTAAGCAGTGACTGGCGAGAAACACTTTCATGGAAATGGTTGCCAAGCTTCCCAAAATTACGAATCTCCCGAAATCTCAGCAAATATTTTTTCACCCAAACTGGATGATACTTTCAGGTAATGATCAGTACACTAAGCCGACTTGGTTCCCCAAATTTCGTTCTTCTTTGTTGAAGCGTTCATTTCCAGCAATAGTTTGAATTTTTAGGTTTCAGTCTGTTTTCTCCTATATTGATACATGTATTTGGAACTCTAAATCCAAAACGGTTTGTGCTAGCTTCTTGAAACTTGACACAATAAAGTAGTTTCACGTTCTATCTCTATGTTTTGTTTCCTCTTCATGTAGCCCTAAGCAGTGACTGGCG
The DNA here is from genome assembly GCF_964194105.1 of Spermophilus citellus. Classification (NCBI taxonomy): domain Eukaryota; kingdom Metazoa; phylum Chordata; class Mammalia; order Rodentia; family Sciuridae; genus Spermophilus; species Spermophilus citellus. The sequence continues at coordinate 42,606,524 of NC_138187.1, read as the reverse complement.
AGAAACACTTTCATGGAAAGGGGTTTCCAAGCTTCCCAAAATTACGAATCTCCAGAAATCTCAGCAAATATTTTTTCACCCAAGCTGGATGATACTTTCAGGTAATGATCAGTACACTAAAGCGACTTGGTTCCCCAAATTTCGTTCTTCTATGTTGAAGCGTTCATTTCCAGTAACAGTTTGAATTTTTAGGTTTCACTCTGTTTTCTCCTATATTGATACACATATTTGGAACTCTAAATCGAACATGGTTTGTGCTAGCTTCTTGAAACTTGACACAATAAAGTAGTTTCACATTCTATCTCTATGTTTTGTTTCCTCTTGATGTAGCCCTAAGCAGTGACTGGCAAGAAACACTCACATGGAAAGGGGTTGCCAAGCTTCCAAAAATTACGAATCTCCAGAAATCTCAGCAAATATTTTTTCACCCAAACTGGATGATACTTTCAGGTAATGATCAGTACACTAAGGCGACTTGGTTCCCCAAATTTCGTTCTTCTATGTTGAAGCGTTCATTTCCAGTAACAGTTTGAATTTTTAGGTTTCACTCTGTTTTCTCCTATATTGATACATGTATTTGGAACTCTAAATCCAACACGGTTTGTGCTATCTTCTTGAAACTTGACACAATAAAGTAGTTTCACGTTCTATCTTTATGTTTGTTTCCTCTTGATGTAGCCCTAAGCAGTGACTGGCGAGAAACACTTTCATGGAAAGGGGTTTCCAAGCTTCCCAAAATTACGAATCTCCAGAAATCTCAGCAAATATTTTTTCACCCAAACTGGATGATACTTTCAGGCAATGATCAGTACACTAAGGAGACTTGGTTCCCCAAATTTCGTTCTTCTATGTTGAAGTGTTCATTTCCAGTAACAGGGTGAATTTTTAGGTTTCACTCTGTTTTCTCCTATATTGGTAGAAGTTTTTGGATCTCTAAGTCCAACACAGTTTGTGCTAGCTTCTTGAAACTTGACACAATAAAGTAGTTTCATGTTCTATCTCAATGTTTTGTTTCCTCTTGATGTAGCCCTAAGCAGTGACTGGCGAGAAACACTTTCATGGAATGGGGTGCCAAGCTTCCCAAAATTACGAATCTCCAGATATCTCAGCAAATATTTTTTCACCCAATCTGGATGATACTTTCAGGTAATGTTCAGTACAGTAAGCCGACTTGGTTCCCCAAATTTCGTTCTTCTATGTTGAAGCCTTCATTTCCAGCAATAGTTTGAATTTTTAGGTTTCACACTGTTTTCTCCTATATTGATACAAGTATTTGGAACTCTAAATCCAACACGGTTTGTGCTAGCTTCTTGAAACTTGACACAATAAAGTAGTTTCACGTTCTATCTCTATGTTTTGTTTCCTCTTGATGTAGCCCTAAGCAGTGACTGGCGAGAAACACTTTCATGGAAAGGGGTTGCCAAGCTTCCCAAAATTACGAATCTCCAGAAATCTCAGCAAATGTTTTTTCACCCAAACTGGATGATACTTTCAGGTAATTATCAGTACACTAAGGCGACTTGGTTCCCCAAATTCCGTTCTTCTATGTTGAAGTGTTCATTTCCAGTAACAGTTTGAATTTTTAGGTTTCACTCTGTTTTCTCCTATATAGATACATGTATTTGGAACTCTAAATCCAACACGGATTGTGCTAGCTTCTTGAAACTTGACTCAGTAAAGTTGTTTCACATTCTATCTCTATGTTTTGTTCCCTCTTGATGTAGTCCTAAGCAGTGACTGGCGAGGTACACTTTCATGGAAAGGGGTTGCCAAGCTTCCAAAAATTACGAATCTCCAGAAATCTCAGCAAATATTTTTTCACCCAAACTGGATGATACTTTCAGGTAATGATCAGTACACTAAGGCGACTTGGTTCCCCAAATTTCGTTCTTCTATGTTGAAGCGTTCATTTCCAGTAACAGTTTGAATTTTTAGGTTTCACTCTGTTTTCTCCTATATTGATACATGTATTTGGAACTCTAAATCCAACAAGGTTTGTGCTAGCTTCTTGAAACGTGACACAATAAAGTAGTTTCACGTTCTATCTCAATGTTTTGTTTCCTCTTGATGTAGCCCTAAGCAGTGACTGGCGAGAAACACTTTCATGGAAATGGTTGCCAAGCTTCCCAAAATTACGAATCTCCCGAAATCTCAGCAAATATTTTTTCACCCAAACTGGATGATACTTTCAGGTAATGATCAGTACACTAAGGCGACTTGGTTCCCCAAATTTCGTTCTTCTATGTTGAAGCGTTCATTTCCAGTAACAGTTTGAATTTTTAGGTTTCACTGTGTTTTCTCCTATATTGATACATGTATTTGGAACTCTAAATCCAACACGGTTTGTGCTAGCTTCTTTAAAATTGACACAATAAAGTAGTTTCACGTTCTATCTCAAGGTTTTGTTTCCTCTTGATGTAGCCTAAGCAGTGACTGGCGAGAAACACTTTCATGGAAATGGGTGCCAAGCTTCCCAAAATTACGAATCTCCCGAAATCTCAGCAAATATTTTTTCACCCAAACTGGATGATACTTTCAGGTAATGATTAGTACACTAAGCCGACTTGGTTCCCCAAATTTCGTTCTTCTATGTTGAAGCGTTCATTTCCAGCAATAGTTTGAATTTTTAGGTTTCACTCTGTTTTCTCCTATATTGATACATGTATTTGGAACTCTAAATCCAACACGGTTTGTGCTAGCTTCTTGAAACTTGACACAATAAAGTAGTTTCACGTTCTATCTCAAGGTTTTGTTTCCTCTTGATGTAGCCCTAAGCAGTGACTGGCGAGAAACACTTTCATGGAAATGGTTGCCAAGCTTCCCAAAATTACGAATCTCCCGAAATCTCAGCAAATATTTTTTCACCCAAACTGGATGATACTTTCAGGTAATGATCAGTACACTAAGCCGACTTGGTTCCCCAAATTTCGTTCTTCTTTGTTGAAGCGTTCATTTCCAGCAATAGTTTGAATTTTTAGGTTTCAGTCTGTTTTCTCCTATATTGATACATGTATTTGGAACTCTAAATCCAAAACGGTTTGTGCTAGCTTCTTGAAACTTGACACAATAAAGTAGTTTCACGTTCTATCTCTATGTTTTGTTTCCTCTTCATGTAGCCCTAAGCAGTGACTGGCGAGAAACACTTTCATGGAAAGGGGTTTCCAAGCTTCCCAAAATTACGAATCTCCAGAAATCTCAGCAAATATTTTTTCACCCAAACTGGATGATACTTTCAGGTAATGATCAGTACACTAAAGCGACTTGGTTCCCCAAATTTCGTTCTTCTATGTTGAAGCGTTCATTTCCAGTAACAGTTTGAATTTTTAGGTTTCACTCTGTTTTCTCCTATATTGATACACATATTTGGAACTCTAAATCGAACATGGTTTGTGCTAGCTTCTTGAAACTTGACACAATAAAGTAGTTTCACATTCTATCTCTATGTTTTGTTTCCTCTTGATGTAGCCCTAAGCAGTGACTGGCAAGAAACACTCACATGGAAAGGGGTTGCCAAGCTTCCAAAAATTACGAATCTCCAGAAATCTCAGCAAATATTTTTTCACCCAAACTGGATGATACTTTCAGGTAATGATCAGTACACTAAGGCGACTTGGTTCCCCAAATTTCGTTCTTCTATGTTGAAGCGTTCATTTCCAGTAACAGTTTGAATTTTTAGGTTTCACTCTGTTTTCTCCTATATTGATACATGTATTTGGAACTCTAAATCCAACACGGTTTGTGCTATCTTCTTGAAACTTGACACAATAAAGTAGTTTCACGTTCTATCTTTATGTTTGTTTCCTCTTGATGTAGCCCTAAGCAGTGACTGGCGAGAAACACTTTCATGGAAAGGGGTTTCCAAGCTTCCCAAAATTACGAATCTCCAGAAATCTCAGCAAATATTTTTTCACCCAAACTGGATGATACTTTCAGGCAATGATCAGTACACTAAGGAGACTTGGTTCCCCAAATTTCGTTCTTCTATGTTGAAGTGTTCATTTCCAGTAACAGGGTGAATTTTTAGGTTTCACTCTGTTTTCTCCTATATTGGTAGAAGTTTTTGGATCTCTAAGTCCAACACAGTTTGTGCTAGCTTCTTGAAACTTGACACAATAAAGTAGTTTCATGTTCTATCTCAATGTTTTGTTTCCTCTTGATGTAGCCCTAAGCAGTGACTGGCGAGAAACACTTTCATGGAATGGGGTGCCAAGCTTCCCAAAATTACGAATCTCCAGATATCTCAGCAAATATTTTTTCACCCAATCTGGATGATACTTTCAGGTAATGTTCAGTACAGTAAGCCGACTTGGTTCCCCAAATTTCGTTCTTCTATGTTGAAGCCTTCATTTCCAGCAATAGTTTGAATTTTTAGGTTTCACACTGTTTTCTCCTATATTGATACAAGTATTTGGAACTCTAAATCCAACACGGTTTGTGCTAGCTTCTTGAAACTTGACACAATAAAGTAGTTTCACGTTCTATCTCTATGTTTTGTTTCCTCTTGATGTAGCCCTAAGCAGTGACTGGCGAGAAACACTTTCATGGAAAGGGGTTGCCAAGCTTCCCAAAATTACGAATCTCCAGAAATCTCAGCAAATGTTTTTTCACCCAAACTGGATGATACTTTCAGGTAATTATCAGTACACTAAGGCGACTTGGTTCCCCAAATTTCGTTCTTCTATGTTGAAGTGTTCATTTCCAGTAACAGTTTGAATTTTTAGGTTTCACTCTGTTTTCTCCTATATAGATACATGTATTTGGAACTCTAAATCCAACACGGATTGTGCTAGCTTCTTGAAACTTGACTCAGTAAAGTTGTTTCACATTCTATCTCTATGTTTTGTTCCCTCTTGATGTAGTCCTAAGCAGTGACTGGCGAGGTACACTTTCATGGAAAGGGGTTGCCAAGCTTCCAAAAATTACGAATCTCCAGAAATCTCAGCAAATATTTTTTCACCCAAACTGGATGATACTTTCAGGTAATGATCAGTACACTAAGGCGACTTGGTTCCCCAAATTTCGTTCTTCTATGTTGAAGCGTTCATTTCCAGTAACAGTTTGAATTTTTAGGTTTCACTCTGTTTTCTCCTATATTGATACATGTATTTGGAACTCTAAATCCAACAAGGTTTGTGCTAGCTTCTTGAAACGTGACACAATAAAGTAGTTTCACGTTCTATCTCAATGTTTTGTTTCCTCTTGATGTAGCCCTAAGCAGTGACTGGCGAGAAACACTTTCATGGAAATGGTTGCCAAGCTTCCCAAAATTACGAATCTCCCGAAATCTCAGCAAATATTTTTTCACCCAAACTGGATGATACTTTCAGGTAATGATCAGTACACTAAGGCGACTTGGTTCCCCAAATTTCGTTCTTCTATGTTGAAGCGTTCATTTCCAGTAACAGTTTGAATTTTTAGGTTTCACTGTGTTTTCTCCTATATTGATACATGTATTTGGAACTCTAAATCCAACACGGTTTGTGCTAGCTTCTTTAAAATTGACACAATAAAGTAGTTTCACGTTCTATCTCAAGGTTTTGTTTCCTCTTGATGTAGCCTAAGCAGTGACTGGCGAGAAACACTTTCATGGAAATGGGTGCCAAGCTTCCCAAAATTACGAATCTCCCGAAATCTCAGCAAATATTTTTTCACCCAAACTGGATGATACTTTCAGGTAATGATTAGTACACTAAGCCGACTTGGTTCCCCAAATTTCGTTCTTCTATGTTGAAGCGTTCATTTCCAGCAATAGTTTGAATTTTTAGGTTTCACTCTGTTTTCTCCTATATTGATACATGTATTTGGAACTCTAAATCCAACACGGTTTGTGCTAGCTTCTTGAAACTTGACACAATAAAGTAGTTTCACGTTCTATCTCTATGTTTTTTTTCCCCTTGATGTAGCCCTAAGCAGTGACTGGTGAGAAACACTTTCCTGGAAAGGGGTTGCCAAGCTTCCAAAAATTACGAATCTCCAGAAATCTCAGCAAATATTTTTTCACCCAAACTGGATGATACTTTCAGGTAATGATCAGTACACTAAAGTGACTTGGTTCCCCAAATTTCGTTCTTCTATGTTGAAGCGTTCATTTCCCGTAACAGTTTGAATTTTTAGGTTTCACTCTGTTTTCTCCTATATTGATACACGTATTTGGAACTCTAAATCCAACACGGTTTGTGCTAGCTTCTTGAAACTTGACACAATAAAGTAGTTTCACATTCTATCTCTATGTTTTGTTTCCTCTTGATGTAGCCCTAAGCAGTGACTGGCGAGAAACACTTTCATGGAAAGGGGTTGCCAAGCTTCCAAAAATTTTGAATCTCCAGAAATCTCAGCAAATATTTTTTCACCCATACTGGATGATACTTTCAGGTAATGATCAGTACACTAAGGCGACTTGGTTCCCCAAATTTCATTCTTCTATGTTGAAGCGTTCATTTCCAGTAACAGTTTCAATTTTTACGTTTCACTCTGTTTTCTCCTATATTGGTAGAATTTTTTGGATCTCTAAGTCCAACACGGTTTGTGCTAGTTTCTTGAAACTTGACACAATAAAGTAGTTTCACGTTCTATCTCTATGTTTTGTTTCCTCTTGATGTAGCCCTAAGTAATGACTGGCGAGAAACACTTTCATGGAAAGGGGTTGCCAAGTTTCCAAAAATTACGAATCTCCAGAATCTCAGGAAATATTTTTTCACCCAAACTGGATGATACTTTCAGGTAATGATCAGTACCCTAAGGCGACTTGCTTCCCCAAATTTCGTTCTTCTATGTTGAAGCGTTCATTTCCAGTAACAGTTTGAATTTTTAGGTTTCACTCTGTTTTCTCCTATATTGATACATGTATTTGGAACTCTAAATCCAACACGGTTTGTGCTAGATTCTTGAAACTTGACACAATAAAGTAGTTTCACGTTCTGACTCTATGTTTTGTTTCCTCTTGATGTAGCCCTAAATAGTGACTGGCGAGAAACACTTTCATGGAAAGGGGTTGCCAAGTTTCCAAAAATTACGAATCTCCAGAAATCTCAGGAAATATATTTTCACCCAAACTGGATGATACTTTCAGGTAATGATCAGTACCCTAAGGCGACTTGCTTCCCCAAATTTCGTTCTTCTATGTTGAAGCGTTCATTTCCAGCAATAGTTTGAATTTTTAGGTTTCACTCTGTTTTCTCCTATATTGATACATGTATTTGGTACTCTAAATCCAACACGGTTTGTGCTAGCTTCTTGAAACTTGACAAAATAAAGTAGTTTCACGTTCTATCTCTATGTTTTGTTTCCTCTTGATGTAGCCCTAAGCAGTGACTGGCAAGAAACACTCACATGGAAAGGGGTTGCCAAGCTTCCAAAAATTACGAATCTCCAGAAATCTCAGCAAATATTTTTTCACCCAAACTGGATGATACTTTCAGGTAATGATCAGTACACTAAGGCGACTTGGTTCCCCAAATTTTGTTCTTCTATGTTGAAGCGTTCATTTCCAGTAACAGTTTAAATTTTTAGGTTTCACTCTGTTTTCTCCTATATTGATACATGTATTTGGAACTCTAAATCCAACACGGTTTGTGCTAGCTTCTTGAAACTTGACACAATAAAGTAGTTTCACGTTCTATCTTTATGTTTGTTTCCTCTTGATGTAGCCCTAAGCAGTGACTGGCGAGAAACACTTTCATGGAAAGGGGTTTCCAAGCTTCCCAAAATTACGAATCTCCAGAAATCTCAGCAAATATTTTTTCACCCAAACTGGATGATACTTTCAGGCAATGATCAGTACACTAAGGCGACTTGGTTCCCCAAATTTCGTTCTTCTATGTTGAAGCGTTCATTTCCAGTAACAGTTTGAATTTTTAGGTTTCACTCTGTTTTCTCCTATATTGGTAGATGTTTTTGAATCTCTAAGTCCAACACGGTTTATGCTAGCTTCTTGAAACTTGACACAATAAAGTAGTTTCACGTTCTATCTCTATGTTTTGTTTCCTCTTGATGTAGCCCTAAGCAGTGACTGGCGAGAAACAATTTCATGGAAATGGGTTGCCAAGCTTCCCAAAATTACGAATCTCCAGAAATCTCAGCAAATACTTTTTCACCCAAACTGGATGATACTTTCAGTTAATGATCAGTACACTAAGGCGACTTGTTTCCACAAATTTCGTTCTTCTATGTTGAAGCGTTCATTTCCAGTAACAGTTTGAATTTTTTTGTTTCACTCTGTTTTCTCCTATATTGATACATGTATTTGGAACTCTAAATCCAACACGGTTTGTGCTAGATTCTTGAAACTTGACACAATAAAGTAGTTTCACGTTCTATCTCTATGTTTTGTTTCCTCTTTATGTAGCCCTAAGCTGTGACTGGCGAGAAAAACTTTCATGGAAAGGGGTTGCCAAGCTCCCAAAATTATGAATCTCCCGAAATCTCAGCAAATATTTTTTCACCCAAACTGGATGATACATTCAGGTAATGATCAGTACACTAAGGCGACTTGTTCCCCCAAATTTCGTTCTTCTATGTTGAAGAGTTCATTTCCAGTAACAGTTTGAATTTTTAGGTTTCAATCTGTTTTCTCCTATATTGATACATGTATTTGGAACTCTAAATCCAACAAGGTTTGTGCTAGCTTCTTGAAACTTGACACAATAAAGTAGTTTCACTTTCTATCTCTATGTTTTGTTTCCTCTTGATGTAGCCCTAAGCAGTGACTGGCAAGAAACACTTTCATGGAAAGGGGTTGCCAAGCTCCAAAAATTACGAATATCCCGAAATCTCAGCAAATATTTTTTCACCCAAACTGGATGATACTTTCAGGTAATGATCAGTACACTAAGGCGACTTGGTTCCCCAAATTTCGTTCTTCTATGTTGAAGCATTCATTTCCAGTAACAGTTTGAATTTTTAGGTTTCACTCTGTTTTCTTTTATATTGATACGTGTATTTGGAACTCTAAATCCAACATGGTTTGTGCTAGCTTCTTGAAACTTGACACAATAAAGTAGTTTCACTTTCTATTTTTATGTTTGTTTCCTCTTGATGTAGCCCTAAGCAGTGACTGGCGAGAAACACTTTCATGGAAAGGGGTTGCCAAGCTTCCCAAAATTACGAATCTCCAGAAATCTCAGCAAATATTTTTTCACCCAAACTGGATGATACATTCAGGCAATGATCAGTACACTAAGGTGACTTGGTTCCCCAAATTTCGTTCTTCTATGTTGAAGCGTTCATTTCCAGTAACACTTTGAATTTTTAGGTTTCACTCTGTTTTCTCCTATATTGGTAGATATTTTTCGATCTCTAAGTCCAACACGGTTTGTGCTAGCTTCTTGAAACTTGACACAATAAAGTAGTTTCACGTTCTATCTCTATGTTTTGTTTCCTCTTGATGTAGCCCTAAGCAGTGACTGGCGAGAAAAACTTTCATGGAAAGGGGTTGCCAAGCTCCCAAAATTACGAATCTCCCGAAATGTCAGCAAATATTTTTTCACCCAAACTGGATGATACATTCAGGTAATGATCAGTACACTGAGGCGACTAGTTCCCCCAAATTTCGTTCTTCTATGTTGAAGCGTTCATTTCCAGTAACAGTTTGAATTTTTAGGTTTCACTCTGTTTTCTCCTATATTGATACGTGTATTTGGAACTCTAAATCCAACACGGTTTGAGGTAGCTTCATGAAACTTGACACAATAAAGTAGTTTCACGTTCTATCTCTATGTTTTATTTCTTCTTGATGTAGCCCTAAGCAGTGACTGGCGAGAAACACTTTAATGGAAAGGGGTTGCCAAGCTACCCAAAATTACGAATCTCCAGAAATCTCAGCAAATATGTTTTCACCCAAACAGGATGATACTTTCAGGTAATGACCAGTACACTAAGGCGACTTGGTTCCCCAAATTTCGTTCTTCTATGTTGAAGCGTTCATTTCCAGTAACAGTTTGAATTTTTAGGTTTCACTCTGTTTTCTCCTATATTGATACACGTATTTGGAACTCTAAATCCAACACGGTTTGTGCTAGCTTCTTGAAACTTGACAAAATAAAGTAGTTTCACATTCTATCTCTATGTTTTGTTTCCTCTTGATGTAGCCCTAAGCAGTGACTGGCGAGAAACACTTTCATGGAAAGGGGTTGCCAAGCTTCCAAAAATTTTGAATCTCCAGAAATCTCAGCAAATATTTTTTCACCCAAACTGGATGATACTTTCAGGTAATGATCTGTACACTAAGGCGACTTCGTTCCCCAAATTTCGTTTTTCTATGTTGAAGCGTTCATTTGCAGTAACAGTTTGAATTTTTAGGTTTCACTATGTTTTCTCCTATATTGATACATGTATTTGGAACTCTAAATCCAACACGGTGTGTGCTAGCTTCTTGAAACTTGACACAATAAAGTAGTTTCACTTTCTATATTTATGTTTGTTTCCTCTTGATGTACCCCTAAACAGTGACTGGCGAGAAACACTTTCATGGAAAGGGGTTGCCAAGCTTCCCAAAATTACGAATCTCCAGAAATCTCAGCAAATATTTTTCACCCAAACTGGATGATACATTCAGGCAATGATCAGTACACTAACGCGACTTGGTTCCCCAAATTTCGTTCTTCTATGTTGAAGCATTCATTTCCAGTAACAGTTTGAATTTTTAGGTTTCACTCTGTTTTCTCCTATATTGATACGTGTATTTGGAACTCTAAATCCAACACGGTTTGAGGTAGCTTCATGAAACTTGACACAATAAAGTAGTTTCACGTTGTATCTCTATGTTTTATTTCCTCTTGATGTAGCCCTAAGCAGTGACTGGCGAGAAACACTTTCATGGAAAGGGGTTGCCAAGCTTCCCAAAATTACGAATCTCCAGAAATCTCAGCAAATATTTTTTCACCCAAACTGGATGATACTTTCAGGTAATGATCAGTACACTAAAGCGACTTGGTTCCCCAAATTTCATTCTTCTATGTTGAAGCGTTCATTTCCAGTAACAGTTTGAATTTTTAGGTTTCACTCTCTTTTCTCCTATATTGATACACGTATTTGGAACTCTAAATCCAACACGGTTTGTGCTAGCTTCTTGAAACTTGACACAATAAAGTAGTTTCACATTCTATCTCTATGTTTTGTTACCTCTTGATGTAGCCCTAAGTAGTGACTGGCAAGAAACACTTACATGGAAATGGGTTGCCAAGCTTCCAAAAATTACGAATCTCCAGAAATCTCAGCAAATATTTTTTCACCCAAACTGGATGATACTTTCAGGTAATGATCAGTACACTAAGGCGACTTGGTTCCCCAAATTTCGTTCTTCTATGTTGAAGCGTTCATTTCCAGTAACAGTTTGAATTTTTAGGTTTCACTCTGTTTTCTCCTATATTGATACACGTATTTGGAACTCTAAATCCAACACGGTTTGTGCTAGCTTCTTGAAACTTTATACAATAAAGTAGTTTCACGTTCTATCTCGATGTTTTGTTTCCTCTTGATGTAGCCCTAAGCAGTGACTGGCGAGAAACAATTTCATGGAAAGGGGTTGCCAAGCTTACCAAAATTACGAATCTCCAGAAATCTCAGCAAATATATTTTCACCCAAACTGGATGATACTTTCAGGTAATGATCAGTACACTAAGGCGACTTGGTTCCCAAGATTTCGTTCTTCTATGTTGAAGCGTTCATTTCCAGTAACAGTTTGAATTTTTAGGTTTCACTCTGTTTTCTCCTATATTGATACATGTATTTGGAACTCTAAATCCAACACGGTTTGTGCTAGATTCTTGAAACTTGACACAATAAAGTAGTTTCACGTTCTATCTCTATGTTTTGTTTCCTCTTGATGTAGCCCTAAATAGTGACTGGCGAGAAACACTTTCATGGAAAGGGGTTGCCAAGTTTCCAAAAATTACGAATCTCCAGAAATCTCAGGAAATATTTTTTCACCCAAACTGGATGATACTTTCAGGTAATGATCAGTACCCTAAGGCGACTTGCTTCCCCAAATTTCGTTCTTCTATGTTGAAGCGTTCATTTCCAGCAATAGTTTGAATTTTTAGGTTTCACTCTGTTTTCTCCTATATTGATACATGTATTTGGTACTCTAAATCCAACACGGTTTGTGCTAGCTTCTTGAAAATTGACAAAATAAAGTAGTTTCACGTTCTATCTCTATGTTTTGTTTCCTCTTGATGTAGCCCTAAGCAGTGACTGGCAAGAAACACTCACATGGAAAGGGGTTGCCAAGCTTCCAAAAATTACGAATCTCCAGAAATCTCAGCAAATATTTTTTCACCCAAACTGGATGATACTTTCAGGTAATGAGCAGTACACTAAGGCGACTTGGTTCCCCAAATTTCGTTCTTCTATGTTGAAGCGTTCATTTCCAGTAACAGTTTGAATTTTTAGGTTTCACTCTGTTTTCTCCTATATTGATACATGTATTTGGAACTCTAAATCCAACACGGTTTGTGCTAGCTTCTTGAAACTTGACACAATAACTAGTTTCACGTTCTATCTTTATGTTTGTTTCCTCTTGATGTAGCCCTAAGCAGTGACTGGCGAGAAACACTTTCATGGAAAGGGGTTTCCAAGCTTCCCAAAATTACGAATCTCCAGAAATCTCAGCAAATATTTTTTCACCCAAACTGGATGATACTTTCAGGCAATGATCAGTACACTAAGGCGACTTGGTTCCCCAAATTTCGTTCTTCTATGTTGAAGCGTTCATTTCCAGTAACAGTTTGAATTTTTAGGTTTCACTCTGTTTTCTCCTATATTGGTAGATGTTTTTGAATCTCTAAGTCCAACACGGTTTATGCTAGCTTCTTGAAACTTGACACAATAAAGTAGTTTCACGTTCTATCTCTCTGTTTTGTTTCCTCTTGATGTAGCCCTAAGCAGTGACTGGCGAGAAACAATTTCATGGAAATGGGTTGCCAAGCTTCCCAAAATTACGAATCTCCAGAAATCTCAGCAAATACTTTTTCACCCAAACTGGATGATACTTTCAGTTAATGATCAGTACACTAAGGCGACTTGTTTCCCCAAATTTCGTTCTTCTATGTTGAAGCGTTCATTTCCAGTAACAGTTTGAATTTTTATGTTTCACTCTGTTTTCTCCTATATTGGTAGATATTTTTGGATCTCTAAGTCCAACACGGTTTGTGCTAGCTTCTTGAAACTTGACACAATAAAGTAGTTTCACGTTCTATCTCTATGTTTTGTTTCCTCTTGATGTAGCCCTAAGCAGTGACTGGCGAGAAAAACTTTCATGGAAAGGGGTTGCCAAGCTCCCAAAATTACGAATCTCCCGAAATCTCAGCAAATATTTTTTCACCCAAACTGGATGATACATTCAGGTAATGATCAGTACACTAAGGCGACTTGTTCCCCCAAATTTCGTTCTTCTATGTTGAAGCGTTCATTTCCAGTAACAGTTTGAATTTTTAGGTTTCACTCTGTTTTCTCCTATATTGATACGTGTATTTGGAACTCTAAATCCAACACGGTTTGAGGTAGCTTCATGAAACTTGACACAATAAAGTAGTTTCACGTTCTATCACTATGTTTTATTTCCTCTTGATGTAGCCCTAAGCAGTGACTGGCGAGAAACACTTTCATGGAAAGGGGTTGCCAAGCTACCCAAAATTACGAATCTCCAGAAATCTCAGCAAATATTTTTTCACCCAAACAGGATGATACTTTCAGGTAATGATCAGTACACTAAAGCGACTTGGTTCCCCAAATTTCGTTCTTCTATGTTGAAGCGTTCATTTCCAGTAACAGTTTGAATTTTTAGGTTTCACTCTGTTTTCTCCTATATTGATACACGTATTTGGAACTCTAAATCCAACCCGTTTTGTGCTACCTTCTTGAAACTTGACAAAATAAAGTAGTTTCACATTCTATCTCTATGTTTTGTTTCCTCTTGATGTAGCCCTAAGCAGTGACTGGCGAGAAAAACTTTCATGGAAAGGGGTTGCCAAGCTTCCAAAAATTTTGAATCTCCAGAAATCTCAGCAAATATTTTTTCACTCAAACTGGATGATACTTTCAGGTAATGATCTGTACACTAAGGCGACTTCGTTCCCCAAATTTCGTTTTTCTATGTTGAAGCGTTCATTTGCAGTAACAGTTTGAATTTTTAGGTTTCACTATGTTTTCTCCTATATTGATACATGTATTTGGAACTCTAAATCCAACACGATTTGTGCTAGCTTCTTGAAACTTGACACAATAAAGTAGTTTCACTTTCTATATTTATGTTTGTTTCCTCTTGATGTAGCCCTAAACAGTGACTGGCGAGAAACACTTTCATGGAAAGGGGTTGCCAAGCTTCCCAAAATTACGAATCTCCAGAAATCTCAGCAAATATTTTTTCACCCAAACTGGATGATACATTCAGGCAATGATCAGTACACTAAGGCGACTTGGTTCCCCAAATTTCGTTCTTCTATGTTGAAGCGTTCATTTCCAGTAACAGTTTGAATTTTTAGGTTTCACTCTGTTTTCTCCTATATTGATACGTGTATTTGGAACTCTAAATCCAACACGGTTTGAGGTAGCTTCATGAAACTTGACACAATAAAGTAGTTTCACGTTGTATCTCTATGTTTTATTTCCTCTTGATGTAGCCCTAAGCAGTGACTGGCGAGAAACACTTTCATGGAAAGGGGTTGCCAAGCTTCCCAAAATTACGAATCTCCAGAAATCTCAGCAAATATTTTTTCACCCAAACTGGATGATACTTTCAGGTAATGATCAGTACACTAAAGCGACTTGGTTCCCCAAATTTCATTCTTCTATGTTGAAGCGTTCATTTCCAGTAACAGTTTGAATTTTTAGGTTTCACTCTCTTTTCTCCTATATTGATACACGTATTTGGAACTCTAAATCCAACACGGTTTGTGCTAGCTTCTTGAAACTTGACACAATAAAGTAGTTTCACATTCTATCTCTATGTTTTGTTACCTCTTGATGTAGCCCTAAGTAGTGACTGGCAAGAAACACTTACATGGAAATGGGTAGCCAAGCTTCCAAAAATTACGAATCTCCAGAAATCTCAGCAAATATTTTTTCACCCAAACTGGATGATACTTTCAGGTAATGATCAGTACACTAAGGCGACTTGGTTCCCCTAATTTCGTTCTTCTATGTTGAAGCGTTCATTTCCAGTAACAGTTTGAATTTTTAGGTTTCACTCTGTTTTCTCCTATATTGATACACGTATTTGGAACTCTAAATCCAACACGGTTTGTGCTAGCTTCTTGAAACTTTATACAATAAAGTAGTTTCACGTTCTATCTCGATGTTTTGTTTCCTCTTGATGTAGCCCTAAGCAGTTACTGGCGAGAAACAATTTCATGGAAAGGGGTTGCCAAGCTTACCAAAATTACGAATCTCCAGAAATCTCAGCAAATATATTTTCACCCAAACTGGATGATACTTTCAGGTAATGATCAGTACACTAAGGCGACTTGGTTCCCCAGATTTCGTTCTTCTATGTTGAAGCGTTCATTTCCAGTAACAGTTTGAATTTTTAGGTTTCACTCTGTTTTCTCCTATATTGATACATGTATTTGGAACTCTAAATCCAACACGGATTGTGCTAGCTTTTTGAAACTTGACACAACAAAGTTGTTTCACATTCTATCTCTATGTTTTGTTCCCTCTTGATGTAGTCCTAAGCAGTGACTGGCGAGGTACACTTTCATGGAGAGTGGTTGCCAAGCTTCCAAAATTATGAATCTCCAGAAATCTCAGCAAATATTTTTTCACCCAAACTACATAATACTTTCAGGTGATGATCAGTACACTAAGGCGACTTGGTTCCCCAAATTTCGTTCTTCTATGTTGAAGCGTTCATTTCCAGTAACAGTTTGAATTTTTAGGTTTCACTCTGTTTTCTCCTATATTGGTAGAAGTTTTTGGATCTCTAAGTCCAACACGGTTTGTGCTAGCTTCTTGAAACTTGACACAATAAAGTAGTTTCACATTCTATCTCTATGTTTTGTTTCCTCTTGATGTAGCCCTAAGCAGTGACTGGCGAGATACACTTTCATGGAAAGGGGTTGCCAAGCTTCCCAAAATTACGAATCTCCAGAAATCTCAGCAAATATTTTTTCACCCAAACAGGATGATACTTTCAGGTAATGATCAGTACACTAAGGCGACTTGGTTCCCCAAATTTCATTCTTCTATGTTGAAGCGTTCATTTCCAGTAACAGTTTGAATTTTTAGGTTTCACTCTGTTTTCTCCTATATTGATACATGTATTTGGAACTCTAAATCCATCACGGATTGTGCTAGCTTCTTGAAACTTGACACAATAAAGTAGTTTCACATTCTATCTCTATGTTTTGTTCCCTCTTGATGTAGTCCTTAGCAGTGACTGGCGAGATACACCTTCATGGAAAGGGGTTGCCAAGCTTCCCAAAATTACGAATCTCCAGAAATCTCAGCAAATATTTTTTCACCCAAACTAGATGATACTTTAAGGCAATGATCAGTACACTAAGGCGACTTGGTTCCCCAAATTTCGTTCTTCTATGTTGAAGCGTTCATTTCCAGTAACAGTTTGAATTTTTAGGTTTCACTCTGTTTTCTCCTATATTGGTGGAAGTTTTTGTATCTCTAAGTCCAACACGGTTTGTGCTAGCTTCTTGAAACTTGACACAATAAAGTAGTTTCACATTCTATCTCTATGTTTTGTTTCCTCTTGATGTAGCCTAAGCAGTGACTGGCGAGAAACACTTGCATTGAAAGGGGTTGCCAAGCTTCCCAAAATTACGAATCTCCAGAAATCTCAGCAAATATTTTTTCACCCAAACTGGATGATACTTTCAGGTAATGATCAGTACACTAAGGCGACTTGGTTTCCCAAATTTCGTTCTTCTATGTTGAAGCGTTCATTTCCAATAACAGTTTGAATTTTTAGGTTTCACTCTGTTTTCTCCTATATTGATACATGTATTTGCAACTCTAAATCCAACAGGGATTGTGCTAGCTTCTTGAAACTTGACACAATAAAGTAGTTTCACATTCTATCTCTATGTTTTGTTCCCTCTTGATGTAGTCCTAAGCAGTGACTGGCGAGATACACCTTCATGGAAAGGGGTTGCCAAGGTTCCAAAAATAACGAATCTCCAGAAATTTCAGCAAATATTTTTTCACCCAAACTAGATGATACTATCAGGTAATGATCACTACACTAAGGTGACTTGGTTCCCAAAATTTCGTTCTTCTATGTTGAAGCGTTCATTTCCAGTAACAGTTTGAATTTTCATGTTTCACTCTGTTTTCTCCTATATTGATACATGTATTTGGAACTCTAAATCCAACACGGTTTGTGCTAGCTTCCTGAAACTTTACACAATAAAGTAGTTTCACGTTGTATCTCGATGTTTTGTTTCCTCTTGATGTAGCCCTAAGCAGTGACTGGCGAGAAACAATTACATGGAAAGGGGTTGCCAAGCTTACCAAAATTACGAATCTCCAGAAATCTCAGCAAATATTTTTTCACCCAAACTGGATGATACTTTCAGGTAATGATCAGTACACTAAGGCGACTTGGTTCCCCAGATTTCGTTCTTCTATGTTGAAGCGTTCATTTCCAGTAACAGTTTGAATTTTTAGGTTTCACTCTGTTTTCTTCTATATTGATACATGTATTTGGAACTCTAAATCCAACACGGTTTGTGCTAGCTTCTTGAAACTTGACACAATAAAGTAGTTTCACGTTCTATCTCTATGTTTTTTTTCCTCTTGATGTAGCCCTAAGCAGTGACTGGCGAGAAACACTTTCATGGAAAGGGGTTGCCAACCTTCCCAAAATTAAGAATCTCCAGAAATCTCAGCAAATATTTTTTCACCCAAACTGGATGATACTTTCAGGTAATGATCAGTACACTAAAGCGACTTGGTTCCCCAAATTTCGTTCTTCTATGTTGAAGCGTTCATTTCCAGTAACAGTTTGAATTTTTAGGTTTCACTCTGTTTTCTCCTATATTGATACATGTATTTGGAACTCTAAATCCAACACGGTTTGTGCTAGCTTCTTGAAACTTGACACAATAAAGTAGTTTCACATTTTATCTTTATGTTTTGTTTACTCTTGATGTAGCCCTAAGCAGTGACGGGCAAGAAACACTTACATGGAAAGGGGTTGCCAAGCTTCCAAAAATTACGAATCTCCAGAAATCTCAGCAAATATTTTTTCACCCAAACTGGATGATACTTTCAGGTAATGATCAGTACACTAAGACGACTTGGTTCCCCAAATTTCGTTCTTCTATGTTGAAGCGTTCATTTCCAGTAACAGTTTGAATTTTTAGGTTTCACTCTGTTTTCTCCTATATTGGTAGAAGTTTTTGGATCTCTAAGTCCAACATGGTTTGTGCTAGCTTCTTGAAACTTGACACAATAAAGTAGTTTCACATTCTATCTCTATGTTTTGTTTCCTCTTGATGTAGCCCTAATCAGTGACTGGCGAGAAACACTTTCATGGAAAGGGGTTGCCAAGCTTCCCAAAATTACGAATCTCCAGATATCTCAGCAAATATTTTTTCACCCAATCTGGATGATACTTTCAGGTAATGATCAGTACACTAAGCCGACTTGATTCCCCAAATTTCGTTCTTCTATGTTGAAGCGTTCATTTCCAGCAATAGTTTGAATTTTTAGGTTTCACACTGTTTTCTCCTATATTGATACAAGTATTTGGAACTCTAAATCCAACACGGTTTGTGCTAGCTTCTTGAAACTTGACACAATAAAGTAGTTTCACGTTCTATCTCTATGTTTTGTTTCCTCTTGATGTAGCCCTAAGCAGTGACTGGCGAGAAACACTTTCATGGAAAGGGGTTGCCAAGCTTCCCAAAATTACGAATCTCCAGAAATCTCAGCAAATGTTTTTTCACCCAAACTGGATGATACTTTCAGGTAATTATCAGTACACTAAGGCGACTTGGTTCCCCAAATTTCGTTCTTCTATGTTGAAGTGTTCATTTCCAGTAACAGTTTGAATTTTTAGGTTTCACTCTGTTTTCTCCTATATTGATACATGTATTTGGAACTCTAAATCCAACACGGATTGTGCTAGCTTCTTGAAACTTGACTCAATAAAGTTGTTTCACATTCTATCTCTATGTATTGTTCCCTCTTGATGTAGTCCTAAGCAGTGACTGGCGAGGTACACTTTCATGGAAAGGGGTTGCCAAGCTTCCAAAAATTACGAATCTCCCGAAATCTCAGCAAATATTTTTTCACCCAAACTGGATGATACTTTCAGGTAATGATCAGTACACTAAGCCGACTTGGTTCCCCAAATTTCGTTCTTCTTTGTTGAAGCGTTCATTTCCAGCAATAGTTTGAATTTTTAGGTTTCAGTCTGTTTTCTCCTATATTGATACATGTATTTGGAACTCTAAATCCAACACGGATTGTGCTAGCTTCTTGAAACTTGACTCAATAAAGTTGTTTCACATTCTATCTCTATGTATTGTTCCCTCTTGATGTAGTCCTAAGCAGTGACTGGCGAGGTACACTTTCATGGAAAGGGGTTGCCAAGCTTCCAAAAATTACGAATCTCCAGAAATCTCAGCAAATATTTTTTCACCCAAACTACATAATACTTTCAGGTGATGATCAGTACACTAAGGCGACTTGGTTCCCCAAATTTTGTTCTTCTATGTTGAAGCGTTCATTTCCAGTAACAGTTTGAATTTTTAGGTTTCACTCTGTTTTCTCCTATATTGATACATGTATTTGGAACTCTAAATCCAACAAGGTTTGTGCTAGCTTCTTGAAACTTGACACAATAAAGTAGTTTCACGTTCTATCTCAATGTTTTGTTTCCTCTTGATGTAGCCCTAAGCAGTGACTGGCGAGAAACACTTTCATGGAAATGGTTGAAAAGCTTCCCAAAATTACGAATCTCCCGAAATCTCAGCAAATATTTTTTCACCCAAACTGGATGATACTTTCAGGTAATGATTAGTACACTAAGCCGACTTGGTTCCCCCAATTTCGTTCTTCTATGTTGAAGCGTTCATTTCCAGCAATAGTTTGAATTTTTAGGTTTCACTCTGTTTTCTCCTATATTGATACATGTATTTGGAACTCTAAATCGAACACGGTTTGTGCTAGCTTCTTGAAACTTGACACAATAAAGTAGTTTCACGTTCTATCTCTATGTTTTGTTTCCTCTTGATGTAGCCCTAAGTAGTGACTGGCGAGAAACACTTTCATGGAAAGGGGTTGCCAAGCTTCCCAAAATTACGAATCTCCAGAAATCTCAGCAAATGTTTTTTCACCCAAACTGGATGATACTTTCAGGTAATTATCAGTACACTAAGGCGACTTGGTTTCCCAAATTTCGTTCTTCTATGTTGAAGTGTTCATTTCCAGTAACAGTTTGAATTTTTAGGTTTCACTCTGTTTTCTCCTATATTGATACATGTATTTGGAACTCTAAATCCAACACGGATTGTGCTAGCTTTTTGAAACTTGACACAACAAAGTTGTTTCACATTCTATCTCTATGTTTTGTTCCCTCTTGATGTAGTCCTAAGCAGTGACTGGCGAGATACACTTTCATGGAAAGGGGTTGCCAAGCTTCCAAAAATTACGAATCTCCAGAAATCTCAGCAAATATTTTTTCACCCAAACTAGATAATACTTTCAGGTGATGATCAGTACACTAAGGCGACTTGGTTTCCCAAATTTCGTTCTTCTATGTTGAAGCGTTCATTTCCAGTAACAGTTTGAATTTTTAGGTTTCACTCTGTTTTCTCCTATATTGATACATGTATTTGGAACTCTAAATCCTACAAGGTTTGTGCTAGCTTCTTGAAACTTGACACAATAAAGTATTTTCACGTTCTATCTCAATGTTTTGTTTCCTCTTGATTAGCCCTAAGCAGTGACTGGCGAGAAACACTTTCATGGAAATGGTTGCCAAGCTTCCCAAAATTACGAATCTTCCGAAATCTCAGCAAATATTTTTTCACCCAAACTGGATGATACTTTCAGGTAATGATCAGTACACTAAGGCGACTTGGTTCCCCAAATTTCGTTCTTCTATGTTGAAGCGTTCATTTCCAGTAACAGTTTGAATTTTTAGGTTTCACTCTGTTTTCTCCTATATTGATACATGTATTTGGAACTCTAAATCCAACACGGTTTGTGCTAGCTTCTTGAAACTTGACACAATAAAGTAGTTTCACGTTCTATCTTTATGTTTGTTTCCTCTTGATGTAGCACTAAGCAGTGACTGGCGAGAAACACTTTCATGGAAAGGGGTTGTCAAGCTTCCCAAAATTACGAATCTCCAGAAATCTCAGCAAATATTTTTTCACCCAAACTGGATGATACTTTCAGGCAATGATCAGTACACTAAGGCGACTTGGTTCCAAAAATTTCGTTCTTCTATGTTGAAGCGTTCATTTCCAGTAACAGTTTGAATTTTTAGGTTTCACTCTGTTTTCTCCTATATTGGTAGAAGTTTTTGGATCTCTAAGTCCAACACGGTTTGTGCTAGCTTCTTGAAACTTGACACAATAAAGTAGTTTCACATTCTATCTCTATTTTTTGTTTCCTCTTGATGTAGCCCTAAGCAGTGACTGGCGAGAAACACTTTCATGGAAAGGGGTTGCCAAGCTTCCCAAAATTACGAATCTCCAGATATCTCAGCAAATATTTTTTCACCCAATCTGGATGATACTTTCAGGTAATGATCAGTACACTAAGCCGACTTGGTTCCCCAAATTTCGTTCTTCTATGTTGAAGCGTTCATTTCCAGCAATAGTTTGAATGTTTAGGTTTCACACTGTTTTCTCCTATATTGATACAAGTATTTGGAACTCTAAATCCAACATGGTTCGTGCTAGCTTCTTGAAACTTGACACAATAAAGTAGTTTCACGTTCTATCTCTATGTTTTGTTTCCTCTTGATGTAGCCCTAAGCAATGACTGGCGAGAAACACTTTCATGGAAAGGGGTTGCCAAGCTTCCCAAAATTACGAATCTCCAGAAATCTCAGCAAATGTTTTTTCACCCAAACTGGATGATACTTTCAGGTAATGATCAGTACACTAAGGTGACTTGGTTCCCCAAATTTCGTTCTTCTATGTTGAAGTGTTCATTTCCAGCAATAGTTTGAATTTTTAGGTTTCACTCTGTTTTCTCCTATATTGATACATGTATTTGGAACTCTAATCCAACACGGATTGTGCTAGCTTCTTGAAACTTGACACAATAAAGTAGTTTCACGTTCTATCTCAAGGTTTTGTTTCCTCTTGATGTAGCCCTAAGCAGTGACTGGCGAGAAACACTTTCATGGAAATGGTTGCCAAGCTTCCCAAAATTACGAATATCCCGAAATCTCAGCAAATATTTTTTCACCCAAACTGGATGATACTTTCAGGTAATGATCAGTACACTAAGCCGACTTGGTTCCCCAAATTTCGTTCTTCTTTGTTGAAGCGTTCATTTCCAGCAATAGTTTGAATTTTTAGGTTTCAGTCTGTTTTCTCCTATATTGATACATGTATTTGGAACTCTAAATCCAACACGGTTTGTGCTAGCTTCTTGGAACTTGACACAATAAAGTAGTTTCACGTTCTTTCTCTATGTTTTGTTTCCTCTTGATGTAGCCCTAAGCAGTGACTGGCGAGAAACACTTTCATGGAAATGGTTGCCAAGCTTCCCAAAATTACGAATCTCCCGAAATCTCAAAAATATTTTTTCACCCAAACTGGATGATACTTTCAGGTAATGATCAGTACACTAAAGCGACTTGGTTCCCCAAATTTCGTTCTTCTATGTTGAAGCGTTCATTTCCAGTAACAGTTTGAATTTTTAGGTTTCACTCTGTTTTCTCCTATATTGATACACATATTTGGAACTCTAAATCCAACATGGTTTGTGCTAGCTTCTTGAAACTTGACACAATAAAGTAGTTTCACATTCTATCTCTATGTTTTGTTTCCTCTTGATGTATCCCTAAGCAGTGACTGGCAATAAACACTCACATGGAAAGGGGTTGCCAAGCTTCCAAAAATTACGAATCTCCAGAAATCTCAGCAAATATTTTTTCACCCAAACTGGATGATACTTTCAGGTAATGATCAGTACACTAAGCCGACTTGGTTCCCCAAATTTCATTCTTCTTTGTTGAAGCGTTCATTTCCAGCAATAGTTTGAATTTTTAGGTTTCACTCTGTTTTCTCCTATATTGATACATGTATTTGGAACTCTAAATCCAACACGGTTTGTGCTAGCTTCTTGAAACTTGACACAATAAAGTAGTTTCACGTTCTATCTCTATGTTTTGTTTCCTCTTGATGTAGCCCTAAGCAGTGACTGGCGAGGAACACTTTCATGGAAAGGGGTTGCCAAGCTTCCCAAAATTACGAATCTCCAGAAATCGCATCAAATATTTTTTCACCCAAACTGGATGATACTTTCAGGTAATGATCAGTACACTAAGGCGACTTGGTTCCCCAAATTTCGTTCTTCTATGTTGAAGTGTTCATTTCCAGTAACAGTCTGAATTTTTAGGTTTCACTCTGTTTTCTCCTATATTGATGCATGTATTTGGAACTCTAAATCCAACACGGATTGTGCTAGCTTCTTGAAACTTGACTCAATAAAGTTGTTTCACATTCTATCTCTATGTTTTGTTCCCTCTTGATGTAGTCCTAAGCAGTGACTGGCGAGATACACTTTCATGGAAAGGGGTTGCCAAGCTTCCAAAAATTACGAATCTCCAGAAATCTCAGCAAATATTTTTTCACCCAAACTACATAATACTTTCAGGTGATGATCAGTACACTAAGGCGACTTGGTTCCCCAAATTTCGTTCTTCTATGTTGAAGCGTTCATTTCCAGTAACAGTTTGAATTTTTAGGTTTCACTCTGTTTTCTCCTATATTGATACATGTATTTGGAACTCTAAATCCAACACGGATTGTGCTAGCTTCTTGAAACTTGACACAATAAAGTAGTTTCACGTTCTATCTCAATGTTTTGTTTCCTCTTGATGTAGCCCTAAGCAGTGACTGGCGAGAAACACTTTCATGGAAATGGTTGAAAAGCTTCCCAAAATTACGAATCTCCCGAAATCTCAGCAAATATTTTTTCACCCAAACTGGATGATACTTTCAGGTAATGATTAGTACACTAAGCCGACTTGGTTCCCCCAATTTCGTTCTTCTATGTTGAAGCGTTCATTTCCAGCAATAGTTTGAATTTTTAGGTTTCACTCTGTTTTCTCCTATATTGATACATGTATTTGGAACTCTAAATCCAACACGGTTTGTGCTAGCTTCTTGAAACTTGACACAATAAAGTAGTTTTACGTTCTATCTCTATGTTTTGTTTCCTCTTGATGTAGCCCTAAGTAGTGACTGGCGAGAAACAATTTCATGGAAAGGGGTTGCCAAGCTTCCCAAAATTACGAATCTCCAGAAATCTCAGCAAATGTTTTTTCACCCAAACTGGATGATACTTTCAGGTAATTATCAGTACACTAAGGCGACTTGGTTCCCCAAATTTCGTTATTCTATGTTGAAGTGTTCATTTCCAGTAACAGTTTGAATTTTTAGGTTTCACTCTGTTTTCTCCTATATTGATACATGTATTTGGAACTCTAAATCCAACACGGTTTGTGCTAGCTTCTTGAAACTTGACACAATAAAGTAGTTTCACGTTCTATCTTTATGTTTGTTTCCTCTTGATGTAGCACTAAGCAGTGACTGGCGAGAAACACTTTCATGGAAAGGGGTTGCCAAGCTTCCCGAAATTACGAATCTCCAGAAATCTCAGCAAATATTTTTTCACCCAAACTGGATGATACTTTCAGGCAATAATCAGTACACTAAGGTGACTTGGTTCCCCAGATTTCGTTCTTCTATGTTGAAGTGTTCATTTCCAGCAATAGTTTGAATTTTTAGGTTTCACTCTGTTTTCTCCTATATTGATACATGTATTTGGAACTCTAAATCCAACACGGTTTGTGCTAGCTTCTTGAAACCTGACACAATAAAGTAGTTTCACGTTCTATCTCAAGGTTTTGTTTCCTCTTGATGTAGCCCTAAGCAGTGACTGGCGAGAAACACTTTCATGGAAATGGTTGCCAAGCTTAACAAAATTACGAATCTCCCGAAATCTCAGCAAATATTTTTTCACCCAAACTGGATGATACTTTCAGGTAATGATCAGTACACTAAGCCGACTTGGTTCCCCAAATTTCGTTCCTCTTTGTTGAAGCGTTCATTTCCAGCAATAGTTTGAATTTTTAGGTTTCAGTCTGTTTTCTCCTATATTGATACATGTATTTGGAACTCTAAATCCAAAACGGTTTGTGCTAGCTTCTTGAAACTTGACACAATAAAGTAGTTTCACGTTCTATCTCTATGTTTTGTTTCCTCTTGATGTAGCCCTAAGCAGTGACTGGCGAGAAACACTTTCATGGAAAGGGGTTGCCAAGCTTCCCAAAATTACGAATCTCCAGAAATCTCAGCAAATATTTTTTTACCCAAACTGGATGATACTTTCAGGTAATGATCAGTACACTAAAGCGACTTGGTTCCCCAAATTTCGTTCTTCTATGTTGAAGCGTTCATTTCCAGTAACAGTTTGAATTTTTAGGTTTCACTCTGTTTTCTCCTATATTGATACACATATTTGGAACTCTAAATCCAACATGGTTTGTGCTAGCTTCTTGAAACTTGACACAATAAAGTAGTTTCACATTCTATCTCTATGTTTTGTTTCCTCTTGATGTAGCCCTAAGCAGTGACTGGCTAGAAACACTCACATGGAAAGGGGTTGCCAAGCTTCCAAAAATTACGAATCTCCAGAAATCTCAGCAAATATTTTTTCACCCAAACTGGATGATACTTTCAGGTAATGATCAGTACACTAAGGCGACTTGGTTCCCCAAATTACGTTCTTCTATGTTGAAGCGTTCATTTCCAGTAACAGTTTGAATTTTTAGGTTTCACTCTGTTTTCTCCTATATTGATACATGTATTTGGAACTCTAAATCCAACACGGTTTGTGCTAGCTTCTTGAAACTTGACACAATAAAGTAGTTTCACGTTCTATCTTTATGTTTGTTTCCTCTTGATGTAGCCCTAAGCAGTGACTGGCGAGAAACACTTTCATGGAAAGGGGTTTCCAAGCTTCCCAAAATTACGAATCTCCAGAAATCTCAGCAAATATTTTTTCACCCAAACTGGATGATACTTTCAGGCAATGATCAGTACACTAAGGAGACTTGGTTCCCCAAATTTCGATCTTCTATGTTGAAGTGTTCATTTCCAGTAACAGGTTGAATTTTTAGGTTTCACTCTGTTTTCTCCTATATTGGTAGAAGTTTTTGGATCTCTAAGTCCAACACAGTTTGTGCTAGCTTCTTGAAACTTGACACAATAAAGTAGTTTCACGTTCTATCTCAATGTTTTGTTTCCTCTTGATGTATCCCTAAGCAGTGACTGGCAAGAAACACTCACATGGAAAGGGGTTCCAAGCTTCCCAAATTACGAATCTCCAGATATCTCAGCAAATATTTTTTCACCCAAACTGGATGATACTTTCAGGTAATGATCAGTACACTAAGCCGACTTGGTTCCCCAAATTTCGTTCCTCTTTGTTGAAGCGTTCATTTCCAGCAATAGTTTGAATTTTTAGGTTTCACTCTGTTTTCTCCTATATTGATACATGTATTTGGAACTCTAAATCCAACACGGTTTGTGCTAGCTTCTTGAAACTTGACACAATAAAGTAGTTTCACGTTCTATCTCTATGTTTTGTTTCCCTTTGTTGTAGCCCTAAGCAGTGACTGGCGAGGAACACTTTCATGGAAAGGGGTTGCCAAGCTTCCCAAAATTACGAATCTCCAGAAATCGCAGCAAATATTTTTTCACCCAAACTGGATGATACTTTCAGGTAATGATCAGTACACTAAGGCGACTTGGTTCCCCAAATTTCGTTCTTCTATGTTGAAGTGTTCATTTCCAGTAAGAGTTTGAATTTTTAGGTTTCACTCTGTTTTCTCCTATATTGATACATGTATTTGGAACTCTAAATCCAACACGGATTGTGCTAGCTTCTTGAAACTTGACTCAATAAAGTTGTTTCACATTCTATCTCTATGTTTTGTTCCCTCTTGATGTAGTCCTAAGCAGTGACTGGCGAGATACACTTTCATGGAAAGGGGTTGCCAAGCTTCCAAAAATTACGAATCTCCAGAAATCTCAGCAAATATTTTTTCACCCAAACTACATAATACTTTCAGGTGATGATCAGTACACTAAGGCGACTTGGTTCCCCAAATTTCTTTCTTCTATGTTGAAGCGTTCATTTCCAGTAACAGTTTGAATTTTTAGGTTTCACTCTGTTTTCTCCTATATTGATACATGTATTTGGAACTCTAAATCCAACAAGGTTTGTGCTAGCTTCTTGAAACTTGATACAATAAAGAAGTTTCACGTTCTATCTCAATGTTTTGTTTCCTCTTGATGTAGCCCTAAGCAGTGACTGGCGAGAAACACTTTCATGGAAATGGTTGCCAAGCTTCCCAAAATTACGAATCTCCCGAAATCTCAGCAAATATTTTTTCACCCAAACTGGATGATACTTTCAGGTAATGATTAGTACACTAAGCCGACTTGGTTCCCCCTATTTCGTTCTTCTATGTTGAAGCGTTCATTTCCAGCAATAGTTTGAATTTTTAGGTTGCACTCTGTTTTCTCCTATATTGATACATGTATTTGGAACTCTAAATCCAACACGGTTTGTGCTAGCTTCTTGAAACTTGACACAATAAAGTAGTTTTACGTTCTATCTCTATGTTTTGTTTCCTCTTGATGTAGCCCTAAGTAGTGACTGGCGAGAAACACTTTCATGGAAAGGGGTTGCCAAGCTTCCCAAAATTACGAATCTCCAGAAATCTCAGCAAATGTTTTTTCACCCAAACTGGATGATACTTTCAGGCAATGATCAGTACACTAAGGAGACTTGGTTCCCCAAATTTCGATCTTCTATGTTGAAGTGTTCATTTCCAGTAACAGGTTGAATTTTTAGGTTTCACTCTGTTTTCTCCTATATTGGTAGAAGTTTTTGGATCTCTAAGTCCAACACAGTTTGTGCTAGCTTCTTGAAACTTGACACAATAAAGTAGTTTCACGTTCTATCTCAATGTTTTGTTTCCTCTTGATGTATCCCTAAGCAGTGACTGGCAAGAAACACTCACATGGAAAGGGGTGCCAAGCTTCCCAAAATTACGAATCTCCAGATATCTCAGCAAATATTTTTTCACCCAAACTGGATGATACTTTCAGGTAATGATCAGTACACTAAGCCGACTTGGTTCCCCAAATTTCGTTCCTCTTTGTTGAAGCGTTCATTTCCAGCAATAGTTTGAATTTTTAGGTTTCACTCTGTTTTCTCCTATATTGATACATGTATTTGGAACTCTAAATCCAACACGGTTTGTGCTAGCTTCTTGAAACTTGACACAATAAAGTAGTTTCACGTTCTATCTCTATGTTTTGTTTCCCTTTGTTGTAGCCCTAAGCAGTGACTGGCGAGGAACACTTTCATGGAAAGGGGTTGCCAAGCTTCCCAAAATTACGAATCTCCAGAAATCGCAGCAAATATTTTTTCACCCAAACTGGATGATACTTTCAGGTAATGATCAGTACACTAAGGCGACTTGGTTCCCCAAATTTCGTTCTTCTATGTGAAGTGTTCATTTCCAGTAAGAGTTTGAATTTTTAGGTTTCACTCTGTTTTCTCCTATATTGATACATGTATTTGGAACTCTAAATCCAACACGGATTGTGCTAGCTTCTTGAAACTTGACTCAATAAAGTTGTTTCACATTCTATCTCTATGTTTTGTTCCCTCTTGATGTAGTCCTAAGCAGTGACTGGCGAGATACACTTTCATGGAAAGGGGTTGCCAAGCTTCCAAAAATTACGAATCTCCAGAAATCTCAGCAAATATTTTTTCACCCAAACTACATAATACTTTCAGGTGATGATCAGTACACTAAGGCGACTTGGTTCCCCAAATTTCTTTCTTCTATGTTGAAGCGTTCATTTCCAGTAACAGTTTGAATTTTTAGGTTTCACTCTGTTTTCTCCTATATTGATACATGTATTTGGAACTCTAAATCCAACAAGGTTTGTGCTAGCTTCTTGAAACTTGATACAATAAAGAAGTTTCACGTTCTATCTCAATCTTTTGTTTCCTCTTGATGTAGCCCTAAGCAGTGACTGGCGAGAAACACTTTCATGGAAATGGTTGCCAAGCTTCCCAAAATTACGAATCTCCCGAAATCTCAGCAAATATTTTTTCACCCAAACTGGATGATACTTTCAGGTAATGATTAGTACACTAAGCCGACTTGGTTCCCCCTATTTCGTTCTTCTATGTTGAAGCGTTCATTTCCAGCAATAGTTTGAATTTTTAGGTTGCACTCTGTTTTCTCCTATATTGATACATGTATTTGGAACTCTAAATCCAACACGGTTTGTGCTAGCTTCTTGAAACTTGACACAATAAAGTAGTTTTACGTTCTATCTCTATGTTTTGTTTCCTCTTGATGTAGCCCTAAGTAGTGACTGGCGAGAAACACTTTCATGGAAAGGGGTTGCCAAGCTTCCCAAAATTACGAATCTCCAGAAATCTCAGCAAATGTTTTTTCACCCAAACTGGATGATACTTTCAGGTAATGATCAGTACACTAAGGTGACTTGGTTCCCCAGATTTCGTTCTTCTATGTTGAAGTGTTCATTTCCAGCAATAGTTTGAATTTTTAGGTTTCACTCTGTTTTCTCCTATATTGATACATGTATTTGGAACTCTAAATCCAACACGGTTTGTGCTAGCTTCTTGAAACCTGACACAATAAAGTAGTTTCACGTTCTATCTCAAGATTTTGTTTCCTCTTGATGTAGCCCTAAGCAGTGACTGGCGAGAAACACTTTCATGGAAATGGTTGCCAAGCTTCCCAAAATTACGAATCTCCCGAAATCTCAGCAAATATTTTTTCACCCAAACTGGATGATACTTTCAGGTAATGATCAGTACACTAAGCCGACTTGGTTCCCCAAATTTCGTTCTTCTTTGTTGAAGCGTTCATTTCCAGCAATAGTTTGAATTTTTAGGTTGCACTCTGTTTTCTCCTATATTGATACATGTATTTGGAACTCTAAATCCAACACGGATTGTGCTAGCTTTTTGAAACTTGACACAACAAAGTTGTTTCACATTCTATCTCTATGTTTTGTTCCCTCTTGATGTAGTCCTAAGCAGTGACTGGCGAGATACACTTTCATGGAAAGGGATTGCCAAGCTTCCCAAAATTACGAATCTCCCGAAATCTCAGCAAATATTTTTTCACCCAAACTGGATGATACTTTCAGGTAATGATCAGTACACTAAGGCGACTTGGTTCCCCAAATTTCGTTCTTCTATGTTGAAGCGTTCATTTCCAGTAACAGTTTGAATTTTTAGGTTTCACTCTGTTTTCTCCTATATTGATACATGTATTTGGAACTCTAAATCCAACACGGTTTGTGCTAGCTTCTTGAAACTTGACACAATAAAGTAGTTTCACGTTCTATCTTTATGTTTGTTTCCTCTTGATGTAGCACTAAGCAGTGACTGGCGAGAAACACTTTCATGGAAAGGGGTTGTCAAGCTTCCCAAAATTACGAATCTCCAGAAATCTCAGCAAATGTTTTTTCACCCAAACTGGATGATACTTTCAGGTAATTATCAGTACACTAAGGCGACTTGGTTCCCCAAATTTCGTTATTCTATGTTGAAGTGTTCATTTCCAGTAACAGTTTGAATTTTTAGGTTTCACTCTGTTTTCTCCTATATTGATACATGTATTTGGAACTCTAAATCCAACACGGATTGTGCTAGCTTTTTGAAACTTGACACAACAAAGTTGTTTCACATTCTATCTCTATGTTTTGTTCCCTCTTGATGTAGTCCTAAGTAGTGACTGGCGAGATACACTTTCATGGAAAGGGGTTGCCAAGCTTCCAAAAATTACGAATCTCCAGAAATCTCAGCAAATATTTTTTCACCCAAACTAGATAATACTTTCAGGTGATGATCAGTACACTAAGGCGACTTGGTTCCCCAAATTTCGTTCTTCTATGTTGAAGCGTTCATTTCCAGTAACAGTTTGAATTTTTAGGTTTCACTCTGTTTTCTCCTATATTGATACATGTATTTGGAACTCTAAATCCTACAAGGTTTGTGCTAGCTTCTTGAAACTTGACACAATAAAGTAGTTTCACGTTCTATCTCAATGTTTTGTTTCCTCTTGATTAGCTCTAAGCAGTGACTGGCGAGAAACACTTTCATGGAAATGGTTGCCAAGCTTCCCAAAATTACGAATCTCCCGAAATCTCAGCAAATATTTTTTCACCCAAACTACATAATACTTTCAGGTGATGATCAGTACACTAAGGCGACTTGGTTCCCCAAATTTCGTTCTTCTATGTTGAAGCGTTCATTTCCAGTAACAGTTTGAATTTTTAGGTTTCACTCGGTATTCTCCTATATTGATACATGTATTTGGAACTCTAAATCCAACAAGGTTTGTGCTAGCTTCTTGAAACTTGATACAATAAAGAAGTTTCACGTTCTATCTCAATGTTTTGATTCCTCTTGATGTAGCCCTAAGCAGTGACTGGCGAGAAACACTTTCATGGAAATGGTTGCCAAGCTTCCCAAAATTACGAATCTCCCGAAATCTCAGCAAATATTTTTTCACCCAAACTGGATGATACTTTCAGGTAATGATTAGTACACTAAGCCGACTTGGTTCCCCCAATTTCGTTCTTCTATGTTGAAGAGTTCATTTCCAGCAATAGTTTGAATGTTTAGGTTGCACTCTGTTTTCTCCTATATTGATACATGTATTTGGAACTCTAAATCCAACACGGTTTGTGCTAGCTTCTTGAAACTTGACACAATAAAGTAGTTTCACGTTCTATCTTTATGTTTGTTTCCTCTTGATGTAGCACTAAGCAGTGACTGGCGAGAAACACTTTCATGGAAAGGGGTTGTCAAGCTTCCCAAAATTACGAATCTCCAGAAATCTCAGCAAATATTTTTTCACCCAAACTGGATGATACTTTCAGGCAATAATCAGTACACTAAGGCGACTTGGTTCCCCAAATTTCGTTCTTCTATGTTGAAGCGTTCATTTCCAGTAACAGTTTGAATTTTTAGGTTTCACTCTGTTTTCTCCTATATTGATACATGTATTTGGAACTCTAAATCCTACAAGGTTTGTGCTAGCTTCTTGAAACTTGACACAATAAAGTAGTTTCACGTTCTATCTCAATGTTTTGTTTCCTCTTGATTAGCCCTAAGCAGTGACTGGCGAGAAACACTTTCATGGAAATGGTTGCCAAGCTTCCCAAAATTACGAATCTCCCGAAATCTCAGCAAATATTTTTTCACCCAAACTGGATGATACTTTCAGGTAATGATCAGTACACTAAGGCGACTTGGTTCCCCAAATTTCGTTCTTCTATGTTGAAGCGTTCATTTCCAGTAACAGTTTGAATTTTTAGGTTTCACTCTGTTTTCTCCTATATTGATACATGTATTTGGAACTCTAAATCCAACACGGTTTGTGCTAGCTTCTTGAAACTTGACACAATAAAGTAGTTTCACGTTCTATCTTTATGTTTGTTTCCTCTTGATGTAGCACTAAGCAGTGACTGGCGAGAAACACTTTCATGGAAAGGGGTTGTCAAGCTTCCCAAAATTACGAATCTCCAGAAATCTCAGCAAATATTTTTTCACCCAAACTGGATGATACTTTCAGGCAATAATCAGTACACTAAGGCGACTTGGTTCCCCAAATTTCGTTCTTCTATGTTGAAGCGTTCATTTCCAGTAACAGTTTGAATTTTTAGGTTTCACTCTGTTTTCTCCTATATTGGTAGAAGTTTTTGGATCTCTAAGTCCAACACGGTTTGTGCTAGCTTCTTGAAACTTGACACAATAAAGTAGTTTCACATTCTATCTCTATGTTTTGTTTCCTCTTGATGTAGCCCTAAGCAGTGACTGGCGAGAAACACTTTCATGGAAAGGGGTTGCCAAGCTTCCCAAAATTACGAATCTCCAGATATCTCAGCAAATATTTTTTCACCCAATCTGGATGATACTTTCAGGTAATGATCAGTACACTAAGCCGACTTGGTTCCCCAAATTTCGTTCTTCTATGTTGAAGCGTTCATTTCCAGCAATAGTTTGAATTTTTAGGTTTCACACTGTTTTCTCCTATATTGATACAAGTATTTGGAACTCTAAATCCAACACGGTTTGTGCTAGCTTCTTGAAACTTGACACAATAAAGTAGTTTCACGTTCTATCTCTATGTTTTGTTTCCTCTTGATGTAGCCCTAAGCAGTGACTGGCGAGAAACACTTTCATGGAAAGGGGTTGCCAAGCTTCCCAAAATTACGAATCTCCAGAAATCTCAGCAAAAGTTTTTTCACCCAAACTGGATGATACTTTCAGGTAATGATCAGTACACTAAGGCGACTTGGTTCCCCAAATTACGTTCTTCTATGTTGAAGCGTTCATTTCCAGTAACAGTTTGAATTTTTAGGTTTCACTCTGTTTTCTCCTATATTGATACATGTATTTGGAACTCTAAATCCAACACGGTTTGTGCTAGCTTCTTGAAACTTGACACAATAAAGTAGTTTCACGTTCTATCTTTATGTTTGTTTCCTCTTGATGTAGCCCTAAGCAGTGACTGGCGAGATACACTTTCATGGAAAGGGGTTTCCAAGCTTCCCAAAATTACGAATCTCCAGAAATCTCAGCAAATATTTTTTCACCCAAACTGGATGATACTTTCAGGCAATGATCAGTACACTAAGGAGACTTGGTTCCCCAAATTTCGATCTTCTATGTTGAAGTGTTCATTTCCAGTAACAGGTTGAATTTTTAGGTTTCACTCTGTTTTCTCCTATATTGGTAGAAGTTTTTGGATCTCTAAGTCCAACACAGTTTGTGCTAGCTTCTTGAAACTTGACACAATAAAGTAGTTTCACGTTCTATCTCAATGTTTTGTTTCCTCTTGATGTATCCCTAAGCAGTGACTGGCAAGAAACACTCACATGGAAAGGGGTGCCAAGCTTCCCAAAATTACGAATCTCCAGATATCTCAGCAAATATTTTTTCACACAAACTGGATGTTACTTTCAGGTAATGATCAGTACACTAAGCCGACTTGGTTCCCCAAATTTCGTTCCTCTTTGTTGAAGCGTTCATTTCCAGCAATAGTTTGAATTTTTAGGTTTCACTCTGTTTTCTCCTATATTGATACATGTATTTGGAACTCTAAATCCAACACGGTTTGTGCTAGCTTCTTGAAACTTGACACAATAAAGTAGTTTCACGTTCTATCTCTATGTTTTGTTTCCCTTTGTTGTAGCCCTAAGCAGTGACTGGCGAGGAACACTTTCATGGAAAGGGGTTGCCAAGCTTCCCAAAATTACGAATCTCCAGAAATCGCAGCAAATATTTTTTCACCCAAACTGGATGATACTTTCAGATAATGATCAGTACACTAAGGCGACTTGGTTCCCCAAATTTCGTTCTTCTATGTTGAAGTGTTCATTTCCAGTAACAGTTTGAATTTTTAGGTTTCACTCTGTTTTCTCCTATATTGATACATGTATTTGGAACTCTAAATCCAACACGGATTGTGCTAGCTTCTTGAAACTTGACTCAATAAAGTTGTTTCACATTCTATCTCTATGTTTTGTTCCCTCTTGATGTAGTCCTAAGCAGTGACTGGCGAGTTACACTTTCATGGAAAGGGGTTGCCAAGCTTCCAAAAATTACGAATCTCCAGAAATCTCAGCAAATATTTTTTCACCCAAACTACATAATACTTTCAGGTGATGATCAATACACTAAGGCGACTTGGTTCCCCAAATTTCTTTCTTCTATGTTGAAGCGTTCATTTCCAGTAACAGTTTGAATTTTTAGGTTTCACTCTGTTTTCTCCTATATTGATACATGTATTTGGAACTCTAAATCCAACAAGGTTTGTGCTAGCTTCTTGAAACTTGATACAATAAAGAAGTTTCACGTTCTATCTCAATGTTTTGTTTCCTCATGATGTAGCCCTAAGCAGTGACTGGCGAGAAACACTTTCATGGAAATGGTTGCCAAGCTTCCCAAAATTACGAATCTCCCGAAATCTCAGCAAATATTTTTTCACCCAAACTGGATGATACTTTCAGGTAATGATTAGTACACTAAGCCGACTTGGTTCCCCCTATTTCGTTCTTCTATGTTGAAGCGTTCATTTCCAGCAATAGTTTGAATTTTTAGGTTGCACTCTGTTTTCTCCTATATTGATACATGTATTTGGAACTCTAAATCCAACACGGTTTGTGCTAGCTTCTTGAAACTTGACACAATAAAGTAGTTTTACGTTCTATCTCTATGTTTTGTTTCCTCTTGATGTAGCCCTAAGTAGTGACTGGCGAGAAACACTTTCATGGAAAGGGGTTGCCAAGCTTCCCAAAATTACGAATCTCCAGAAATCTCAGCAAATGTTTTTTCACCCAAACTGGATGATACTTTCAGGTAATGATCAGTACACTAAGGTGACTTGGTTCCCCAAATTTCGTTCTTCTATGTTGAAGTGTTCATTTCCAGCAATAGTTTGAATTTTTAGGTTTCACTCTGTTTTCTCCTATATTGATACATGTATTTGGAACTCTAAATCCAACACGGTTTGTGCTAGCTTCTTGAAACCTGACACAATAAAGTAGTTTCACGTTCTATCTCAAGATTTTGTTTCCTCTTGATGTAGCCCTAAGCAGTGACTGGCGAGAAACACTTTCATGGAAATGGTTGCCAAGCTTCCCAAAATTACGAATCTCCCAAATCTCAGCAAATATTTTTTCACCCAAACTGGATGATACTTTCAGGTAATGATCAGTACACTAAGCCGACTTGGTTCCCCAAATTTCGTTCTTCTTTGTTGAAGCGTTCATTTCCAGCAATAGTTTGAATTTTCAGGTTGCACTCTGTTTTCTCCTATATTGATACATGTATTTGGAACTCTAAATCCAACACGGATTGTGCTAGCTTTTTGAAACTTGACACAACAAAGTTGTTTCACATTCTATCTCTATGTTTTGTTCCCTCTTGATGTAGTCCTAAGCAGTGACTGGCGAGGTACACTTTCATGGAGAGTGATTGCCAAGCTTCCAAAATTACGAATCTCCAGAAATCTCAGCAAATATTTTTTCACCCAAACTACATAATACTTTCAGGTGATGATCAGTACACTAAGGCGACTTGGTTCCCCAAATTTCGTTCTTCTATGTTGAAGCGTTCATTTCCAGTAACAGTTTGAATTTTTAGGTTTCACTCTGTTTTCTCCTATATTGGTAGATGTTTTTGAATCTCTAAGTCCAACATGGTTTATGCTAGCTTCTTGAAACTTGACACAATAAAGTAGTTTCACGTTCTATCTCTATGTTTTGTTTCCTCTTGATGTAGCCCTAAGCAGTGACTGGCGAGAAACAATTTCATGGAAATGGGTTGCCAAGCTTCCCAAAATTACGAATCTCCAGAAATCTCAGCAAATACTTTTTCACCCAAACTGGATGATACTTTCAGTTAATGATCAGTACACTAAGGCGACTGGTTTCCCCAAATTTCGTTCTTCTATGTTGAAGCGTTCATTTCCAGTAACAGTTTGAATTTTTAGGTTTCACTCTGTTTTCTCCTATATTGATACATGTATTTGGAACTCTAAATCCAACACGGTTTGTGCTAGCTTCTTGAAACTTGACACAATAAAGTAGTTTCACGTTCTATCTCTATGTTTTGTTTCCTCTTGATGTAGCCCTAAGCTGTGACTGGCGAGAAAAACTTTCATGGAAAGGGGTTGCCAAGCTCCCAAAATTATGAATCTCCCGAAATCTCAGCAAATATTTTTTCACCCAAACTGGATGATACATTCAGGTAATGATCAGTACACTAAGGCGACTTGTTCCCCCAAATTTCGTTCTTCTATGTTGAAGAGTTCATTTCCAGTAACAGTTTGAATTTTTAGGTTTCACTCTGTTTCCTCCTATATTGATACATGTATTTGGAACTCTAAATCCAACACGGTTTGTGCTAGCTTCTTGAAACTTGACACAATAAAGTAGTTTCACTTTCTATTTTTATGTTTGTTTCCTCTTGATGTAGCCCTAAGCAGTGACTGGCGAGAAACACTTTCATGGAAAGGGGTTGCCAAGCTTCCCAAAATTACGAATCTCCAGAAATCTCAGCAGATATTTTTTCACCCAAACTGGATGATACATTCAGGCAATGATCAGTACACTAAGGTGACTTGGTTCCCCAAATTTCATTCTTCTATGTTGAAGCGTTCATTTCCAGTAACACTTTGAATTTTTAGGTTTCACTCTGTTTTCTCCTATATTGGTAGATATTTTTGGATCTCTAAGTCCAACACGGTTTGTGCTAGCTTCTTGAAACTTGACACAATAAAGTAGTTTCACGTTCTATCTCTATGTTTTGTTTCCTCTTGATGTAGCCCTAAGCAGTGACTGGCGAGAAAAACTTTCATGGAAAGGGGTTGCCAAGCTCCCAAAAATATGAATCTCCCGAAATCTCAGCAAATATTTTTTCACCCAAACTGGATGATACATTCAGGTAATGATCAGTACACTAAGGCGACTTGTTTCCCCAAATTTCGTTCTTCTATGTTGAAGCGTTCATTTCCAGTAACAGTTTGAATTTTTAGGTTTCACTCTGTTTTCTCCTATATTGATACGTGTATTTGGAACTCTAAATCCAACACGGTTTGAGGTAGCTTCATGAAACTTGACACAATAAAGTAGTTTCACGTTCTCTCTCTATGTTTTGTTTCCTCTTGATGTAGCCCTAAGCAGTGACTGGCGAGAAACACTTTCATGGAAAGCGGTTGCAAAGCTTCCCAAAATTACGAATCTCCAGAAATCTCAGCAAATATTTTTTCACCCAAACTGGATGATACTTTCAGGTAATGATCAGTACACTAAGGCGACTTCGTTCCCCAAATTTCGTTCTTCTTTGTTGAAGCGTTCATTTCCAGTAACAGTTTGAATTTTTAGGTTTCACTCTGTTTTCTCCTATATTGATACACGTATTTGGAACTCTAAATCCAACACGGTTTGTGCTAGCTTCTTGAAACTTGACAAAATAAAGTAGTTTCACATTCTATCTCTATGTTTTGTTTCCTCTTGATGTAGCCCTAAGCAGTGACTGGCGAGAAACACTTTCATGGAAAGGGGTTGCCAAGCTTCCAAAAATTTTGAATCTCCAGAAATTTCAGCAAATATTTTTTCACCCAAACTGGATGATACTTTCAGGTAATGATCTGTACACTAAGGCGACTTGGTTCCCCAAATTTCGTTCTTCTATGTTGAAGCGTTCATTTGCAGTAACAGTTTGAAATTTAGGTTTCACTCTGTTTTCTCCTATATTGATACGTGTATTTGGAACTCTAAATCCAACACGGTTTGAGGTAGCTTCATGAAACTTGACACAATAAAGTAGTTTCAAGTTGTATCTCTATGTTTTATTTCCTCTTGAT
The DNA here is from genome assembly GCF_964194105.1 of Spermophilus citellus. NCBI lineage: Eukaryota > Metazoa > Chordata > Mammalia > Rodentia > Sciuridae > Spermophilus > Spermophilus citellus. The sequence continues at coordinate 42,567,870 of NC_138187.1, read as the reverse complement.
GTAGCCCTAAGCAGTGACTGGCGAGAAACACTTTCATGGAAAGGGGTTGCCAAGCTTCCCAAAATTACGAATCTCCAGAAATCTCAGCAAATATTTTTTCACCCAAACTGGACGATACTTACAGGTAATGATCAGTACACTAAAGCGACTTGGTTCCCCAAATTTCATTCTTCTATGTTGAAGCGTTCATTTCCACTAACAGTTTGAATTTTTAGGTTTCACTCTGTTTTCTCCTATATTGATACACGTATTTGGAACTCTAAATCCAACACGGTTTGTGCTAGCTTCTTGAAACTTGACACAATAAAGTAGTTTCACATTCTATCTCTATGTTTTGTTACCTCTTGATGTAGCCCTAAGCAGTGACTGGCAAGAAACACTTACATGGAAATGGGTTGCCAAGCTTCCAAATATTACGAATCTCCAGAAATCTCAGCAAATATTTTTTCACCCAAACTGGATGATACTTTCAGGTAATGATCAGTACACTAAGGCGACTTGGTTCCCCAAATTTCGTTCTTCTATGTTGAAGCGTTCATTTCCAGTAACAGTTTGAATTTTTAGGTTTCACTCAGTTTTCTCCTATATTGATACACGTATTTGGAACTCTAAATCCAACACGGTTTGTGCTAGCTTCTTGAAACTTTATACAATAAAGTAGTTTCACGTTCTATCTCGATGTTTTGTTTCCTCTTGATGTAGCCCTAAGCAGTGACTGGCGAGAAACAATTTCATGGAAAGGGTTTGCCAAGCTTACCAAAATTACGAATCTCCAGAAATCTCAGCAAATATATTTTCACCCAAACTGGATGATACTTTCAGGTAATGATCAGTACACTAAGGCGACTTGGTTCCCCAGATTTCGTTCTTCTATGTTGAAGCGTTCATTTCCAGTAACAGTTTGAATTTTTAGGTTTCACTCTGTTTTCTCCTATATTGATACATGTATTTGGAACTCTAAATCCAACACGGTTTGTGCTAGCTTCTTGAAACTTGACACAATAAAGTAGTTTCACGTTCTATCTCTATGTTTTGTTTCCTCTTGATGTAGCCCTAAGCAGTGACTGGCGAGAAACACTTTCATGGAAAAGGGTTGCCAAGCTTCCCAAAATTACGAATCTCCCGAAATCTCAGCAAATGTTTTTTCACCCAAACTGGATGATACTTTCAGGTAATGATCAGTACACTAAGGCGACTTGGTTCCCCAAATTTCGTTCTTCTATGTTGAAGAGTTCATTTCCAGTAACAGTTTGAATTTTTAGGTTTCACTCTGTTTTCTCCTATATTGATACATGTATTTGGAACTCTAAATCCAACACGGATTGTGCTAGCTTCTTGAAACTTGACACAATAAAGTAGTTTCACATTCTATCTCTATGTTTTGTTTCCTCTTGATGTAGCCCTAAGCAGTGACTGGCGAGAAACTCTTTCATGGAAAGGGGTTGCCAAGATTCCCCAAATTACGAATGTCCAGATATCTCAGCAAATATTTTTTCACCCAATCTGGATGATACTTTCAGGTAATGATCAGTACACTAAGCCGACTTGGTTCCCCAAATTTCGTTCTTCTATGTTGAAGCGTTCATTTCCAGCAATAGTTTGAATTTTTAGGTTTCACACTGTTTTCTCCTATATTGATACAAGTATTTGGAACTCTAAATCCAACACGGTTTGTGCTAGCTTCTTGAAACTTGACACAATAAAGTAGTTTCACGTTCTAACTCTATGTTTTGTTTCCTCTTGATGTAGCCCTAAGCAGTGACTGGCGAGAAACAATTTCATGGAAAGGGGTTGCCAAGCTTACCAAAATTACGAATCTCCAGAAATCTCAGCAAATGTTTTTTCACCCAAACTGGATGATACTTTCAGGTAATGATCAGTACACTAAGCCGACTTGGTTCCCCAAATTTCGTTCTTCTATGTTGAAGCGTTCATTTCCAGCAATAGTTTGAATTTTTAGGTTTCACTCTGTTTTCTCCTATATTGATACAAGTATTTGGAACTCTAAATCCAACACGGTTTGTGCTAGCTTCTTGAAACTTGACACAATAAAGTAGTTTCACGTTCTATCTCTATGTTTTGTTTCCTCTTGATGTAGCCCTAAGCAGTGACTGGCGAGAAACACTTTCATGGAAAGGGGTTGCCAAGCTTCCCAAAATTACGAATATCCAGAAATCTCAGCAAATGTTTTTTCACCCAAACTGGATGATACTTTCAGGTAATGATCAGTACACTAAGGTGACTTGGTTCCCCAAATTTCGTTCTTCTATGTTGAAGTGTTCATTTCCAGCAATAGTTTGAATTTTTAGGTTTCACTCTGTTTTCTCCTATATTGATACATGTATTTGGAACTCTAAATCTAACACGGTTTGTGCTAGCTTCTTGAAACTTGACACAATAAAGTAGTTTCACGTTCTATCTCTATGTTTTGTTTCCTCTTGATGTAGCCCTAAGCAGTGACTGGCGAGAAACACTTTCATGGAAATGGTTGCCAAGCTTCCCAAAATTACGAATCTCCCGAAATCTCAGCAAATATTTTTTCACCCAAACTGCATGATACTTTCAGGTAATGATCAGTACACTAAGCCGACTTGGTTACCCAAATTTCGTTCTTCTTTGTTCAAGCGTTCATTTCCAGCAATAGTTTGAATTTTTAGGTTTCAGTCTGTTTTCTCCTATACTGATACATGTACTTGGAACTCTAAATCCAACACGGTTTGTGCTAGCTTCTTGAAACTTGACACAATAAAGTAGTTTCACGTTCTATCTCTATGTTTTGTTTCCTCTTGATGTAGCCCTAAGCAGTGACTGGCGGGAAACACTTTCATGGAAAGGGGTTGCCAAGCTTCCCAAAATTACGAATCTCCAGAAATCTCAGCAAATATTTTTTCACCCAAACTGGATGATACTTTCAGGTAATGATCAGTACACTAAAGCGACTTGGTTCCCCAAATTTCGTTCTTCTATGTTGAAGCGTTCATTTCCAGTAACAGTTTGAATTTTTAGGTTTCACTCTGTTTTCTCCTATATTGGTAGAAGTTTTTGGATCTCTAAGTCCAACACAGTTTGTGCTAGCTTCTTGAAACTTGACACAATAAAGTAGTTTCACGTTCTATCTCAATGTTTTGTTTCCTCTTGATGTATCCCTAAGCAGTGACTGGCAAGAAACACTCACATGGAAAAGGGTGCCAAGCTTCCCAAAATTACGAATCTCAAGATATCTCAGCAAATATTTTTTCACCCAAACTGGATGATACTTTCAGGTAATGATCAGTACACTTAGCCGACTTGGTTCCCCAAATTTCGTTCTTCTTTGTTGAAGCGTTCATTTCCAGCAATAGTTTGAATTTTTAGGTTTCACTCTGTTTTCTCCTATATTGATACATGTATTTGGAACTCTAAATCCAACACGGTTTGTGCTAGCTTCTTGAAACTTGACACAATAAAGTAGTTTCACGTTCTATCTCTATGTTTTGTTTCCTCTTGATGTAGCCCGAAGCAGTGACTGGCGAGGAACACTTTCATGGAAAGGGGTTGCCAAGCTTCCCAAAATTACGAATCTCCAGAAATCGCAGCAAATATTTTTTCACCCAAACTGGATGATACTTTCAGGTAATGATCAGTACACTAAGGCGACTTGGTTCCCCAAATTTCGTTCTTCTATGTTGAAGTGTTCATTTCCAGTAACAGTTTGAATTTTTAGGTTTCACTCTGTTTTCTCCTATATTGATACATGTATTTGGAACTCTAAATCCAACACGGATTGGGCTAGCTTCTTGAAACTTGACTCAAAAGTTGTTTCACATTCTATCTCTATGTTTTGTTCCCTCTTGATGGAGTCCTAAGCAGTGACTGGCGAGATACACTTTCATGGAAAGGGGTTGCCAAGCTTCCAAAAATTACGAATCTCCAGAAATCTCAGCAAATATTTTTTCACCCAAACTACATAATACTTTCAGGTGATGATCAGTACACTAAGGCGACTTGGTTCCCCAAATTTCTTTTTTCTATGTTGAAGCGTTCATTTCCAGTAACAGTTTGAATTTTTAGGTTCACTCTGTTTTCTCCTATATTGATACATGTATTTGGAACTCTAAATCCAACAAGGTTTGTGCTAGCTTCTTGAAACTTGATACAATAAAGAAGTTTCACGTTCTATCTCAATGTTTTGTTTCCTCTTGATGTAGCCCTAAGCAGTGACTGGCGAGAAACACTTCCATGGAAATGGTTGCCAAGCTTCCCAAAATTACGAATCTCCCGAAATCTCAGCAAATATTTTTTCACCCAAACTGGATGATACTTTCAGGTAATGATTAGTACACTAAGCCGACTTGGTTCCCCCAATTTCGTTCTTCTATGTTGAAGCGTTCATTTCCAGCAATAGTTTGAATTTTTAGGTTGCACTCTGTTTTCTCCTATATTGATACATGTATTTGGAACTCTAAATCCAACACGGTTTGTGCTAGCTTCTTGAAACTTGACACAATAAAGTAGTTTTACGTTCTATCACTATGTTTTGTTTCCTCTTGATGTAGCCCTAAGTAGTGACTGGCGAGAAACACTTTCATGGAAAGGGGTTGCCAAGCTTCCCAAAATTACGAATCTCCAGAAATCTCAGCAAATGTTTTTTCACCCAAACTGGATGATACTTTCAGGTAATGATCAGTACACTAAGGTGACTTGGTTCCCCAGATTTCATTCTTCTATGTTGAAGTGTTCATTTCCAGCAATAGTTTGAATTTTTAGGTTTCACTCTGTTTTCTCCTATATTGATACATGTATTTGGAACTCTAAATCCAACACGGTTTGTGCTAGCTTCTTGAAACCTGACACAATAAAGTAGTTTCACGTTCTATCTCAAGTTTTTGTTTCCTCTTGATGTAGCCCTAAGCAGTGACTGGCGAGAAACACTTTCATGGAAATGGTTGCCAAGCTTCCCAAAATTACGAATCTCCCGAAATCTCAGCAAATATTTTTTCACCCAAACTGGATGATACTTTCAGGTAATGATCAGTACACTAAGCCGACTTGGTTCCCCAAATTTCGTTCTTCTTTGTTGAAGCGTTCATTTCCAGCAATAGTTTGAATTTTTAGGTTGCACTCTGTTTTCTCCTATATTGATACATGTATTTGGAACTCTAAATCCAACACGGTTTGTGCTAGCTTCTTGAAACTTGACACAATAAAGTAGTTTTATGTTCTATCTCTATGTTTTGTTTCCTCTTGATGTAGTCCTAAGCAGTGACTGGCGAGATACACTTTCAAGGAAACGGGTTGCCAAGCTTCCAAAAATTACGAATCTCCAGAAATCTCAGCAAATATTTTTTCACCCAAACTATATAATACTTTCAGGTGATGATCAGTACACTAAGTCGACTTGGTTCCCCAAATTTCGTTCTTCTATGTTGAAGCGTTCATTTCCAGTAACAGTTTGAATTTTTAGGTTTCACTCTGTTTTCTCCTATATTGATACATGTATTTGGAACTCTAAATCCAACACGGTTTGTGCTAGCTTCTTGAAACTTGACACAATAAAGTAGTTTCACGTTCTATATTTATGTTTGTTTCCTCTTGATGTAGCACTAAGCAGTGACTGGCGAGAAACACTTTCATGGAAAGGGGTTGTCAAGCTTCCCAAAATTACGAATCTCCAGAAATCTCAGCAAATATTTTTTCACCCAAACTGGATGATACTTTCAGGTAATGATCAGTACACTAAGGCGACTTGGTTCCCCAAATTTCGTTCTTCTATGTTGAAGCGTTCATTTCCAGTAACAGTTTGAATTTTTAGGTTTCACTCTGTTTTCTCCTATATTGGTAGAAGTTTTTGGATCTCTAAGTCCAACACGGTTTGTGCTAGCTTCTTGAAACGTGACACAATAAAGTAGTTTCACGTTCTATCTCTATGTTTTGTTTCCTCTTGATGTAGCCCTAAGCAGTGACTGGCGAGAAACACTTTCATGGAAAGGGGTTGCCAAGCTTCCCAAAATTACGAATCTCCAGAAATCACAGCAAATGTTTTTTCACCCAAACTGGATGATACTTTCAGGTAATGATCAGTACACTAAGGTGACTTGGTTCCCCAGATTTCGTTCTTCTATGTTGAAGTGTTCATTTCCAGCAATAGTTTGAATTTTTAGGTTTCACTCTGTTTTCTCCTCTATTGATCCATGTATTTGGAACTCTAAATCCAACACGGTTTGTGCTAGCTTCTTGAAACTTGACACAATAAAGTAGTTTCACGTTCTATCTCAAGGTTTTGTTTCCTCTTGATGTAGCCCTAAGCAGTGACTGGCGAGAAACACTTTCATGGAAATGGTTGCCAAGCTTCCCAAAATTACGAATCTCCCGAAATCTCAGCAAATATTTTTTCACCCAAACTGGATGATACTTTCAGGTAATGATCAGTACACTAAGCCGACTTGGTTCCCCAAATTTCGTTCTTCTTTGTTGAAGCGTTCATTTCCAGCAATAGTTTGAATTTTTAGGTTTCAGTCTGTTTTCTCCTATATTGATACATGTATTTGGAACTCTAAATCCAACACGGTTTGTGCTAGCTTCTTGAAACTTGACACAATAAAGTAGTTTCACGTTCTATCTCTATGTTTTGTTTCCTCTTCATGTAGCCCTAAGCAGTGACTGGCGAGAAACACTTTCATGGAAAGGGGTTTCCAAGCTTCCCAAAATTACGAATCTCCAGAAATCTCAGCAAATATTTTTTCACCCAAACTGGATGATACTTTCAGGTAATGATCAGTACACTAAAGCGACTTGGTTCCCCAAATTTCGTTCTTCTATGTTGAAGCGTTCATTTCCAGTAACAGTTTGAATTTTTAGGTTTCACTCTGTTTTCTCCTATATTGATACACATATTTGGAACTCTAAATCGAACATGGTTTGTGCTAGCTTCTTGAAACTTGACACAATAAAGTAGTTTCACATTCTATCTCTATGTTTTGTTTCCTCTTGATGTAGTCCTAAGCAGTGACTGGCAAGAAACACTCACATGGAAAGGGGTTGCCAAGCTTCCAAAAATTACGAATCTCCAGAAATCTCAGCAAATATTTTTTCACCCAAACTGGATGATACTTTCAGGTCATGATCAGTACACTAAGGCGACTTGGTTCCCCAAATTTCGTTCTTCTATGTTGAAGCGTTCATTTCCAGTAACAGTTTGAATTTTTAGGTTTCACTCTGTTTTCTCCTATATTGATACATGTATTTGGAACTCTAAATCCAACACGGTTTGTGCTATCTTCTTGAAACTTGACACAATAAAGTAGTTTCACGTTCTATCTTTATGTTTGTTTCCTCTTGATGTAGCCCTAAGCAGTGACTGGCGAGAAACACTTTCATGGAAAGGGGTTTCCAAGCTTCCCAAAATTACGAATCTCCAGAAATCTCAGCAAATATTTTTTCACCCAAACTGGATGATACTTTCAGGCAATGATCAGTACACTAAGGAGACTTGGTTCCCCAAATTTCGTTCTTCTATGTTGAAGTGTTCATTTCCAGTAACAGGGTGAATTTTTAGGTTTCACTCTGTTTTCTCCTATATTGGTAGAAGTTTTTGGATCTCTAAGTCCAACACAGTTTGTGCTAGCTTCTTGAAACTTGACACAATAAAGTAGTTTCACGTTCTATCTCAATGTTTTGTTTCCTCTTGATGTAGCCCTAAGCAGTGACTGGCGAGAAACACTTTCATGGAAAGGGGTGCCAAGCTTCCCAAAATTACGAATCTCCAGATATCTCAGCAAATATTTTTTCACCCAATCTGGATGATACTTTCAGGTAATGTTCAGTACAGTAAGCCGACTTGGTTCCCCAAATTTCTTTCTTCTATGTTGAAGCCTTCATTTCCAGCAATGGTTTGAATTTTTAGGTTTCACACTGTTTTCTCCTATATTGATACAAGTATTTGGAACTCTAAATCCAACACGGTTTGTGCTAGCTTCTTGAAACTTGACACAATAAAGTAGTTTCACGTTCTATCTCTATGTTTTGTTTCCTCTTGATGTAGCCCTAAGCAGTGACTGGCGAGAAACACTTTCATGGAAAGGGGTTGCCAAGCTTCCCAAAATTACGAATCTCCAGAAATCTCAGCAAATGTTTTTTCACCCAAACTGGATGATACTTTCAGGTAATTATCAGTACACTAAGGCGACTTGGTTCCCCAAATTTCGTTCTTCTATGTTGAAGTGTTCATTTCCAGTAACAGTTTGAATTTTTAGGTTTCACTCTGTTTTCTCCTATATAGATACATGTATTTGGAACTCTAAATCCAACACGGATTGTGCTAGCTTCTTGAAACTTGACTCAGTAAAGTTGTTTCACATTCTATCTCTATGTTTTGTTCCCTCTTGATGTAGTCCTAAGCAGTGACTGGCGAGGTACACTTTCATGGAAAGGGGTTGCCAAGCTTCCAAAAATTACGAATCTCCAGAAATCTCAGCAAATATTTTTTCACCCAAACTGGATGATACTTTCAGGTAATGATCAGTACACTAAGGCAACTTGGTTCCCCAAATTTTGTTCTTCTATGTTGAAGCGTTCATTTCCAGTAACAGTTTGAATTTTTAGGTTTCACTCTGTTTTCTCCTATATTGATACATGTATTTGGAACTCTAAATCCAACAGGGATTGTGCTAGCTTCTTGAAACTTGACACAATAAAGTAGTTTCACGTTCTATCTCTATGTTTTGTTTCCTCTTAATGTAGCCCTAAGCAGTGACTGGCGAGAAACACTTTCATGGAAAGGGGTTGCCAAGCTTCCCAAAATTACGAATCTCCAGATATCTCAGCAAATGTTTTTTCACCCAAACTGGATGATACTTTCAGGTAATGATCAATACACTAAGGTGACTTGGTTCCCCAGATTTCATTCTTCTATGTTGAAGTGTTCATTTCCAGCAATAGTTTGAATTTTTAGGTTTCACTCTGTTTTCTCCTATATTGATACATGTATTTGGAACTCTAAATCCAACACGGTTTGTGCTAGCTTCTTGAAACTTGACACAATAAAGTAGTTTCACGTTCTATATTTATGTTTGTTTCCTCTTGATGTAGCACTAAGCAGTGACTGGCGAGAAACACTTTCATGGAAAGGGGTTGTCAAGCTTCCCAAAATTACGAATCTCCAGAAATCTCAGCAAATATTTTTTCACCCAAACTGGATGATACTTTCAGGCAATGATCAGTACACTAAGGCGACTTGGTTCCCCAAATTTCGTTCTTCTATGTTGAAGCGTTCATTTCCAGTAACAGTTTGAATTTTTAGGTTTCACTCTGTTTTCTCCTATATTGGTAGAAGTTTTTGGATCTCTAAGTCCAACACGGTTTGTGCTAGCTTCTTGAAACTTGACACAATAAAGTAGTTTCACATTCTATCTCTATGTTTTGTTTCCTCTTGATGTAGCCCTAAGCAGTGACTGGCGAGAAACACTTTCATGGAAAGGGGTTGCCAAGCTTCCCAAAATTACGAATCTCCAGATATCTCAGCAAATATTTTTTCACCCAATCTGGATGATACTTTCAGGTAATGATCAGTACACTAAGCCGACTTGGTTCCCCAAATTTCGTTCTTCTATGTTGAAGCGTTCATTTCCAGCAATAGTTTGAATTTTTAGGTTTCACACTGTTTTCTCCTATATTGATACAAGTATTTGGAACTCTAAATCCAACACGGTTTGTGCTAGCTTCTTGAAACTTGACACAATAAAGTAGTTTCACGTTCTATCTCTATGTTTTGTTTCCTCTTGATGTAGCCCTAAGCAGTGACTGGCGAGAAACACTTTCATGGAAAGTGGTTGCCAAGCTTCCCAAAATTACGAATCTCCAGAAATCACAGCAAATGTTTTTTCACCCAAACTGGATGATACTTTCAGGTAATGATCAGTACACTAAGGTGACTTGGTTCCCCAGATTTCGTTCTTCTATGTTGAAGTGTTCATTTCCAGCAATAGTTTGAATTTTTAGGTTTCACTCTGTTTTCTCCTCTATTGATCCATGTATTTGGAACTCTAAATCCAACACGGTTTGTGCTAGCTTCTTGAAACTTGACACAATAAAGTAGTTTCACGTTCTATCTCAAGGTTTTGTTTCCTCTTGATGTAGCCCTAAGCAGTGACTGGCGAGAAACACTTTCATGGAAATGGTTGCCAAGCTTCCCAAAATTACGAATCTCCCGAAATCTCAGCAAATATTTTTTCACCCAAACTGGATGATACTTTCAGGTAATGATCAGTACACTAAGCCGACTTGGTTCCCCAAATTTCGTTCTTCTTTGTTGAAGCGTTCATTTCCAGCAATAGTTTGAATTTTTAGGTTTCAGTCTGTTTTCTCCTATATTGATACATGTATTTAAAACTCTAAATCCAACACGGTTTGTGCTAGCTTCTTGAAACCTGACACAATAAAGTAGTTTCACGTTCTATCTCTATGTTTTGTTTCCTCTTCATGTAGCCCTAAGCAGTGACTGGCGAGAAACACTTTCATGGAAAGGGGTTTCCAAGCTTCCCAAAATTACGAATCTCCAGAAATCTCAGCAAATATTTTTTCACCCAAACTGGATGATACTTTCAGGTAATGATCAGTACACTAAAGCGACTTGGTTCCCCAAATTTCGTTCTTCTATGTTGAAGCGTTCATTTCCAGTAACAGTTTGAATTTTTAGGTTTCACTCTGTTTTCTCCTATATTGATACACATATTTGGAACTCTAAATCGAACATGGTTTGTGCTAGCTTCTTGAAACTTGACACAATAAAGTAGTTTCACATTCTATCTCTATGTTTTGTTTCCTCTTGATGTAGCCCTAAGCAGTGACTGGCAAGAAACACTCACATGGAAAGGGGTTGCCAAGCTTCCAAAAATTACGAATCTCCAGAAATCTCAGCAAATATTTTTTCACCCAAACTGGATGATACTTTCAGGTAATGATCAGTACACTAAGGCGACTTGGTTCCCCAAATTTCGTTCTTCTATGTTGAAGCGTTCATTTCCAGTAACAGTTTGAATTTTTAGGTTTCACTCTGTTTTCTCCTATATTGATACATGTATTTGGAACTCTAAATCCAACACGGTTTGTGCTATCTTCTTGAAACTTGACACAATAAAGTAGTTTCACGTTCTATCTTTATGTTTGTTTCCTCTTGATGTAGCCCTAAGCAGTGACTGGCGAGAAACACTTTCATGGAAAGGGGTTTCCAAGCTTCCCAAAATTACGAATCTCCAGAAATCTCAGCAAATATTTTTTCACCCAAACTGGATGATACTTTCAGGCAATGATCAGTACACTAAGGAGACTTGGTTCCCCAAATTTTGTTCTTCTATGTTGAAGTGTTCATTTCCAGTAACAGGGTGAATTTTTAGGTTTCACTCTGTTTTCTCCTATATTGGTAGAAGTTTTTGGATCTCTAAGTCCAACACAGTTTGTGCTAGCTTCTTGAAACTTGACACAATAAAGTAGTTTCACGTTCTATCTCAATGTTTTGTTTCCTCTTGATGTAGCCCTAAGCAGTGACTGGCGAGAAACACTTTCATGGAAAGGGGTGCCAAGCTTCCCAAAATTACGAATCTCCAGATATCTCAGCAAATATTTTTTCACCCAATCTGGATGATACTTTCAGGTAATGTTCAGTACAGTAAGCCGACTTGGTTCCCCAAATTTCGTTCTTCTATGTTGAAGCCTTCATTTCCAGCAATAGTTTGAATTTTTAGGTTTCACACTGTTTTCTCCTATATTGATACAAGTATTTGGAACTCTAAATCCAACACGGTTTGTGCTAGCTTCTTGAAACTTGACACAATAAAGTAGTTTCACGTTCTATCTCTATGTTTTGTTTCCTCTTGATGTAGCCCTAAGCAGTGACTGGCGAGAAACACTTTCATGGAAAGGGGTTGCCAAGCTTCCCAAAATTACGAATCTCCAGAAATCTCAGCAAATGTTTTTTCACCCAAACAGGATGATACTTTCAGGTAATTATCAGTACACTAAGGCGACTTGGTTCCCCAAATTTCGTTCTTCTATGTTGAAGTGTTCATTTCCAGTAACAGTTTGAATTTTTAGGTTTCACTCTGTTTTCTCCTATATAGATACATGTATTTGGAACTCTAAATCCAACACGGATTGTGCTAGCTTCTTGAAACTTGACTCAGTAAAGTTGTTTCACATTCTATCTCTATGTTTTGTTCCCTCTTGATGTAGTCCTAAGCAGTGACTGGCGAGGTACACTTTCATGGAAAGGGGTTGCCAAGCTTCCAAAAATTACGAATCTCCAGAAATCTCAGCAAATATTTTTTCACCCAAACTGGATGATACTTTCAGGTAATGATCAGTACACTAAGGCGACTTGGTTCCCCAAATTTCGTTCTTCTATGTTGAAGCGTTCATTTCCAGTAACAGTTTGAATTTTTAGGTTTCACTCTGTTTTCTCCTATATTGATACATGTATTTGGAACTCTAAATCCAACAAGGTTTGTGCTAGCTTCTTGAAACGTGACACAATAAAGTAGTTTCACGTTCTATCTCAATGTTTTGTTTCCTCTTGATGTAGCCCTAAGCAGTGACTGGCGAGAAACACTTTCATGGAAATGGTTGCCAAGCTTCCCAAAATTACGAATCTCCCGAAATCTCAGCAAATATTTTTTCACCCAAACTGGATGATACTTTCAGGTAATGATCAGTACACTAAGGCGACTGGGTTCCCCAAATTTCGTTCTTCTATGTTGAAGCGTTCATTTCCAGTAACAGTTTGAATTTTTAGGTTTCACTGTGTTTTCTCCTATATTGATACATGTATTTGGAACTCTAAATCCAACACGGTTTGTGCTAGCTTCTTTAAAATTGACACAATAAAGTAGTTTCACGTTCTATCTCAAGGTTTTGTTTCCTCTTGATGTAGCCTAAGCAGTGACTGGCGAGAAACACTTTCATGGAAATGGGTGCCAAGCTTCCCAAAATTACGAATCTCCCGAAATCTCAGCAAATATTTTTTCACCCAAACTGGATGATACTTTCAGGTAATGATTAGTACACTAAGCCGACTTGGTTCCCCAAATTTCGTTCTTCTATGTTGAAGCGTTCATTTCCAGCAATAGTTTGAATTTTTAGGTTTCACTCTGTTTTCTCCTATATTGATACATGTATTTGGAACTCTAAATCCAACACGGTTTGTGCTAGCTTCTTGAAACTTGACACAATAAAGTAGTTTCACGTTCTATCTCTATGTTTTTTTTCCCCTTGATGTAGCCCTAAGCAGTGACTGGTGAGAAACACTTTCCTGGAAAGGGGTTGCCAAGCTTCCCAAAATTACGAATCTCCAGAAATCTCAGCAAATATTTTTTCACCCAAACTGGATGATACTTTCAGGTAATGATCAGTACACTAAAGTGACTTGGTTCCCCAAATTTCGTTCTTCTATGTTGAAGCGTTCATTTCCCGTAACAGTTTGAATTTTTAGGTTTCACTCTGTTTTCTCCTATATTGATACACGTATTTGGAACTCTAAATCCAACACGGTTTGTGCTAGCTTCTTGAAACTTGACACAATAAAGTAGTTTCACATTCTATCTCTATGTTTTGTTTCCTCTTGATGTAGCCCTAAGCAGTGACTGGCGAGAAACACTTTCATGGAAAGGGGTTGCCAAGCTTCCAAAAATTTTGAATCTCCAGAAATCTCAGCAAATATTTTTTCAGCCATACTGGATGATACTTTCAGGTAATGATCAGTACACTAAGGCGACTTGGTTCCCCAAATTTCGTTCCTCTATGTTGAAGCGTTCATTTCCAGTAACAGTTTCAATTTTTACGTTTCACTCTGTTTTCTCCTATATTGGTAGAATTTTTTGGATCTCTAAGTCCAACACGGTTTGTGCTAGTTTCTTGAAACTTGACACAATAAAGTAGTTTCACGTTCTATCTCTATGTTTTGTTTCCTCTTGATGTAGCCCTAAGTAATGACTGGCGAGAAACACTTTCATGGAAAGGGGTTGCCAAGTTTCCAAAAATTACGAATCTCCAGAATCTTAGGAAATATTTTTTCACCCAAACTGGATGATACTTTCAGGTAATGATCAGTACCCTAAGGCGACTTGCTTCCCCAAATTTCGTTCTTCTATGTTGAAGCGTTCATTTCCAGCAATAGTTTGAATTTTTAGGTTTCACTCTGTTTTCTCCTATATTGATACATGTATTTGGTACTCTAAATCCAACACGGTTTGTGCTAGCTTCTTGAAACTTGACACAATAAAGTAGTTTCACGTTCTATCTCCATGTTTTGTTTCCTCTTGATGTAGCCCTAAGCAGTGACTGGCAAGAAACACTCACATGGAAAGGGGTTGCCAAGCTTCCAAAAATTACGAATCTCCAGAAATCTCAGCAAATATTTTTTCACCCAAACTGGATGATACTTTCAGGTAATGATCAGTACACTAAGGCGACTTGGTTCCCCAAATTTCGTTCTTCTATGTTGAAGCGTTCATTTCCAGTAACAGTTTGAATTTTTAGGTTTCACTCTGTTTTCTCCTATATTGATACATGTATTTGGAACTCTAAATCCAACACGGTTTGTGCTAGATTCTTGAAACTTGACACAATAAAGTAGTTTCACGTTCTGACTCTATGTTTTGTTTCCTCTTGATGTAGCCCTAAATAGTGACTGGCGAGAAACACTTTCATGGAAAGGGGTTGCCAAGTTTCCAAAAGTTACGAATCTCCAGAAATCTCAGGAAATATATTTTCACCCAAACTGGATGATACTTTCAGGTAATGATCAGTACCCTAAGGCGACTTGCTTCCCCAAATTTCGTTCTTCTATGTTGAAGCGTTCATTTCCAGCAATAGTTTGAATTTTTAGGTTTCACTCTGTTTTCTCCTATATTGATACATGTATTTGGTACTCTAAATCCAACACGGTTTGTGCTAGCTTCTTGAAACTTGACAAAATAAAGTAGTTTCACGTTCTATCTCTATGTTTTGTTTCCTCTTGATGTAGCCCTAAGCAGTGACTGGCAAGAAACACTCACATGGAAAGGGGTTGCCAAGCTTCCAAAAATTACGAATCTCCAGAAATCTCAGCAAATATTTTTTCACCCAAACTGGATGATACTTTCAGGTAATGATCAGTACACTAAGGCGACTTGGTTCCCCAAATTTTGTTCTTCTATGTTGAAGCGTTCATTTCCAGTAACAGTTTAAATTTTTAGGTTTCACTCTGTTTTCTCCTATATTGATACATGTATTTGGAACTCTAAATCCAACACGGTTTGTGCTAGCTTCTTGAAACTTGACACAATAAAGTAGTTTCACGTTCTATCTTTATGTTTGTTTCCTCTTGATGTAGCCCTAAGCAGTGACTGGCGAGAAACACTTTCATGGAAAGGGGTTTCCAAGCTTCCCAAAATTACGAATCTCCAGAAATCTCAGCAAATATTTTTTCACCCAAACTGGATGATACTTTCAGGCAATGATCAGTACACTAAGGCGACTTGGTTCCCCAAATTTCGTTCTTCTATGTTGAAGCGTTCATTTCCAGTAACAGTTTGAATTTTTAGGTTTCACTCTGTTTTCTCCTATATTGGTAGATGTTTTTGAATCTCTAAGTCCAACACGGTTTATGCTAGCTTCTTGAAATTTGACACAATAAAGTAGTTTCACGTTCTATCTCTATGTTTTGTTTCCTCTTGATGTAGCCCTAAGCAGTGACTGGCGAGAAACAATTTCATGGAAATGGGTTGCCAAGCTTCCCAAAATTACGAATCTCCAGAAATCTCAGCAAATACTTTTTCACCCAAACTGGATGATACTTTCAGTTAATGATCAGTACACTAAGGCGACTTGTTTCCACAAATTTCGTTCTTCTATGTTGAAGCGTTCATTTCCAGTAACAGTTTGAATTTTTTTGTTTCACTCTGTTTTCTCCTATATTGATACATGTATTTGGAACTCTAAATCCAACACGGTTTGTGCTAGATTCTTGAAACTTGACACAATAAAGTAGTTTCACGTTCTATCTCTATGTTTTGTTTCCTCTTTATGTAGCCCTAAGCTGTGACTGGCGAGAAAAACTTTCATGGAAAGGGGTTGCCAAGCTCCCAAAATTACGAATCTCCCGAAATCTCAGCAAATATTTTTTCACCCAAACTGGATGATACATTCAGGTAATGATCAGTACACTAAGGCGACTTGTTCCCCCAAATTTCGTTCTTCTATGTTGAAGAGTTCATTTCCAGTAACAGTTTGAATTTTTAGGTTTCAATCTGTTTTCTCCTATATTGATACATGTATTTGGAACTCTAAATCCAACAAGGTTTGTGCTAGCTTCTTGAAACTTGACACAATAAAGTAGTTTCACTTTCTATCTCTATGTTTTGTTTCCTCTTGATGTAGCCCTAAGCAGTGACTGGCAAGAAACACTTTCATGGAAAGGGGTTGCCAAGCTCCAAAAATTACGAATATCCCGAAATCTCAGCAAATATTTTTTCACCCAAACTGGATGATACTTTCAGGTAATGATCAGTACACTAAGGCGACTTGGTTCCCCAAATTTCGTTCTTCTATGTTGAAGCATTCATTTCCAGTAACAGTTTGAATTTTTAGGTTTCACTCTGTTTTCTTTTATATTGATACGTGTATTTGGAACTCTAAATCCAACATGGTTTGTGCTAGCTTCTTGAAACTTGACACAATAAAGTAGTTTCACTTTCTATTTTTATGTTTGTTTCCTCTTGATGTAGCCCTAAGCAGTGACTGGCGAGAAACACTTTCATGGAAAGGGGTTGCCAAGCTTCCCAAAATTACGAATCTCCAGAAATCTCAGCAAATATTTTTTCACCCAAACTGGATGATACATTCAGGCAATGATCAGTACACTAAGGTGACTTGGTTCCCCAAATTTCGTTCTTCTATGTTGAAGCGTTCATTTCCAGTAACACTTTGAATTTTTAGGTTTCACTCTGTTTTCTCCTATATTGGTAGATATTTTTCGATCTCTAAGTCCAACACGGTTTGTGCTAGCTTCTTGAAACTTGACACAATAAAGTAGTTTCACGTTCTATCTCTATGTTTTGTTTCCTCTTGATGTAGCCCTAAGCAGTGACTGGCGAGAAAAACTTTCATGGAAAGGGGTTGCCAAGCTCCCAAAATTACGAATCTCCCGAAATCTCAGCAAATATTTTTTCACCCAAACTGGATGATACATTCAGGTAATGATCAGTACACTGAGGCGACTAGTTCCCCCAAATTTCGTTCTTCTATGTTGAAGCGTTCATTTCCAGTAACAGTTTGAATTTTTAGGTTTCACTCTGTTTTCTCCTATATTGATACGTGTATTTGGAACTCTAAATCCAACACGGTTTGAGGTAGCTTCATGAAACTTGACACAATAAAGTAGTTTCACGTTCTATCTCTATGTTTTATTTCCTCTTGATGTAGCCCTAAGCAGTGACTGGCGAGAAACACTTTAATGGAAAGGGGTTGCCAAGCTACCCAAAATTACGAATCTCCAGAAATCTCAGCAAATATTTTTTCACCCAAACAGGATGATACTTTCAGGTAATGATCAGTACACTAAAGCGACTTGGTTCCCCAAATTTCGTTCTTCTATGTTGAAGCGTTCATTTCCAGTAACAGTTTGAATTTTTAGGTTTCACTCTGTTTTCTCCTATATTGATACACGTATTTGGAACTCTAAATCCAACACGGTTTGTGCTAGCTTCTTGAAACTTTATACAATAAAGTAGTTTCACGTTCTATCTCGATGTTTTGTTTCCTCTTGATGTAGCCCTAAGCAGTGACTGGCGAGAAACAATTTCATGGAAAGGGGTTGCCAAGCTTACCAAAATTACGAATCTCCAGAAATCTCAGCAAATATATTTTCACCCAAACTGGATGATACTTTCAGGTAATGATCAGTACACAAAGGCGACTTGGTTCCCCAGATTTGGTTCTTCTATGTTGAAGCGTTCATTTCCAGTAACAGTTTGAATTTTTAGGTTTCACTCTGTTTTCTCCTATATTGATACATGTATTTGGAACTCTAAATCCAACACGGTTTGTGCTAGCTTCTTGAAACTTGACACAATAAAGTAGTTTCACGTTCTATATTTATGTTTGTTTCCTCTTGATGTAGCACTAAGCAGTGACTGGCGAGAAACACTTTCATGGAAAGGGGTTGTCAAGCTTCCCAAAATTACGAATCTCCAGAAATCTCAGCAAATATTTTTTCACCCAAACTAGATGATACTTTCAGGCAATGATCAGTACACTAAGGCGACTTGGTTCCCCAAATTTCGTTCTTCTATGTTGAAGCGTTCATTTCCAGTAACAGTTTGAATTTTTAGGTTTCACTCTGTTTTCTCCTATATTGATACATGTATTTGGAACTCTAAATCCAACACGGTTTGTGCTAGATTCTTGAAACTTGACACAATAAAGTAGTTTCACGTTCTATCTCTATGTTTTGTTTCCTCTTGATGTAGCCCTAAATAGTGACTGGCGAGAAACACTTTCATGGAAAGGGGTTGCCAAGTTTCCAAAAATTACGAATCTCCAGAAATCTCAGGAAATATATTTTCACCCAAACTGGATGATACTTTCAGGTAATGATCAGTACTCTAAGGCGACTTGCTTCCCCAAATTTCGTTCTTCTATGTTGAAGCGTTCATTTCCAGCAATAGTTTGAATTTTTAGGTTTCATTCTGTTTTCTCCTATATTGATACATGTATTTGGTACTCTAAATCCAACACGGTTTGTGCTAGCTTCTTGAAACTTGACAAAATAAAGTAGTTTCACGTTCTATCTCTATGTTTTGTTTCCTCTTGATGTAGCCCTAAGCAGTGACTGGCATGAAACACTCACATGGAAAGGGGTTGCCAAGCTTCCAAAAATTACAAATCTCCAGAAATCTCAGCAAATATTTTTTTAACCCAAACTGGATGATACTTTCAGGTAATGATCAGTACACTAAGGCGACTTGTCTCCCCAAATTTCGTTCTTCTATGTTGAAGCGTTCATTTCCAGTAACAGTTTGAATTTTTAGGTTTCACTCTGTTTTCTCCTATATTGATACATGTATTTGGAACTCTAAATCCAACACGGTTTGTGCTAGATCTTGAAACTTGACACAATAAAGTAGTTTCACGTTCTATCTCTATGTTTTGTTTCCTCTTGATGTAGCCCTAAATAGTGACTGGCGAGAAACACTTTCATGGAAAGGGGTTGCCAAGTTTCCAAAAATTACGAATCTCCAGAAATCTCAGGAAATATTTTTTCACCCAAACTGGATGATACTTTCAGGTAATGATCAGTACCCTAAGGCGACTTGCTTCCCCAAATTTCGTTCTTCTATGTTGAAGCGTTCATTTCCAGCAATAGTTTGAATTTTTAGGTTTCACTCTGTTTTCTCCTATATTGATACATGTATTTGGTACTCTAAATCCAACACGGTTTGTGCTAGCTTCTTGAAAATTGACAAAATAAAGTAGTTTCACGTTCTATCTCTATGTTTTGTTTCCTCTTGATGTAGCCCTAAGCAGTGACTGGCAAGAAACACTCACATGGAAAGGGGTTGCCAAGCTTCCAAAAATTACGAATCTCCAGAAATCTCAGCAAATATTTTTTCACCCAAACTGGATGATACTTTCAGGTAATGAGCAGTACACTAAGGCGACTTGGTTCCCCAAATTTCGTTCTTCTATGTTGAAGCGTTCATTTCCAGTAACAGTTTGAATTTTTAGGTTTCACTCTGTTTTCTCCTATATTGATACATGTATTTGGAACTCTAAATCCAACACGGTTTGTGCTAGCTTCTTGAAACTTGACACAATAAAGTAGTTTCACGTTCTATCTTTATGTTTGTTTCCTCTTGATGTAGCCCTAAGCAGTGACTGGCGAGAAAAACTTTCATGGAAAGGGGTTTCCAAGCTTCCCAAAATTACGAATCTCCAGAAATCTCAGCAAATATTTTTTCACCCAAACTGGATGATACTTTCAGGCAATGATCAGTACACTAAGGCGACTTGGTTCCCCAAATTTCGTTCTTCTATGTTGAAGCGTTCATTTCCAGTAACAGTTTGAATTTTTAGGTTTCACTCTGTTTTCTCCTATATTGGTAGATGTTTTTGAATCTCTAAGTCCAACACGGTTTATGCTAGCTTCTTGAAACTTGACACAATAAAGTAGTTTCACGTTCTATCTCTCTGTTTTGTTTCCTCTTGATGTAGCCCTAAGCAGTGACTGGCGAGAAACAATTTCATGGAAATGGGTTGCCAAGCTTCCCAAAATTACGAATCTCCAGAAATCTCAGCAAATATTTTTTCACCCAAACTGGATGATACATTCAGGTAATGATCAGTACACTAAGGCGACTTGTTCCCCCAAATTTCGTTCTTCTATGTTGAAGAGTTCATTTCCAGTAACAGTTTGAATTTTTAGGTTTCAATCTGTTTTCTCCTATATTGATACATGTATTTGGAACTCTAAATCCAACAAGGTTTGTGCTAGCTTCTTGAAACTTGACACAATAAAGTAGTTTCACTTTCTATCTCTAAGTTTTGTTTCCTCTTGATGTAGCCCTAAGCAGTGACTGGCAAGAAACACTTTCATGGAAAGGGGTTGCCAAGCTCCAAAAATTACGAATATCCCGAAATCTCAGCAAATATTTTTTCACCCAAACTGGATGATACTTTCATGTAATGATCAGTACACTAAGGCGACTTGGTTCCCCAAATTTCGTTCTTCTATGTTGAAGCATTCATTTCCAGTAACAGTTTGAATTTTTAGGTTTCACTCTGTTTTCTTTTATATTGATACGTGTATTTGGAACTCTAAATCCAACATGGTTTGTGCTAGCTTCTTGAAACTTGACACAATAAAGTAGTTTCACTTTCTATTTTTATGTTTGTTTCCTCTTGATGTAGCCCTAAGCAGTGACTGGCGAGAAACACTTTCATGGAAAGGGGTTGCCAAGCTTCCCAAAATTACGAATCTCCAGAAATCTCAGCAAATATTTTTTCACCCAAACTGGATGATACATTCAGGCAATGATCAGTACACTAAGGTGACTTGGTTCCCCAAATTTCGTTCTTCTATGTTGAAGCGTTCATTTCCAGTAACACTTTGAATTTTTAGGTTTCACTCTGTTTTCTCCTATATTGGTAGATATTTTTCGATCTCTAAGTCCAACACGGTTTGTGCTAGCTTCTTGAAACTTGACACAATAAAGTAGTTTCACGTTCTATCTCTATGTTTTGTTTCCTCTTGATGTAGCCCTAAGCAGTGACTGGCGAGAAAAACTTTCATGGAAAGGGGTTGCCAAGCTCCCAAAATTACGAATCTCCCGAAATCTCAGCAAATATTTTTTCACCCAAACTGGATGATACATTCAGGTAATGATCAGTACACTGAGGCGACTAGTTCCCCCAAATTTCGTTCTTCTATGTTGAAGCGTTCATTTCCAGTAACAGTTTGAATTTTTAGGTTTCACTCTGTTTGCTCCTATATTGATACGTGTATTTGGAACTCTAAATCCAACACGGTTTGAGGTAGCTTCATGAAACTTGACACAATAAAGTAGTTTCACGTTCTATCTCTATGTTTTATTTCCTCTTGATGTAGCCCTAAGCAGTGACTGGCGAGAAACACTTTAATGGAAAGGGGTTGCCAAGCTACCCAAAATTACGAATCTCCAGAAATCTCAGCAAATATTTTTTCACCCAAACAGGATGATACTTTCAGGTAATGATCAGTACACTAAAGCGACTTGGTTCCCCAAATTTCGTTCTTCTATGTTGAAGCGTTCATTTCCAGTAACAGTTTGAATTTTTAGGTTTCACTCTGTTTTCTCCTATATTGATACACGTATTTGGAACTCTAAATCCAACACGGTTTGTGCTAGCTTCTTGAAACTTTATACAATAAAGTAGTTTCACGTTCTATCTCGATGTTTTGTTTCCTCTTGATGTAGCCCTAAGCAGTGACTGGCGAGAAACAATTTCATGGAAAGGGGTTGCCAAGCTTACCAAAATTACGAATCTCCAGAAATCTCAGCAAATATATTTTCACCCAAACTGGATGATACTTTCAGGTAATGATCAGTACACTAAGGCGACTTGGTTCCCCAGATTTGGTTCTTCTATGTTGAAGCGTTCATTTCCAGTAACAGTTTGAATTTTTAGGTTTCACTCTGTTTTCTCCTATATTGATACATGTATTTGGAACTCTAAATCCAACACGGTTTGTGCTAGCTTCTTGAAACTTGACACAATAAAGTAGTTTCACGTTCTATATTTATGTTTGTTTCCTCTTGATGTAGCACTAAGCAGTGACTGGCGAGAAACACTTTCATGGAAAGGGGTTGTCAAGCTTCCCAAAATTACGAATCTCCAGAAATCTCAGCAAATATTTTTTCACCCAAACTGGATGATACTTTCAGGCAATGATCAGTACACTAAGGCGACTTGGTTCCCCAAATTTCGTTCTTCTATGTTGAAGCGTTCATTTCCAGTAACAGTTTGAATTTTTAGGTTTCACTCTGTTTTCTCCTATATTGATACATGTATTTGGAACTCTAAATCCAACACGGTTTGTGCTAGATTCTTGAAACTTGACACAATAAAGTAGTTTCACGTTCTATCTCTATGTTTTGTTTCCTCTTGATGTAGCCCTAAATAGTGACTGGCGAGAAACACTTTCATGGAAAGGGGTTGCCAAGTTTCCAAAAATTACGAATCTCCAGAAATCTCAGGAAATATATTTTCACCCAAACTGGATGATACTTTCAGGTAATGATCAGTACTCTAAGGCGACTTGCTTCCCCAAATTTCGTTCTTCTATGTTGAAGCGTTCATTTCCAGCAATAGTTTGAATTTTTAGGTTTCACTCTGTTTTCTCCTATATTGATACATGTATTTGTACTCTAAATCCAACACGGTTTGTGCTAGCTTCTTGAAACTTGACAAAATAAAGTAGTTTCACGTTCTATCTCTATGTTTTGTTTCCTCTTGATGTAGCCCTAAGCAGTGACTGGCATGAAACACTCACATGGAAAGGGGTTGCCAAGCTTCCAAAAATTACAAATCTCCAGAAATCTCAGCAAATATTTTTTTAACCCAAACTGGATGATACTTTCAGGTAATGATCAGTACACTAAGGCGACTTGTCTCCCCAAATTTCGTTCTTCTATGTTGAAGCGTTCATTTCCAGTAACAGTTTGAATTTTTAGGTTTCACTCTGTTTTCTCCTATATTGATACATGTATTTGGAACTCTAAATCCAACACGGTTTGTGCTAGATCTTGAAACTTGACACAATAAAGTAGTTTCACGTTCTATCTCTATGTTTTGTTTCCTCTTGATGTAGCCCTAAATAGTGACTGGCGAGAAACACTTTCATGGAAAGGGGTTGCCAAGTTTCCAAAAATTACGAATCTCCAGAAATCTCAGGAAATATTTTTTCACCCAAACTGGATGATACTTTCAGGTAATGATCAGTACCCTAAGGCGACTTGCTTCCCCAAATTTCGTTCTTCTATGTTGAAGCGTTCATTTCCAGCAATAGTTTGAATTTTTAGGTTTCACTCTGTTTTCTCCTATATTGATACATGTATTTGGTACTCTAAATCCAACACGGTTTGTGCTAGCTTCTTGAAAATTGACAAAATAAAGTAGTTTCACGTTCTATCTCTATGTTTTGTTTCCTCTTGATGTAGCCCTAAGCAGTGACTGGCAAGAAACACTCACATGAAAAGGGGTTGCCAAGCTTCCAAAAATTACGAATCTCCAGAAATCTCAGCAAATATTTTTTCACCCAAACTGGATGATACTTTCAGGTAATGAGCAGTACACTAAGGCGACTTGGTTCCCCAAATTTCGTTCTTCTATGTTGAAGCGTTCATTTCCAGTAACAGTTTGAATTTTTAGGTTTCACTCTGTTTTCTCCTATATTGATACATGTATTTGGAACTCTAAATCCAACACGGTTTGTGCTAGCTTCTTGAAACTTGACACAATAAAGTAGTTTCACGTTCTATCTTTATGTTTGTTTCCTCTTGATGTAGCCCTAAGCAGTGACTGGCGAGAAACACTTTCATGGAAAGGGGTTTCCAAGCTTCCCAAAATTACGAATCTCCAGAAATCTCAGCAAATATTTTTTCACCCAAACTGGATGATACTTTCAGGCAATGATCAGTACACTAAGGCGACTTGGTTCCCCAAATTTCGTTCTTCTATGTTGAAGCGTTCATTTCCAGTAACAGTTTGAATTTTTAGGTTTCACTCTGTTTTCTCCTATATTGGTAGATGTTTTTGAATCTCTAAGTCCAACACGATTTATGCTAGCTTCTTGAAACTTGACACAATAAAGTAGTTTCACGTTCTATCTCTCTGTTTTGTTTCCTCTTGATGTAGCCCTAAGCAGTGACTGGCGAGAAACAATTTCATGGAAATGGGTTGCCAAGCTTCCCAAAATTACGAATCTCCAGAAATCTCAGCAAATACTTTTTCACCCAAACTGGATGATACTTTCAGTTAATGATCAGTACACTAAGGCGACTTGTTTCCCCAAATTTCGTTCTTCTATGTTGAAGCGTTCATTTCCAGTAACAGTTTGAATTTTTATGTTTCACTCTGTTTTCTCCTATATTGATACATGTATTTGGAACTCTAAATCAAACACGATTTGTGCTAGATTCTTGAAACTTGACACAATAAAGTAGTTTCACGTTCTATCTCTATGTTTTGTTTCCTCTTGATGTAGCCCTAAGCTGTGACTGGCGAGAAAAACTTTCATGGAAAGGGGTTGCCAAGCTACCCAAAATTACGAATCTCCCGAAATCTCAGCAAATATTTTTTCACCCAAACTGGATGATACATTCAGGTAATGATCAGTACACTAAGGCAACTTGTTCCCCCAAATTTCGTTCTTCTATGTTGAAGAGTTCATTTCCAGTAACAGTTTGAATTTTTAGGTTTCACTCTGTTTTCTCCTATATTGATACATGTATTTGGAACTCTAAATCCAACACGGTTTGTGCTAGCTTCTTGAAACTTGACACAATAAAGTAGTTTCACTTTCTATCTCTATGTTTTGTTTCCTCTTGATGTAGCCCTAAGCAGTGACTGGCAAGAAACACTTTCATGGAAAGGGGTTGCCAAGCTCCAAAAATTACGAATATCCCGAAATCTCAGCAAATATTTTTTCACCCAAACTGGATGATACTTTCAGGTAATGATCAGTACACTAAGGCGACTTGGTTCCCCAGATTTCGTTCTTCTATGTTGAAGCATTCATTTCCAGTAACAGTTTGAATTTTTAGGTTTCACTCTGTTTTCTCCTATATTGATACGTGTATTTGGAACTCTAAATCCAACATGGTTTGTGCTAGCTTCTTGAAACTTGACACAATAAAGTAGTTTCACTTTCTATTTTTTTGTTTGTTTCCTCTTGATGTAGCCCTAAGCAGTGAGTGGCGAGAAACACTTTCATGGAAAGGGGTTGCCAAGCTTCCCAAAATTACGAATCTCCAGAAATCTCAGCAAATATTTTTTCACCCAAACTGGATGATACATTCAGGCAATGATCAGTACACTAAGGTGACTTGGTTCCCCAATTTCGTTCTTCTATGTTGAAGCGTTCATTTCCAGTAACACTTTGAATTTTTAGGTTTCCATCTGTTTTCTCCTATATTGGTAGATATTTTTGGATCTCTAAGTCCAACACGGTTTGTGCTAGCTTCTTGAAACTTGACACAATAAAGTAGTTTCACGTTCTATCTCTATGTTTTGTTTCCTCTTGATGTAGCCCTAAGCAGTGACTGGCGAGAAAAACTTTCATGGAAAGGGGTTGCCAAGCTCCCAAAATTACGAATCTCCCGAAATCTCAGCAAATATTTTTTCACCCAAACTGGATGATACATTCAGGTAATGATCAGTACACTAAGGCGACTTGTTCCCCCAAATTTCGTTCTTCTATGTTGAAGCGTTCATTTCCAGTAACAGTTTGAATTTTTAGGTTTCACTCTGTTTTCTCCTATATTGATACGTGTATTTGGAACTCTAAATCCAACACGGTTTGAGGTAGCTTCATGAAACTTGACACAATAAAGTAGTTTCACGTTCTATCACTATGTTTTATTTCCTCTTGATGTAGCCCTAAGCAGTGACTGGCGAGAAACACTTTCATGGAAAGGGGTTGCCAAGCTACCCAAAATTACGAATCTCCAGAAATCTCAGCAAATATTTTTTCACCCAAACAGGATGATACTTTCAGGTAATGATCAGTACACTAAAGCGACTTGGTTCCCCAAATTTCGTTCTTCTATGTTGAAGCGTTCATTTCCAGTAACAGTTTGAATTTTTAGGTTTCACTCTGTTTTCTCCTATATTGATACACGTATTTGGAACTCTAAATCCAACACGGTTTGTGCTAGCTTCTTGAAACTTGACAAAATAAAGTAGTTTCACATTCTATCTCTATGTTTTGTTTCCTCTTGATGTAGCCCTAAGCAGTGACTGGCGAGAAAAACTTTCATGGAAAGGGGTTGCCAAGCTTCCAAAAATTTTGAATCTCCAGAAATCTCAGCAAATATTTTTTCACTCAAACTGGATGATACTTTCAGGTAATGATCTGTACACTAAGGCGACTTCGTTCCCCAAATTTCGTTTTTCTATGTTGAAGCGTTCATTTGCAGTAACAGTTTGAATTTTTAGGTTTCACTATGTTTTCTCCTATATTGATACATGTATTTGGAACTCTAAATCCAACACGATTTGTGCTAGCTTCTTGAAACTTGACACAATAAAGTAGTTTCACTTTCTATATTTATGTTTGTTTCCTCTTGATGTAGCCCTAAACAGTGACTGGCGAGAAACACTTTCATGGAAAGGGGTTGCCAAGCTTCCCAAAATTACGAATCTCCAGAAATCTCAGCAAATATTTTTTCACCCAAACTGGATGATACATTCAGGCAATGATCAGTACACTAAGGTGACTTGGTTCCCCAAATTTCGTTCTTCTATGTTGAAGCGTTCATTTCCAGTAACAGTTTGAATTTTTAGGTTTCACTCTGTTTTCTCCTATATTGATACGAGTATTTGGAACTCTAAATCCAACACGGTTTGAGGTAGCTTCATGAAACTTGACACAATAAAGTAGTTTCACGTTGTATCTCTATGTTTTATTTCCTCTTGATGTAGCCCTAAGCAGTGACTGGCGAGAAACACTTTCATGGAAAGGGGTTGCCAAGCTTCCCAAAATTACGAATCTCCAGAAATCTCAGCAAATATTTTTTCACCCAAACTGGATGATACTTTCAGGTAATGATCAGTACACTAAAGCGACTTGGTTCCCCAAATTTCATTCTTCTATGTTGAAGCGTTCATTTCCAGTAACAGGTTGAATTTTTAGGTTTCACTCTCTTTTCTCCTATATTGATACACGTATTTGGAACTCTAAATCCAACACGGTTTGTGCTAGCTTCTTGAAACTTGACACAATAAAGTAGTTTCACATTCTATCTCTATGTTTTGTTACCTCTTGATGTAGCCCTAAGTAGTGACTGGCAAGAAACACTTACATGGAAATGGGTAGCCAAGCTTCCAAAAATTACGAATCTCCAGAAATCTCAGCAAATATTTTTTCACCCAAACTGGATGATACTTTCAGGTAATGATCAGTACACTAAGGCGACTTGGTTCCCCAGATTTCGTTCTTCTATGTTGAAGCATTCATTTCCAGTAACAGTTTGAATTTTTAGGTTTCACTCTGTTTTCTCCTATATTGATACGTGTATTTGGAACTCTAAATCCAACATGGTTTGTGCTAGCTTCTTGAAACTTGACACAATAAAGTAGTTTCACTTTCTATTTTTATGTTTGTTTCCTCTTGATGTAGCCCTAAGCAGTGACTGGCGAGAAACACTTTCATGGAAAGGGGTTGCCAAGCTTCCCAAAATTACGAATCTCCAGAAATCTCAGCAAATATTTTTTCACCCAAACTGGATGATACATTCAGGCAATGATCAGTACACTAAGGTGACTTGGTTCCCCAATTTCGTTCTTCTATGTTGAAGCGTTCATTTCCAGTAACACTTTGAATTTTTAGGTTTCACTCTGTTTTCTCCTATATTGGTAGATATTTTTGGATCTCTAAGTCCAACACGGTTTGTGCTAGCTTCTTGAAACTTGACACAATAAAGTAGTTTCACGTTCTATCTCTATGTTTTGTTTCCTCTTGATGTAGCCCTAAGCAGTGACTGGCGAGAAAAACTTTCATGGAAAGGGGTTGCCAAGCTCCCAAAATTACGAATCTCCCGAAATCTCAGCAAATATTTTTTCACCCAAACTGGATGATACATTCAGGTAATGATCAGTACACTAAGGCGACTTGTTCCCCCAAATTTCGTTCTTCTATGTTGAAGCGTTCATTTCCAGTAACAGTTTGAATTTTTAGGTTTCACTCTGTTTTCTCCTATATTGATACGTGTATTTGGAACTCTAAATCCAACACGGTTTGAGGTAGCTTCATGAAACTTGACACAATAAAGTAGTTTCACGTTCTATCACTATGTTTTATTTCCTCTTGATGTAGCCCTAAGCAGTGACTGGCGAGGAACACTTTCATGGAAAGGGGTTGCCAAACTACCCAAAATTACGAATCTCCAGAAATCTCAGCAAATATTTTTTCACCCAAACAGGATGATACTTTCAGGTAATGATCAGTACACTAAAGCGACTTGGTTCCCCAAATTTCGTTCTTCTATGTTGAAGCGTTCATTTCCAGTAACAGTTTGAATTTTTAGGTTTCACTCTGTTTTCTCCTATATTGATACACGTATTTGGAACTCTAAATCCAACACGGTTTGTGCTAGCTTCTTGAAACTTGACAAAATAAAGTAGTTTCACATTCTATCTCTATGTTTTGTTTCCTCTTGATGTAGCCCTAAGCAGTGACTGGCGAGAAAAACTTTCATGGAAAGGGGTTGCCAAGCTTCCAAAAATTTTGAATCTCCAGAAATCTCAGCAAATATTTTTTCACTCAAACTGGATGATACTTTCAGGTAATGATCTGTACACTAAGGCGACTTCGTTCCCCAAATTTCGTTTTTCTATGTTGAAGCGTTCATTTGCAGTAACAGTTTGAATTTTTAGGTTTCACTATGTTTTCTCCTATATTGATACATGTATTTGGAACTCTAAATCCAACACGATTTGTGCTAGCTTCTTGAAACTTGACACAATAAAGTAGTTTCACTTTCTATATTTATGTTTGTTTCCTCTTGATGTAGCCCTAAACAGTGACTGGAGAAACACTTTCATGGAAAGGGGTTGCCAAGCTTCCCAAAATTACGAATCTCCAGAAATCTCAGCAAATATTTTTTCACCCAAACTGGATGATACATTCAGGCAATGATCAGTACACTAAGGCGACTTGGTTCCCCAAATTTCGTTCTTCTATGTTGAAGCGTTCATTTCCAGTAACAGTTTGAATTTTTAGGTTTCACTCTGTTTTCTCCTATATTGATACGTGTATTTGGAACTCTAAATCCAACACGGTTTGAGGTAGCTTCATGAAACTTGACACAATAAAGTAGTTTCACGTTGTATCTCTATGTTTTATTTCCTCTTGATGTAGCCCTAAGCAGTGACTGGCGAGAAACACTTTCATGGAAAGGGGTTGCCAAGCTTCCCAAAATTACGAATCTCCAGAAATCTCAGCAAATATTTTTTCACCCAAACTGGATGATACTTTCAGGTAATGATCAGTACACTAAAGCGACTTGGTTCCCCAAATTTCATTCTTCTATGTTGAAGCGTTCATTTCCAGTAACAGTTTGAATTTTTAGGTTTCACTCTCTTTTCTCCTATATTGATACACGTATTTGGAACTCTAAATCCAACAGGGTTTGTGCTAGCTTCTTGAAACTTGACACAATAAAGTAGTTTCACATTCTATCTCTATGTTTTGTTACCTCTTGATGTAGCCCTAAGTAGTGACTGGCAAGAAACACTTACATGGAAATGGGTAGCCAAGCTTCCAAAAATTACGAATCTCCAGAAATCTCAGCAAATATTTTTTCACCCAAACTGGATGATACTTTCAGGTAATGATCAGTACACTAAGGCGACTTGGTTCCCCTAATTTCGTTCTTCTATGTTGAAGCATTCATTTCCAGTAACAGTTTGAATTTTTAGGTTTCACTCTGTTTTCTCCTATATTGATACACGTATTTGGAACTCTAAATACAACACGGTTTGTGCTAGCTTCTTGAAACTTTATACAATAAAGTAGTTTCACGTTCTATCTCGATGTTTTGTTTCCTCTTGATGTAGCCCTAAGCAGTGACTGGCGAGAAACAATTTCATGGAAAGGGGTTGCCAAGCTTACCAAAATTACGAATCTCCAGAAATCTCAGCAAATATATTTTCACCCAAACTGGATGATACTTTCAGGTAATGATCAGTACACTAAGGCGACTTGGTTCCCCAGATTTCGTTCTTCTATGTTGAAGCGTTCATTTCCAGTAACAGTTTGAATTTTTAGGTTTCACTCTGTTTTCTCCTATATTGATACATGTATTTGGAACTCTAAATCCAACACGGATTGTGCTAGCTTTTTGAAACTTGACACAACAAAGTTGTTTCACATTCTATCTCTATGTTTTGTTCCCTCTTGATGTAGTCCTAAGCAGTGACTGGCGAGGTACACTTTCATGGAGAGTGGTTGCCAAGCTTCCAAAATTACGAATCTCCAGAAATCTCAGCAAATATTTTTTCACCCAAACTACATAATACTTTCAGGTGATGATCAGTACACTAAGGCGACTTGGTTCCCCAAATTTCGTTCTTCTATGTTGAAGCGTTCATTTCCAGTAACAGTTTGAATTTTTAGGTTTCACTCTGTTTTCTCCTATATTGGTAGAAGTTTTTGGATCTCTAAGTCCAACACGGTTTGTGCTAGCTTCTTGAAACTTGACACAATAAAGTAGTTTCACGTTCTATCTCTATGTTTTGTTTCCTCTTGATGTAGCCCTAAGCAGTGAATGGCGAGAAACACTTTCATGGAAAGGGGTTGCCAAGCTTCCCAAAATTACGAATCTCCAGATATCTCAGCAAATATTTTTTCACCCAATCTGGATGATACTTTCAGGTAATGATCAGTACACTAAGCCGACTTGGTTCCCCAAATTTCGTTCTTGTATGTTGAAGCGTTCATTTCCAGCAATAGTTTGAATTTTTAGGTTTCACAGTGTTTTCTCCTATATTGATACAAGTATTTGGAACTCTAAATCCAACAGGGTTTGTGCTAACTTCTTGAAACTTGACACAATAAAGTAGTTTCACGTTCTATCTCTATGTTTTGTTTCCTCTTGATGTAGCCCTAAGCAGTGACTGGCGAGAAACACTTTCATGGAAAGGGGTTGCCAAGCT
Organism: Spermophilus citellus; assembly: GCF_964194105.1. Taxonomy (NCBI): domain Eukaryota; kingdom Metazoa; phylum Chordata; class Mammalia; order Rodentia; family Sciuridae; genus Spermophilus; species Spermophilus citellus. The sequence goes on along the minus strand of NC_138187.1, from coordinate 42,536,448 downwards.
TCCCAAAATTACGAATCTCCAGAAATCTCAGCAAAAGTTTTTTCACCCAAACTGGATGATACTTTCAGGTAATGATCAGTACACTAAGGTGACTTGGCTCCCCAAATTTCGTTCTTCTATGTTGAAGAGTTCATTTCCAGTAACAGTTTGAATTTTTAGGTTTCACTCTGTTTTCTCCTATATTGATACATGTATTTGGAACTCTAAATCCAACACGGATTGTGCTAGCTTCTTGAAACTTGAAACAATAAAGTAGTTTCACATTCTATCTCTATGTTTTGTTTCCTCTTGATGTAGCCCTAAGCAGTGACTGGCGAGATACACTTTCATGGAAAGGGGTTGCCAAGCTTCCCAAAATTACGAATCTCCAGAAATCTCAGCAAATATTTTTTCACCCAAACAGGATGATACTTTCAGGTAATGATCAGTACACTAAGGCGACTTGGTTCCCCAAATTTCATTCTTCTATGTTGAAGCGTTCATTTCCAGTAACAGTTTGAATTTTTAGGTTTCACTTTGTTTTCTCCTATATTGATACATGTATTTGGAACTCTAAATCCATCACGGATTGTGCTAGCTTCTTGAAACTTGACACAATAAAGTAGTTTCACATTCTATCTCTATGTTTTGTTCCCTCTTGATGTAGTCCTTAGCAGTGACTGGCGAGATACACCTTCATGGAAAGGGGTTGCCAAGCTTCCCAAAATTACGAATCTCCAGAAATCTCAGCAAATATTTTTTCACCCAAACTAGATGATACTTTCAGGCAATGATCAGTACACTAAGGCGACTTGGTTCCCCAAATTTCGTTCTTCTATGTTGAAGCGTTCATTTCCAGTAACAGTTTGAATTTTTAGGTTTCACTCTGTTTTCTCCTATATTGATACATGTATTTGGAACTCTAAATCCATCACGGATTGTGCTAGCTTCTTGAAACTTGACACAATAAAGTAGTTTCACATTCTATCTCTATGTTTTGTTCCCTCTTGATGTAGTCCTTAGCAGTGACTGGCGAGATACACCTTCATGGAAAGGGGTTGCCAAGCTTCCCAAAATTACGAATCTCCAGAAATCTCAGCAAATATTTTTTCACCCAAACTAGATGATACTTTCAGGCAATGATCAGTACACTAAGGCGACTTGGTTCCCCAAATTTCGTTCTTCTATGTTGAAGCGTTCATTTCCAGTAACAGTTTGAATTTTTAGGTTTCACTCTGTTTTCTCCTATATTGGTGGAAGTTTTTGTATCTCTAAGTCCAACACGGTTTGTGCTAGCTTCTTGAAACTTGACACAATAAAGTAGTTTCACGTTCTATCTCTATGTTTTGTTTCCTCTTGATGTAGCCCTAAGCAGTGACTGGCGAGAAACACTTGCATTGAAAGGGGTTGCCAAGCTTCCCAAAATTACGAATCTCCAGAAATCTCAGCAAATATTTTTTCACCCAAACTGGATGATACTTTCAGGTAATGATCAGTACACTAAGGCGACTTGGTTTCCCAAATTTCGTTCTTCTATGTTGAAGCGTTCATTTCCAATAACAGTTTGAATTTTTAGGTTTCACTCTGTTTTCTCCTATATTGATACATGTATTTGGAACTCTAAATCCAACAGGGATTGTGCTAGCTTCTTGAAACTTGACACAATAAAGTAGTTTCACATTCTATCTCTATGTTTTGTTCCCTCTTGATGTAGTCCTAAGCAGTGACTGGCGAGATACACCTTCATGGAAAGGGGTTGCCAAGGTTCCAAAAATAACGAATCTCCAGAAATTTCAGCAAATATTTTTTCACCCAAACTAGATGATACTATCAGGTAATGATCACTACACTAAGGTGACTTGGTTCCCAAAATTTCGTTCTTCTATGTTGAAGCGTTCATTTCCAGTAACAGTTTGAATTTTCATGTTTCACTCTGTTTTCTCCTATATTGATACATGTATTTGGAACTCTAAATCCAACACGGTTTGTGCTAGCTTCCTGAAACTTTACACAATAAAGTAGTTTCACGTTGTATCTCGATGTTTTGTTTCCTCTTGATGTAGCCCTAAGCAGTGACTGGCGAGAAACAATTACATGGAAAGGGGTTGCCAAGCTTACCAAAATTACGAATCTCCAGAAATCTCAGCAAATATTTTTTCACCCAAACTGGATGATACTTTCAGGTAATGATCAGTACACTAAGGCGACTTGGTTCCCCAGATTTCGTTCTTCTATGTTGAAGCGTTCATTTCCAGTAACAGTTTGAATTTTTAGGTTTCACTCTGTTTTCTCCTATATTGATACATGTATTTGGAACTCTAAATCCAACACGGTTTGTGCTAGCTTCTTGAAACTTGACACAATAAAGTAGTTTCACGTTCTCTCTTTATGTTTGTTTCCTCTTGATGTAGCACTAAGCAGTGACTGGCGAGAAACACTTTCATGGAAAGGGGTTGCCAAGCTTCCCAAAATTACGAATCTCCAGAAATCTCAGCAAAAGTTTTTTCACCCAAACTGGAGGATACTTTCAGGTAATTATCAGTACACTAAGGTGACTTGGTTCCCCAAATTTCATTCTTCTATGTTGAAGCGTTCATTTCCAGTAACAGTTTGAATTTTTAGGTTTCACTCTGTTTTCTCCTATATTGATACATGTATTTGGAACTCTAAATCCATCACGGATTGTGCTAGCTTCTTGAAACTTGACACAATAAAGTAGTTTCACATTCTATCTCTATGTTTTGTTCCCTCTTGATGTAGTCCTTAGCAGTGACTGGCGAGATACACCTTCATGGAAAGGGGTTGCCAAGCTTCCAAAAATTACGAATCTCCAGAAATTTCAGCAAATATTTTTTCACCCAAACTAGATGATACTTTCAGGTAATGATCAGTACACTAAGCCGACTTGGTTCCCCAAATTTCGTTCTTCTATGTTGAAGCGTTCATTTCCAGTAACAGTTTGAATTTTTAGATTTCACTCTGTTTTCTCCTATATTGATAGATGTATTTGGAACTCTAAATCCAACACGGTTTGTGCTAGCTTCTTGAAACTTGACACAATAAAGTAGTTTCACGTTCTGTCTCTATGTTTTGTTTCCTCTTGATGTAGCCCTAAGCAGTGACTGGCGAGAAAAACTTTCATGGAAAGGGGTTGCCAAGCTCCCAAAATTACGAATCTCCCGAAATCTCAGCGAATATTTTTTCACCCAAACTGGATGATACATTCAGGTAATGATCAGTACTCTAAGGCGACTTATTCCCCCAAATTTCGTTCTTCTATGTTGAAGAGTTTATTTCCAGTAACAGTTTGAATTTTTAGGTTTCACTCTGTTTTCTCCTATATTGATACATGTATTTGGAACTCTAAATCCAACACGATTTGTGCTAGCTTCTTGAAACTTGACACAAGAAACTAGTTTCACGTTCTCTCTTTATGTTTGTTTCCTCTTGATGTAGCCCTAAGCAGTGACTGGCGAGAAACACTTTCATGGAAAGGGGTTGTCAAGCTTCCCAAAATTACGAATCTCCAGAAATCTCAGCAAATATTTTTTCACCCAAACTGGATGATACTTTCAGGCAATGATCAGTACACTAAGGCGACTTGGTTCCCCAAATTTCGTTCTTCTATGTTGAAGCGTTCATTTCCAGTAACAGTTTGAATTTTTAGGTTTCACTCTGTTTTCTCCTATATTGATAGATGTCTTTGGAACTCTAAATCCAACACGGTTTCTGCTAGCTTCTTGAAACTTGACACAATAAAGTAGTTTCACGTTCTATCTCTATGTTTTGTTTCCTCTTGATGTAGCACTAAGCAGTGACTGGTGAGAAACACTTGCATTGAAAGGGGTTGCCAAGCTTCCCAAAATTACGAATCTCCAGAAATCTCAGCAAATATTTTTTCACCCAAACTGGATGATAATTTCAGATAATGATCAGTACACTAAGGCGACTTGGTTCCCCAAATCTCGTTCTTCTATGTTGAAGCGTTCATTTCCAATAACAGTTTGAATTTTTAGGTTTCACACTGTTTTCTCCTATATTGATACATGTATTTGGAACTCTAAATTCAACACGGATTGTGCTAGCTTCTTGAAACTTGACACAATAAAGTAGTTTCACATTCTATCTCTATGTTTTGTTCCCTCTTGATGTAGTCCTAAGCAGTGACTGGCGAGATACACCTTCATGGAAAGGGGTTGCCAAGCTTCCAAAAATAACGAATCTCCAGAAATTTCAGCAAATATTTTTTCACCCAAACTAGATGATACTTTCAGGTAATGATCACTACACTAAGCCGACTTGGTTCCCCAAATTTCGTTCTTCTATGTTGAAGCGTTCATTTCCAGTAACAGTTTGAAATTTTAGATTTCACTCTGTTTTCTCCTATATTGATAGATGTATTTGGAACTCTAAATCCAACACGGTTTGTGCTAGCTTCTTGAAACTTGACACAATAAAGTAGTTTCACGTTCTATCTCTATGATTTGTTTCCTCTTGATGTAGCCCTAAGTAGTGACTGGCGAGAAACACTTTCATGGAAAGGGGTTGCCAAGTTTCCAAAAATTACGAATCTCGAGAAATCTCAGGAAATATTTTTTCACCCAAACTGGATGATACTATCAGGTAATGATCACTACACTAAGGTGACTTGGTTCCCCAAATTTCGTTCTTCTACGTTGAAGCGTTCATTTCCAGTAACAGTTTGAATTTTCATGTTTCACTCTGTTTTCTCCTATATTGATACATGTATTTGGAACTCTAAATCCGATACGGTTTCTGATAGCTTCTTGAAACTTGACACAATAAAGTAGTTTCTCGTTCTATCTCGATGTTTTGTTTCCTCTTCATGTATCCCTAAGTAGTGACTGGCGAGAAACACTTTCATGGAAAGGGGTTGCCAAGCTTCCAAAAATTACGAATCTCCAGAAATCTCAGCAAATATTTTTTCACCCAAACTGGATGATACTTTCAGGTAATTATAAGTACACTAAGGCGAATTGGTTCCTCAAATTTCGTTCTTCTATGTTGAAGCGTTCATTTCCAGCAACACTTTGAATTTTTAGGTTTCACTCTGTTTTCTCCTATATTGATACATGTATTTGGAACTTAAATCCAACACGGTTTGTGCTAGCTTCTTGAAACTAGACCAGTAAAGTAGTTTCCCGTTCTATCTCTTTGTTTTGTTTCCTCTTGATGTAGCCCTAAGCAGTGACTGGCGAGAAACAGTTTCATTGAAAGGGGATGCCAAGCTTCCAAAAATTACGAATCTCCAGAAATCTCAGCAAATATTTTTTCACCCAAACTGGATGATACTTTCAGGTAATGATCAGTACACTAAGGCGACTTGGTTCCCCAAATTTCGTTCTTCTATGTTGAAGCGTTCATTTCCAGTAAGAGTTAGAATTTTTAGGTTTCACTCTGTTTTCTCGTATATTGATACATGTATTTGGAACTCTAAATCCAACAAGGTTTGTGCTGGCTTCTTGAAACTTGACACAATAAAGTAGTTTCACGTTCTATCTCTATGTTTTGTTTCCACTTGATCTACCCCTAAGTAGTGACTGGCGAGAAACACATTTATGGAAAGGGGTTGCCAAGCTTCCAAAAATTACGAATCTCCAGAAATCTCAGAAAATATTTTTTCACCCAAACTGGATGATACTTTCAGGTAATGATCAGTACCCTAAGGCGACTTGCTTCCCCAAATTTCGTTCCTCTATGTTGAAGCGTTCATTTCCAGTAACACTTTGAATTTTTAGGTTTCACTCTGTTTTCTCCTATATTGATAGATGTATTTGGAACTCTAAATCCAACACGGTTTGTGCTAGCTTCCTGAAACTTGACACAATAAAGTAGTTTCACATTCTATCTCTATGTTTTGTTTCCTCTTGATGTATCCCTAAGCAGTGACTCGCGAGAAACACTTTCATGGAAACGGGTTGCCAAGCTTCCCAAAATTACGAATCTCCAGAAATCTCAGCAAATATTTTTTCATCCAAACTGGATGACACTTTCAGGTAATGATCAGTACACTAAGCTGACTTGGTTCCCCAACTTTCGTTCTTCTATGTTGAAGCGTTCATTTCCAGTAACAGTTTGAATTTTTAGGTTTCACTCTGTTTTCTCCTATATTGATACATGTATTTGGAACTCTAAATCCAACAAGGTTTGTGCTAGCTTCTTGAAACGTGACACAATAAAGTAGTTTCCCGTTCTATCTCTATGTTTTGTTTCCTCTTGATGTAGCCCTAAGCAGTGACTGGCAAGAAACACTTTCATGGAAAAGGGTTGCCAAGCTTTCAAAAGTTACGAATCTCCAGAAATCTCAGCAAATATTTTTTCACCCAACCTGGATGATACTTTCTGGTAATGATCAGTACACTAAGGCGACTTGGTTCCCCGAATTTCCTTCCTCTATGGTGATGCGTTCATTTCCAGTAACAGTTTGAATTTTTAGGTTTCACTCTGTTTTCTCCTATATTGATATATGTATTTGGAAATCAAAATCCAACACGGTTTGTGCTAGCTTCTTGAAACGTGACACAATAAAGTAGTTTCACGTTCTGTCTCTATGTTTTGTTTCCTCTTGGTGTATCCCTAAGCAGTGACTGGTGAGAAACACTTTCATGGAAAGGGGTTGCCAAGCTTCCAAAAATTACGAATCTCCAGAATCTCAGCAAATATTTTTTCACCCAAACTGGACGGTACTTTCAGATAATGTTCAGTATACTAAGGCGACTTAGTTCCCCAAATTTCGTTCTGCTATGTTGAAGCGTTCATTTCCAGTAACACTTTGAATTTTTAGGTTTCACTCTGTTTTCTCCTATATTGATACATGTATTTGGAACTCTAAATCCAACAAGGTTTGTGCTAGCTTTTTGAAACTTGACACAATAAAGTAGTTTCACGTTCTATCTCAATGTTTTGTTTCCTCTTGATGTAGCCCTAAGCAGTGACTGGCGTGAAACTCTTTCATGGAAAGGGCTTGTCAAGCTTCCAAAAATTACGAATCTCCAGCAATCTCAGCAAATATTTTTTCACCTAATCTGGAAGATACTTTCAGGTAATGACCAGTACACTAAGGCGACTTGGTTTCCCAAATTTCGTTCTTCTTTGTTGAAGCGTTCAATTCCTGTAACTGTTTTAATTTTTAGGTTTCACTCTGTTTTCTCCTATATTGATACATGTATTTGGAACTCTAAATCCAACACGGTTTGTGCTAGCTTCTTGAAACGTGACACAATAAAGTAGTTTCACGTTCTATCTCTATGTTTTGTTTCCTCTTGATGTAGCCCTAAGCAGTGACTGGCGAGAAACACTTTCATGGAAAGGGGTTGCCAAGCTTCCAAAAATTACGAATATCCAGAAATCTAAGAAAATATTTTTTCACCCAAACTGGATGATACTTTCAGGTAATTATCAGTACACTAAGGCGACTTGGTTCCCCAAATTTCGTTCTTCTATGTTGAAGCGTTCATTTCCAGTAACAGTTTGAATTTTTAGGTTTCACTCTGTTTTCTCCTATATTGATACATGTATTTGGAACTCTAAATCCAACACGGTTTGTGCTAGCTTCTTGAAACTTCACACAATAAAGTAGTTTCCCGTTCTATCTCTATGTTTTGTTTCCTCTTGATGTAGCCCTAAGCAGTGACTGGCGAGAAACAATTTCATGGAAAGGGGTTGCCAAGCTTTCAAAAATTACGAATCTCCAGAAATCTCAGCAAATATTTTTTTTCCCAAACTGGATGATACTTTCAGGTAAGGATCAGTACACTAAGACGACTTGGTTCCCCAAATTTTGTTCTTCTATGTTGAACCGTTCATTTCCAGTAACTGTTTGAATTTTTAAGTTTTACTCTGTTTTCTCCTATATTGATACATGTATTAGGAACTCTAAATCCCACACGGTTTGTGCTAGCTTCTTGAAACTTGACACAATAAAGTAGTTTCCCATTCTATCTCTATATTTTGTTTCCTCTTGATGTAGCCCTAAGCAGTGACTGGCGAGAAACACTTTCATGGAAAGGGCTTGCCAAGCTTCCAAAAATTACGAATCTTCAGAAATCTCAGCAAGTATTTTTTCACCCAAACTGGATGAAACTTTCAGGTAATGAGCAGTACACTAAGGTGACTTGGTTCCCCAAATTTCGTTCTTCTATGTTGAAGCGTTGATTTCCAGTAAAAGTTTGAATTTTTAGGTTTCACTCTGTTTTCTCATATTGATACATGTATTTGGAACTCTAAATCCAACACGGTTTGTGCTAGCTTCTTGAAACTTGACACAATAAAAGAGTTTCCCATTCTATCTCTATGTTTTGTTTCCTCTTGATGTAGGCCTAAGCAGTGACTGGCGAGAAACACTTTCATGGAAAGGGGTAACCAAGCTTCCAAAAAATACGAATCTCCAGAAATCTCAGCAAATATTTTTTCACCTAATCTGGAAGATACTTTCAGGTAATGACCAGTACACTAAGGCGACTTGGTTTCCCAAATTTCGTTCTTCTTTGTTGAAGCGTTCAATTCCTGTAACTGTTTTAATTTTTAGGTTTCACTCTGTTTTCTCCTATATTGATACATGTATTTGGAACTCTAAATCCAACACGGTTTGTGCTAGCTTCTTGAAACGTGACACAATAAAGTAGTTTCACGTTCTATCTCTATGTTTTGTTTCCTCTTGATGTAGCCCTAAGCAGTGACTGGCGAGAAACACTTTCATGGAAAGGGGTTGCCAAGCTTCCAAAAATTACGAATATCCAGAAATCTAAGAAAATATTTTTTCACCCAAACTGGATGATACTTTCAGGTAATTATCAGTACACTAAGGCGACTTGGTTCCCCAAATTTCGTTCTTCTATGTTGAAGCGTTCATTTCCAGTAACAGTTTGAATTTTTAGGTTTCACTCTGTTTTCTCCTATATTGATACATGTATTTGGAACTCTAAATCCAACACGGTTTGTGCTAGCTTCTTGAAACTTCACACAATAAAGTAGTTTCCCGTTCTACCTCTATGTTTTGTTTCCTCTTGATGTAGCCCTAAGCAGTGACTGGCGAGAAACAATTTCATGGAAAGGGGTTGCCAAGCTTTCAAAAATTACGAATCTCCAGAAATCTCAGCAAATATTTTTTTCCCAAACTGGATGATACTTTCAGGTAAGGATCAGTACACTAAGACGACTTGGTTCCCCAAATTTTGTTCTTCTATGTTGAACCGTTCATTTCCAGTAACTGTTTGAATTTTTAAGTTTTACTCTGTTTTCTCCTATATTGATACATGTATTAGGAACTCTAAATCCCACACGGTTTGTGCTAGCTTCTTGAAACTTGACACAATAAAGTAGTTTCCCATTCTATCTCTATATTTTGTTTCCTCTTGATGTAGCCCTAAGCAGTGACTGGCGAGAAACACTTTCATGGAAAGGGCTTGCCAAGCTTCCAAAAATTACGAATCTTCAGAAATCTCAGCAAGTATTTTTTCACCCAAACTGGATGAAACTTTCAGGTAATGAGCAGTACACTAAGGTGACTTGGTTCCCCAAATTTCGTTCTTCTATGTTGAAGCGTTGATTTCCAGTAAAAGTTTGAATTTTTAGGTTTCACTCTGTTTTCTCATATTGATACATGTATTTGGAACTCTAAATCCAACACGGTTTGTGCTAGCTTCTTGAAACTTGACACAATAAAAGAGTTTCCCATTCTATCTCTATGTTTTGTTTCCTCTTGATGTAGGCCTAAGCAGTGACTGGCGAGAAACACTTTCATGGAAAGGGGTAACCAAGCTTCCAAAAAATACGAATCTCCAGAAATCTCAGCAAATATTTTTTCACCTAATCTGGAAGATACTTTCAGGTAATGACCAGTACACTAAGGCGACTTGGTTTCCCAAATTTCGTTCTTCTTTGTTGAAGCGTTCAATTCCTGTAACTGTTTTAATTTTTAGGTTTCACTCTGTTTTCTCCTATATTGATACATGTATTTGGAACTCTAAATCCAACACGGTTTGTGCTAGCTTCTTGAAACGTGACACAATAAAGTAGTTTCACGTTCTATCTCTATGTTTTGTTTCCTCTTGATGTAGGCCTAAGCAGTGACTGGCGAGAAACACTTTCATGGAAAGGGGTTGCCAAGCTTCCAAAAATTACGAATATCCAGAAATCTAAGAAAATATTTTTTCACCCAAACTGGATGATACTTTCAGGTAATTATCAGTACACTAAGGCGACTTGGTTCCCCAAATTTCGTTCTTCTATGTTGAAGCGTTCATTTCCAGTAACAGTTTGAATTTTTAGGTTTCACTCTGTTTTCTCCTATATTGATACATGTATTTGGAACTCTAAATCCAACACGGTTTGTGCTAGCTTCTTGAAACTTCACACAATAAAGTAGTTTCCCGTTCTACCTCTATGTTTTGTTTCCTCTTGATGTAGCCCTAAGCAGTGACTGGCGAGAAACAATTTCATGGAAAGGGGTTGCCAAGCTTTCAAAAATTACGAATCTCCAGAAATCTCAGCAAATATTTTTTTCCCAAACTGGATGATACTTTCAGGTAAGGATCAGTACACTAAGACGACTTGGTTCCCCAAATTTTGTTCTTCTATGTTGAACCGTTCATTTCCAGTAACTGTTTGAATTTTTAAGTTTTACTCTGTTTTCTCCTATATTGATACATGTATTAGGAACTCTAAATCCCACACGGTTTGTGCTAGCTTCTTGAAACTTGACACAATAAAGTAGTTTCCCATTCTATCTCTATATTTTGTTTCCTCTTGATGTAGCCCTAAGCAGTGACTGGCGAGAAACACTTTCATGGAAAGGGCTTGCCAAGCTTCCAAAAATTACGAATCTTCAGAAATCTCAGCAAGTATTTTTTCACCCAAACTGGATGAAACTTTCAGGTAATGAGCAGTACACTAAGGTGACTTGGTTCCCCAAATTTCGTTCTTCTATGTTGAAGCGTTGATTTCCAGTAAAAGTTTGAATTTTTAGGTTTCACTCTGTTTTCTCATATTGATACATGTATTTGGAACTCTAAATCCAACACGGTTTGTGCTAGCTTCTTGAAACTTGACACAATAAAAGAGTTTCCCATTCTATCTCTATGTTTTGTTTCCTCTTGATGTAGGCCTAAGCAGTGACTGGCGAGAAACACTTTCATGGAAAGGGGTAACCAAGCTTCCAAAAAATACGAATCTCCAGAAATCTCAGCAAATATTTTTTCACCCAAACTGGACGATACTTTCAGGTAAAGTTCAGTATACTAAGGCGACTTGGTTCCCCAAATTTCGTTCTTCTATGTTGAAGCGTTCATTTCCAGTAACACTTTGAATTTTTAGGTTTCCCTCTGTTTTCTCCTATATTGATAGATGTATTTGAAACTCTAAATCCAACACGGTTTGTGCTAGCTTCTTGAAACTTGACACAATAAAGTAGTTTCCCGTTCTATCTCTATGTTTTCTTTCCTCTTGATGTAGCCCTAAGCAGTGACTGGCGAGAAACACTTTCATGGAAAGGGGTTGCCAAGCTTTCAAAAATTACGAATCTCCAGGAATCTCCGCAAATATTTTTTCACCCAAACTGGATGATACTTTCAGGTAATGATCAGTACACTAAGGCGACGTGGTTCTCCAAATTTCGTTCTTCTATGTTGAAGCGTTCATTTCCTATAACAGTTTGAATTTTTAGGTTTCACTCTGTTTTCTCCTATATTGATAGATGTAATTGGAACTCTAAATCAAACACGGTTTGTGCTAGCTTCTTGAAACTTGAAACAATAAAGTAGTTTCACGTTCTATCACTATGTTTTGTTTCCTCTTGATGTAGCCCTAAGCAGTGACTGGCGAGAAACACTTTCATGGAAAGAGGTTGCCAAGCTTCCCATAATTACGAACCTCCAGAATTTTCAGCAAATATTTTTTCACCCAAACTGGATGATACTTTCAGGTAATGATCAGTACTCTAACCCGACTTGGTTCCCCAAATTTCGTTCTTCTATGTTGAAGCGTTCATTTCCAGTAATAATTTGAATTTTTAGGTTTCACTCTGTTTTCTCCTATAATGATAGATGTATTTGGAACTCTAAATCCAACACGGTTTGTGCTAGCTTCTTGAAACTTGACACAATAATGTAGTTTTACGTTCTATCTCTATGTTTTGTTTCCTCTTTATGTAGCCCTAAGCAGTGACTGGCGAGAAACCCTTTCATGGAAAGGGGTTGCCAAGCTTCCAAGAATTACGAATCTCCAGAAATCTCAGCAAATATTTTTTCACCCAAAATGGATGATACTTTCAGGTAATGATCAGTACACTAAGGTGACTTGGTTCCCCAAATTGCGTTCTTCTATGTTGAAGCGTTCATTTCCAGTAACAGTTTGAATTTTTAGGTTTCACTCTGTTTTCTCCTACATTGATACATATATTTGGATCTCTAAATCCAACACGGTTTGTGCTAGCTTCTTGAAACTTGACACAATAAAGTAGTTTCACATTCTATCTCTATGTTTTGTTTCCTCTTGATGTAGCCCTAAGCAGTGACTGGCGAGAAACACTTTCATGGAAAGGGGTTGCCAAGCTTCCAAAAATTACGAATCTTCAGAAATCTCATAAATATTTTTTCACCCAAACTGGATGATACTTTCAGGTAATGCTCAGTACACTAAGGCGACTTGGATCCCCGAATTTCATTCTTCTATTTTGAAGCGTTCATTTCCAGTAACAGTTTGAATTTTTAGGTTTCACTCTGTTTTCTCCTATATTGAAACATGTATTTGGAACTCTAAATCCCACACGGTTTGTGCTAGCTTCTTGAAACTTGACACAATAAAGTAGTTTCACGTTCTATCTCTATGTTTTGTTTCCTCTTGATGTAGCCCTAAGCCGTGACTGGCGAGAAACACTTTCAAGGAAAGGGGTTGCCAAACTTCCAAAAATTACGAATCTCCAGAGATCTCAGCAAATATTTTTTCACCCAATCTGGATGATACTTTCAGGTAATGATCAGAACACTAAGCCGACTTGGTTCCCCAAATTTCGTTCTTCTATGTTGAAGCGTTCATTTCCAATAAGAGTTCAAATTTTTAGGTTTAACTCGGTTTTCTCTATATTGATACAAGTATTTGGAACTCTAAATCCAACACGGTTTGTGCTAGCTTCTTGAAACACTTCACAATAAAGTAGTTTCACGTTCTATCTCAATGTTTTCTTTCCACTTGATGTAGCGCTAAGCAGTGACTGGCGAGAAACACTTTCATGGAAAGGGGTTGCCAAGCTTCCAAAAATTACGAATCTCCCGTAATCTCAGCAAATATTTTTTTCACCCAATCTGGATGATACTTTCAGGTAATGATCAGTACACTAAGCTGACTTGGTTCCCCAAATTTCGTTCTTCTATGTTGAAGCGTTCATTTCCAGTAACAGTTTGAATTTTTAGGTTTCACTCTGTTTTCTCCTATATTGATAGATATATTTGGAACTCTAAATCCAACACGGTTTGTGCTAGCTTCATGAAACCTGACAAAATAAAGTAGTTTCACGTTCTATCTCGATGTTTTGTTTCCTCTTGATGTAGCCCTAAGCAGTGACTGGCGAGAAACACTTTCATGGAAAGGGGTTGCCAAGCTTCCCAAAATTACGAATCTCCCGAAATCTCAGCAAATATTTTTTTCACCCAATCTGGATGATACTTTCAGGTAATGATCAGTACACTAAGCTGACTTGTTTCCCCAAATTTCGTTCTTCTATGTTGAAGCGTTCATTTCCAGTAACAGTTTGAATTTTTAGGTTTCACTCTGTTTTCTCCTATATTGATAGATATATTTGGAACTCTAAATCCAACACGGTTTGTGCTAGCTTCATGAAACCTGACAAAATAAAGTAGTTTCACGTTCTATCTCGATGTTTTGTTTCCTCTTGATGTAGCCCTAAGCAGTGACTGGCGAGAAACACTTTCATGGAAAGGGGTTGCCAAGCTTCCCAAAATTACGAACCTCCAGAATTTTCAGCAAATATATTTTCACCCAAACTGGATGATACTTTCAGGTAATTATCATTACACTAAGCTGACTTGGTTCCCCAAATTTCGTTCTTCTATGTTGAAGCGTTCATTTCCAGTAAGAGTTAGAATTTTTAGGTTTCACTCTGTTTTCTCCTATATTGATACATGTATTTGGAACTCTAAATCCAACACGGTTTGTGCTAGCTTCTTGAAGCTTGACACAATAAAGTAGTTTGAGGTTCTATCTCTATGTTTTGTTTCCTCTTGATGTAGCCCTAAGCAGTGACTGGCGAGAAACACTTTCATGGAAAGGGGTTCCCAAGCTTCCAAAAATTTCGAATCTCCAGAAATCTCAGCAAATATTTTTTCACCCAAACTGGATGATACCTTCAGGTAATGATCAGTACAATAAGACGACTTGGTTCCCCTAATTTCGTTCTTCTATTTTGAAGCGTTCATTTCCAGTAACAGTTTGAATTTTTAGGTTTCACTCTGTTTTCTCCTATATTGATACATGTATTTGGAACTCTAAATCCAACACGGTTTGTGCTAGCTTCTTGAAACTTGACACAATAAAGTAGTTTCACGTTCTATCTCTATGTTTTGTTTCCTCTTGATGTAGCCCTAAGCAGTGACTGGCGAGAAACACTTTCATGGAAAGGGGTTGCCAAGCTTCCCAAAATTACGAATCTCCCAAAATCTCAGCAAATATTTTTTCACCCAAACTGGATGATACTTTCAGGTAATGATCAGTACACCAAGGCGACTTGGTTCCCCAACTTTCCGTTTTCTATGTTGAAGCGTTCATTTCCAGTAACAGTTTGAATTTTTAGGTTTCACTCTGTTTTCTCCTATATTGATACATGTATTTGGAATTCTAAATCCAACACGGTTTGTGCTAGCTTCTTGAAACTTGACACAATAAAGTAGTTTCACGTTCTATCTCTATGTTTTGTTTCCTCTTGATGTAGGCCTAAGCAGTGACTGGCAAGAAACACTGTCATGGAAAGGGGTAACCAAGCTTCCAAAAATTACGAATATCCAGAAATCACATCAAATATTTTTTCACCCAAACTGGATGATACTTTCAGGAAATGATAAGTACACTAAGGTGACTTGGTTCCCCAAATTTCGTTCTTCTTTGTTGAAGCGTTCATTTCCTGTAACAGTTTGAATTTTTAGGTTTCACTCTGTTTTCTCCTATATTGATACATGTATTTGGAAGTTTAAATCCAACACGGTTTGTGCTAGCTTCTTGAAACTTGACAAAATAAAGTATTTTCACCTTCTGTCTCTATGTTTTGTTTCCTCTTGATGTAGCCCTAAGTAGTGACTGGCGAGAAACACTTTCATGGAAAGGGGTTGCCAAGCTTCCCAAAATTACGAATCTCCAGAAATCTCAGAAAATATTTTTTCACCCAAACTGGATGATACTTTCAGATAGTGATCAGTACACTAAGGCGACTTGGTTCCCCAAATCTTGTTCTTCTATGTTGAAGCGTTCATTTCCAATAACAGTTTGAATTTTTAGATTTCACTCTGTTTTCTCCTATATTGATACATGTATTTGGAACTCTAAATCCAACACGGATTGTGCTAGCTTCTTGAAACTTGACACAATAAAGTAGTTTCACATTCTATCTCTATGTTTTGTTCCCTCTTGATGTAGTCCTAAGCAGTGTCTGGCGAGATACACCTTCATGGAAAGGGGTTGCCAAGCTTCCAAAAATAACGAATCTCCAGAAATTTCAGCAAATATTTTTTCACCCAAACTAGATGATACTTTCAGGTAATGATCAGTACACTAAGCCGACTTGGTTCCCCAAATTTCGTTCTTCTATGTTGAAGCGTTCATTTCCAGTAACAGTTTGAAATTTTAGAATTCACTCTGTTTTCTCCTATATTGTAGATGTATTTGGAACTCTAAATCCAACACGGTTTGTGCTAGCTTCTTGAAACTTGACACAATAAAGTAGTTTCCCGTTCTATCTCTATGATTTGTTTCCTCTTGATGTAGCCCTAAGTAGTGACAGGCGAGAAACACTTTCATGGAAAGGGGTTGCCAAGTTTTCAAAAATTACGAAACTCCAGGTATCACAGCAAATATTTTTTCACCCAAACTGGATGATACTTTCAGGTAATGATCAGTACACTAAGGCGACGTGGTTCTCCAAATTTCGTTCTTCTATGTTGAAGCGTTCATTTCCAATAACAGTTTGAATTTTTAGGTTTCACTCTGTTTTCTCCTATATTGATAGATGTAATTGGAACTCTAAATCCCACACGGTTTGTGCTAGCTTCTTGAAACTTGAAACAATAAAGTAGTTTCACGTTCTTTCACTATGTTTTGTTTCCTCTTGATGTAGCCCTAAGCAGTGACTGGCGAGAAACACTTTCATGGAAAGGGGTTGCCAAGCTTCCAAAAATTACGAATCTTCAGAAATCTCATAAATATTTTTTCACCCAAACTGCATGATACTTTCAGGTAATGCTCAGTACACTAACGCGACTTGGTTCCCCAAATTTCGTTCTTCTATATTGAAGCGTTCATTTCCAGTAACAGTTTGAATTTTTAGGTTTCACTCTGTTTTCTACTATATTGATACATGTATTTGGAACTCTAAATCCAACACGGTTTGTGCTAGCTTCTTGAAACTTGACACAATAAAGTAGTTTCACGTTCTATCTCGATGTTTTGTTTCCTCTTGATGTAGCCCTAAGCCATGACTGGCGAGAAACACTTTCATGGAAAGAGGTTGCCAAGCTTCCCATAATTACGAACCTCCAGAATTTTCAGCAAATATTTTTTCACCCAAACTGGATGATACTTTCAGGTAATTATCAGTACACTAAGGCGAATTGGTTCCCCAAATTTCGTTCTTCTATGTTGAAGCGTTCATTTCCAGCAACACTTTGAATTTTTAGGTTTCACTCTGTTTTCTCCTATATTGATACATGTATTTGGAACTCTAAATCCAACACGGTTTGTGCTAGCTTCCTGAAACTTCACACAATAAAGTAGTTTCACGTTCTATCTCGATGTTTTGTTTCCTCTTGATGTAGCCCTAAGCAGTGACTGGCGAGAAACAATTTCATGGAAAGGGGTTGCCAAGCTTACCAAAATTACGAATCTCCAGAAATCTCAGCAAATATTTTTTCACCCAAACTGGATGATACTTTCAGGTAATGATCAGTACACTAAGGCGACTTGGTTCCCCAGATTTCGTTCTTCTATGTTGAAGCGTTCATTTCCAGTAACAGTTTGAATTTTTAGATTTCACTCTGTTTTCTCCTATATTGATACATGTATTTGGAACTCTAAATCCAACACGGTTTGTGCTAGCTTCTTGAAACTTGACACAATAAAGTAGTTTCATATTCTATCTCTATTTTTGTTCCCTCTTGATGTAGTCCTAAGCAGTGACTGGCGAGATACACTTTCATGGAAAGGGGTTGCCAAGCTTCCCAAAATTACGAATCTCCAGAAATCTCAGCAAATATTTTTTCACCCAAACTGGAGGATACTTTCAGGTAATGATCAGTACACTAAGGCGACTTGGTTCCCCAAACTTCGTTCTTCTATGTTGAAGCGTTCATTTCCAGTAACAGTTTGAATTTTTAGGTTTCACTCTGTTTTCTCCTATATTGATACATGTATTTGGAACTCTAAATCCAACACGGTTTGTGCTAGCTTCTTGAAACTTGACACAATAAAGTAGTTTCACATTCTATCTCTATTTTTGTTCCCTCTTATGTAGTCCTAAGCAGTGACTGGCGAGATACACTTTCATGGAAAGGGGTTGCCAAGCTTCCAAAAATTACGAATCTCCAGAAATCTCAGCAAATATTCTTTCACCCAAACTGAATGATACTTTCAGGTAATTATCAGTATACTAAGGCGACTTGGTTCAACAAATTTCGTTCTTCTATGTTGAAGCGTTCATTTCCAGTAACACTTTGAATTTTTAGGTTTCACTCTGTTTTCTCCTATATTGATACATGTATTTGGAACTTAAATCCAACACGGTTTGTGCTAGCTTTTTGAAACTAGACCAATAAAGTAGTTTCCCGTTCTATCTCAATGTTTTGTTTCCCTTGATGTAGCGCTAAGCAGTGACTGACGAGAAACACTTTCATGGAAAGGGATTGCCAAGCTTCCCAAAATTACGAATCTCCTGAAATCTAAGCAAATATTTTTTCACCCAATCTGGATGATACTTTCAGGTAATGGTCAGTACAATAAGCCGACTTGGTTCCCCAACTTTCGTTCTTCTATGTTGAAGCGTTCATTTCCAGTAACAGTTTGAATTTTTAGGTTTCACTCTGTTTTCTCCTATATTGATAGATGTATTTGGAACTCTAAATCCCACAGGGTTTGTGCTAGCTTCTTGAAACTTGACACAATAAAGTAGTTTCACGTTCTATCTCTATGTTTTGTTTCCTCTTGATGTAGCCCTAAGCAGTGACTGGCGAGAAACACTTTCATGGAAAGGGGTTGCAAACCTTCCAAAAATTATGAATCTTCAGAAACTTCAGCAAATATTTTTTCACCCAAACTGGATGATACTTTCAGGTAATGATCAGTACACTAAGGCGACTTGTTTCCCCAAATTTCGTTCTTCTATTTTGAAGCGTTCATTTCCAGTAACAGTTTGAATTTTTAAGTTTTACTCTGTTTTCTCCTATATTGATACATGTATTAGGAACTCTAAATCCCACACGGTTTGTGCTAGCTTCTTGAAACTTGACACAATAAAGTAGTTTCCCATTCTATCTCTATATTTTGTTTCCTCTTGATGTAGCCCTAAGCAGTGACTGGCGAGAAACACTTTCATGGAAAGGGCTTGCCAAGCTTCCAAAAATTACGAATCTTCAGAAATCTCAGCAAGTATTTTTTCACCCAAACTGGATGAAACTTTCAGGTAATGAGCAGTACACTAAGGTGACTTGGTTCCCCAAATTTCGTTCTTCTATGTTTAAGCGTTAATTTCCAGTAACAGTTTGAATTTTTAGGTTTCACTCTCTTTTCTCCTATATTGATACATGTATTTGGAACTCTAAATCCAACACGGTTTGTGCTAGCTTCTTGAAACTTGACACAATAAAAGAGTTTCCCATTCTATCTCTATGTTTTGTTTCCTCTTGATGTAGGCCTAAGCAGTGACTGGCGAGAAACACTTTCATGGAAAGGGGTTGCTAAACTTCCAAAAATTACGAATCTCTAGAGATCTCAGCAAATGTTTTTTCACCCAAACTGGATGATACTTTCAGGTGATGATCAGTACACTAAGGCGACTTGGTTCCCCAAATTTCGTTCTTCTATGTTGAAGCGTTCATTTCCAGTAACAGTTTGAATTTTTAGGTTTCACTCTGTTTTCTCCTATATTGATACATGTATTTGGAACTCTAAATCCAACACGGTTTGTGCTAGCTTCTTAAAACTTGACACAATAAAGTAGTTTCACGTTCTATCTCAATGTTTTGTTTCCTCTTGATGTAGCGCTAAGCAGTGAATGGCGAGAAACACTTTCATGGAAAGGGGTTGCCAAGCTTCCAAAAATTACGAATCTCCCAAAATCTCAGCAAATATTTTTTCACCCAAACTGGATGATACTTTCAGGTAATGATCAGTACACCAAGGCGACTTGGTTCCCCAACTTTCGGTTTTCTATGTTGAAGCGTTCATTTCCAGTAACAGTTTGAATTTTTAGGTTTCACTCTGTTTTCTCCTATATTGATACATGTATTTGGAAGTTTAAATCCAACACGGTTTGTGCTAGCTTCTTGAAACTTGACAAAATAAAGTAGTTTCACGTTCTGTCTCTATGTTTTGTTTCCTCTTGATGTACCCCTAAGTAGTGACTGGCGAGAAACACTTTCATGAAAGGGGTTGCCAAGCTTCCCAAAATTACGAGTCTCCAGAAATCTCAGAAAATATTTTGTCACCCAAACTGGATGATACTTTCAGGTAATGATCATTACACTAAGGCGACTTGGTTCCCCAAATTTTGTTCTTCTATGTTGAAGCGTTCATTTCCAGTAACAGTTTGAATTTTTAGGTTTCACTCTGTTTTCTCCTATATTGATACACGTATTTGGAACTCTAAATCCAACACGGTTTGTGCTAGCTTCTTGAATCTTGACACAATAAAGTAGTTTCCCGTTCTATCTCTTTGTTTTGTTTCCTCTTGATGTAGCCCTAAGCAGTGACTGGCGAGAAACACTTTCATGGAAAGGGGATGCCAAGCTTCCAAAAATTACGAATCTCCAGAAATCTCAGCAAATATTTTTTCACCCAAACTGGATGATACTTTCAGGTAATGATCAGTACACTAAGGCGACTTGGTTCCCCAAATTTCGTTCTTCTATGTTGAAGCGTTCATTTCCAGTAAGAGTTAGAATTTTTAGGTTTCACTCTGTTTTCTCCTATATTGATACATGTATTTGGAACTCTAAATCCAACAAGGTTTGTGCTGGCTTCTTGAAACTTGACACAATAAAGTAGTTTCACGTTCTATCTCTATGTTTTGTTTCAACTTGTACTACCCCTAAGTAGTGACTGGCGAGAAACACATTTATGGAAAGGGGTTGCCAAGCTTCCAAAAATTACGAATCTCCAGAAATCTCAGCAAATATTTTTTCACCCAAACTGGATGATACTTTCCGGTAATGATCAGTACCCAAAGGCGACTTGCTTCCCCAAATTTCGTTCCTCTATGTTGAAGCGTTCATTTCCAGTAACAGTTTGAATTGTTAGGTTTCACTCTGTTTTCTCCTATATTGATAGATGTATTTGGAACTCTAAATCCAACACGGTTTGTGCTAGCTTCTTGAAACTTGACACAGTAAAGTAGTTTCACTTTCTATCTCTATGTTTTGTTTCCTCTTGATGTAGCCTAAGCAGTGACTGGCGAGAAACACTTTCATAGAAATGGTTGCCAAACTTCCCAAAATTACGAATCTCCCGAAATCTCAGCAAATATTTTTTCACCCAAACTGGATGATACTTTCAGGTAATGATCAGTACACTAAGCCGACTTGGTTCCCCAAATTTCGTTCTTCTTTGTTGAAGCGTTCATTTCCAGTAACAGTTTGAATTTTTAGGTTTCACTCTGTTTTCTCCTATATTGATACATGTATTTGGAACCCTAAATCCAACAAGGTTTGTGCTGGCTTCTTGAAACTTGACACAATAAAGTAGTTTCATGTTCTATCTCTATGTTTTGTTTCCTCTTGATATAGCCCTAAGCAGTGACTGGCGAGAAACAATTTCATGGAAAGGGGTTGCCAAGCTTTCAAAAATTACGAATCTCCAGAAATCTCAGCAAATATTTTTTTTTTCAAACTGGATGATACTTTCAGGTAAGGATGAGTACACTAAGGCGACTTGGTTCCCCAAATTTTGTTCTTCTATGTTGAACCGTTCATTTTCAGTAACAGTTTGAATTTTTAAGTTTTACTCTGTTTTCTCCTATATTGATACATGTATTAGGAACTCTAAATCCCACACGGTTTGTGCTAGCTTCTTGAAACTTGACACAATAAAGTAGTTTCCCATTCTATCTCTATATTTTGTTTCCTCTTGATGTAGCCCTAAGCAGTGACTGGCGAGAAACACTTTCATGGAAAGGGCTTGCCAAGCTTCCAAAAATTACGAATATTCAGAAATCTCAGCAAGTATTTTTTCACCCAAACTGGATGAAACTTTCAGGTAATGAGCAGTACACTAAGGTGACTTGGTTCCCCAAATTTCGTTCTTCTATGTTTAAGCGTTCATTTCCAGTAACAGTTTGAATTTTTAGGTTTCACTCTCTTTTCTCCTATATTGATACATGTATTTGGAACTCTAAATCCAACACGGTTTGTGCTAGCTTCTTGAAACTTGACACAATAAAAGAGTTTCCCATTCTATCTCTACGTTTTGTTTCCTCTTGATGTAGGCCTAAGCAGTGACTGGCGAGAAACACTTTCATGGAAAGGGGTAACCAAGCTTCCAAAAAATACGAATCTCCAGAAATCTCAGCAAGTATTTTTTCAACCAAACTGGATTATACTTTCAGGTAATGATCACTACACTAAGGCGACTTGGTTCCCCAAATTTCGTTCTTCTATGTTGAAGCGTTCAATTCCAGTAATAGTTTGAATTTTTAGGTTTCACTCTGTTTTCTCCTATATTGATACATGTATTTGGAACTCTAAATCCAACACGGTTTGTGCTAGCTTCTTGAAACTTGACACAATAAAGTAGTTTCCCGTTCTATCTCTATGTTTTTTTTCCTCTTGATGTAGCCCTAAGCAGTGACTGGCGAGAAACACTTTCATGGAAAGGGGTTGCCAAGCTTCCAAAAATTACGAATCTCCAGAAATATCAGCAAATATTTTTTCACCCAAACTGGACGATACTTTCAGGTAAAGTTCAGTATACTAAGGCGACTTGGTTCCTTAAATTTCGTTCTTCTATGTTGAAGCGTTCATTTCCAGTAACACTTTGAATTTTTAGGTTTCACTCTGTTTTCTCCTATATTGATAGATGTATTTGAAACTCTAAATCCAACACGGTTTGTGCTAGCTTCTTGAAACTTGACACAATAAAGTAGTTTCCCGTTCTATCTCTATGTTTTCTTTCCTCTTGATGTAGCCCTAAGCAGTGACTGGCGAGAAACACTTTCATGGAAAGGGGTTGCCAAGCTTTCAAAAATTACGAAACTCCAGGAATCACAGCAAATTTTTTTTCACCCAAACTGGATGATACTTTCAGGTAATGATCAGTACACTAAGGCGACGTGGTTCTCCAAATTTCGTTCTTCTATGTTGAAGCGTTCATTTCCAATAACAGTTTGAATTTTTAGGTTTCACTCTGTTTTCTCCTATATTGATGGATGTAATTGGAACTCTAAATCCCACACGGTTTGTGCTAGCTTCTTGAAACTTGAAACAATAAAGTAGTTTCACGTTTTTCACTATGTTTTGTTTCCTCTTGATGTAGCCCTAAGCAGTGACTGGCGAAAAACACTTTCATGGAAAGGGGTTGCCAAGCTTCCAAAAATTACGAATCTCCAGAAATCTCAGCAAATATTTTTTCACCCAAACTGGATGATACTTTCAGGTGATGAGCAGTACACTAAGGCTCCTTGGTTCCCCAAATTTCGTTCTTCTATGTTGAAGCGTTCATTTCCAGTAACAGTTTGAATTTTTAGGTTTCACTCTGTTTTCTCCTACATTGATACATGTATTTGGAACTCTAAATCCAACACGGTTTGTGCTAGCTTTTTGAAACTTGACACAATAAAGTAGTTTCACGTTCTATCTCAATGTTTTGTTTCCTCTTGATGTAGCCCTAAGCAGTGACTGGCGAGAAACACTTTCATGGAAAGGGGTTGCCATGCTTCCAAAAATTACGAATCTTCAGAAATCTCATAAATATTTTTTCACCCAAACTGCATGATACTTTCAGGTAATGCTCAGTACACTAAGGCGTCTTGGTTCCCCAAATTTCGTTCTTCTATGTTGAAGCGTTCATTTCCAGTAACAGTTTGAATTTTTAGGTTTCACTCTGTTTTCTCCTTTATTGATACATGTATTTGGAACTCTAAATCCAACATGATTTGTGCTAGCTTCTTGAAACTTGACACAATGAAGTAGTTTCACGTTCTCTCTCTATGTTTTGTTTCCTCTTGATGTAGCCCTAAGCAGTGACTGGCGAGAAACACTTTCATGGAAAGGGGTTGCCAAGCTTCCAAAAATTACGAATCTCCAGAAATCTCAGCAAATATGTTTTCACCCAAACTGGATGATACTATCAGGTAATGCTAAGTACACTAAGGCGACTTGGTTCCCCAAATTTCGTTCTTCTATGTTGAAGTGTTCATTTCCAGTAACAGTTTGAATTTTTAGGTTTCACTCTGTTTTCTCCTATATTGATACATGTATTTGGAACTCTAAATCCAACACGGTTTGTGCTGGCTTCTTGAAGCTTGACACAATAAAGTAGTTTCACGTTCTATCTCTATGTTTTGTTTCCACTTGATCTACCCCTAAGTAGTGACTGGCGAGAAACACTTTTATGGAAAGGGGTTGCCAAGCTTCCAAGAATTACGAATCTCCAGAAATCTCAGCAAATATTTTTTCACCCAAACTGGATGATACTTTCAGGTAATAATCAGTACACTAAGGCGACTTGGATCCCCAAATTTCATTCTTCTATGTTGAAGCGTTCATTTCCAGTAACAGTTTGAATTTTTAGGTTTCACTCTGTTTTCTCCTATATTGATAGATGTATTTGGAACTCTAAATCCAACACGGTTTGTGCTAGCTTCTTGAAACTTGACACAATAAAGTAGTTTTACGTTCTATCTCGATGTTTTGTTTCCTCTTGATGTAGCCCTAAGCCGTGACTGGCGAGAAACACTTTCATGGAAAGAGGTTGCCAAGCTTCCCATAATTACGAACCTCCAGAATTTTTAGCAAATATTTTTTCACCCAAACTGGATGATACTTTCAGGTAATGATCAGTACACTAAGCCGACTTGGTTCCCCAAATTTCGTTCTTCTATGTTGAAGCGTTCATTTCCAGTAACAGTTTGAAATTTTAGAATTCACTCTGTTTTCTCCTATATTGTAGATGTATTTGGAACTCTAAATCCAACACGGTTTGTGCTAGCTTCTTGAAACTTGACACAATAAAGTAGTTTCCCGTTCTATCTCTATGATTTGTTTCCTCTTGATGTAGCCCTAAGTAGTGACAGGCGAGAAACACTTTCATGGAAAGGGGTTGCCAAGTTTTCAAAAATTACGAAACTCCAGGAATCACAGCAAATATTTTTTCACCCAAACTGGATGATACTTTCAGGTAATGATCAGTACACTAAGGCGACGTGGTTCTCCAAATTTCGTTCTTCTATGTTGAAGCGTTCATTTCCAATAACAGTTTGAATTTTTAGGTTTCACTCTGTTTTCTCCTATATTGATAGATGTAATTGGAACTCTAAATCCCACACGGTTTGTGCTAGCTTCTTGAAACTTGAAACAATAAAGTAGTTTCACGTTCTTTCACTATGTTTTGTTTCCTCTTGATGTAGCCCTAAGCAGTGACTGGCGAGAAACTCTTTCATGGAAAGGGGTTGCCAAGCTTCCAAAAATTACGAATCTTCAGAAATCTCATAAATATTTTTTCACCCAAACTGCATGATACTTTCAGGTAATGCTCAGTACACTAACGCGACTTGGTTCCCCAAATTTCGTTCTTCTATATTGAAGCGTTCATTTCCAGTAACAGTTTGAATTTTTAGGTTTCACTCTGTTTTCTCCTATATTGATACATGTATTTGGAACTCTAAATCCAACACGGTTTGTGCTAGCTTCTTGAAACTTGACACAATAAAGTAGTTTCACGTTCTATCTCGATGTTTTGTTTCCTCTTGATGTAGCCCTAAGCCATGACTGGCGAGAAACACTTTCATGGAAAGGGGTTGCCAAGCTTCCCATAATTACGAACCTCCAGAATTTTCAGCAAATATTTTTTCACCCAAACTGGATGATACTTTCAGGTAATTATCAGTACACTAAGGCGAATTGGTTCCCCAAATTTCGTTCTTCTATGTTGAAGCGTTCATTTCCAGCAACACTTTGAATTTTTAGGTTTCACTCTGTTTTCTCCTATATTGATACATGTATTTGGAACTCTAAATCCAACACGGTTTGTGCTAGCTTCCTGAAACTTCACACAATAAAGTAGTTTCACGTTCTATCTCGATGTTTTGTTTCCTCTTGATGTAGCCCTAAGCAGTGACTGGCGAGAAACAATTTCATGGAAAGGGGTTGCCAAGCTTACCAAAATTACGAATCTCCAGAAATCTCAGCAAATATTTTTTCACCCAAACTGGATGATACTTTCAGGTAATGATCAGTACACTAAGGCGACTTGGTTCCCCAGATTTCGTTCTTCTATGTTGAAGCGTTCATTTCCAGTAACAGTTTGAATTTTTAGATTTCACTCTGTTTTCTCCTATATTGATACATGTATTTGGAACTCTAAATCCAACACGGTTTGTGCTAGCTTCTTGAAACTTGACACAATAAAGTAGTTTCATATTCTATCTCTATTTTTGTTCCCTCTTGATGTAGTCCTAAGCAGTGACTGGCGAGATACACTTTCATGGAAAGGGGTTGCCAAGCTTCCCAAAATTACGAATCTCCAGAAATCTCAGCAAATATTTTTTCACCCAAACTGGAGGATACTTTCAGGTAATGATCAGTACACTAAGGCGACTTGGTTCCCCAAACTTCGTTCTTCTATGTTGAAGCGTTCATTTCCAGTAACAGTTTGAATTTTTAGGTTTCACTCTGTTTTCTCCTATATTGATACATGTATTTGGAACTCTAAATCCAACACGGTTTGTGCTAGCTTCTTGAAACTTGACACAATAAAGTAGTTTCACATTCTATCTCTATTTTTGTTCCCTCTTATGTAGTCCTAAGCAGTGACTGGCGAGATACACTTTCATGGAAAGGGGTTGCCAAGCTTCCAAAAATTACGAATCTCCAGAAATCTCAGCAAATATTCTTTCACCCAAACTGAATGATACTTTCAGGTAATTATCAGTATACTAAGGCGACTTGGTTCAACAAATTTCGTTCTTCTATGTTGAAGCGTTCATTTCCAGTAACACTTTGAATTTTTAGGTTTCACTCTGTTTTCTCCTATATTGATACATGTATTTGGAACTTAAATCCAACACGGTTTGTGCTAGCTTTTTGAAACTAGACCAATAAAGTAGTTTCCCGTTCTATCTCAATGTTTTGTTTCCCTTGATGTAGCGCTAAGCAGTGACTGACGAGAAACACTTTCATGGAAAGGGATTGCCAAGCTTCCCAAAATTACGAATCTCCTGAAATCTAAGCAAATATTTTTTCACCCAATCTGGATGATACTTTCAGGTAATGATCAGTACAATAAGCCGACTTGGTTCCCCAACTTTCGTTCTTCTATGTTGAAGCGTTCATTTCCAGTAACAGTTTGAATTTTTAGGTTTCACTCTGTTTTCTCCTATATTGATAGATGTATTTGGAACTCTAAATCCCACAGGGTTTGTGCTAGCTTCTTGAAACTTGACACAATAAAGTAGTTTCACGTTCTATCTCTATGTTTTGTTTCCTCTTGATGTAGCCCTAAGCAGTGACTGGCGAGAAACACTTTCATGGAAAGGGGTTGCAAACCTTCCAAAAATTATGAATCTTCAGAAACTTCAGCAAATATTTTTTCACCCAAACTGGATGATACTTTCAGGTAATGATCAGTACACTAAGGCGACTTGTTTCCCCAAATTTCGTTCTTCTATTTTGAAGCGTTCATTTCCAGTAACAGTTTGAATTTTTAAGTTTTAC
Source organism: Spermophilus citellus (assembly GCF_964194105.1). Classification (NCBI taxonomy): domain Eukaryota; kingdom Metazoa; phylum Chordata; class Mammalia; order Rodentia; family Sciuridae; genus Spermophilus; species Spermophilus citellus. The sequence goes on along the minus strand of NC_138187.1, from coordinate 42,509,095 downwards.
TCTGTTTTCTCCTATATTGATACATGTATTAGGAACTCTAAATCCCACACGGTTTGTGCTAGCTTCTTGAAACTTGACACAATAAAGTAGTTTCCCATTCTATCTCTATATTTTGTTTCCTCTTGATGTAGCCCTAAGCAGTGACTGGCGAGAAACACTTTCATGGAAAGGGCTTGCCAAGCTTCCAAAAATTACGAATCTTCAGAAATCTCAGCAAGTATTTTTTCACCCAAACTGGATGAAACTTTCAGGTAATGAGCAGTACACTAAGGTGACTTGGTTCCCCAAATTTCGTTCTTCTATGTTTAAGCGTTAATTTCCAGTAACAGTTTGAATTTTTAGGTTTCACTCTCTTTTCTCCTATATTGATACATGTATTTGGAACTCTAAATCCAACACGGTTTGTGCTAGCTTCTTGAAACTTGACACAATAAAAGAGTTTCCCATTCTATCTCTATGTTTTGTTTCCTCTTGATGTAGGCCTAAGCAGTGACTGGCGAGAAACACTTTCATGGAAAGGGGTTGCTAAACTTCCAAAAATTACGAATCTCTAGAGATCTCAGCAAATGTTTTTTCACCCAAACTGGATGATACTTTCAGGTGATGATCAGTACACTAAGGCGACTTGGTTCCCCAAATTTCGTTCTTCTATGTTGAAGCGTTCATTTCCAGTAACAGTTTGAATTTTTAGGTTTCACTCTGTTTTCTCCTATATTGATAGATGTATTTGGAACTCTAAATCCAACACGGTTTGTGCTAGCTTCTTGAAACTTGACACAATAAAGTAGTTTTACGTTCTATCTCGATGTTTTGTTTCCTCTTGATGTAGCCCTAAGCCGTGACTGGCGAGAAACACTTTCATGGAAAGAGGTTGCCAAGCTTCCCATAATTACGAACCTCCAGAATTTTTAGCAAATATTTTTTCACCCAAACTGGATGATACTTTCAGGTAATGATCAGTACACTAAGCCGACTTGGTTCCCCAAATTTCGTTCTTCTTTGTTGAAGCGTTCATTTCCAGTAATAGTTTGAATTTTTAGGTTTCACTCTGTTTTCTCCTATATTGATAGATGTATTTGGAACTCTAAATCCAACACGGTTTGTGCTAGCTTCTTGAAACTTGACACAATAAAGTAGTTTTACGTTCTATCTCTATGTTTTGTTTCCTCTTTATGTAGCCCTAAGCAGTGACTTGCGAGAAACACTTTCATGGAAAGGGGTTGCCAAGCTTCCAAGAATTACGAATCTCCCAAAATCTCAGCAAATATTTTTTCACCCAATCTGGAAGATACTTTCAGGTAATGATCAGTACACTAAGGCAACTTGGTTCCCCAAATTTCGTTCTTCTATGTTGAAGCGTTCATTTCCAATAACAGTTTGAATTTTTAGGTTTCACTCTGTTTTCTCCTATATTGATACATGTATTTGGAACTCTAAATCCAACACGGTTTGTGCTAGCTTTTTGAAACTTGACACAATAAAGTAGTTTCACGTTCTATCTCAATGTTTTGTTTCCTCTTGATGTAGCCCTAAGCAGTGACTGGCGAGAAACACTTTCATGGAAACCGGTTGCCAAGCTTCCAAAAATTACGAATCTCCCGAAATCTCAGCAAAATTTTTTCATCCAAACTAGACGATACTTTCAGGTAATGTTCAGTATACTAAGGCGACTTGGTTCCCCAAATTTCGTTCTTCTATGTTGAAGCGTTCATTTCCAGTAACACTTTGAATTTTTAGGTTTCACTCTGTTTTCTCCTATATTGGTGGATGTATTTGGAACTCTAAATCCCACACGGTTTCTGCTAGCTTCTTGAAACTTGACACAATAAAGTAGTTTCACGTTCTATCTCTATGTTTTATTTCCTCTTGATGTAGCCCTAAGCAGTGACGGGCGAGAAACACTTTCATGGAAAGGGGTTGCCAAACTTCCAAAAATTACGAATCTCCAGAAATCTCAGCAAATATTTTTTCACCCAAAATGGATGATACTTTCAGGTAATGAGCAGTACACTAAGCCGACTTGGTTCCCCAAACTTCGTTCTTCTATGTTGAAGCGTTCATTTCCAGTAACAGTTTGAATTTTTAGGTTTCACTCTGTTTTCTCCTATATTGATACAAGTATTTGGAACTCTAAATCCAACACGGTTTGTGCTAGCTTCTTGAAACTTGACACAAGAAAGTAGTTTCACGTTCTTTCTCTATGTTTTGTTTCTTCTTGATGTGTCCCTAAGCAGTGACTTGCGAGAAACACTTTCATGGAAAGGGGTTGCCAAGCTTCCAAAAATTACGAATCTCCAGAAAACTCAGCAAATATTTTTTCACCCAAACTGGATGATACTTTCAGGTAATGATCAGTACACTAAGGCGACTTGGTTCCCCAAATTTCCTTCTTCTATGTTGAAGCGTTCATTTGCAGTAACAGTTTGAATTTTTAGGTTTCACTCTGTTTTCTCCTATATTGATAGATGTATTTGGAACTCTAAATCCAACTCGGTTTGGGCTAGCTCCTTGAAACCCTTCACAATAAAGTAGTTTCACATTCTATCTCGATGTTTTGTTTCCTCTTGATGTAGTGCTAAGCAGTGACTGGCGAGAAACACTTTCATGGAAAGGGGTTGCCAAGCTTCCCAAAATTACGAATCTCCCGAAGTCTCAGCAAATATTTTTCCACCCAATCTGGATGATACTTTCAGGTAATGATCAGTACACTAAGGCAACTTGGTTCCCCAAATTTCGTTCTTCTATGTTGAAGCGTTCATTTGCAGTAACAGTTTGAATTTTTAGGTTTCACTCTGTTTTCTCCTATATTGATAGATGTATTTGGAACTCTAAATCCAACACGGTTTGTGCTAGCTTCTTGAAACTTGACACAATAAAGTAGTTTCACGTTCTATCTCGATGTTTTGTTTCCTCTTGATGTAGCCCTAAGCAGTGACTGGCGAGAAACACTTTCATGGAAAGGGGTTGCCAAGCTTCAAAAAATTTCGAATCTACAGAAATCTCAGCAAATGTTTTTTCACCCAAACTGGATGATACTTTCAGGTAATGAGCAGTACACTAAGGCGACTTGGTTCCCCAAATTTCGTTCCTCAATGATGAAGCGTTCATTTCCAGTTACAGTTTGAATTTTTAGGTTTCACTCTGTTTTCTCCTATATTGATACATGTATTTGGAACTCTAAATCCAACACGGTTTGTGCTAGCTTCTTGAAACTTGACACAAGAAAGTGTTTCACGTTCTATCTCTATGTTTTGTTTCCTCTTGATGTAGCCCTAAGCAGTGACTGGCGAGAAACACTTACATGGAAAGGGGTTGCCAAGCTTCCAAAAATTTTGAATCTCCAGAAATCTCAGCAAATATTTTTTCACCCAAACTGGATGATACTTTCAGGTAATGATCAGTACACTAAGGTGACTTGGTTCCCCAAATTTTGTTCTTCTATGTTGAAGCGTTCATTTCCAGTAACAGTTTGAATTTTTAGGTTTCACTCTGTTTTCTCCTATACTGATACATGTATTTGGAACTCTAAATCCAACACGGTTTGTGCTGGCTTCTTGAAACTTGACAAAATAAAGTAGTTTAACGTTCTATCTATATGTTTTGTTTCCACTTGATGTACCCCTAAGCAGTGACTGGCGAGAAACACTTTCATGGAAAGGGGTTGCCAAGCTTCCCAAAATTACGAACCTCCAGAATTTTCAGCAAAAATTTTTTAACCCAAACTGGATGATACTTTCAGGTAATGATCAGTACACTAAGCCAACTTGGTTCCCCAAATTTCGTTCTTCTATGTTGAAGCGTTCATTTCCAGTAACAGTTTGAATTTTTAGGTTTCACTCTGTTTTCTCCTATATTGATACATGTATTTGGAACTCTAAATCCAACACGGTTTGTGCAAGCTTCTTGAAACTTGACACAATAAAGTAGTTTCATGTTCTATCTCTATGTATTGTTTCCTCTTGATGTGTCCCTAAGCAGTGACTGGCGAGAAACACTTTAATGGAAAGGGGTTGCCAAGCTTCCAAAAATTACGAATCTCCAGAAAACTCAGCAAATATTTTTTCAACCAAACTGGATGATACTTTCAGGTAATGATCAGTACACTAAGGCGACTTGGTTCCCCAAATTTCGTTCTTCTATGTTGAAGCGTTCATTTGCAGTAACAGTTTGAATTTTTAGGTTTCACTCTGTTTTCTCCTATATTGATAGATGTATTTGGAACTCTAAATCCAACACGGTTTGTGCTAGCTTCTTGAAACTTGACACAATAAAGTAGTTTCACGTTCTATATCTATGTTTTGTTTCTTCTTGATGTGTCCCTAAGCAGTGACTGGCGAGAAACACTTTCATGGAAAGGGGTTGAGAAGCCTCCAAAAATTACGAATCTCCAGAAAACTCAGCAAATATTTTTTCACCCAAACTGGATGATACTTTCAGGTAATGATCAGTACACTAAGGCGACTTGGTTCCCCAAATTTCGTTCTTCTATGTTGAAGCGTTCATTTGCAGTAACAGTTTGAATTTTTAGGTTTCACTCTGTTTTCTCCTATATTAATAGATGTATTTGGAACTCTAAATCCAACACGGTTTGTGCTAGCTCCTTGAAACCCTTCACAATAAAGTAGTTTCACGTTCTATCTCGATGTTTTGTTTCCTCTTGATGTAGCGCTAAGCAGTGACTGGCGAGAAACACTTTCATGGAAAGGGGTTGCCAAGCTTCCGAAAATTACGAATCTCCCGAAGTCTCAGCAAATATTTTTTAACCCAATCTGGATGATACTCTCAGGTAATGATCAGTACACTAAGCCGACTTGGTTCCCCAAACTTCGTTCTTCTATGTTGAAGCGTTCATTTCCAGTAACAGTTTGAATTTTTAGGTTTCACTCTGTTTTCTCCTATATTGATACACGTATTTGGAACTCTAAATCCAACACGGTTTGTGCTAGCTTCTTGAAACTTGACACAATAAAGTAGTTTCACGTTCTATCTCTATGTTTTGTTTCCTCTTGATGTAGCCCTAAGCAGTGACTGGCGAGAAACACTTTCATGGAAAGGGGTTGCCAAGCTTCCAAAAATTTCGAATCTACAGAAATCTCAGCAAATGTTTTTTCACCCAATCTGGATGATACTTTCAGGTGTTGAGCAGTACACTAAGGCGACTTGGTTCCCCAAATTTCGTTCCTCTATGTTGAAGCGTTCATTTCCAGTAACAGTTTTCATGTTTAGGTTTCACTCTGTTTTCTCCTATATTGATACATGTATTTGTAACTCTAAATCCAACACGGTTTGTGCTAGCTTCTTGAAACTTGACACAATAAAGTAGTTTCACGTTCTATCTCTATGTTTTGTTTCCTCTTGATGTAGCCCTAAGCAGTGACTGGCGAGAAACACTTTCATGGAAAGGGGTTGCCAAACTTCCCAAAATTACGAATCTCCAGAAATCTCAGCAAATATTTTTTCACCCAAACTGGATGATACTTTCAGGTAATGATAAGTACACTAAGCCGACTAGGTTCCCCAAATTTCGTTCTTCTATGTTGAAGTGTTCATTTCCAGTAACTGTTTGATATTTTAGGTTTCACTCTGTTTTCTCCTATATTGATATATGTATTTGGAACTCTAAATCCAACTCGGTTTCTGCTAGCTTCTTGAAACTTGACACAATAAAGTAGTTTCACGTTCTATCTCAATATTTTGTTTCCTCTTGATGTAGCGCTAAGCAGTGACTGGCGAGAAACACTTTCATGGAAAGGGGTTGCCAAGCTTCCCAAAATTACGAACCTCCAGAATTTTCAGCAAATATTTTTTCACCCAAACTGGATGATACTTTCAGATAATGCTCAGTACACTAAGGCGACTTGGTTCACCAAATTTCGTTATTCTATGTTGAAGCGTTCATTTCCAGTAACAGTTTGAATTTTAAGGTTTCACTCTGTTTTCTCCTATATTGATACATGTATTTGGAACTCTAAATCCAACACGGTTTGTGCTAGCTCCTTGAAACCCTTCACAATAAAGTAGTTTCACGTTCTATCTCAATGTTTTGTTTCCTCTTGATGTAGCGCTAAGCAGTGACTGGCGAGAAACACTTTCATGGAAAGGGGTTGCCAAGCTTCCCAAATTTACGAACATCCAGAATTTTCAGCAAATATTTTTTCACCCAAACTGGATGATACTTTCAGTTAATGATCAGTTCACTAAGCTGACTTGGTTCCCCAAATTTCGTTCTTCTATGTTGAAGCGTTCATTTCCAATAACAGTTTGAATTTTTAGGTTTCACTCTGTTTTCTCCTATATTGATAGATGTATTTGGAACTCTAAATCCAACATGGTTTGTGCTAGCTTCTTGAAACTTGACACAATAAAGTAGTTTCACGTTCTCTCTCTATGTTTTGTTTCATCTTGATGTAGCCCTAAGCAGTGACTGGTGAGAAACACTTTCATGGAAAGGTATTGCCAAGCTTCCAAAAATTTCGAATCTCCAGAAATCTCAGGAAATATTTTTTCACCCAAACTGGATGATACTTTCAGGTAATGCTCAGTACACTAAAGCGATTTGGTTCAACAAATTTCGTTCTTCTATGTTGAAGCGTTCATTTCCAGTAACAGTTTGAGTATTTAGGTTTCACTCTGTTTTCTCCAATATTGATACATGTATTTGGAACTCTAAATCCAACAAGGTTTGTGCTGGCTTCTTGAAACTTGACACAATAAAGTAGTTTCACATTCTATCTCTATGTTTTCTTTCCACTTGATCTACCCCTAAGTAGTTACTGGCGAGAAACACTT